>NC_049911.1:26225775-27425775 GCF_001411555.2 Juglans regia
AATGAGACTAGGACTTATACTCTCCGAAATCCATAACCACTCACCACTACTATACATCAATGTCACGCACCCTTAGCCAAAACCAATAATCCTCCAAACGTGCAGATGATCATCATTACCATTTTCCATCACTAGACCTATATCCTCGAAATCAACAAGAATCATTTCCTAAATCTGCACCATCTATCATCCTTAAAATTGATACGGATTAAATCCTCAACCTATCACTGAAACATCGAGCTAAAAGCAATAATCTTTCGAATTAGATCAACATCCTCAATCCTCAGAAAATACACGAACTAGATAATCACCTTCAGTCTCCAAAGAAATTATCCTAAAAAAAATTCTCATATCAGTAACTCAACTCTCATCAATCCTATTTTAATTCAGTCCTTCAACTTTGTAATTCTAAAACCTTAAACAAAATAAAATCATTTTCCGAAATCCTTAAAATCGATGACCTCAACTCTAAAACATTCACCCTATAAAACTTGTAAATTCTAAAACCCCAAATGTTATCAAATTGCTTATCAAGGTCGGCAAGATCGAAAACTTCTAATCTAAGTAATCCTTTAATTGCTTGTTGAACCTACTACCTTAAATCTCATAACTTATTTCCTAAAAACTATGAAGCCTCAAACCTCAGATGAACTTATCATAAATCTAACCTTGAAATTTGTTGAACTTACAACCTCCTACCCCAAAAACTCATTACATAAATTCTACGGAACCTAAGACCTTAATTATCCTAAGCAATTTAAAATTATTCCCCTCCTTAACAGCAATTCGAATTCCTACTCCAAAAAGTTCACCCTGACCATGATGTTCGAGCCTCGATATTAAAACAAACCAATCACCAAGAGTTCAAGCCTACTACATCAAATATTCAAGCCTAACAATGGCCTTCTCAGTCATACTATCTTCCTGTCATAGCGTAATCCTTAACCCGCCTTTCAATTCCGAACAAAACAAAACAAAACAAAATCAAATCATAACAAATAAAATTTCATACATAAAATAGCATACGACAAAATGCATAAAATCAATGAAGTAGCTCACAATAAAATGATTAAAACAATAAAATAACATACCATAAAATAAATCAATAAAATAAATAAACAAACAAGTAATATACAATAACTAAATAAAACCAATAAAAACCACAAACTTTAAATTAAATAATTTTCAAATCACAACTTTTAAAACTTTCTGGTACTGCACTTATGGGACATGTGGTTTTACCCAGAGCCGAACTGCTCTGATACCACCTGTGGCGCCCCCGACCCCCATGTAAGGAAAACACGGGAATCGAGACGCCGGGATGATGACAACACGGTCACACATCCCAACGAAAGTGTCAAGTGTGTGTACATGCAACGGTGTACAACAACAACGCAGCGGATTAGTCAACTATGTACCAGAATTTAAATACAAGTAAACATCAGTGAAGTTTTAAAAGCAGTTATACAGTCATCCAAAATAAAGTTAACACATGTCCCAAAAATACAAAGGGTAAAATAAGATAACAATAACCAGTGATCCCAGATCACTCCTCGGGCGGAGCCGTCTCCTCAGGCTCGCCCTCCTCCTCCTCATCTGCATCAAAATCTGCGTTACCACAAAATGGTACCGCAGGTAAGTATAACCCAAAAATAATCTCAGGAATAAAATGCATTTAATGCAACTAACATGCATGCATATGATGAAATATGCATTTTCCTCAAAACATCATTTTCCCCGAAAATGATAATTTTCCAACACACGCCAAAATCCCATTTGGCCCAAAAATAATCCGTAAAACATTTTCCCAGAAAATGATTTACACAAAATCCAACTCACACTATTTTCCCAGAAAATAGTCCATTTAATCCGTCAATACCCTATGCACCATGGCCTCCCCTAGGGACCATCCGCACCCTGGCTTCGTACGATGCCCTCCGCGCCCAGCGCTTCGTAGCGATGCCCAGTTCCGCGCCCAGCGCGTACATGGCCAGACATCCTCTAGTCCCCGCCAGCAGAAGGACCACGGAGTCGGCACGAATCTCTCGTCCGATCCCATTGTCGCCCAGCGACAATCCAGGGGACGTTACTCAGTTTATTCCGCTCCCGAGTAACCAGAGGAGCTCCACCGAGATAATGCCCCATCTCGGCTTGGGGTCGTGATACGCACGCACCCAAATTCCATTCTCACATGAAAACCCAGTTTTCATAAACACATGAACATGAATGCAATACACGAAAACCCAGTTTTCTTTACAAACATGATCATGCATGAAATAATGATATGCACATGTAACAACCAATCCAAAATCCATCAATAACCAATAACCAATCCAATCCAATCCAATCAAACCAACAACTCCAATCACAAATCCATCCGACCCCCGTACTCCTCGAACTCAGTCCGGCATGCCAAAAATACAGTGAAATGCGTTAGTGCAAAAATACATAAAATTCATGAGAATACTATGGAGAAATACTTACAGTGCAATAAAGCAATTTCCGAAGGATCACGAAGCTGAAAAAGGCGACGTCTGAGCAACACCACAGTGTAAAATACACTGTGGCCGTGGGTCACAAATACCCACTTTTCAACGGAGACAAACGAAGACCCCAAAATGGTAGGGTAGGGCCTAGAGAGGTCGGTGAAACCAATGGTGGTGGTGGTTTGCCGTGGATGACGGCGCAAGGGGCGGTTTTAAGGCCAAAAAGTCGAAATCGGAAATGTACTTAGTGTGGCTTCACCGGTGACGGATCGGAGCTGGGGTTGGGTCCAAAGGGTTGCCAAGAGGTCGGGGATGAAGTGGTAGGAAGATGGTGGCCGGAGGTGGAGCAACGGCGGCGCTGGAGCGAAAGTGGCGCCGCGGCTTTGGAGGGTGCGTGTGGGCTACCGGCGGCGAGATGGGGGCTGGGATTTGGGGGGTGAGGTCGCCGGAGGGAAGGGGTGCTAGTCGGCCGGGCGGTGTCGCGCACGGCAGCGCGACGGCGGCTGGGCTAGGAGGTGGACGGACGCACGGGTAGAGAGAGAAAGAGAGGGCTCGCACACGGGGGGGAAAAGCAGCGGGAAAGAAAGAAAAAAGAAAGAAAAAGAGAAAAAGAAAAGAAGAAAGAGAGGAAAGAGAAAAATAGAGGGAAAGAAATGAGGTCCAGTCCTCATAACTTGGGTCACGAAAATGATCCAACGGAAATGATTTTAAAACCACAAATTAAATAAAATAATTTAAACGTAATGGTAAAGTCAAATTGAAATAATTAAATCTCACAGTAATTAATTTAAATATTAAAAGCAGTTTAAATGCACAACAATAAATAAATATTAAGAAAGCACATAAAAATAATTTTCACCAAATTAAAAAATCCTAAAAATAACCCAATTAAAATCCAGTAATTTTAAAACAAGAGAATAATTTTTTGAATAACATAAAAATAATCTTTCAATAAAAATACACTAAAATACGGGGTGTTACATAGATTGTAGGAATTAATGTCTTTACCCATCGATTCAATTGTGAAAGAGATTGACTTCAATACTTGGGTTCTTACATTTGATATAGAATTTTCTGTTGATTTGAAATCAACTGACATGTATTGCTCAAAACGTTTCCATAATTCTCTTAGATTGGTTGGATTACAATAAATCAATATTGTTGCAAATAATCGTCTAAAACTGGACGGCATTTGATATAAAGATGCTTCTTGTAAACAATCTTCTAAGCTACTGTCTCTCTATAGCAAACCATGCATTGTTGCTGCTTCACGAAATGTTGGAGACACAACACCATCAACTGTTCTAAGATCTTCAAAGGACAAAAGTCCTCTTACATGGTTTAGTAATATCCGCAGATAATACCTCTCGCCTTCAAATGGATTTGCTGTAACAATACGGCTATAACGGTTTTCTTTTTCCGATGAGTCCACTCTTCGTATTGTTGGCTCCAAACATAATATTCTGGAAATTCTTTATACATTAACCTCTTTGCATTATCATCTACTCGATTTAATGCAAAGAATTCTATTGACATCGATTTTCTGGAACGATCTAAACTGACAACGTTAATTAGATCTTCATTTGCTCGGAAAGTCACTGGGTGTTGATCCTCCAGATGTAAATATAAACTATACACTGTTGGATACATTTCATTAATAACAAATCCATATATTCTCCACATAGCTTCGAGGGGAGCAATCCATCGAGCCGATTGGAATTGTTGGATTTCATCAACTTGTTGATTGTTTTGTTCAGAAACCAGGTTGAAAGCAACACAATCATGCCCTTTATAAATGTACTTATAAAGATATTTGACTGTTTGTATTATAGAACAAATCTCGACATTAATGTGATAGTCAAATGTTGCAAGCAGATATGAATTATATGGCACAACCCAACGATTGTCTAAATTGTTGCCTCTGATTTTGACAGTTAGTTCATTGTTCTTACGTTTATATATTGGGAATGAATCATTTCCAACAATCGTAGCAGATGCATAATTCTTTGGATAATTACTTTTACAACAACCATTTCTTTTCATGCAAACATTTGATGGGTTCAAGGCTCCACATGGTCCATGCATCATATGCTTAACAACAATGTTATGCAAGTGCATATTTGTATTTTTATCAGGTATCTCTGCTGATATGATCTCATCAAAAGATTCAAGCGCATAGACTTTTCAATCCTTCTATAAGATAATTAAAAAATGCGCATGTGGAATATCTCTTTTTTTGTGCTCGATAACGTAGACATATGCTGAGACTTTACCAAAAATCTGCTTTTTGAATAATTGATACTTTAATTCTTCTAATTTTGAATGAAAGACCCGAGCAACCAAATCAGGTCGATTCTTACTCTCCTCATGCAGACTTAATTCGTTTGTAATTTCTTACCAGTTTGGATTGTACGTCATTGTTAAGAAAATGTCTAGTTTGCCATATCGCTAAACCAAAGCCATTGCTTCCATATATATTGTCCTCATGTCTCTTGGACCTTCAATAAATGACGAATGTAGTATAATCTGTTTCCCAACAATAGAAGCGTTTGTTTCCCCAAGCGTAATGATATCAACAATACCTTGATATACTTTTGATCGAATATGTTGTTGGTTATTTCTAAAATAATCTAATCTTGACGTCTCAATTTTAAGATACATATCCACTACAAATTGTTGCATTAGTCGACCAGAAAGTAGTAAAATTGATCTGAAATTTTCTCTCATTTGCAAGTTGTAGCAATAATATTCATGGCATGAAACAATTGGATTCTTCATTTCTCTGTTTAGCTACGAAAGTAGAATGTGAATGAAATGTTATTAAATTGGTCATACATGCTAAATGAAATTTTTGAATATTAATATCACAATCTAATCTCGCTGTTCTTTTGCAAGTAATTCCTCTGCAGTCTCTGATTGTTGAGGATTTATTGATCGGCTTGTTTCGTTATGTATAGATCTTCTTCCTCTACTGACCTTTTCAATTCCTTGATGCCAACTAATTTTATCAAAAGGAAAAAATAATGGATATTGCAACGGATCATAACATCCAAAATAGTACTGAACTATATGACTTCCACCAGAATGATTAAAGACAAAAATGTCGTGTCCTCTTAGTTGACCTCCATCATCATTTTCTACCCATATTGCTGTAACTTGTGAAGATGTAGGGGCATTGAATACACGTTGATCTAGGCCAGCATCTGATCTTATTCGGATTTTTTGATTTTTCAAATCTGGAAAATCACCAAGAGAACGGAAAAAAATGGAATATGAATTGATGCGAAGAATATCGATGAGTTGAGCTACAATTGATGGATCCATTCTATTTGAATCAGAAATGCGATTTTCTAATTCATGTTATGTATCATAGAAATTTAACTGGAGATAAGAAGGACGACCATTTGAATGAAGCAAATTGTTGATATAGTGATAGATCTGTTCCTGAGTTCTGAAAGTATAAATTTTCCTATTTCTCCTGCATAGATCTTCATCAAATTTCACTTCGAATGATGTAAAAGCGAACTTGTTGTTATAAATTTGAATGTATGTCCTAAAATGTGTAGATTCATATGTGTTGGAGGTGAACAATGCATAAAGCTGATTAGAAACATCATTTGTGACTAAATAAATTTTCCCATCAGCACAGCGAAAGCCAGTTGTTTCATGGCAGAATCGCTTTGCTTTACAATGTATGCAACTAGGTACTAATGGCAGAGAATATGCTTCAGATGAAACTACCTTCAACAATTGTCTAAATCCAGGAGAATCGTGATGCGATTGACCGTAGCTTGACTCCTCTCAAAAAACATATGTATCATATTTGTATAATATTTTTTGAAATTTCAGAGAAAAATAACAGAATGATGGCTGAATAAGAAATTTTGAGAAATTATTATAGGAGCACCTGTTGGATAAAAAGTTGATTAGAAGATTCAGAGACATTGTTTATGGATGAATTTGTCTCTGAATTAATGACACAGACATCAACACCATGAAGAACACATGATTCACGAGACAAATCATCTTCAGTGATATCAATATGAATATTAGAATTTCGTTGTCTCTTTGATACTCTTTGAACAAAACTAAAGTCTTGAATGTTGTCTATATATTGGACATCATTGTTTGAATGTCGAGCAATCGATGTAGTCGTTTGATCACCTACAGATCTATTAGAATCATCATCACCAAATGATGTCAAATCATTAATATGAATCGAGTTGCTTCTGTATGCTCTTTGTTTAGCATATTTTCTCTTTGCTTTCTACGAATCTCCTCATTTTTCTCTTCTGGTAAAAATTTATACAAGATTCTTTTTACAGGTTGTTTTCCATGATCTTCAAGAAATTGTTTACAGACTTAAATTTTACACAAATTTATATTTTCGTTGTTGAATTTTTTTAAATAAATTATTTATAAAATCTTACCATTTCTCATTATGTTAATGAAGAAAATGATTGTTTTAACTGTTGGATACTGTTCTACACAAGCAAGATGAAAGAAAGAAATAATAATTATTTCCAATGCTCAATTAAATAAATAATCAAATGATAAAATACTATGAAACTGGAATCTAACAAAAACATATTTCAATATCACACATAAAAAATTAAATAAATAATCAAATGATAGAATACTATGAAACTTAAATCTAAAAAAAGCATATTCCAATATCACATATAAAAAATGTTTTAGAAAATATTTGTCAAACTTAATTCTCTATTCCAAGCAACTACCAACTATTTCTCTAATAATTATTTAAAATATTTTTCTATTAATTTCTTATTTTGGATGTTATGATTTTTTATTTATTTTAATTGATTGAAATATTCATATATATAAAATTTATCCTAAAATTTTTAAAACTAAAAAAATTTGTAGGTTAAAAGTCTTTCTTCCTTCTATTTCTCAGTTTCAAGAGGTCAATTTAGTCTTTACAACTTGATGTTGTGGCGGGGATATTTTCCCCAATCAGTTTTTTGCCACACAAATCCCTCTCTTCTCTTCGATGCTCCTTCATTTTTCTGTCTCTTTGTCTCGACCTTTGTCTCTTGATTTGTCTCTCACTCTCTCATAATATTCTGTTATTCTCCCCTTCAGACGTACTCTCTCTCATCTCTTTCTGTTTTTCGTCAATTCTCTCTAACCCTTGACCTTCATCTGCTTCTCTAAGCCTCACACACTCAGACCTACTCTCTTTCACTCTCGACCCTCCTCAAAATCACTCTCTCTCACCTACCTATTTTGTAATCTGTTTTTTGTCAAAAACCACGTCTCTCTCTCTGTGTCCTCACGATTTTTCAATCGTGTCTCTAAAATCTCCTCTCTATGAACGTTTCTTGTGTTTGGTCTCAGAGAAAATGAAGATTATGATTATGTAAAGATTTAGATTTATTAGTAAGAATCAAATTATCTATAATTTAAATAAAAAAGGAAACGAACATAACAAAATAACATATCAAATAAAAAAAATACCAAGGAAAGAAAAATTATAAAAGAATAGATCCATATCATATATCAGAAATCTTAAATAAAATATTTACCAAAATTTATTTGTTCTTCAAATCAAGTAGTAAACCAAAATTATAAGTACGGACCAGCATATTAAATTTTTTAGCATATTTTTTAGCAATTACAATAACAATACTTATTGTAATATTTGAGTAGCTGACATTTTTTAACTTTAGAGTTATGCTAATAATTAACTAATTTTTATTTAAGTATTTCCATGAAATGCATGGGCTTTTTTATTGGATAAAGACTTTTATGAAATCATATTCTCGTCATTTTGAAATCAGTTTGGTTATTTCATTCTCATCCTTTTTTCTTGAATGTTTGTTTTCTATTTTTTTTCCCATGTTTGTTTTCTAGGAAAAATGTATGGTTTTTTTTTTTTAATGTACATATCAAATAAAAAAATACCAATAAAAGAAAAATTATAAAAGAATAGATCAATATCACATATGAAAATTCTTAAATAAAATATTTACCAAAATTTCTTTGTTCTTCAAATCAAGTAGTGAATAAAAATTATAAGCAGAGACTAGCTTATTATATTTTTTAGCATATTTTTTAGTAATTACATTAACAATACTTATTGTAATATTTTATTAGCTGACATTTCTGAATTTTAGAGTTATGCTAATAATTAACTAATTTTTATTTAAGTATTCGCAGGTACTGCATGAGCTTTTTTGGATAAAGACTTTTATGAAATCATATTATCCTCATTCAGAAATCAGTTTGGTTCTTCCATTCTCATCCATTTTTCCTGGATGTTTATTCTCTACTTTTTTTTCATTGTTTGTTTTATGGGAAAAATGTATGGTTTTTTTTTGAATGTTTGTTTTCAAGTTTTTTTTTTTTTTTACATGCAGTCATTGTTCTTTTACTTTATTCGTTTCTAGTTGCTATCTTTATTCAAATGCTTTTCCAGGGACACAAACTTTTGTTGAGTAAAAGTGACTTACAAAACTTTATTTTTTTAATACATGATAGTGCTTGGAAACTAAAGTGTGTTTCTTTTTCTGAGGGTTCTTATCGAGAATCCTCACTGAAAGGGCAAATGTATTTTTTTTCCTTTTCCTTTTCATTTTTTTCAATCATTTTTTTAAACATTTTAAATATATTTTTAAAAAATATAAAAAAAATCACAAATTCATTTAAAAACACTTACTTAATCATTAAGTAAATTTTTTTTTTAAAAAAAATGCAATTCGGTGGAAATTTTTGGTAAGAAATTCATGTAGGAATGGTATTTTATTTATTTTTTTTTTAAAAAAATTAATCATTAAGTAAACACTTACTTAATCATTAAGTAAAAGAAAAATTAAAAAAAAAAATACAATCCGATGGAAATTTTCGGTAAGAAAATAATTTTTTAATATTGTTAAAATATTATTTTTTAATATTATTAATATTTTAAAATTTAAAAATATTGAATTGTTTATTATATTTTGTATTGAAATTTAAAAAAATTGTAATGATAAATTGAAATGAGTTGAGTTGCATTTAGGTTCCAACACGATCCGCGTGACACTCTACAATTACATCCTGGTCGTCCACTCCAATCGAGAAAACACATCTTACGATCGCATCCACCGTTCGCGTTCACACAGAGAAAACACAACACACGGATAGTGAATTCTATCCGTCCGATACTCTAGCCGTAACATATGTAAAGCTAACCCCTCTCTCTCTCTCTCTCCCTTTCTATCTTACGGAAAGTCCATCGTTTTGCCGCTCAACAGAGCCTCTCTCTCTAGATTTCTCATCCCTCCTCCAAATAGCTGCTGCTCAGCCATCGTGAGGTCATCCCCTTCACGGGAAAAAATTTTATACTTCTGATTTGGTTTTTTTTTTTTTTTTTTCCTTTCCATTTTTTGTTTCTTTAAATCTGAATGTATGATTCTCCCTCCTCCAAATAGTTTATGTCTGAATGTATGATTCTCCCTCCTCCAAATAGCTGATGCTCAGCCCCGCTCAGCCACCATGAGGCCATCCCCTTCACGGGAAAGGTGGAGTTTTTTTATTTTTTATTTTCTTCTTCTGATCTTTTTTTTTTTTTGGTTTTTGCTTCTTTAAATCTGAATGTATGATTCTCCCTCCTCCAAATAGCTGCTGCTCAGCCCAGCTCAGCCACCGTGAGGCCATCCCCTTCACGGGAAAGGTGGAATTTATTTATTTATTTTTTTTATGGCAGCCTACTCCTCATGCTTGTAGAAAAGCAAAACCCATTAGTTTCAGTTTGTACAATAGATGGGCAACGGGATATTATTTTGTTTAGAAATAATATCCACTGAGCGCTTCTTGTTTTATTGCTCAGAAAATTTCCTAGTGTATGTTCATGAAATAAATTAAAAAAAATTGGTTTTTTATATGTTTCTGAGCTCCACATACCTAGGTTTTCATGGATGAGAGATAATATGTTTTTTTTTTTGTTATGGGTTCTGGAGTGGAGCTGTGGTTGTGCTTTCGCAAATTTCTTTTGCTCGCTTCTATGTATAGAGATCTTCTTTGTTAATAGAAACAATGAAGATTTAAAAGGAATTTTTAAATTTAACAAATCCGAAGGCTCATCCTTCAGATATGTTTTTTATTTTCCAGCTAATGCATGTTTTTTATCTTCTCTGGTTTTAGCAAACTCATGTTTCAAATATGGGTTGTGGTTACTTTTATGGAATGATCTTCCTATTCTATTATGATGGTGTTTAATCCTATGGTTAGTTAGCACTTTATGATCATTCAAAATTTTAAATTAGAAGCGGCATATTATATGTAAATAACTCTAGAATTGTTTGTTACAATTAAATAACTCTAGAATTTTGAATCTTGTGCTACTAGAATTTTCTGTAAATTTATGTCTATTTGTCTATACAGATCCTACAGTTATATACTTGTAAACAACAAAAAACACAAGTTATGTCGTTTTCTTACAGAGAACATATTTGGGTTGTGTTTGCTGTGATTTTCTTTTTAATTCTATGTCGTTTTCTGGGTTCATATCTTGTTGTTGGTATCCTTTATATGAACTATAAACACAAAATATAGCTAGACTATAGATATACTATAAACATTAGACTCAAACTATAAACGTAAAACATAGTTAGACTATAGATATACTATAAACACACAAAAGGTGGTTAGACTGACCTTTTCAATATTTCCTTCAAACTTTATCACCACTGCACTGTTTCCAAACACCTGATTTGAGAGAAACAGAGCATAGAAGAAAGATAAACTGTGAATATGCAGTTGTAGATCTTGAGGTCAGAATATGATTTTTTTCATTCAAATAGTTAAACATAAGATTGATAAAGATATGGAATATTACCTCAAATCCAGCAAAATTTGAATATGTAAATCTCTAGTAGCTTCCAAGAGTACAAAGATGAATACAAACTCAAGGAGAAACATGGGGAATTTCTTCGGCTCGGCTGGGAAGAGTATTTTATGAGAAGATTATTTTAGTTGAAGAGTATTTGTTATTATTTAAATTTTATGTATTTCTATATTTTTTTGATATGTAATTTTTAATTGGGGATTTGTAACTGCAGATGCAAAATATAATGAATCTCAGAATGATATGCATGCAGTTGTATCGTCAGGAACTGATAAATAGAGAGAATTTCAATGATTGGGTGAAAATCAACGGTTTAATATTCTCATTTCTCATAATTTAACAATCAATAAATGGCCCTAAAGATTCAATAAATGGGCATCATCAAATTTGAAATACGGATGGCGTAAAAGACCTAATAAATGGGTATCAAATTGGGAATAGAGCTACTTAATGGATGTGAAGAACTTTTAACGAAGAATAATAACTTTTAACGGGAAAACAATGAAAACTATTAAAACAAGAATTGTCGTTTGATAGGCTCTTTATATATAGAGAGATATGTATATATATATCATGCAGTAATCTGTCTCTCAGGAAGAGGTAAGGTAGGTATGTACTATGTAGGCATACCGTGACGAAGTGCCAAAATAGGAGTATTAATTATTGATTATCTTAGGCGCAGCTTCACGCCACTGCTAAATGCATGTTTTACGCCTTACTTTCTACATAAATAAACAAATAAATAACCTATAATTATGGGCCGGTTTACCGAAGTACTTGATTTGCATGCAAGCCCTGTAGGGGTGGGCAGCAGGCCCTGTCCCTGTCTGCCCTACTCCCGCATGGGCGGATGGGCTACCCTGCACCACCCATGCGGGGGTGGGAGGCGGGTTGACCCCAACATGATCTTGTTCTTTTTTAAAATGAATGTGTAACATTTATACAACCTATTACTGTATCTAATATTACTCATTTATGAATTTGCTAAGCTTGCTAGCCTTCAAATTTGAGTTTTTTTTTTTTTGGTGTTATTATATTTCTAAAGTAATAGAGATATTATTTCTTATTAAAACAATTAATAGTGATCATTACTTAGAATTAAGTTATGCAACTTTAAATCATCAATATTTTAAACTTTTAAAATATTATATACATAAATGATGAGAAAAAGTGAATTTAATCATATATTAATTGTAGTGATTACAAATCAATTACTACCACAAACCCAAATCATTTCTAATATTTCAGGTAATCGATGAATAATATTGTAATGGAAATCAATTCTTAAATACGTACCTCTATACGAAATATCACATAGACAAATGATTTATACAAGTTTTAAATAGACAAGTTTCATACAAACCTTTATAAAAAATTGGATCACACATAAAAAAAATATAAAAAAAACTATTCTTTATTAGTGAAATCTATGTTTTTACAAATAACTTGTATGAAATTTATCTATTTAAAATTTGTACCTAACATTACTATTCTATTACATAACATATTGTTCATCGATATTTGGATGAGAAAATCTTCTCATCAACCGGTTTAAATGTTTTACACCATACACCCTACGTGGCATTCCGGTTCACTAACAAATTAATAAAAAATAAACCTATTCTGCTTCCAAATCATCTCTCTTGCCCGAAGACTCCTCTCCTCCCTTCTTCTTTGTGAATTTTCATCTCCTCGTGCTCCTGCTCATGCTTCATCTCTTCGTGCACAAAGTCACCCACTGAAACAATGCTAGCCTTAGTGAAAATCAAACCAATCCAATATATATATATATATATATATATAGAGAGAGAGAGAGAGAGAGAGAGAGAGAGAGAGAGAGAGAGAGAGAGAGAGAGAGAGGAGAGTGAAAAGAGTTTGAGAAAAGAGAGATTGAAATCAAGGTGATGGGTCTGACATAAAATATTAAAAAAATAATACTACGTGTGGAGTGAATAGTAATTGATGTATAACATATCTCTATTTGGTGCTGAGTTGGTGTTTTTTATGGCTCAAATGCAACAATATCCGCGTCCGAGTTTTCCATGTTCAACATATGCGCAAAGCCAGTCGTTGCCTCGTGACATTAGAAGCGATGAGAAATATTAAGGCTCTGATTTATGAATAGTAATATTTTATTAATTTTATTAAAATATATTTAAATATAAACAAATTGATATATATGTATAAATGTATTAAATAAGTTGAGATAGATTTAATTTTTTTTTATGAAAAGTTAAAAAAGTAATAACTCTCGTAATGATTAGTTTGAAATGGGTTGAGATCACTCAACCAACTAAACATAGCCTAATATTACATATATATATATATATATATATAAGAGTTTTGCTACACATAAAATACATTATTTATAGTGGAATAGCCACATTAATTTTAAATTAAAATGCAAATTATTTTTTAGTATAATTAATGTGGAAAGCTTCCACATCAACCGTGTGCTAAAAATAGGGGTGTGGTAAATAGATTTTCTCTATATATAATCCATTCATTATTAAGTTTATTATATAAAAAACACCATTTACTATATGTCTTGTTTTAAAAAATAAAAATTATCAGTTGGTTTAAATTGAAGATCGAACAATATGATATCAGTATATAAAAACAAAAAGTAGACAACTCCTTTACAAGTACTTTTATACAATTCATTTTGATCATCACATTCTATACAAATTTCATTCCAGACAATCTAATTCTAGTTGGTGAAATATCATTTGTGGGTATTGATTGATCTTTATTGAAGAAGAAGTACCATGTACTAGCACTGTTCGAACCTGCATGCACATTATTCCTTGGAAATTTTGTTCAGGTCAATCTAATGATCTTAGACGTTGATGAAGCACCGTTTGGACCACAATCTGTATCAACTCGATCGATCCGTGCAAGATAATGTTACCTTGGTTAAAGAAACATTGTTTGGACCACAATATATATATAGGTACCCATTGATCAGTTCGAAGCAAGCTAGCTAGCTAGCATCATCATCATTTGAACCACGCTCTTTATCTTCGTTTGGGTTAATTTAAGATGAGTAATGTTATGCATAACACTTTTATCATATTTTTATTCTATTACGTGAGATATGACATATTTATAATCATTAGATGATAAATAATAATTAATAAAAAATTATTTAATAATAATAAATATATCACATCTTATATAATGAGTTAAAAATAAGATAATAGAATAGTATATAAAATTTTTCATCTAAACTTCCTACGAAGTACCAACTTCATTCGGGTCAATCTGAACTTAGTTAATGAAGTACCGTTTGGACCACATTCCGCTCGAATCAACTTGACCTTAAATTAATAAAGTACCAATTTCATTAAATAAATGATAGTTTTGCAAAATTAAAATATATAAGTACAAAATAATTACATGAATTATTCATTGACTAAAAGAAAATATGAAATAAACGCGGAGGAAAAACATAACTCGATCCCAAGTCCCAACGTAAACAACATGCGCCCCGTAGGAAGCACTCAAGAATCTTCTTCCCTAGAAAACCTTTAAAACATGCGCATAATCCCATCTATACCCTCCATCAACTCTCATAAAAGTCAACTGCCAGCTCATTCATGAAGGTACGCGAAGGCATTTTATGTTATTTCAGAAGAAGAATACCACGAAGGCTCACGCGTCAACCTGAATACTCTAGCGTGTCCTGTCCAGCGAGCCCTCATTGCGTGTGCGCTTCACAGTTCCCACGTATCGTACGGCCTATTAGCTCACACCTGTCCACCATCTAGACAACTTCACCGGTAGCCACCGGTCAATCAGTTTCCACCAGTACTACGCGACTCTTACTATAAGTACCACTTCAACCGCTCCTGACAGAAGATTTTGATCGCTTCAACGTAAGAGCTACAGAGAAAGTGCGAGAAAATTCTTAAGAAAGACCGAGAAAGTATCAAAAAATCCTCTTCTTGTTGTTTTTATCTTTTGGGTTTTGTTTGTTCTGGTATGATATTGGAAAATGGTTGCTGAAGCCGAATCTGTGTGCCAAACGAGCGTGCCTGTGTTGGAGGTGAGCTTTCTAGTCAGCTTCAATTTTTGTTTCGTTGGTGTTATACTTGGTAATTTGCTAATGGGTTTTGCTAATTTTTAATCTGATGTTAAGAAGTTTTTTTTTTTTGCTTTTGTTTTAGGACTTCTTTCGCTTGATGCTTAGATGTTGAATTTGCATAGGTTTTTAGATTGGTTTTGTTCTTAATTCTCAGCTCGATTGGTCTTTCTTTGGTTTGTTTGTTCATATACTTGGTATACTTGGGATCTGGATCATGGGTTTACGGCGCTTATTTTCAATATGAAGTTAATGTTTTGGTTCTTTTGGACTTTAGGTCGTATTTTGTGTTGGGTCTTAAAGATTGAATTAGCTGAATTTTTTTAGGATCTCGTGAAAATATGTATTGGTTTTATGATTGATATTGCGCTTTTATGTTTCCTTTGGATAGGTGAAAGGATTTTGATCTAGGCCTTTGCTGAAAATATATCTTTTTTCAAGGATTAAAGGAAGTTCTATAAAGTTGCGAATATGGTTGTGTCATATACTTGGGATTCTAAATCTAGGGGTTTGCGTGATATCTTAATTTTGTTTAATTACAAGCCATCTTTCCTTTATAATTATGAATAACAAGGGCTAATCAATGTACATATGCATAATAATTTGGAAAGCGAACCTCTATATACACTAGCAAACCATTTAACACTGACGTACAGAACACAATATAGGGATGTGTGCCGAATGTTGACATACTCACCAACCTAATAGTTCATTATTGTCAATAACCGCCTCTCAAATCACTCAGTTTACTTTCAGTTCAGTGACGAGAGTCTTCAAAATATAGTAATCTTTACTTGCCCATGTATATTACAACAGGGCATATACATTCAAGGTTATCTTTTATGTTTTGATGGTTTTTTAACATTCAAGGTTAGCAATGCTAGGGAATCCTCTGGTTTTTCCAGTAAATTGAAGCTATAAAATTGATGCTCTGACATTGAAGATTGTGTGTATTTTATACGTGCACAAAAGCTATCAGCATTAGTGTTAATACTTAGTGTTAGTAATATAATACTAAGTAATATAATACTCAGTATTAGTAATGTGATTAGCAGTTGGTTTCAATGTTTAGCCTTTGAGGGGGAAAATTGATGATCAAGTTCTCTGTATTTATAGGATATCAAGCCCGTGGACAAAATCCCAGATGCAGTCCTTGAATCTTCCATCCTGCAATTTATGCCCAGTGTCCGCTCTGGTAGCTTTGCTGACATTGGTCCTCGAAGATACATGGAAGATGAGCATATACATATAGATGATTTATCCTCACACTTGGGATCAGTTTTTGAGTTTCCTAAACCAAGTGCTTTTTATGGGGTAATGAGCTCTTGAGCCTATCACTGCTATGACATTAGTATTGATAATTGTATTGCTTCATAACTGGGCTGATTTTTTATATATGACACAGGTATTTGATGGTCATGGAGGACCTGAAGCATCAGCTTATATAAGAAAAAATGTTCTTAGACTCTTTTTTGAAGATGCCAACTTCCCCCAAACATTAGAAGTGGATGATGTCTTCTTAGAGGAGGTTGAGAACTCACTTCGGAAAGCATATCTTCTGGCTGACCTAGCCTTAGCAGATGAATTTGGTGTGAGCAGTTCCTCTGGGACAACGGCTCTTACTGCTTTGATATTTGGAAGGTATATATACATGCTTTAGAATTTCGTTTCTCCATGGAAAAATATTGTTTCAATTGCATGATATTGGCTCTATGCGATCATTTTATTCCATTTTAGCGCAAGTGCAGTTGCTTTTATCAAGTCTAGTTTCTATGTATTTTCTATGTATGATTAGTGGAATAATCACTGTTGATTTAAAATACGCGGAGTGAGGAATATTAGTGTTGGTTTGTTCGCCTGTCTTGTTTTATGTTACTTGAAACAGTTAACATTTGCACCATTCCTGATTTCCTTGGCATACCTTGTTGCTATATTGGCTAGATGGGCTGATGTTGGCTATATAGTTGTCTTGTTTTCCCTTTTTTCAAACTAAAAAAATGTGTATTAGCTCAAGAAGAATGCCAATTGCTCTATATGTGCTTTGGTTTTATTATTCTGCTTGGTTATTTTCAGTATTACTTCCTGCTGACGGAAATCTTCTCTTCCAGGCTTCTCTTGGTTGCCAATACTGGTGATTGCAGAGCAGTTCTTTCTCGGAAAGGAAAGGCAATCGACATGTCTCAAGACCACAAACCCATTTATCCATCAGAAAGGAGGCGAGTTGAAGAGCTAGGTGGGTACATCGATGACGGGTATCTCAATGGTGTTTTATCAGTTAGTCGAGCCTTGGGGGACTGGGATCTGAAGTTCCCTCATGGTTCTTCTTCGCCACTTATTGCGGATCCAGAATTTCAGCAGGTGGTTCTAACTGAGGATGATGAGTTCCTCATCATGGGGTGTGATGGAATTTGGGATGTGATGTCCAGTCAGCAAGCCGTCAGCCTTGTTCGTCGTGGGCTGCGGCGGCATGATGACCCAGAGCAGTGTGCAAGGGACCTTGTCATGGAAGCCTTGCGTCTCAACACATTTGACAATCTCACTGTGATTGTTGTATGCTTCTCTTCTCTGGATAACTGGGAGCCATCACCACCACGGCAACCGAAGTTGAGGTGCTGTAGCCTCTCTGCAGAGGCCCTTTGTAGCCTGAGGAGCTTGTTGGATGGCAGTGCCAGCAGTTGAATGTACATACATTTTTTAATAAACTAAACTGTTTTTGGCTGCTTCAGTGGGATGGGAGAAAAAGTAGCTAGCAGTTTTGTTGGTGCTCTGATTATTCAGCTATTCGTGGTGAGCTCTGGGCTGATGTACATAACCAGCTTAGGTGGATGGTGGTGTAGAGATGTTCCATATGGATACATGCTGTGTACAGAGTCATTATGGATTATTTTGTTAACAGTCCAGAGTGACCTGCCCTTCTGATGAATCCATTTTTGATTCATCGTGTGTACCTAATGTAAATTTTCTTAATAAAAGGTCTTTGTTTCTTCTTTATTTTGATTACGGCGAGTGGGAACTACACTTCTAAGATAGCATCCTTGATGTTTCGCCATGCCTATATCGCCAGGGACACTCGCAAGTGTCATGTTAACTCGCCCTCAGACTTGAAAACAAAAAGTGGATTCTTTGATCATGAGATGAACGGTGAAGAAATTGCTTTCTCTCTCTCTCTCTCTCTCGCCAATGATCTTGCAACCTATCCCAGATCCGATAAACCATATTCATAATCAAATCAAGCAAATCAACAGGTGTCTTGGCGTAGTAGTAGTAGCAGCTTACTAATATTTTATAAAGAGGTCGTCTGCCATATATAATTTTACAGATCCATTATCGTTACAGCTCTAAAGACTGACATCCTGACTGGGAGGTATGACCATAACAATTGTCATCCACCTACCTCACACAGCCGTTCCCGAATACGAAGCTCTTAACAGCTCATGAACTGCGAACTTTCTTCTACTCATGACACGATCCAGCACGTTGGACTGTTCCAACTGGTACATGAGTGTGTTTGTTGGGTCCTGTTCCCTGTTTTCATATCTTTAACCTTATTAATACTTGATTTGTTTATATATAAAATAAATCCAGCACACTGGTCTGTTTCAAACATTAGAAAGGGAGGCATATCTGTATAGACTGTATTGCACATTTATAGTGGGGAAAATCCATCTTCTCCGACTTGCTTATAACTGTTCTCTCTCCACAAAGAGAGGGAACAAAATATGCCCTAAATAGTATATATAGGTGAATGCAAGTGCTCAAAGAGTTTGGTTGGAAAACTGTAATTTGAGTTATTCGAGCTTGCTTGTTATTTCAGTTCGCGTTTGCTTAGGGGTCGTGATTGTATGTATAAACCAGATGGGTTGAATAAGTTTCAGAAAAGAATTTGATCAACAACATGGTTTGTTGGAGGCTAAGGTACCTCTGATCGATATATCATTATTTTCTTTTCCATCCACTCCAAAAATAGGAAACTCACGTCAAAACGATCCTGCAAGTTTTCCAGTCCATAGACCTGTCGATTACAAGAAAAAAAAAGTCTTCAGACCTGTTTCTCGATCAATCTCAAAGGCTCATAACAGGGTCCAGGCTGGATTGGATCATTCACTAAATCTTCACCCCTGGAAGTTTATTCTAGGAGCTGTCATCAATAATGGAGGGCTGAGTGCGATGGAGATTATTGCATGGTACATGATGTTATTTTATTTCTTTCCAAAGAAAGCATTACAATTGGATATGGCCAAAACGCATTCCACATCGAAAGAATCAGTGAAATCTGCCGAACATAGCGTTTAGTTGTCATTTGTACAATTGTACCATCATGATCATCTAGTTGGGTCTGCTTGGTAGGTTTTTACAAATGATGCAAATCGTTCCATATCACTTCGTAGTAAGCCTTCAAGAAATGGTTGCAGTGCCTGGACAAGTTTAACATCCAAAAAAGAAAATTGATTGATCACATGATCATAATATCATATACATCTTTAAAGCAAAGAAACATCTAGCACGGATTTCTTTTGTTTTTTCCTCTTTAAAGATGGAGAATAAAGGAAGAGAAGTTTGAGGCAAATGCCTCCAATTAAGTTTTCTTTCTAAAATCCCTTTCCTTTAATCAAAACAATAACAGATACGTTTGCTCCAGCATGAACCAATGCATAAAATACCAAAAACAAAAGAGTTAGAAGGGTTACTGATGCCACTGGAACGAAGATCTGAGGAACTTCATATGACACTGTCATCTGGAAAGAACAGATGCAAATAATTGTAAGTGCATAACTAGAGGAACCTATGCAATAAAAAGTGGAAAACAATAGGAGAGACATTATAGTGGGCATCAAATTGATGGCATGTCTATCCCCATTCCCCACAAGTTCGTCAAACTGTGGCCAGTTAGGAAATAAACCATGTGCTATGAGTTACTAAGAAATGGGTCACTCTCTTAGAATTTTTGTCTTATCAACGTTAACAAAAAGCAAGTGATAGTTCATGAGAATGCCACATGGAAAATTTGAGTTTTTTTTAATATTATTAAAATTAAAAAAGCTAGCAAATAGACTTTTTTATGATTTGAAAAAATTATTAATTGTTATAGCAAACAGTTCTAGCCACCCCATGGTGGCAAAACTCAGCCATCATCAAGCCACCAAGGGGTAGCCTCTTCTTTTTCTAATGATGAAAATTTTAACTTTATAATTTCAATATTTTTTTTTTAATTTTTTTTCTAAGTTTGAAGTTTAAAATTTTCATGCGGACTGCCACATGTTTTCAGTTAACATTGATGGATGAAAAGGGTAATGGAAGGACCCATTTCTCAGTAACTCATGGGACAAAGGGTTATCTCTTAAAAAAAAAACATAGGAGTCGAATTTTAATTACCCCATATCACAGAAGGTGTTAGACCAAGATTTTCTAAAAACTAAAATGGAAAAAACTAAATTAAATGTCGTAGGAAAAAGCACCCTTACTTCAACTATGCATGATGAAGGACCTTTCGGATAAAATCGAACAGCACCTCTGCCATGTGAAAAGTCAGTCTATCAGGATTTATACTAATTACTTAAATGAAAACAAAACGTATAGATGAGGTTTATGAACAAAAAATATAGCAAATAACTAAAGCATTTAATGTTCAGTTCTATAAATGAAAGGGGACTTAGAGATGAGCAAGTACAGCAGTAGAGAAGATAGTTTACCAGTTCATGTTCACAAGAACTGTCAACATTGAATAGCTTAAATTGCTGAAAGAGCCTTCGTGATGAAGCTAAGAAGTTGAGATTTTTTAACTTTGTTGTTTGAATGTTCTTCAAAAGCAATGCCCAAACAAATTGAAGCAGTTTGGCACGTGATACAGGAAAGCCAACTTGTTAAACTATCCATCATTTTCAGATAATTGATTTCACTGAGAAATCAAACTAAACATTGTCATCTAAGCAACACTAAGCACCACAAGGCAACTAGGGAAATGTCAATGTGCTAAGACATCACCCGGAAGATGACTGGCTACCTTCAAAATTCCATTTATACTCTTTTTCTTTTTTTTACTTTTCAGTTTCTGTCTTAAGTGTGAGAGTTGAATCTTCCTTTTTCTTCTTTTGCCATCATATGCTTCGCCTAATGAAGCCTCGGAAGACATTCACCACTAATATTGAACTGAAAAGGTAAACAACAGATAAAATACACAATACTGTATCACTGTCTCTATAGTTACCTGTTAGGAACACCTTCCAGGGATCTCCAGTGGATCTTCTGATTTGGGATAGGCTGCAAAAAGTGTATCATATTATGACTCAAATTACAGGAAAAGGTGAGACATAAACATCCTTACCTGAAAATTTCGCGTAAGCCAAGAGAAATCAACATTGTGACCAAATGCTTTATACTTCATCGACCATCGAGATAGCTCAGGCTTGTCCTCCAATATCTGGTAGGAGAAACTAAGCATCAAGTTCTCAAAGATGCACAACTCTGAAACTGATCAACTACATGGGACTCAAGACTCAATAATATCATTACAGTGATGCACTCTTTAGGCATTAAATTGGCAGGGTTGAAAACTCGAAACTAACTCAAGTCGGCAATAACATGCTCGGCAGTTATAAATGCTATGAAAAGCAGAACCATTTCTACCTTCCCAAGTTTGGCACAATAATTTATGGACTGTTAGCCTGATTAAGCTGAGCATTAAAACTGAGTCAAGTGTCCAGTAGTATTAGATTAGCTATACAAGAAACTAAGCATCCCCTATGACCTTTACAGAGGAAAGGATACTTTGCTTTTGTTTACACAAGTAAAATAATTGGAATAGGCAGTACTTTGGAAATTCAATCTTGTGGCACCTTTACTGAGGAAATAGAAGGCATCCAACGGGGAACGGCTTCACGATCAGAGTAACAATTATAGGCAACCGAAACAGGCACGTCAATTTCCATCTTAACCCTGCATATTGTCACATTTTGTAGTTAATGGTGGTAACTAGTAAGCTGATATCTTAGCTCAAATTGCCAGCTTTGGCACGCCAATATATGTAAGGACTTGCATTATATTTAATCAAAAGGATCAACATGGCGGAACATCTTGGCATCAAACTATCAGATTCTGAAATTAATATTAAGAACGAAGCTACGAAAGACTTAGAAAATCAATCATTGTTCTACATAAACGATATCACAGGAGTAGCATCAATTAATATATTCCACATGCCTACTTCAACTCTTATAAATCTAGGTAAATTATGCAGATCTTCAACGAGATGGAAATGATGCGCAACAGCGTTAAAGAAAATTAAAATGTGGACTATACCTGCCGAGTAAGAATCCAATCAATACACCAAAATTACAGGGAGCCCATAAAAAGCCTCAAATTTTATGCATCAGGGCAATAACATTCCAAGATCCGTTATGGAACAAACAATATGGAGATAAAAAATTCTTCAGAAAGATCGAGTTTTTACGTGCAATTCTGCCATTCCATGACAGGAGCAAAGGGCTTGGAGGCGGTGAAGACCGAGCTTCCCTTGGAGGACCCATATGGGATTCTGGAGAAGATAGACGGCGGTCCCAAAGAATGGTAGCTTCTCCAAGGGGGTACGATGGCTATGGAGCAGAAGAGGATACTACCATTCCTGGGTATTGTTTTTGTCATCAAACCTGAAAGGTTTGAGCTTGAAATCACAAGGGATGTTGCTGTTGCAGACATGACACACTGTTTTTTAGCAGAAAACCAGGAAAGAGGGACACTGATTGACCATCGAAGGCAACAAACCCACGACACAAGCCAGCTTTATCAGAGATTTCTCAGCTGTGGAGTGTGGAGTATGATGCTATTCTATCTGTTGCATTATAGATGCGAAAGACCCAACTACTAATATTTTGAATATTTTGGTCAACGACTCAAGTACCGCCGGTGTTATAATTTTATAACACGAGTAACATGAGTAATATTTCTCAAAATTCTTAAAATTTTTATAATTTTATTTTCAAATATTATTTAAATATAAAACTCTTCTTAATTTTAAATTTATAAAATTTTCATCTAATTTATAATTTAAATTTATAATCATTACCTAATCATCATTCAAACACAAAAACTAATACAATTCTTACAAATTTTAAAACAAAAATTATATTTAAACAATTTTTAATTTTAAAATATTTATATTCAATATTTTCTATTTCCTTTATCAAAATCAAATAAAATATTTTCAACTATTTTACAAATACTCATAAAATTTTGAAAAAAAAATAATATTTACAATTTCAGAATGTATAAATCTTATACATCCCTTTTAAAAAAATGTATAAATCTAAGACTATATTTAAAATTAAAATTTTGAAATACTTCAAATCTCTAAATAAGACCCCGAGTAATATTAAAAAAAAAAATTCCTACTATTAGCCGAATTAAAATCTGTCTTTGTTAGTTTTGTCGTCCATCATATCAATCGAATGCATTATGCATACTTGAGAATTACACGTTGTCATGTGTCGATTTCATTTTTCTTTAAAAAATAATAGAAAAAAAGTATCTGGCCACCACGCGGGTGGCCTAGTCACCATGGTGGTGACCTCCACTTTTATATATATTTATATTTATTTTTTAAAAAGGTAAAATCAATTAAGTTATTTTAAAAAAATAAAATTAAACATGACAGTATGTGATTTGGCCATACGGTTCAATTAATATATTGATGGACTTAAAAATTAATAAAGGGTCTTATTTCTAACTTACATCGAAGGAAATAATTATTTCTATAAAAACATAAAAAAAAAAAGTACGCAAGATCTTAAACCTAAGTAATCAAGAAAATTTAAATTAAAAAAATGTAATCGCCAAAATTTACTAATATTCTCCTCCTATAAACAATTAATTAGGTCTGAACCGTCAAAATCAATAATATGAAATAAAAAACTATTTATTACTTTCAATTTACACTAATTAGAGCATGTAATTTGGATATTAAAGATATCTCAAAATAATTATGAATAATATTGAAATAGTAATTATTAGTTTGTGAATAATAGTAAAGTAGTATGAAAATAACCGAGAATAGTTGTGTTTCTAAACAAGCCATAAAAGTCTAAAGAAAACAATATTATGTCGTCTGAGTTTACCTTTCGAAATAGTTTTTTTTTTAATATTTAAAGTTGTTTAAAATAAAATTAAAAAAGTTTAAATGCACTAGAGGCCACTGTTTTGGATCTCGTACCGTATTGGTTGGTACGGCCAATATTTGCCATACCAGTACAAGTACCATATACGTTTTGTACTGGCCCAAATACCGGCAATACCGGCCTCAATTTTAGCCTTCAAATTTTTTTTTTTTAGACTATAAGCTTATTTTTTGACCCCTAATTCGATTAGACTATTTATAATTTATATATACATATATATTTCTATATAATTTATTCATATATCGACGATCTCGAAACGGTTCACGAAACGGTACTAATATCGAAATATTTCGTTTTAATATCTTAACCGGTACGACTTCCAGTACGGTATTCAAAACATTACTAAAGATACCTCCGTACCGGTGGGCGACATAGTATAATATAAAACCGTCTAAAGTCCAATTACCTAAATAAATAAAGTGAAATATTTAAATTTTCTAACATATTATTTATATTGCCTTCTTTAAGAGATTAAAATTATATATTTACTCTTAATGGAAAAAAAAGAAAAAAAAAAGAAAAAAGAAAGAATAATAAAATCAGACTGGTTGGTGGATACCCATGGCCATGGCCGGCATCTCGTCCATGCAGGTGAGGA
Source organism: Juglans regia (assembly GCF_001411555.2). Taxonomy (NCBI): domain Eukaryota; kingdom Viridiplantae; phylum Streptophyta; class Magnoliopsida; order Fagales; family Juglandaceae; genus Juglans; species Juglans regia. The sequence continues at coordinate 26,250,956 of NC_049911.1, forward strand.
AAGACCAACCTTTCTTGGGGATGGCGTACGTGGACAGCCTGCATGCACCCTTCGTCTACCATGTTAAATATATTTTTTTAAAAACTGTCATTTTAAATTGTTTTTAATCTTCTTTATAATCTCATGTTAAGTATGTTTTAAGTGTTTTGTTTTTGTTTGATTTTTAATAATTCTTAACGCGGCAAATTAATAAGTACTTAATTGACGTGACATCGAATCATCGACCGATTTGTTACGTATGGTATGACGCATCATTGATATCGGTTTATCAAATAATAAATTGGCCAAACCCAAAAGATCTATGAATGAGTTTTCTTTGGTTAATTTAGATATTGAAATAGTCTATTGGTTTTAAATATTACACAAATATAAAATATTTTTTAATTTTAAATATTTAATCATTACAAATTTTTCAAACTCTCAAATAAAACATTAAAAAAATATAATTTTTTCAAACTTTAAAATAAAAAATTAAATTGACTCGTAGACTTTAACTTCTCTCACTAACTTAACCATGAGAGACATCTATTGGGATTAGGCCTGTGTAGAAAACCTTCATATCCGATCCGGCCGAATGACCCGACCCGACCCGACCCGACCGATAAAATGCGGGTTAAAAATATTTTCGGGTCGAACTCGTGAAATGCCGGTTTCGACCCGCAAGTCGTGTTATAAGCAATCCGAATGTAGAAACCCTAGCTAGCCTCCCCATTCTCTTCCTCATTTCTCGTCTTCCCAACCCAAGCAACATGTTCTTCGACGAGTTCACTGCCGAAGCAACCCAACTCCTCTATCTTCCCAACCCAATCCTTTCCCAAGCAACAACGAGTTCACTGCCGGAGCAACCCAACTCCTCTATCTTCCCAACCCAATCCTTTCCCAAGCAACAACGAGTTCAGCCGATGAGATTGAAGCCGCTGAAATCCTGCTCCATCTCCCTCAACTTTGAGAGAAATACTAAAGGGTGAGTGTTCCAGAGGATTGAAAAACACTACTTCATCCTTATCATCATGTTTAAATGGACCACATACCCTGTATCATGATAGGAAAAAAAAAACATAAGCGTGTGGTTAGTACTTTATTGCTTTTGCTTTTTTTTTTTTTTTGGCATGACTCATTGACTACAAGTCTGCATTTTTTTGTTTCTTGCTCAAAAGTTAAAAGAAAGATATCTGCTTCCGATTCAATCTTTTCTTTATTTTGGTTTCGTGTTGTCGCCCCCATCAGACTTTCGTCGCGAGACTGAGGTTGGTGCTGTGGTTCCTAAAATCAAACCCACTGATCTTGATTTTTGTTTGTTTGGGTATGCCAAGAACACAAAGTAATTCTGATTTTGAGATCGAAGCCGCCAAGAACACAAAATAATTCTGATCTTGCGATTGAAGCCACTAATCGTGTAAAGGAAAATTTAAACGGGTTGACCCGATATCGGGTCGGGTCGGGTCGAGTTCTTTCCAGCAAACTTGCGGGTCGGATCGGATCGGGCAAAAAACTAGACGGTTTGGTCGGGTTGCAGCCCTAATTGGGATCCCATGAGGTTGCTCTCTATTTCAATAGGTGGCCATTAAAAGCGTTGCATATATACAACGATGAGGATTGTCCCAACACATATATTTCAATTTTGGTTAGAGGAATTTTATGTATCAATTATTATTCATTTTCATACTTTATATTTATAATTTTTTCATAGAGTATGAAGTGTGGGATAGTGAATAGTGACTGATGAGAATAATTTTTCTTTTGATTAAATCAATTTTTTTATTAATGTTTTAAATTAATAAAAATGTTGCATGGCATGATATGCCACCAAAAGAAAAAAAAAAAAAAAAAAAAAAAAAAAAAAAAAAAAAAAAAAACTAAAAACCATTTCAAAGTCCAAAAAATCTTATAAAATAAAACATAAAAAGTAAAAGCACGCAATAGAAATCAATTGAAACAATCAGTGGAGAGGTGGCAATATCTCATTGCTAATGTGATAATTGGCACTTGATCCATGGGCGAGATTAAGAGCATGTTTGGACACCATGAGAGTTTTAAAAAAATATCATAATTTTATTTTCAAACAACAATACTCAAATATAAAAAATTTTTAATTTCAAATTTTCTACTTTTTTTTTTTAATTTAATCATTACCTAATCATTATTGAAATACAAAATTAAATCAATACAATTTTTACAAACTTCAAAACAAAACATAAACATCAATACAAATTCTACAAACTTCAAAACAAAAATTATATTCAAATAATTTTTTAACTTTATAATATTTTTAATTAAAATTTTCTTTGATTTTCCAAAATCTAATAAAAGATCTTCACTCAAACAATTTCATTACTATTCACAAAATTCTAAGATATTTGGGTTGTGTTTAGTTATTGAACCAAACTGAACTCGTCTCAAACCAATCTTTGATGAGACTCATTACTTTTTCAGCTTCTCATAAAAAAATTAAACTCATCTCAACCTATTTCATACATTTTAATTTAAAAAGCTAAATACATGATCTGAACCTAAAAAAGTTTAACTAATCTTAATGGAATCTTTTAAATATTATTATTTATAACTCAACTCAACTAAACTTAACTTAAATACTAAACCCATCTCAATGACTACCTTAAGCGTCCAATCATGCCCTAAAGAAGGAAAGAAGGGAAGAAGGGATTGTAATGGAATGATTAAAATATTCTATAATAGTAAAAGTTTCAAAATTGAAGTATAGATAATAATAATCTATCCAAAAGATGTGAACTATTTTATTATTTATTTACTTTATATAAGTTGGGGGTAAAATGAACTTACCAGGCCAATTACCCGACCCTACACCTACTGTGAACCGCACCAAACACCAGTATATATACATCGTAACCTAAGCCTAGATTGAGCTTTAGGAAAAGAAGCAGCAGAATCGGGCACTAAGGTCACTTCATCGAGCGCCACAACCTAGGGAACCTACCTATATTTATTATAATATATAGTCTAATTGATTGAATGCGTCTTGAGGATGCTCTAGTACTTAGCATTCGATCCATACAAGTTGGATGTATAGTATAGCTGCAAATGGAGTACTTCAGGTTTCAGTTTATGGGTATTTCTCTATTTTCTTTTTAGGTCTTGTTTAGATTTTTAATTCACCTTAATTCATCTCATTTTATTATTATAATTTTTTTAAATTATCACGTGAGAGTAATCCAATGACTATTGAGACACTGATCAACTTATAAGCAATATACTTCTCTTAAGTAAATTAATCATTGTTGAATTAGATTAAAGAAATAGCTAGGTTAATCATGCCCTAATTTAGATTTTACAAGGATATGATCGATCGATGAGATATACTTAATTACCATTATTTTTTAAAAACATTTGATGTAATTAATTAGCTAGAAGAGTGACACAATACATGATAGATATTGCGATATTTAGTACTCGTGATGATATTTACTTAATTTATAGACAATATTAAATTATAATGTAAGATCTCTATTTATCTTAAAGTACTAATTAGCAATTCATTAATTGCTAGCTATAGCTATCAATTACTATTTTAACGCATGCGGCCTAGTGTTATGATGCTAACATGGAATGGTTCAAAAATGGAAGGGTTTAAAAGAATAAAAAATAGATCAGCCAGTTGCAATTTTTAGTTTATAATAATTACAATTTTTTAAGAACGAAACACCATTGATCAGAGAATATTAATAAATTATACAAAATTTTGGCTGAATGTTTAAACTGTTACTCTATTAATTAATTGTAGGAATTAATACGATGAATTTTAAAATAGCAATGAACTGTTGACTTGAAAGAATAATTGATGGCATCATAAAGTACTTTATTTCCTAATCCTAATCAATTTGTAATTTTCCTGTACTATAGCCGAGGAGATTAATTAATACATATAGGTTAAATGCATTATTAGTGTAGTTCTTGCATGAACAAATTAATTTTCTATTCATATTATGAATTTCTTATTATCTAAAATAAAAATATTGTGTATGTCTTCGAGTTAATAATATTTTAGCCATAAAAAAATTGCATAAAAGTAAACTCATAAACTAATGTGATTTGATATAGTACGTTAGATTATAAATATATTTTTATTGTAAAGTAGATCGTCTAACATGATATCATATGAAGTAATATCAGTTCGTGAATTTACTTTTTTGAAATTTCTCTATGAGTGCTATAGCATTTGTCTTAAATTAATACACACACATATATATATATATATATATATATATATATATATATGTATATGTATGTATCATGCATGTATATATATAGGAGATGAATGGAATCACTATTTTGACCCAAATTATGAAAAATCCAAGAATCGAAATCACTGATCCTTACAACTCAGACATTTAAAAAAAGAATATAAAATTCATATAAAGTTGAACAAATCACTCAATTTGCTAGGGCTTAAAAAAAAAAAAAGGTAATTAGTCTTTGATACACATGTCATATGGAGGTCTGCTAGCTGCCTGCTAAATCTTAGATATATAAATATACGATGACAAAGCTAATATATGCAGCAGATCCAAGATCCTTACTGGAAGTTTGAGAAGAGAACAAGAAGCTGGACCGATCACCAATGTCGACTAAGCCAAGGTAAGGTTTTGATCTTTCCCCGATCCCGGCCCTTAGATCCCTCCCTTAGATCTGCCTCTGCAACCTCACCTGTAATAGCCTTCTAATTCTATTCCTTAGAACTAAAATATTTTCCTAGCACCTAACTTTTTTTTTCTCGGATTACTAGCTAACACGGTTTATACTCGATGATCCTTCCTTAGGTTGGAGGGCAAGGTTGCAATCATCACAGGTGCAGCAAGTGGAATTGGCGAGGAGGCTGTCAGATTATTCGCCGAGAATGGTGCTTTTGTGGTTGTTGCTGATGTTCAAGACGAACTGGGTAATCAAGTTGCAGCATCAATAGGCCAAGACAGAGTGAGTTACCGCCATTGCGATGTAAGAGACGAGAAGCAAGTTGAGGAAACAGTGAGTTACACCTTGGAAAAATATGGCAGCCTGGATGTTTTGTTCAGTAACGCTGGAATTATAGGCCCTAAAACTGGCATCCTGGAGCTTGACATCAATGGCTTCGACGACACCATGGCCACAAACGTTCGTGGGGTGGCTGCAACAATCAAACACGCAGCTCGTGCCATGGTGGGCAGAAACATACGCGGATCCATCATATGCACTACGAGCGTGGCTGCCTCGCTCGGGGGAGCCGGCCCACATGCATATACAGTATCGAAACATGCCCTCGTTGGTCTTGTCCGGGCGGCCTGCAGCGAGCTTGGGGCTTCAGGGATCAGAGTCAACTGCATTTCCCCGTTTGGAATTGCAACACCTCTTTCGTGTATGGCTTACAATCTGCAGCCGGATGAGGTAGAAGCCAACAGCTGTGATGCAGCCAACTTGAAGGGCATTGTTTTGAAGGCAAGGCACGTTGCTGAGGCTGCTTTGTTTCTTGCTTCTGATGAATCTGCTTACATCAGTGGCCACAACTTGAGCTTGGATGGAGGATTCACTGTGGTTAATCAACGTTTTTCAGCGATCTAAAAAAACCTGGAGGGTTTTTGCAAGGAGCCAACATTTAATTATATTGTATGAATATTGGCTAGCTAGCTCTGATTGTTTTATTTTTTATTTTTCATCTTCCTTGTAAAATTGAAATGATTTTACTTTTCGAAGTCAAACCTTATTACCGGGATTTCCCATGTGCATTTTCCTTGTAATCTGGAATTTTGTTATCATTTACTAGTGTTTCCAGTTCATATATCCATCAGTCTTGTCTGCTTGTGTACATGTAGTAAGTACTTAAAAGCTGCCAGCTCTCTTGTTCTCCTCAACAAAGCCCGGCCTTCGCCATCTCATGATGTTCTGTCTCTTAACACGTACATGTTTTGTTGTTATGAATTATGTATAAAAATGATTTATTGCATATAAATCAAAGGAAAAATCTCCTATTTTTCTGTTCACATGAATGAATTAAAACAATGGAGTACTGGAGAAGAAAAAGGACAGATATTTATTTGAGGAAGTGTGAGTACTTAGGACCTTAATTAAGCATCTCAACATAGAGGTCATGTGGGTGGGTATATACTATATAGCATTTGATTTTTGCATCTTAATTGGAAGACATGCACAAATCAGTACTTCTACATGACTAATTTAATTTGGACAGCTCTTAATTTACCGACAGTGACTTGCGAATGAAAAAAATATATATATATAAAAGGACAGTCTTTTTATGTTTTTTAAGGTCAAGGATATATATATATTAATTAATTAATTAATTAATGCAATTTGCAAGAATACATGTTCACCCTATAAAAGTTCAAGCTGCTGTGTCCCAATTCAATGTTTGCAGTCTGAAAGAAGACATGCGTGCTCATGTTGAGCAATTAATTATAATGTGCCAGTACTTGGGCTCATAAGTCATAAAGTGCTTTACTTGGGCTCATAAGTCATAAAGTGCTTGTGATTAAAAAATGGAGTAATATTATATATAATTATGTAGTGTGTAAGTGTTATGTAGTTATTTTAAAAAAGAGTGAGAATTATTATTAAAAAATTAATTTTTTTTATGTGAATCCTGTATTTATTTAATTTTTTTAAAATGATTACATTACACTTACACACTCTACGACTATACGTAATATTACTCTAAAAAAAATAACACCGTTAATACTACGTACATTGTTTTCCTGATTAAATAGATAATTAAACTGGTTCTCGTTCTAGTTCTTTTTTCCTTCAATTTTTTTTAGCACCAAATCTTCAACTATGATTTGAAGGGACCCAAGAGTTTGGAAATGAAATCAAAAAAATTATTTACAAGCGTGGTTATTGACACAAGATGATCAGATACATGATTAGTGATGCGGAAAATTGTCACATGATCAACAAATATTAATATAAAATTTATTTTTAATTTAATTTAAATTTTATAAGTAGAATAGGTCCTACAATAAATATTGTATTTATATGTAAAACTCGAACAAAATTATATATAAAAAAAAGGATTTATTTGCAAACAAGACCAGTAAAACTTCCCAGCTTGTAAATTTAATTTGTGGAAAATTTATATATACAAGCTCGAGCTTTCTTCTACTTACAAGAATTGAACATGATCATGAGGTTGGGGGTGATATGAAAGTTATCGATCTCATGTGGGAACAAATTAAGTCAGTATTAAAGTCTCAGAAGAAACGGAATGGACTGATTTCTTTTTTTTTTTTTGAAAGGTCACCAATGACTAATATATATATATATACACAAAAATGCTAGAGGCAACCGCGGGGGTAATTGCGGCATACGTAACTGCGTCCCACATGGCATTAAATTGAAACAGCACCATTTCCTTTCTTCATCTCTCAAAACCAATCTTACTTCGTCTCACATTTGTTTCTTCATCTTTCCCAAGCACAGAGGTACCCCTTTCGTATTCCCCAAGCACAGAGAAGCCAAATCCTGATTCTCACATTTGTTCCTTCGTCTTCGTCTTCGTCTCACAGTCTCACATTTGGAAACTCTGATGGTGGTGCTGGAGTGTGTATTGGCAAATGTAAAAGAAAATGATTTTTAGCTACAGTAAATTAGTATTGTGGGTCATATTTAAATTTCATTGTAGCTGGACCAAATGAAATAAAAAATACTTTCTTTAACTCTGAACACTCTCTCTCTCTTCCTGAACACTCTTAATGGTCTTTTAGAAATGAAATCCTACGAGCCCCTCTCTCTGAACTAGGAACTAAAATATTTTTCTGAACTCATTTGACGGAAAAAATTATGTTTGAGAAAGTTCTTGCAATGCAGAATTTAGAAAAACAATATTTCCCTGTACCTCTTAATTTAGAAAAAAAATTTAATAGAAAAAATATTATTATTAAATTAATAATATTTTATTATTATTTTAACTAATAGATAAATAATCTAATGTGAGAATAAATTTTAAGTAGAATAGTCAAATATAAAATTTTGTGATATTATGTAAATTTTGCATTTGTATTTACATAATTCAATGTGGATGTTCTAGGTGAGACTGGTAAGTTTCTATAGAATTAACCACCGAAAAAGATTTTTTTTAAAAAAAGAAAAGAAAATGCCACTTGGACCTATATGAGAATGAAAAAAGCTATATGCAGTCGGGGGCGTAACCGTTGGGGAGTCGGTGTCTACGTGGAAAATGAGATGGCATCGTTTCAGTGAAATGGAAAATGGTGCATTTTCGTCCCCTCCCTTATTCTTCCAAAGAATCTCCATTTTGCATCTCTGAACACCGAGTCCCAGAGAACCCCAGAGTCCTCGACTACAACATCGCATACTTCTTAATGGACCTTCTCCATTTCATTGTCTTCAAACCCAAAGACCTCCTCTTCATAGCCAACCACTTGGCAACGCTCTTCGTCTTCCTCACGTGTCGGTACCTGGTCTCTCATGGCACCTACGCTATACTTGTGCTCCTCATCCATGCCAAGGTCACTAGCACGTGCCAGAACACTTGGATGCTGGCAAATGCTCGGAAGAATGACGTCGTATTTACCGCGAAATTGTACGATCTCATGTCTACCCCCTTTTACACAGTGTATTCGATTGTCAAGGGTCTCATGGTACCGTATTTTGTGTACAAAATGTTTGCATTCTATGCGAGTGGGGCTACGAGGAGTGTGATCCCAAAGTGGGTGTGGGTTTCTTGGATTGCTATAATTCTTACGGATGTTTCTGTTAGTATATTGTAGGTTTCGAATCTTTGGGCCGAGTTTTGTAGAGAAAGAACGGGAAAATTGGACAAGAAAATTAGATAGATAGATGTATATATAGTAGTAGGAGCAATGCTAAGTCGCCCAAGGCAGTGAAGAAGACAAACACTGTTGTTGCCATGCTCGATGATTTGCAGCCATAGTGGAAGACGAGAGACCCCTCAGAGAAAATAATAACCCTTGGAAAAAATTTCAACCCACGAAGATGAGAGATCCCTCCCTTCGAAGAGAAGAGCTCTTAATGCAGCTCTGCCTTTCTATTTTCATATGTTTTAGTTTTTTTTAAACTGACAGGCTGACATGTGGCAGGACGATTTCCCCGGGCTTACGCCTCCCGACTGTACTTAGAAGAGTTGTATAAGAATTTATTGTGACCGCTCAACCTGGCACTGCTTATATTAAAAGAAAAGAAAAACAAAATGTAACACTCCTTTTTTTCTCAATTGTGAGCGCATGTTCTCTTTGGATCTATTTATCATCCTGTTTTTTATTAATAGAAACTAGAGGTATATAGTTCGATCGAATCGGATGGAATACTGTACCAATCAATCTTAATCCCAAAAATTGTGGATAGAAGAAATTCGGTTCGGTCTCTGAGTTTATAAATTTTGGATTGAACCAACTGAACTCCTATATATATTTTTAAAAAATATTTTTAATAATTTAATATATTATTTATATATAGTAATTATATAATTTAATAATGTAACTTTTATATAATTTATTATCATTGACCATATAAAATATTAAATAATATATGCTATCAATTAATAATAAATCATAAATCATGTGATGATTGTGTTATTATATATAAATAGTTAATACATCATACATTCATACATATTCTATTATTTACATTTAATTAAAGTAATTGGGTAATTTTTTTTAAATACCTTAGTTGCAAGCAAACATGAATAATTTATGTAAAATGAAATTATTTGATATTCATTAATCATATATAAAATGTATGAAATTATTAATAATTATGCATACTAAAGAGTAAAGTCTAAGTTTGTAAGTAGTAACTATCAACATCATAAATATAAATATAGTTAAATATTTTTTTAATGAGTTAGTTACATAATCCATATTAATAATTCATCTTAATTTTAGTTTTAGTAATTTAAATAATTTTTTTATTAATATATTTGTAAAAAATAAAAATAAAATAAAATAACAAAATAATTGGGCCGGACTGATAGCTACCGGTCTAGTTTGAGAAAATGAATTTCGGTCCATCACTGGCCGGACCGGACTAATTTACACCCTTAATAGCAATGATTATAAAACAAGTTCCATCAATTGTAGGCTATGATATTTTTTTTGACATAATAGAATGAAAATAAAATTATGATCTTGGAAACGAGGGAGATTAATAGAAACTTTTGGTATGATTATTGTTTAGTAATGAACTGAATGATACATTTTGGTGGTTTATTAGGGGATTTAATAATCGTTTATAGTTAATGAATCATTATACATATGCTTTTCATCGTGATAAAAAATTAATATAGGTGATAACAAGCAAAAAAAAAAAGTTTTACGGTCTGTTTTTGTTTTTTAATATGACATGGCACGACCACGAGGCACTACCAGATCAAGCAGTCCATCTGAGAAGTTTGTTCATTTCATTCCCCAAATCTCAGTTTATACAGTTATTAATTGCAGGATACGTAGTTAGAGAAATTAGGTAATGGGTAAAAGGGAAGAAAGTGAGTGACGTTGAGATCCACTGAGGAAAGAGTCCTTCTAACATGAGAACTGTAAGCAAAACAGGCTTAATAAATGCAAATAAATTCTTATCGAATTGAATTACAAGCTATTTACGAACAGCTTTGACTCTTTGCTAGACCTGTGGACAGTTCGAAAATCTTCTTTTTTTGGGGAAGAAAAAAAAGGTAAAGAATGTTTTACCAACTATCAGTCTTCTCAGCCTACCTACATTTTTTGGAATCAATGTCATGAGCATACCCGCTGTCATCTGATGTGTGTGTGTATATATATATATATATATATATATATGAATGTATATGATATGTATATATGTACGTATATATTTATACACCTGTATATATATATATATGTATCATCCAATTCACTCAGATAATTGGAGAATATCAGAATGGAGAGGAATTAGGAGGCCTGAACATAAATAGAGACCATAGCTTTCAAAAGAAGCACACATCAGAAGCTACTGTCACAGTTGACCGCCCAACTGAGTACGACACAACGATTCAAGAATCACCCACGTTTGGAATTTACCCTTTTTCTTTATCAAACTTTGCAGCCGACCAAAGTGTCATCATGACCATCCTCTCCTTCAATAATAATAAACATTTTTCTATTAAGCATAATTCAAATTTCCCAAACCAGACAGTCAAAACTAACAGTCTTGCATCGAACTATCAACTAAAGCTTCTCCAGCTAAACAGGTTCTGGACCTAATGCGCAGGCATGCTACTAGTACTTCCATGACAATCCATCTCAGGCCTTCATATCTGATACAGGAAATCCTTCCTTTGGGTTTTCATATGTGAGGGCCTAAAAATTGGCCAAATATCCTATAGGTGGTGGCCATGGCACTAGAAGTATACTGGTATGATTTTGTTTGTTTTGGCATTGTTGGAGTTGCCTTCTGTGGCGCCTTGTGGGTGCTACGTAGGAAGGAAGGTGGCTCAAAATGCGATGATAACACCATATATGAGAGCCTTCTGCTGGCTAGACCGGGCAATGATGTCTATGTGAGTGCTCTCCCAAAGGGTCATGTGAGCACCTCCCAGCTATGGACCAGTTGTTGGCGAGGGATGCACCCCAGATGGCTCTTGGCTACGCGATTCATATCCTTTCTGATTATGACTGGGTTTCTGGCATGGGATGTTGTGGACTGGGATGCAACCATCTTTGTTTACTATACTGAGTAAGATCTTCTTTTGCTTGCGCTTGAAGTATGCTAATTTTATTTAGGAAAATTTTTGACCAATAGTTTGATAACTTGGTATTGCAGTTTCTCAAAATTTTCTAAATATATCAGTAGTACTGCACTAGAGATTTTTAATTGGGAAATGTATTTGTGATCAAATTCCAATTAGAATTAAAGGCCATTCTTAACAAATGTGGGGGTGGAGTGAGAGAGTTCTGAACTTTCTGATGGACAGCTACTAATCTACTAACATCTGGCATAAATTGCAATCGAGATTTCTAATGTGATTATCTACGTCAGTATTAACATGTTAAAATTAACATTCATTCACCATTATGATACTCTTCTAAGCAATCAAGGGTACAGCTTCCACGCTATTCTAGATTTTCAATGTGGAACTGAAACGGACATTAGGCAACCATGTACATGTTGTTGGATAGTGAGCTGCCAATCCATCCAAGTTTTTGTGGCATTTGACATCACACCCAAAAGGCATATTTTAGAGTAGTCAGAGCTCTATGCACTGAATACAAAAGGAGATACCAGGCAAGTGAATTTTTTAGGGGACATCGATCCAAGTGCAGCCTGCGTATGAAAATGTGGCAAGAAAAAAGTTAAGCAGGGTGAAAGACCAGTGTAGAAAATAAGATGGAATAGAAAAGGAGATGGAGAATACTCAAAAGAGAGAATGGGGGGGAGAGAGATTTTGAGGGCTACATTTTTACTATTGTCAATTGTTCTTGAATACATAACATATATCCCTATTTAAATGTGAATGAGACTAGAGAAAGAATGAAAATACAATAAATCAATGATACTAATTGATACCGATTGATTTACACAATAAACTAAATACGATAGAGAATAAGTCATGTAAACTGAGAAAGCCAAAGATGGGTGAGAAAAGCATGCATCACTATTAGAGGCATTGGAGTAGCCCTTTCTGGACTTAGAACAGGTTTTATTAAAAGAAAAGGGTACCTTCAACTGTCTGCTTGCCTGTTACGGTTCCTAAGGAGTAACGAGTGGCTTTCTACAGGACTTCAAACCTATGCCTTTATTTTATGTTCTAATTGGAATTCATCACTTCACTTCAAGCACTCCCAAAGCCTTGGAATATCTATTTCCCTCTTCAAAATCCCTGCCCTCAGCGTATTCCTCAAAGTAAAAGCAGGGGCATTACATTGTCATGATTAGTGATTTTGACGCTCAAGAAACCCCAATCCTCTTTTTCTTCTCGTTTTTCAGATCTTGTGCTTTCCTTTGCTTGGCTCGGATACCATATTCCATTGTGTCTTTACATTAAAGCTTTTGCGTTCTATTTCTACGCACCAAGGTTACATCCTCATTTTTGAGATTTTACCTCATTTTGCTGTTTACAAGCACTATGTTGTAGTATGTGGCTCATATCGAGTGGAACACGTATATAGAGAAAGCAAGCTGATGCCTAAAATCTGTGTTTTTCTTGCTTTCTCTTCTTTTACGTACTTTTCATCATAATTGCCGCACGTCCCAACACACTAAAACAAAAACTGACCTTGAAGCTTATATGCTTTAGATTATCACAAGTTAAAAAAGAGTTGAACAGAACATTTGTCTTGGCATTGTTTCACTTAGGGATATTATAATCTAACTGAGTTATGTTTTATTCACATGGAAAGCTGTCTAATCTCCTATAATTTGTTGGAATTTCTCTACAGGTGGACATTTGCATTAGTTATGGTCTACTTTGCAGTAAGTATAGCACCATACCCCTATCAATTTTCCATTTTCTTTAGTTCAAGAATTTCTATTGCTTCCCACTTGCTCCTAAATGCTCCAGGCAATTATTAGTTTGGAATTATGTTAAAAAAATAGATGGAATATACTTACATAGAGCAAGATAAATCTATCTTTATTATTGCTTTTTTAAATCTAAAATCAGTCCAACTTATATTCATTTTAAAGCAGTTGCTGATTTACTCGCCATAAAATTTCTTGTGTAGCTTGGGACCATTTTATCTGCATATGGATGTTGGCTATCCTCACAAACACCTCCTTCTGAAAATGGGGCGAGCGCTGAGTTTTTGAGAAGGGATTTGGAAGAGAGTAGAACAACAAACTTTAATACTTACAGGGAAAGAGAGATCAAGGGTACCATCAAGCCGCAAAGCCACTATACTGAAGAGGAGATACAGCAAAGAGCAGGATTTTGGGGATATTTAATGCAAACAGCATATCAGGTTAGTCCGAACATAACTCAACTTTCTAACCTTTTCCGAAACTATCTCGCAAGTTAGTTAATGAATAACTTCTAACTTCTTAGGCTTTAAATTCTGGCTGGAGCTAATAAATTATTTGCAACAGACTTGTGGAGGTGCTGTTATACTTACAGACATTGTATTTTGGGGTGTAATTGTCCCCTTTTTATCAGATGCACATCTTGGTTTAAACATGGTGAGAGTGATCCATCTCTGGAAACTTTCATTCTTTGTATCCATACGAAGTGCTTTTGTATGATCTAAGTCTCTCAGGCACCTCTCTGATCTCCTGTTGTTCTGTGTTTGGCAGTTGATGGGTTGCATGCATACTTTGAATGCTGTTTTCCTTCTTGTGGATACCTCACTTAATAGCCTTGTAAGTATCAAAACCATCGAGAAGTGGGAACCATAATATTAATCTAAGTGACACAATGAGGCTGAAGAATCTCCAATCTTTTTTTCAGCCATTTCCTTGGTTCCGGCTTGCATATTTTGTGATCTGGAGCTGCCTGTATGTAATTTTCCAATGGGTGATTCACGCCTGTGGTTTTACATGGTATGAACAAGGGAGATATGGTACTTTTTCTATCATCTGATATATATATCTGATCAGTGATTATAACTTACTTTTGAGTCTCTCCCAGGTGGCCATATCCTTTCCTCGAGCTGGATACACCTTGGGCTCCTTTATGGTACATAATGTTTCCACCATTTTTCCTCCATATCTGCTGTTTTTCACCTTATAAGATATATTACAAAGAAACTAATCAATGTATCACTTTTACAGGTATTTTTGCATGGCTGTTGTTCACATCCCCTGTTATGGGATATATGCACTGATCATCAAAGCCAAAAATTCAATTCTCCCCAGATTGTTCCCCCATGCTTTTATTAGGTCACGTTAGTTTCTTGTTTTCCTCCATAATTGAGAAGTGTTATTGAAGGTGGTTTTCAAGTTGATTTGATGCTTGTGTATATAAAGAGGGGATGGGGGGCTCATACCCAGCCCTTCTATAAACTGGGATTCATATATGCTTCTGGACAAATTACATTTGAACTATTGCAACCTCTTCATCCGGAATGAAGCTATCTCCTATGATTTTTTTTTTTTTTTTCACTTTATTATCTGTTTCTTTTAAAGAAACTCGATTTCCTTTTTTTTTTTTTTTTATTAAAGAAATTACATTTTACATATGGCAACGTATAATTGTGTCACATGTTTTTCGTTAACGATGATGGACGGTAAAATTAATAGATCTCACAAGAACTTAATCCTAGATAAGCCATAGCACAAGGAGTGTGCTACTAAGGTGCAGTTCGGACAGTGAAATGAAATGAGAGAATTTTAAATTAAAGTTGAAAGTTGAATAAAATATTATTTTTAATATTATTATTATTTTGAGATTTGAAAAAGTTGAATTGTTTAAAAAAATTTAATTTTTCAAGACAAGGAAATTTGATTTATGAAATTCAAAGTCTCCTTGTTTTACAACATATGATGTTTTTCATGTTGGTAGACAAGAAAATAAAGCAACTCATTTATTTGCAAGATATCCTCGTTTCGTGGATGATACTATTCAGCGGTGGCATCAATGTCTAGATTTTATTCAATCTAGGATATTGCTATATGCTAATTTGAAATTGTAGGGCACTAACTTTATTATTGGTTCTCTTAATATTAATACAAATGTGTCTGTTCTAAAAATAAAAATAAAAATAAAAATCTTAAGGGATGGTTACGGACTTCATCATTCATCGCTTTATAAAAAAATTCTTTGAATTTTTATTTTTTTAGATATTAGATTTATTGATTTTGCAAGAAATAAAAAAATTATTAGAATAATACTACATGTATTTATGAGCTACGTAACCGCCACATATTATTTTGAAAAGGAGTAAGATAATATGAATACAAATGTGTCTGTTTTAAAAAATAAATAAAAATCTAAAGGGATGGTTACAGACTCCATCATTCATCGCTTTATATTATTATATATAGTCATGAACTGTGTAACTGCAACATATTTATTTTAAAAAAGAGTAAAATTTATTATTAAAAAAATTAATTTTTTTATATAAATTTCATATTACTCACTTATTTTAAAAGAAATATACAATATTTATATATTTTATGACTATAAATATTATTTTTATTATGAAAAATGATAGTGGTAATCGTGAGTACACAAACGCTACGCAATCATTTAAAAAAATAAATATATACATATCCCATATTAAAAAAAATTAATCTTTTAATAATAAACTAATACTTTTTTCTAAAATAACTATACAGTATATATACACTTTACAACTGCAAGTCTGCAAGTAGCATTAGTTTATGTTATAACCACGCGTTGAAACAAGGCGATATCCATATACCAAAAGTATCTAAGCGCCTGTCACTTGACTATTAATACACGTTCATGGTTATGGCAATAAAAAAGACAACAACCGAATTTAACATTTGAACAGCCAATCCGATTAATACACAGTATTTAAGTTAAAGACCGAAGCTTAACGAGTAACGGGATGGGACTTGTTAGTTGGGCCTTCTTGGACTTGTTACAAGTCTCTCTCTCTGCCTCTCATGTTCTTCATTGACCTTTAGCTTTTCTGTTTTCTACTACCATTTATTTTCTCTGGTGTAGAATTCGTATGGGAAATGTCTATCTCGGACGGCGACGAAGGTTTCAGGTACTGGGTTCGATGGCAAGTGCCAGTTTGTGCTCTGATCATCGGGGGTCCAGCTTTCGTTGCGGTGAGATTCGTCAGAAATTTGAAAGCTGAGCCTCTTAACTACAATGACTTGTGGACTCCCTGCTGGAGAAACCTCAATCCTCTTTGGCTTCTTATCTTTAGAGCTTTCGCTTTCGTTTGCCTCGCTTGGGTACTATACGAAATCGTTTCGGTGGCCGGAGCTTTTGCCTTCTATTTCTACACCCAGTAAGATCATATCCCCCATTTTCGGATTTTTCACCCTCCATTTTTCTTATGAAACTTACATGTCAATTGGGTTTTAAGAAGTAAAAAAATTTATTTCGTTTATGGTGGTTTTTGTTTTTCTGAATTTTTTTTTTTCCCGAGTGTTTATGGTTGTTGAGATTATAGACTTTTAACATTTTTAGATTTCCTGACCGTGGCTATGTTTTTCTAACAATTAAATCCATTTAATTTTGTTTTCCTTTTGATGTATTGATTTGCAGGTGGACTTTTGCATTAGTTATGGTCTATTTCGTGGTATGTTAGTCACAATTTTCCTTTTTTATTTATTTATTTATTTATAAATCTTCTTATTGTGCTGGCTGAATTATTTGTTCTGGTTTCCAAATATAAACATCGAAGTTTTGGGTTTTGTTGTCTTAAGTCTTAACTTCAAAAAAAGAAAAGAATCAAATAAAACCATACCCATATTAAAGCGACTCTAGTTTTAAACTATTTTTGTGTGTAGCTGGGAACCGTTGTATCTGCATATGGATGCTGGTTTTCCTTCAAGAAACTTCCTTCCTCAAAAGTTAAGGGTATAGCGAACTTGAAAAGTCACTATGCTCAAGAGGAGATACAGGGGAAATTGAGATTTTGGGGTTATCTTATGCAAGCTGTATATCAGGTCAGTCCATCTTTGTTGCCTTTTCTTGAGGCTAATGATAAGATTGCTATAACCTGCGGAACTTGTTGTCGTAGATGCTGAATATCTTGTTAAAAGTGTTTTAAATCCTTGTAGTTCCATTAGGCTGATGCCTCCCTCCACTCATGCTTGAATATTTCACCTCAAATTTTAATTGGTCGTATTTCCTTGTGACATTATGTTTTACATTAATCTTATGGCTAATATCTAGATAGATGACTGGTTTTTAAATTGCTCATTGGTCACTTAAATCTCGTGTGTCACGAGTAGTGTCAAGTGGCAAAAATGGCTTGATTTTTGAATTTTTTGTCAGTAACTTGTTCTAGGGGACGTTTTTTCAAGCTTCTTTTTGAAGCTAATATTCTATTTGTAAACAGACTTGTGCAGGTGCTGCTATTTTAACAGATGTCGTATTTTGGTGTCTTCTTGTGCCATTTTTCTTGGGTGAGCAGTTCAGCCTAACGCTGGTGAGTGTCCACTTGTACTAAATAGTCGAACTTTTTCTTTCCATCACCAAAGTTTTTATACCGTCGCAAACTTCTTTTCCCTTCTCTTTATGTTTCCTCATCCATGCCAACTGATATCTAAAGCTGAGAGAAATTAAGAACTGTATGTTATTTTCTTTGTGGTGCTCAACTAAAAGTGCAAATACACCATCTTGGAATAAGACAATTGGAGCAGTATTGACTGTTAATATTGGATGTTGGGTTTACTTTGGTCCCAATGGTATTTTTAGGTGGGTATTGTGAAGTGAAGGAAATAAAATGCAACAGTTTTACCAAATAATTCACCTCACTTTTTATAATTATTTTTAGAAGAAATTACTCAAGTTCATAACTTATATAATTTCCGATATTACAAGGTTAGACATCATGGAAAGGAGTTAAGGTTCAACTTGAAATGGATTTCATTATGGCATCTGGCTTTTTAATTCTTCTAATAAATTGACAATTTTGCTGTATTGAGTTCATCAATCTGCAGGTGCTCCCTAAATTACTGGAATTTCTGCTCCATATTCTTATTGGTGATGATCTTTTCTTGGCCATTTTGATGATAGAGCCAAAAATCTACCATTGTTTTTTGTTTGCTTATCTATGCAATTTCTGCATTGCTCTGATATTGTTTCTTAATGATGTTCTCCTTCCCCCGGGATTAGTCAAGACACTGTTCCTGGACACCCGGTGCCAATAAAAAAAAAATTATGTTCTCCTTGATTATCTTTGCTTGCCTGATGATGCAGATGTGGTGGTTGCACAAACTCTGGATGTTTTCTTTCCCCTTCAGCCTTGTGTAGCATTAATTGTACTTGGTTCTGTAAATTGAGTTCCATCCAGCAGTTTATATGCTTAGTGTGTGTGCACGCAGGGGTGTACACGCTGGTGCCTACATGGTGGGAACTGGTTGTTTGTGTACATGGTGGTTATGACCCGTATCTTTGTTTGTTAAAAAAACCTTCTTTTATCGCTGCTCAGAACCTGTGTATATTGTCTCTAGTTATGCTGTTTCTAAGAACGTCGATAAAAGTTGCTTGATTTCTTCTTACCATCATTTGCATTTACAAATGTTGGGAATTATGTTACCGCCATCTTGTTCTAATTCTCACAGGAATCATAACATGATTTAATTCCTAATATTCTCCTCACCGTTTATGTGTTTTTTCATTCTTGGCAGTTGATAGGCTGCTTGCATAGTTTGAATGCCATTTTTCTTCTTCTGGATACAGCTCTCAATAACCTTGTAAGTATTAGCCATTTGTGCTCGCAAAGCCAATTCATAGGAGTGAACTGTGGAAGGTCTTATACCTTGTAACAATGCCATTAAATTACTCCTAGTATAATAGCTATCGCAGTCTTTTGAATTGTGCAAACAGCTTGGTTTGGGTTTCCATATTTTGTTCTCTGGAACCTCAGAGATTGACAACTAGGATTATAGTATATAAGTAACTTACATCTTAGTTAAGGATGTCAGATTGGATGTTGCATAGCCCAAACCTTTTGGTAGAATAGAGCATGTTTATCATACCTCCACTCTAATCTGAGTTTACAGGATCCATAATGCCATTTCAACAATGTTTGTTTTTTCAGCCATTTCCTTGGTTTGGGTTTGCATATTTTGTGATCTGGAGCTGCCTCTATGTTACTTTCCAGTGGATCCTTCACGCTTGTGGTTTTACATGGTATGCATAATTATCTTATCGGCTCTCTTTGGTGGCTGTGTTGAACCATAACATTCTCTCTAATATCCCGATATTGACTCGAGAGCTAGCAGTAACACATTTTGAATCTTGCTCAGGTGGCCATATCCTTTTCTTGAGCTTCGTACACCATGGGCTCCTTTATGGTACTTTATTATGTGCACCGTTTTCATACCTATTGTTTCACCTCTCATTGTACACTTGATGAACTCTACAAATATGTTTGATTTACAGGTATTTTTCCTTGGCTCTGGTTCACATCCCCTGCTATGGGATATATGCACTGATTTTTAAAATAAAAAATTCAGTTCTCCCTGTACTGTTTCCTCGTTCTTTTATCGCAAGTTCACACAATTAGCTGCTTGTTCTGGGAAATTGAATTTTCTCAATATGCTTGTTACATGGAGGGAATGCTCATATTCCCAGTGGAAATGGCGGTTCATTTAAACCCTGTTGTTGTTCTATTAAAGTCAAACCGATGCCAAGAAAGCATTAAACTTAAGATATTGGTATTGGACCAGAATTTCCATGTTAATAAAATTTTCTCCGCCTCTGCTGTGTTTCGTTTGTAAGAAACTTGCATCATCTTGAAGTTGCCGCAGTCCAACGTAATTCCAAGGAAGATGTAAACCGAAATATTTGCTATCATATCTTCCGCCAAGATGCTTGGTTGAATTAAATTGCAGTAATCGAATTTTCCCATGTTGGACTTCGGCTTGGAACAGTGGAACCTAGAAACGAAGTCTATACCAGGAATTATCTGCACAAGAAATAAACAAACATACATACCAAATTGGCAAGAACACAAAAAGGTTCAAACATAGGTTCGGTTTTTTATTACACTTCCATGAGATGTTTATCACAAGTACAAAACAACGTTAAAATTTGCAAGTCCACGACTGCATGTGTGCGATGATTTACGTGTTCTGGGCATGGGTCTGGAATTCGGGGTGAGATTTTCATTTCCCAGCAAAGTGTGTGGGGCCTGCTCGTTTTCATTCAATCGTTTACCTGATTGTATCGAGGTGTCCTTGCGTTGTTTCCAATAGTGGCAGACTAGCTTTAAAAGGAAAGAAGTATAAATGTGAGATACGATATTGGATCCGACATATCTGGAAAGAGAGTGCAGCCAGGAAACATCAGATATGAATTTGAAATGCTGTCACAAGTCTCAAGGTCCGAGTTACTGCAAGTGTGAAATCCACGTTGATTTCTGAGGTTGAAACTTGAAACTGAACTATCTCGATTCTCCTCAGTTGCCAGAGGAGAAACGGATCAAAACTTGCTGTTTACTGGCCGGATTATTATGATCTCTATGATGCAGGATGAAGTCAGTGCAAACATTTCACTTCCCAATGATAGTTGATTGCATATATTAATTATTATATTAATTCACTTCCCAATGATTGTCGATTACATATATCAGATTATGAATCAAGACAAAGCTCACCTAGGGGTTCATATAGCCTCTTTTTACACTTGGAAGGATCAAATTAATTTTTGGTTTCGTCGTGCGGGTAAGTCTTCACAGGTTAGAATCATCTTTGGCCTTCTGCCCTCTATTATCTCTTGGAAACTTTGGGAGAGGCGCTGTAAAGCCCGGTATGAAGACAAAGCTCATTCAAAAGAGTCGGTTTGGCACGCTATTAAATTTTGGCTCCGGCGCACCATGGACCAGATCATGAAAGTGTGTTCCCTCTCCGTCCAGGACATGGATATTTTGAATAGACTAGATATCCCAATTTTACTCCCTAAGCCCAAGAGGGTCCGGGTGGTAAAATGGCACCGGCCCCGTCAAGGCTGGGTAAAACTCAATACCGATGGTAGTAGTTTCGAGAACCCTGGCACCTCTGGTGCTGGGGGTGTTATTCGGGATGAGGATGGAAGATTACTTGTGGCTTATTCTATTCCCTTGGGTTTGGGTACCAATAACTTTGCTGAACTCAAAAGCTTATTGGAAGGTGTTCGCAGATGCCACGCGCTTGGATTTTATCGGGTCCAAATAGAGACCGACTCTCAACTGGTGGTTAATTGGATTGTAAAGAATAAGTGCCCCATTTGGTATTTAGAAGATTTCTGGGAGGAGCTACAAGAACATCTGAATAGCCTGGAGTATACAGTGAATCACATCTTTCATGAAGGTAATGCTGTGGCTGACTTTCTAACTAAGTGTGGGGCAGAAGGGTTGAACTCTGATTGGGATGACATTCACATGCTGCCTAGTCGGATGAGGGGTCTTCTCCGCATGGACAAGCTGGGTATGCCCTACCTGAGGATATCATAAGCTTCGTGCCAGGTTTGTTGTTCGTTATTTATTTGTCTCTCGTTGTTCTCAAGTTATTTGCGTCTCTGTTTGCCTTGTGTACTGGGTTTTTTTGCAGGTGCCCCTCTTTTGGCTAGCTCGGATGTAGGTTATGTATCTTATTTAAGGCCGTATACTCTATATGGTTATACTGATTTTGATGCCTGGGTTCTTTTTTTTTCTAGATTTAGCGCTTATGTAAATCCCAAGTGTCATACTTGTAACCACGGTTTCCCTCCGCCACAAGTGAGAACAATCAATAAAATTGGGGTCCCGTCCTCTTTTAAAATATATATATATATATATCAGATTATGAACTCAGACATGCAATCTGTTCTAAGATAATGCATCCACGAATTATTATGTGCACATAGTCATCTTATAATCGAGTGTCACACAGATTTGATGAAGGGCCGCATACTGGGCTGGAGTTGGGCCAAGGTCGCAGTCTAGGCTACGAAGAGTAGGGGTACTGGGCACACGAAGGAGTAAAAGGCTGGTCCCTCTCATTTATGTTTTTAGCTTTAATTGTTTGTTGTTTGCTTTATTTTAGCTACAGTATCTCTATGAACCTAATGCCCATGATGGTCCACGAAATAGTTTATGCTTTCTATTAGTTGCTTATTTTCTGATTGGTTAGCACACTGGAAGGTCTGTAGCATGTGACCCTTGGTGGTTATTAGTGGGAACAAGGTGCTATTGTTAGTCGCTGAATGAAATTACAAAAATTTTTTACTCCATTTTCTCTCTCTAAATTCATCTAAGAGGAATTCACTCTCGAAGTGAGACTTTATCTTTCTTTCAATTTTCATATACACTTGTGTGTATTACAATTCTGGTATCGGAGATTTAGATCCAGAAGAAGATGATATTTCGGAATGGCAGAAGGGACGAGGATGAACCAACTCCAAGAAGGCTTGGGTGCATTAAAAAAATCCACAGAAGCTCAATTCAAGAGTGTAGAAACTGAGATCCTTAGGTTTCAAAGTTAGCTCCATGATGATTTGGCTACCCTCACAAGGTCTATAGAATCTCAATTCAAGACTGTTGACACCGAGATCCTTGGGTTGAAGAGGTAGTTTGACTTGGTTGTTCATCAGCTTGCTACATTGACTATGGAGATGTAGAGAAGGAACCATGATGCTTCACAAGGGAAACTTCTTTGATCCCTCACCACCTACTGAGAGAACAACACCAAGAGTCAGGAGGGGAGTCCTTTCCTAGGTCAGTACGTATAGACTTTCTTAGTTTTTGTGGGGAGGACCCAAGTGGATGGCTATATAAGGCCAACCACTTCTTTAACTACTACAACTCAATGCCACATCAGAAATTAAGGCTATCCTCATTTTATATGGAAGGCCAAGTCCTTATATGGTTTTAAGACTTGGAGGAAACAAGAAATTTGGGTTACTGGGAAGAATTCTCAAAGGCAATCCTAATTAGATTTGGCCCTAGCTCCTATGATGATCCCATGGAGGCCATTGCTAGGCTTAAACATAATGGTATAGTAGAGGAATACAAATCTAAGTTTGAGGCACTGTCTAATAGGTTTAGGTGTCTACCTGAATCCTATAAAATCAATTGTTTCCTAAGTGATTTAAGGAATGACATTTGACTCCCAGTAAGAATGTTCAACCTAACTAATTTACTTTCTGCTTATAGCTTGGCTAAGATTCAGGAAGAACATTTAGGAGTTATAAGGAGGAACCTGAGAGGCCTGCAAAATCACCATGAACTAGGATTGCTGAAACCCCCAAACTTAAACATTATAAGTGCACAAGAAAGAGTGTCCAAGGCCTTGGTACCTGTCCATAAAATCAATTCCCATCAAATGAAGGAGAGGAGGGAAAGGTGCTTGTGTTACTAATGTTACTCCAAGTGGAACTCAAGCCACAAGTGTTCCAACCCCAAGCTATTCCTAATTGAGAAGGTAGAAGAAGAATATGATGTTGATAGTGACAGTGAAAAGATAGAGAAGATTCTGTTAAGAGAGGAGGGAGAACACCAAAAAACAGAACCGCAGCTAGAAATTTCTCTACATGCCCTTATTAGGTCATAGAATCCAAAAACAATGAGAGTGAGAGGAAGAGTAGGCAACTAAGAAGTGACCATGCTAATTGATTCAGGGAGTACCCACAACTTTTTAGACCCCTCAACTGTAAGGAGGGGTAATATACCATTTAATGGGAATGAACGTGTGAGAGTTAGGGTTGCCAATGGAGAATAGGTCACTAGTGAAGGGAGAGTGGCTAAACTGGGATTTAAGGTGCAGGGCACCCATTTTTCTGCTGATGTGCGTGTTCTAGTACTTGTAGGTTGTGACATAATCCTAGGGGTGAAGTGGTTGAGAGGCTTGGGCACTATCATATGGAATTTTCATAATCTATTGATGAAATTCCAACAAGAAGGGAAAACTGTACGACTAAGCGGGTTGAGCTCTTTTCAGGGAATTGAAGAATGGGCATTAACAGGCACAACAAGTTGGAAAAAAGATGGCTACTACTGCAATTGGTAGAAAAGGACTCCAGTGCACAGGATGGGGAAATACCTGAACCTATCCAGAATTTGCTCAACCAATATTCTGATGTATTTGGAGAGCCAAAAGGGTTGCCACCCCCAGAAAACCCATGACCACTCTATTAACCTCTACCCAAACACTCCATCCATATCAGTCCGACTCTATCGATACCCTCATTTTCAAAAGGATGAAATAGAGAAGATTGTGAAGGAGTTGCTAGCTACTGGAGTCATTAGACCAAGCCAAAGTTCTTATTCCTCACATATCCTATTGGTGAGGAAAGCTGATGGCTCTTCTAGGATGTGTGTTGACTATCGGTGTAACACCTAGGTCCAACAACAAGCCTTTTTTTTTGTGTATAAATTATATTTTTGTGATTTGATTCTATTCTGTTCTGAAAATATTATGTACTCTAATATGATATAATGTGATTTCTGAAACCTCTGGCATGACATTATGTTTCTTTTCTATTCTAACCTTACCACTGGTGTAAAATTGTGGCTTCTGTTCGGGTTGGTACCAACTTTTCTGTTTCTGGTGCACCCTCTTTGGAAGCCAAAGTGGTTTTCTGTGTGGTTTTTCCTGTGTGCACACTTGGAGCTCCGAAAATAATAAGGAGAAAATTCACATTTTGTTTATGCTCGGTTGGCCGCTGGGGTTTTCATAACCCTACCACGGGGATTAAATATGAAATTCTATTCTGATATAATATTTCAGTTATGTTATGCCAAAGGAGTTTTGAATTAGAATATTTTTTAACTTTCGCTCTGATATTTTTGATAACATGTTCTGATTCTGCATTCTAAAAATAAAAATATCTTGTTTTGCATTCTGAACTCCGTAAATGTTCATATTTATATACTAGTATATGTTCTTTGCATACTGAGTTGTTGTTAACTCACCCCTTATCTCCAAACATTTTTAAGATAATCTTGATGGTTCTACTGAAGAGTAAGAGTAGGCAGTGTTAGAGAGGTTTGACGTTCGTAGAGGAATAAGTGTCCGAGGGTACAAGTACTTATTTGAGAGTCATAGTTAGTAAATTGATTATTTTCAGTTATTTTGATACGATAAGTTAAAGATTTTTTCGAGCCTTTGTGAGTTTTTAATTTATTTTATTGAGAATTCCTTTGTTATCCCTATGAAGAAACATTGATATTTGGGTTGAGCAAATGAATAAATATTTTATAGAGTTTTTTGGATTTTATAGTTGTGATATTGGAGTTGATATTGAGTATAAAAAACTAACTCTCCGGACCTCCGAGAATATGGCATTACAACCTGGTTTTGAACAAGGCAACCATTAAAGACAAATATCATATCCCAATAGTTGAAGATCTGTTAGATGAGTTAAGTGGATCATAATTATTCTCTAAGATAGATCTACATTCTGGATACCACCAGATAAGGCTGAGGACAGAAGACATCCTTAAAACAGGACACATGAGGGTCACTATGAATTCCTGGTTATGCCTTTTGGGCTGACTAATGCTTCATCAACTTTCCAAAAGTCTCATGAATGAGATTTTCAAACCTTATCTAAGAAAATATGTCCTAGTTTTTTTTACGAGATATTAATCTACAGTAGGACAACAGATGAACACTTGAAGCATATAAAACTGACCCTAAAAATTCTGAGGAAAAACAATCTCCTAGCCAAGCCCTCAAAGTGCTATTTTGCTAAGTCTAAAGTAATCTATTTGGCCACTTAATATCGATAGATGGGGTGAAAGCAGGCCCTGAAAAAATTAGGGTCATGGAGAATTGTCCTTCCCTACAACACTGAAATCTCTAAGGAGATTTTTAGGGTTAACAGGGTATTTAGGTGGTTCATCAAAGGATATGAGGGAATAATTGGGCCCCTGACTAATTTATTGAAAAGAAATCAATTTGTATGGTCTCTTGAGGCTAAGGAGGCTTTCCTCAAGCTTAAAGCAGCAGTGACTAGGCCACCTGTGTTGGCCTTACCAGATTTCTTAGTGCCTTTTGTGATTGAATGTGATGTCTAGGAAAATGCAGATGTGACTATACTTACACAAAAAAATAGACCTATTGCTCACTACAACCAAGGTCATAAGGGAATGGTGCTAGCATGGTCTACCTATGAGAAATAGTTGTATCCAGTTGTGGCTGTCATTAAAAAATGGAGGCCCTACTTGATTGGTCAAGGCTTTACCATCAAAACTGATCACCAAAACCTAAAATACCTCTTAGAGCAGAAAGTAGAGACTTAGTAGTAAGTCTCACATTGCTTAATGATGACTATTGTATTGCCTTGACCTCCTATATAAAGGTTGGCCTAGGAGGCCAAGACAATCCAAAATCTAACTCTAATGAGTTTAAGTTCTTTTTATATTTATAAATTTTAATTTATTATTTAAATTATATTATAATTTGGGTCAAAAAAAATATTTTTAGACCATTTTTTTTTTAAACACAATGTGTTGGCTTAGGTGGGGGCTAGGCGGATGGGGTTTTTTCCCCCACCCCCCGGCACTGGGGCGGGGTCCCCTGCACCCGCCTCCCAGGGGCGGGGGAAAAACCCCAACCCCCGCATGGTGCGGGGCGGGGTGCGAGGGAGGGTACCACCCACCCCGCACCATGCGCGTATCACCCATAGTTTATGCTTTCTGTTAGTTACTTTTTTCTGATTGGTTAGCACATTGGGAGGTCCGTAGCATGTGACCCTTAGTGGTTATTAGTGGGAACGTGGTGCTATTGTCAATTGCTTAATGAAATTACCAAAATCATTTACTCTATTTTCTCTCTCTAAATTCATCTTAGAGTAGCTTATCCTCGAAGTGAGACTGACCTCGTTTGTATTCGTAACTCATCTCAACCCATCTCCACTCATCTCATCTCATCTCATAATTACAACTTTTTCAAATTCCCATACAAAATATAATAAACAATTCAACTTTTTTAAATTTCAAAACAACTTTCCCAAATTTTCACACAAAATATAATAAATAATTCAACTTTTATTCTACTATTCACAAATCATCTCAACACATCTCAACTCATCTCTGAATCCAAACCACTCATTTATCTTTCTTTCAATTTCCATATACACGTGTGTGTGTTACATCGAGCTAGGTCCACTTTGGGATGTATTTATATGCCACTCGAAACTATTTTATCTTTCGAGACCACAAACCCTAACAGCTTTACCATTTATAGTGCTCTCTCATGGATCCCATTGGCTCCATAGTCCATAGTCTTGATCTCCACCATTGATAGGGTTCACTATGGCTTCGACCTATTCTCTCTCGAGATTGGCCCAACCTCCACAACTCTCGGTCCTAAGCATCGCATCACTAATAATGTTTCCATCAACTTCAATGCCCAATTCCTTGATGACGAGAATGATGAGAACCTTGTTTTCGTATATGAGAGAATTTGGTCATCCCGTATCTATCTGAATCGACCGAAAATTTAGAACCCAAAATTGTTGGGTTTTGAGAATCCAAACATACCAAGATCTCATGTCAAATTCCTGTAGAAATTTATTAAAGAGAGCGTACCTGTAGTCATTGGAGAGAAAAGCGCAATGGTTTGGTCTTTCACGTTCAAGATTCAATATCTGGAAATACTCTCAGTGATATGATGTGTAAAGTTAAGAATAAATCTAGAATGAGTTCATAACCTATATATAATATCCGAATTCATATTTTGCCTATCATAAAATAATGAAATTACATGGGCCTTTAATGTGTTTCAACACATGAATTGAGCCCATACAACTTTATCATTGATGATTTGACCAGTGACCAAAATCACGGGCTTTTAGAGATGTGTCAATAGCCCAGCTGTATTACTTTATTGATCATACTTATTGGTCCTTACAGACACTACACAAATCTTATATTTGGCAATTATACAATGTATATTGTATGATCTATGTAGGTCCATTAATTTAAAATATTTCTAAGAAAAATCACTTCCTTCAATACCTACGTACAAGCCTCTTCCATGATCTCCCTATCATCAAGAATGATCGCCTCTACTTCATCCCAGCTCATAAGCAACCTGACCGACCCTTTAAGAGTTGGTCAGACTTAGTCTACTCTCTACTCGACTTGGATTGATGAATTGAATATCACTCGGCTCACCCCTTACGGTTCTATCGATTATAGTCTTGTACGTTGTTTCTCAGACCTAGAAATTTATAGTCGTTGTGTCACATGGGTGTGGTCCTTGGGATGGTGAATATCGTGAGCTCTACACCGCTTATTTGGCAAGATTTAATTTGCAATACTCAAAATTCTAAATTTATCTTGCTAATCAAATGTTGGCCACATATAAGCTGTGTGAAAGGTATGTACTCTACACCAACTTGCAAATAAAATTTTTCTTTCATTTATATTTCTAATTATTAAAATTTCTTCCTTAAGAAAAATAAGTTTGGACATTCTTTTTTCCCACAGAAATATTTGGAATTTCGTTGTAATGATCGTTTACTTGAAAATCCATGCATGTCTATTATATTATCCATTATCAAGGAATTTAGTGCATGGAACATATAATAACTAGTAGATATGGACCTGAATCTCTTAGTCATATTCTTAATTACCAAACTCTAGGTCCTATAATTCAGTCACAAAGTTTAGAGAATCTCTATTGAGTAGATATCATCCATTTTGATAATCACAACTATACTATTATAGAACAAGTTGAATTAATGCAGCTATTGCGTATGTGCAGGCCAGCGACTAGGGCTAGCTGCTAGGAAGTACTCATATTCTGCAACTTTTGCGTATAAAGCTCTCGTGTTCGAGCATAGAGACCACATGCTAGTAATGTCCCAAAAGCACATAGAGAACCCCAGATAACAAACGTCGTTCTGTAGCATTTCATTCCCATGCATATAACATCTCCGTTTCCTTCCCTGCGGTAAAGGAAAGCTGCCATGCAACCAAAAGTTAAGGATCCCACTGGAATATTGGCAATCACCACATTATGATTCCGAGAAAATTGCTCCCTCCCGAACAAGTCTGCGGTGATACATACACCAACAGATGAAATTGCTCCGGCACATACTCCTATGATGGCAGTGCTGATGTATAAGAGGATGGTGATATTGGAGGGAACAATTAGTAAGAAGAAAGCTAATGCCATCAGAGCCATTGATGCTGCTGCCAAAGATGTTGGTCTTGAAATCATCTCATACTTAGTCCTGAAAGATTTAAGAGAAAGTAAAAGAAATTAACACTCGAAAGACAGACTTCAGTTAAGTTTTTGTATAATTACTCAGTGTAATTTGTTGGGCTAGCTACTACTATGCTAAGAGTTTTTTCTAGGGTGAAGGTTTTGAGGAATGGGTCTATATATATTTTTTGCAGCTATTGGTTCTCTTTTGTGTTGATATATGAAGGCTCCAAAGTTGGAAATTCTGAAGCAGATCGAGAAGACCAGCTTTTGGGGGGAGTTATGTTAAATATAGATGGCAACTGGACTTTGTGGATTGGTGGGGCATTTAGAGATGAGAAAGGGAAGTTTGTAGAGACTTTTTCTGCTCACAATGGAGAGAGTACGTACGTCTAATACCATTACTGAGCTGGTACGTCGATCATTGTTGACTGGGATCTGTAGTTTTGTGAAAAGCTTTGCCTGTGGTAGGTGGAAATTGGATCTGATTCACTGGTGGAATGGAGGCGTGTCCAGGTTTGTGTGGGAGATACGGGAGAATATCTTAAAAGAACAAGAATTCTGAAAATCATATATATGATAATTACCAGACACTTAGTCATGCAAGTCATTGAATAATAGAATTTAATTTGTTGTGAATCGCGACGTTTAATCCCAAAATGCATAGAACTTTTCATCAACTTCTTAAATATTTTGAACTAATGGTCAACCAGCATGAAGAGTATGCTAAGTTTTAACTGATCATTTAACAATTTTGATCACATCCATATAACGGGCAGGCGACTTACCCTTTCTAAAAGAAATGATAATGGAGTCCGAAAGTAGAGTTTAAGAGAGTCACCGTGAGAAGCAGTAGTCCATAAAGGATGGGATGAGACGGCCGAAGAACCCGAACGAAGAAGACAAAGAGACTAAAGCGCTTGCAGAGTGGCCACGGGATTCAGCAATTTGAGCCAAGTTGTTAAAAAACACCAGTCCCAGCGTTGGCCCACAAAGGTACATGAAAAAATACAAATAGAAATCGCATCTTTGTACCATCTTCTTCACTCCCATCTCCTCAGACTTTGAAGTTGTTTGCTCTCCCTCTTTCACGGCCTCCTCCAATATTCTATTAACACCACCATTCTCTTCTGAAGCAAAACAATGAAGTCTAGTGTCTGTATCATTACGATCCACATGATTTCCTGACAATTCTAAAATTGGAACTACTAAAGGGAGCAACAGGAAAACTCCCATGCCAACAATTTTACCCAGAGGTGATATTTGAACTAAACTGCTGATTAAAGAATAGATTCCAGTCCCTATTGCTATGAAAAATAGAACAGCGAACCCAATTCTCATGATTGATCTTGGTCGTCCAAATTCAATTTTTGGAATCAGAATTGGTGCAACTATGACACCGAAGATTATAGCCGAGATAGAGTTGAGAAAAAGAAACGCTTCAGCTATTTTATCGGGCGCGGGGGAAAAAATAGCATGAACAAAGTCTGTATAGATCTTTGCGCTTAATCCTTGGTAGCTAATTGCTATCCCCGCCACAACTTGTTGATGATGAAAAGGAAAGTTCCTTATGATAACCACATTGCAGACTGTGTTAATCCAAGAGATACCGAGGCTTGCAAATAAAATGGATAGAAAGAAAACCCAATACATATAAATATGGAGTTTTAAGAGGAGGAACGACAATCCATAGCCAACAAACCCAAGAATAGAACCAATCAGGAGCATTAACCAGAGGGGTAGACGATCAGCCAATAACCCGGGTAAGAAACCGAAGATCTTTCCGGCATCAAAGGCGAAGGCCAGCAGGATGAGTTGCATCTGGGATATAGAGAGTTGCTTCTTGAGTTGGATAGAATAAGCAGGGAAATTGAAATTTGTTCCATTTACAACTTGAAGCCACACTATCGCCACAAGGCTTAGCCATTGAAGAACTGATCTGGAAGACATATGTAGATAGTGAGGTGGGAAGGATTACGGAAGCCGAGTAGTAATTCGTAATTAAGAGCTCAAAAGAATTAAAGCCGACTGCAGTACGTGATTATTAAGCTGCTTGCTTTACTGTATATATAGAGAGGAAGTCAGGAGAGAAGTGTTTTTTCCCTCGATAAATTGGCCAATTAGGGTTGTGGGGAGGTGAGTAAACGAAGGAAGCGGCCGACTTCATACGGCATTATATCTGGAAGAAAGGTCGACGTAACTTTCATGAGTTGGGTTCAGGGCTAAGCTTGCCTGCTACGGTACCTAACTCGTCTTGCTAGAAAAAAGCGTCCACGTACACAGTAATTAAGAAATATATAGGTATTATGAATATCATTACATATTAATACACGATGATTTATCATTTTTACTATTCTATTTAAATCTTGTTTGGATTGAGAATCTCTCAATTTATTTAATCGTATTTTATTTAAATTATTATATTTTATTTAAATTTTTATATAAAATATAATAAATAATTTAATTTTTTTAAAATTTTAAATAAAAATAATATTTTAATAATATTTTAATTTCTAATTTTTATATCATCTCAGATATTCATTATTCAAACGATTACCTTAAATACATATATATTAATATATAAATATATATTTAAATAAAAAGATAAAAATAAAAAATTATATATTAATATATAGTATGATGATGATAAATAGTCTAAGATTATTTAAATATTATTTTGACCGGAAAGACAGTCCGCGTACAGGATAGTTGGCAGTTGGCACGGCGCTCGCAAGAGAGGCAAACATTTCTAGATAAGATTGGCTCTAGACGGTGACGCTGCGTGTCCTTTGGTTTGCATTCAAAGATTAGATGAAAGAGAGCTGGTTAAAGAAGCTATGTACACTAGCTAGCTAAAAGTAGAGGGGAAAAGAAAAACATTAATTTCTTCATGCCAACGTTGACCAGATTGGTAGATTTAACTCGGGTACGTACGTACGTGTCAGGGAATGAATACACATTCGATCTCTTAAAGCTTGGGGAAAGGATTTATATATATATTTTAGAAGAAAAAGATGGCATCCGTCGATCGCCTCCAAAAGTTCCAAAAGACTCGTTAGTCTCTTTCAATTTTAATTGTGTATTTTCTTTAACAAATTTTGAACAGCACAGCACTTAAAAAAATTACCTGCTAAGTCTCTGCAACTGATCTCAGAAGTCAGAACCGATCGATCCACCCAGAGCTGAGGCAGATTCCTTGTGTTTATGCCCGGAGGATGATCCAACTTCCGGGTGGATTTCCTTGAAATTTAACCAATTTGTTTCCCTCTTGGATTGATCCATTGTATCGCTCCGGCTCGGCCACAGTTTCGAGATCTTCCACATCGGTTCGGGTGCAAGTCAACTCTGAGGGGATAGAAATTTGAAAAATGTTATAACTACCATTATTTGACACCGCTTTTGAATCCCGCTTGACGTGTCCACTCTATTATAGAGTTCTTTCCTTTTTTTTTATTTATTTGAAACTTGCTTCCTGCATTTGACTTTTACTATCACCTCTGCACTTTCACTTTTCACCTTTACACTTGCACTTTTTTATTTTTTCTCAATCTTCGGCACTTTCACTCTAAAAAATCTACTTAACCTTTTACTATTTACACAACTTCCACACTCTACATTATTTTTAATTTTTATTATTTTTTTCTTTTATTAAATATTTATTATATGAATAATGAATAAAAAATTTGAAATAATTTAAAAAGAATAAACTCAAAAAAAAATTTTAAAAAAATATTAAAAATTTAAAAAATTTAAAAAACTGTAGAGTGTGGAGTGTGGTGGAGGTTGTGTAGCAAAGCTCCTTTCACCCATCTCATTTTTTCCAAACCAGTGCCAATTGCACCCAAATCCCGATGCACAAGAGACCAAAGTAGTGCCTCCGATTGATTGCACCCAGACCCCGACGCACAAGAGACCCATCTCTGACCAGCACGAGAGACCCATTTTCGACATCGTTTGCTCTGCAAGGGCAGGTTTGGGGCCAAAAATAAAACACAAAATTCTCATCTCATCTCATCTCATCATTACACCTTTTTCAAAATCTCATACAAAATATAATAAACAATTCAACTTTTTCAAATCCCAATACACCTTTTTCAAATCTCAAAACAATAATAATATTAAAATATAATATTTTAAACTTCAAAACAAAACACAAAATTCTCATCTCACCCCCCAAACCTAAGTCTCCTTCACAGTAGATTTCTTCATTTCTACATTTCGTTTGGATTTTTTGATTTCTTTCTTGTTTATCACTGGTCTTGATTTCTTGATTTGAATTTTTTTTCTGAATCTATTATTTTGATGGATCACTCTTATGCATCACAGCAGATTTCTTGATTTATGGTTGTAATATTGTTTCCAACGACCTTGCATGCTAATTTATGCTTGCAGCTAATTTTCTCAAAACGAAAAAGACAGTTACCTTTTATGTGATTATTCACCAAGTTTCTCGCTTATTTTGTAATTTATTTGGATATTCATAGAAAAGTGTGAACGTTTGACCAACGACACGAGAACTTCAGGAATTGTCTCATATTCCACTAAAGTTGGCACTACTTTGGTCTTTTGTGCGTCGGGATTTGGGTGCAATTGGCACTAGTTTGGGAGAAATGACATTGGGTGAAAGTGAGGATTGGGAAAAAAAAAAAAAATGGAAGTGTAGAAGTGAAAAGCGAAAGTGCAGAGGTGATAGTGAAAGTCAAATGCGAAAAACAAGTTTCAAATAAAAAAAATAAAAAAAGGAATGTCATAATGGAGTGGACACCTCCGGGACTCAAAAACAGTGTCAAATCACGGAAATTTTGTCCATGATCTTCTCTCGACTCGAAGGCAATTGTGTTGGGTATGGTCACGACTTTGATTGAAACTCCCGCCTGGTAATAATCAAAGTCAATGATGGTGACAACATCCTGATCCGACTGACGCGACGGGAAGACATCAATGACAGGGGAAACTGGGATTAATAACGCCTCCGCGTCGTGCATGCTTGCCAGACGTCAAGTCCGCGCGCCGTGTTTTGGTCTGGGCAGTAGAGTATGCTTATATCGAATCCATTAACGCCGACTTGGACTGCGCGGTTTACGTACTCGGTTGCCGGAGGGACCATGGATCTGCATCGTGCCCAGCTGCTCGCCTAACGGAGACCTCATTGCCTTCTCATCCGACGACAAAACAGAACAAGGTTGAAGAGTTGATCTTTTACGTAGTCAAACATGATGGATAGTTTAGAGGCTTCACGTGGCAGAATCCGACTGGTCATCTGGCTTGAATATGCTACAAGTCAACCAATTCTACTTGGTTTTTATATTGTTCTTGATTTCAATATTATTACCATATTGTACCAACTTACTGACCCCACAAAAAAAAAAAACTGTAATAATATCTCTAATAATTAGCTTACCGAACATACTTGTATAAATATTATTACATATCTTTATGAAATAATTATTACACATAATCCAATGAAAAATGTTGACGAATTAAGACTAAAAAATTTAGGTAAAGAAATTGTAATATCACAAACTGAGTATACAAGCAGTAAACGAGATTTCACAATTTCTTAGAAGAATAAATTATTGGGATTTATAATAATCTAAAATAACTTTAAGTTTAACTTGGATTAATGTTTTTGAAGTATAAGAATGGGTGTTAATGCTTAAATATTACACAACAAGCGGGAAGGGGAGAGAGTCATTCCCAACCCATTATGATGATTTAGGCTTCGGTCAGAGTGGTTTGGAGCTCCTAGTGATGATTTGGTGTGGTTGTACGGTATTTGTGTGTACATCTATGATAGTGAACAGGAAAATAAATGCAGGTAGAAGTGTAAAACTTTCAATCCGGACCAGACCAGAACAAAAATTTGTTTGGTTGGTTTCGGTCCTCCATTTGTGGGACCGAATGGGCTTCGGTCCGGTCCCAGGGTCTATGATTTTTGGATTAGATCGAATCGAAACCAACCAAACAATATATATTTTTTAATAATATAATATATTATTTTATATAGTAATTGCATTGTTTAATTATGTAATTTTTATCTAATCTATTATCATTGACTACATAAAATGTTAAATAATATATGCTATCAATTAATAATATATCATAAATATATGATAATTTATGTCATTATATGTAAATCATATATACTCTACTATTTACACTTAATTAAAGTAATTAGATAATTTTTTTTTTAAGATACATAAGTTGCAAGAAAGTATTAATAATCTATAGACAATAAAGTTATTTAATATTCATTAACCATATATGATATATAAAAAAATAAAATGTTAGAATTTTAATTTTTAATACTGGCCATTATTAATGATTATGAAAACTAAAGTCTAAGTTATAACTATCAATATTATAGCTATAATTATAATTAAACCCTACTTAATTTTAATATTAGCAATT
This sequence comes from Juglans regia, assembly GCF_001411555.2. Classification (NCBI taxonomy): domain Eukaryota; kingdom Viridiplantae; phylum Streptophyta; class Magnoliopsida; order Fagales; family Juglandaceae; genus Juglans; species Juglans regia. The sequence goes on from NC_049911.1 coordinate 26,287,085, forward strand.
TTAATATTTTTTTTATTAATTTATCGGCTAAAAATATAAAGATAAAACAAGTTTTTGCTAGGTATAGTAAGAACGACACGATTTAGAGTGAAATAGAATCTATACAGATACATTGGATGATTGCCAAGTTCAATGAAACTATGCTATTTCCGTTGAAATCACTCTATTTTTTTTTTTCAAATTACTCGTATTGAAACAGCATTGTTTAGCTTTTTCGTTGATAACCTTTTTTGGATGAATATGGATATTTTTTACTTTTTATTTTTTTTCTATAATTTTCTTTTATTTTGAGTTTGGATGTTATTGGCATATTGCATCTTTTTCAAGTTTTTTTTTTCTTTCTAATTTTTGTATGTAAATAATTTTAGGTTGAAAATGAGATAAAATATCATGACATGGGCCAAAATCTTAGTAGAAATGTCAGTTGGGCTGAAAAATATAAAATTGGCCCATTTGGTGATAGGTCGGACCGACTGGACTGATACTTAACGGTCTGGCCCAGTCCGGTCCGGGGTGGGAAAAGAGTGGACCAAAATGGTATGGTCCAGTCCCAAAAATACCCTATCGACCAACTGAACCTGACCGAAATCACCCCTAAATGCAGGGAAAGTAAGGAGACAGAGACTCAGATTTACAAGGTTCTGCATAATGCCTACATTCATGGAATTTGGGGAACAGAAAACTCACTATAATATTATTGTTTTACAGTCTCTCATGATCTCTCATCATCGCTGTACAATGGGAATCAGAGATCTATTTTTTGAAGGAGACCTTGTCGTTGGTGCTCTGGCCGCGAGGTTGAAGAAGTTGAAGGAGAAGTTAAAGTTGCAGTCTAAAAGCCCTTTGAAGTCGTCTGGTTCTTTTATATTATCCTATGTCCATCTCTTCTTTATGTCACATCACCTCTCATTTATGTCCCCTCCCCTATTTTCCTCTTGACACATTGACACCCTTTTACTTCCTTAACCTTTTGTTCCCTCATTCCTTCTTGATAAAACCCTTAACCTTGGAGTGGGTTTGGAAAGCCACTTTGGGCCTGAGATATTTTATTCCCTCCAATGTGAAATTTTATTTTATTTGTTACAAATTAATAGTACCATATGATCAACGGGGACCTAAGGTAGGATCGTGTTGAATTTATAGAGTTCTATTGAAAATCAATTAGAAATCGTGATGTCACGATAAGAAATATGGTTGGCTAGCGTGAAGGTGTCAAGAATGAGAAAAACTTCAAAACGGATGTGGTGAAAAGTTTGATTTTACACCCTCCAATAAAAAAGGGCACGTAAGCGATGTAGATTATTTATGCTAAAAATGATTTGAGAAAATTATCCTCCCATATGAAGTCTCTCTCCTCCCTCTGTCGCTTTCTTTCTCTTTCTCTTGAAGTCTCTCCCCCTTCCCTCCCCCCCGCCCCCCTCGAAGCATGAATTTTTCACTATAGAAAGCTTGAAGTTTGATGAGTTTGAGGATCAAAAACCATATTTTTCCATCCCAATGTTTAATGACAAAATGTCTTTTCTTCAGACGCTATAGAGCGTGAGATCCCTACATTTATTGTCCATCAAAGAGCCCGGTTACTAGACACTGTTGAGATTACAGCACCTTAAGAAGTCTTGAGATGGAAACCCAAATTTAGTCCCTAGCGTTTGGGAGTTGTATCACCAATGACGTTTTGGAGCTGTATTCAACGGTCAAATATGAGACCATGGACCTTCAACACTCACGTGTCGAGTGTGAGAGGTAAAAGTGCAACCAAGACCAACCCATCTCAATAGAAAACCATTGCATAGAAGGTGCCTTATCCTCTCCAACTTCTTGGGCTAATCCATAATCGTGGCCTAAGAAAACTCACTTCCACAAATCTCTTCCAATCACTCGGTAAAGAAAAAAGCGAAAGTGGGTTGCTTATTAGAAAACGTCTTTCCCCATTTGAGATGACTTGAGGAGAGAGAGAGAGAGAGAGAGAGAGAGAGAGAGAGAGAGAGAGAGAGAGAGAATCAGAGCTTCAGATAGAGAGAGAAAATCTAAACTTTGGGAAGAGAGAGAATAGAGAATACAGGGAGAAAGAGATGCCAAGAAAGTTTGTAAAAGTTAATCGATTTTACGGTAAATATATAAGATGGCAAACATGTCATCCTTTTATTGAAGGGTGTAAATTCTGAGAGTTTTTTCACAACATCTTATTAGAAGGACCTCTCGTCAAGAATTAGTACATACAAGCTAAATTTATCAAGGAATCACACTCAATCTACTGACGTGTTCTACACTCTTAAGATCCGACAAAATTATTATTGCATGTAGTCAATTTACTTGGACCTGGCTTCACTTTGTATATAAGTATTACAACATTAATTACTTTTTTTTTTACTTCATTTAGATTCATATATATGGTTTGGCCGGGTTTTTCTCGGTCTGTGTAGCCCTTTATTTTCTAGTTTTGTTTGTTTTTTCGTTTAAAGTATGGCAAAATGCTGATCTGCTATTTTTCAAATCCAGCGACCACCACGCGCCCCTTCGTAGGATTTCCAAGCTACCGATCCTTCGGACGGAGCGGTGCGTGAGTCACACGCACGGGTCATAGTAGCACGTGAGATCCAGGCTCCACCGCACCAGGAAGCTTCTATTGCTGCCACACGCGGCGTTTTTTAGACCAGGTACCTTAATTTCTTTAGACTTGACTGGTCGCCACACTCCTAGCATGGCGCATGTCCCTCACACGCCACCACATTCTCTTTTTTCTTGTATTTTGTTTTTCTTTAAGCTAAGAATTTGGATCTACAGTTGTAATCCATCATTTTCACATCTATCTTTATGTTTATTGTTATTTCCTTTTGTTTAGGTAAAAATAAAAAAGAAATAGTCTCTTGGACATTTTGTCCATAGAGTGAAAGTCTTCTCCTCCTCTGGAGGTGGGATTTGAAATCTCTGTTTTAGGCAGAGTGTGATCTCTCAGACAATTTATCTGTAGAGAGTTATAGAAGTTAAAACCATACCAGTCACAAAAGAATTTGTGTATTAGTGGAGCTTCAACCGTGAGTAGTTGGCCTGTAATCTAGGATTTTTCATGTCTATATCAGGTCATAGCTGTACTTTCGCGTTTATGAATGAATGAAATCTATTTCATATAAAAAAAATATGGTTTGGCCGGGGAAAAGAAAATATGGATAGATAATTAGTTGTGGTGCTAATTATATACTTTAATATGGTTCAACATGGATTAGATCAGGAGATAAAATAAATTGATGATTCTTGAGCATGTATCATCAAGCACCCTAGCGGCTACTAGCACGAACAAATTAAGTAAATCACAGCTGGGTTAAATGAAGTACCAAAACGAACTACATATAATGTCCTGATTTCTAATAAAGTAATTTCATGAATTAAGTGCATGCTCGAAATGTACTAATTATGATAGTCCTTAGCCATAAATTAATGAAGGCATTTTAATAAAAATTAATAATACAAATAACACTTTTACTTGACAATTTAAAATGTGACATTTTTATTATCATTGAATTATCTTTTATTTCTTTAAAAAAAAAATAAAAAATTGGTGGAGAATGTCATCTCATGATCCTAACATGAATGGGGATGATGAGAGAGTTTTCTTTTAATAAAAATGGGATATTGTCCATTAATCTAGAAGCTGGAATTATGTATGTATCTTGATGACCAAGTTTTGAGCAGGGTTATAATAATATTGTGAAATTACAGGGCATATTAATTATATATATATATTGCAATTTGCATGCACGGGCTAACCACCCTCCCCACACGTTCTATGTTTCTTCACAAATGTGGTCATTACCTTCCGGGATGGAGTAAAAGTGTGCATATTACAAGCCAAGCCTGACGTTTTTCGTCCCTCCACGGCTACTTCTGTCCATCTCTCGCTTGACACCACACGTATCATGTACGCAATATTAATCCACGCCTCGCCTGAGATCCCCATGCATGAGGCCGCGGGATTAGGCGCTAGATATAATATACATATACATATATATATATATATATATATGTATGTATATCAGTGATCGACCTTTCAAAGATTGAAAGTGCAAAAAGAAATGATAGATTAATGTAAAAAAATATAAAAGAATTGACTAATTATTATAATTTGTTAATTTTTTTTTTTCCAGATTAGGATAGACCGGACAACATTATGCATGCATATCGAATTACTCTAATCGATCCTAAATATATATTACGTACAAGTACCGTTGAACCGTTGAAACAAGCTAGCATGCATGATGCCATTCATTTGCTATATATATACATATAAATAAGATTTTATTGCCTTGATCTATATATAATATCCTTGAACTTCCCTTATATAATACTCAACTAAATGTCAGCAGAATGTTGGCATGCAAGATAAACTCATGAACAAATTTCTTGGGAGTACTTTTTCCTTTTTTTATTTTTCAATTCTGTAGATCAGTTTGACCATCTGCATGCAAGAAATAATCTCATCACCGGCCTTATCCGACATAATTAATGCTTTATTTTCGTATGCTATAGCCTTTATATTTTGGATCATTGCGCAAGTGAAGCATATATATCCACGTGTCACGCTTTATCACATTTGTTGAGTGTGGCTTCATTCATATTGAAAAAGCATCACTACATGTTGTTCCCTCAAGCCAAGCACTTGACGCTCAAGTGAAGCATTAAATGGATTGTTGGATTAACAGTGTTGCTCGACAGTCAGCTTGAGCAGGATTCTTACATATTGTTCATTCGACTCTCGCTCGATAGTCAGCTTGAGAGAGATTCAGACAGAGCGTTCACTGGACACGAGCTTGGCACTCAGCTCGAGCGAGTTCTAGCCCTAATGTTCACTCGAGTCTTGCTCAACACTCCGCTCAAGTGAATGTTTGTAATTAGGGCTCGTTTGTTTTCAGAGATGAGATGAGATGAGTTGAGATTAAAGTTAAAAAGTTGAATAAAATATTGTTAGAATATATTTTTTAATATTATTTTTGTTTTGGGATTTGAAAAAGTTGAATTGTTTATTTTTTTGTGTGAGGATTTGATAAAGTTGTAATAATGAAATGAGATGAGATGAGATGTTTCCTGAAAACAAACAAGGCGTAAGTCTTCCACACGCCATTCCAACATAAACACAAGTTTAACAGCAAAAAAGTAACGGAAGAAATTAAGAGAAAATCAAGAAATACATTATCAGAAGAACAAAGCATAAAAATTCTCTTCCAAACCGCAGATGAACACAAAAGAAAATATCATTCAATGGAGATCAGGCATAAGTTGCAAGTGGAATGAAGATGACCTCCATCCACAGTTCCTTTAGAAATAAAAAAGGTGGAGATTGAAATGGAGAAAGAGAGACGATGAGAGAAAATACCTCCAAATCGATGGCCTAAAAAAGAGGGTGAGAGCTTATGGAAATCGAGACAGGCATAGCAGGTGGTGGAATACCCTAGACAGCGATGGTACGGCAACTGCAAGGATTTTGGGCATAAGGGGTGAGAAGGAACAGCAGCAAGCACAACATGAGAGAGAAACCTGGACGGAGACGAGAGATAATATCGAGCGGGCAAAAAAAATACAATAGAAAGGGGAATTTTAGGTTTTGACCTTTTGCAACGACTATTGTCGCCACAAATGGTATTTATTGTACAAAATTGTTTTTAATGGTAGAATAATGTCGTTGTAAAAGATTAAAACTCACCGCAATAAATTATAAATTGTTTTAATCGACAAGTTGACACTCGTGACAAATAAAATGACCAAATATAAATATTCCGAACCAATTTTGTTCTGACAATGTGAATTTGATAGCAAAAAGTACTTATTTGCCACCAAATAAAAATCGTTGGAAAACTTTATGTCCCAAAAACCACTATTTATTGTAGTATTCCTTTTACAACAGTTAGTGCCAAATTACTATATTCTTTCACAAAAAAGTACTAGATTACTATATAAGAATTTGTCGTCGTTGGAAAGATTACGCCGCAATTGGGAGATTTGATCGCACAACTCTAATTAAAGGTGGAAGGGATAAAATATATCAGGTCCAAAGTAAGTCTACTAGGCTCAGCCCAAGGGGGGAGGTCTCATCTGGAGGAAAGGAAGAGAAGATAAGGAGGGAAAAAGTAAACGGAAAAGCGGAAGGAGGGAAATATGTCTGGAAAAAAGAGAATATGTGACATAAAAGTAGGGTGATGTGACATAAAGCAAGAAAAAAAGTAGATGATAAAATGAAAGGGACCAAACTGTTGAAGGGGACTTCTTGGGAAATCTCGACTTTGGCTTCTTGAAGGGAAGGAGATGAACTCCAGTGACGATCTTTCCATTATAAGATAAACCTCTGATATCCCTTGTACATTGAGGATGATAGACTATAAGGAATTGTAAATAAGCTTATTATAGTGGATATTCCCTCCCCTAACTCATGTTGTGTGTGTCTCTCTCTTTTTCATTCTTAGTATTTATATTTCATTCACAGTCATGTATGTACGCACAGCCACACCAGACCACGCCAAGGGCTCCAGAACACACCAATCGAGGCCTAGATCTTCATAACGCGGTTGTACAATTTTTGGCATCAACAAAAAGATGATTTTTTTTTTTAAAAGGCACCAAGAAAATTGGGTTATCAAATCAAATGACCACTACTCTATTGATCATGAACTGACTTATCATGTAATAATAATAAACAATTCAACTTTCAAATTCCAAAACAGTAATAATATTATTTAAAAAATTAATATTTTAACAATATTTTATTCAACTTTCATTTTTTATCTCAACTTATCTTATATTAACTCACTATCTAAACGGCACCTAAGTTACTTGGTCTTGACTTAGAATTCACCGAACTAATGTGAATTTTAGAAAAGCTAATGATCACAATTTTAATATGGAACAGAATATGTAGTTTTTTTCTAGTGTTTTGTATGTGATTCATGTTAACAGACTGCATTAAGGTTGCACATAGTATAATAAAAACACGAAAACTCTATTCATCATCCTCACACACCACACACCATATTTTTTTTCTCTTACCAAATGTGTGGTATATAGATGATGAGTAAAAAATTTAACAAGTTTAAGAAGAATAAAATTAAAAAAAAAAAAAAAGTGTGGTGTCAGGTGTGTGGAGATGATGAGTAGCAAAACTCCATTTCATTTAACAGAAACAAGATAACCAAAAGAATAATTCAATCATTTCCACATTTCATCCAGGCATATTCCACCCAACTCCCAAGTATTAATTTAAAATTTTTGCTACTCATCATTCTTACATATCACACATCACACATTTTTATTTTTATTTTAAATTATTTTTTATTTTATTTTTCTTAAACTAATGATATTTTTATACTTATCATTCATATACCATACATTTGGTATAAGAAAAAAAATGTGGTACATAGCATGTGGAAATGATGAATACAAGTTTTCTTAATTTAAAGGCCATGGACATGACTAGCTTCTCAACTGAGTAATTGCTCCGACTTTATACGTTTGGGTAGTGAGAAGTGTTGAGAAAAATTGTAAATAGTTATAATAAAGTAATGAAAAAGTAATAATAGAATATTAAATAGTAGTAAAAAAATATATAAAAATTAATAATAAAATAATGAATAGTAATGAAGTATTTAGATTACCTAGCCTAATAAGATGTTAAGATAAAGTAACATTTTTTTCCAAAAACTTAAACCGTTGAACTAATGAAAAAAAAGTAAGTACGGATCTTGACGTTCAATTTAAACCACAGTTTGCTAATTATTTGTAATAACTTTCAAAATACTACTATAATTAATGAAATTACCTAAGTATCCCTGTAATGCAGCTGAAATATCTATCAATTCACTCAACAAATTAGTTAGTATTCAAACATGTAATTAATTTAATAATTAAACAATAACATACAATAAATAAATTGCATAACACTAAGATTGGTATCGAAGAGAAACCTTTTAAAGAACTCTTTAAAGGTAAAACCCTATAGGGTAGCCAAACTCAGGAAAATCAATCTTATTATTTGAAAATCAATTACAAGTATTCATCAATTACAAAACCTTTGCAACTTGATTCTCTTACTTGCCCAGACAAATGACCATTTTGTCTTCTATAGCGGTAGCAACCAGAACATCTGGCGATCTTCAAATATTATCTTTCCTCCTAGAACTGTAAGGGCTAAAGTCCAATCACGCGATCTTTCACGCTCAAGGCATGATCACACTCAAAGAGAGATCACAAATATGAAAATTCACTAAGAAATTTTCTCACCAAAATATACACTGGAAAGTGCTATAGAAAATATGCATATCTAAATCTCTACCGATCCTAACCAATAGGATCCCATAAATAAACAATCTGAAAATCAATTCCAATTGCAGTAGGATTCTACTGACGAGAAAACTCTGCTGACAGACTGCTAACAGCTAATGCTGAAACTTCATCAGATAACTATTTTACATAACTTCTTGATAATTCAAAATTCTTTATGCTTGATATATTCTTTTTGAATCTTCTATCCAGATCATAGTTGTTAATTTCGTACCATACCGGCCGGTACGGTATAAATTTTTTGTACCGGCCAGGTACTATATCTATTTCGTACCGGCCAAAATACCGTACGTACCGGCCTAAATTTTTGCCTATACCGACCTCAATTTCGGCCGGTACCGGCCGATATTTCGGCTAGTGTTTTTTTTTTTTTTTCATTTTTTCAAACTACAAGCTTATTTTTTAACCCTCAATTCAGACTAGACTATTTATAATTTATATATATATATGTATTTATATATAATTTATTTATATATAGATTACTATTTTGGAATATAATTTTTATATATAATTTATTTATATATCGACTATTCTAAAATTTTATCCCGAAACGCTATTCCGAAACGGTACTGGTACTGAAATATTTCGTTCCAGTACCTTGACCGGTACAACGTCCGGTATGGTATTCAAAACATTGATCCAGATCATTTGATATCTCCTATCTTTTCGAACATTCAAATTTGGTCAAAAGTTTTTTGAACTTTTATCTATTCAATTACTTATCTTAAAATTCAAATATTCATAAATAAATATAAAGACAAACATTTATATATTAATCTACTTATCTTTGAATTTAAATATTCATAGATAAAGATAAATACAAATATTTATCTATTAATCTACTTATTTTAGAATTTAACTATTCATAAATAAAAATGAAAATAAATTACATTCATTCAATAATTCAAATAGGTTCTAATTATCTAATTCTAACCAATAAATTTTTACACCAACTATTAAGATTATTACTAACTTGATTAGAAAAAAAAAAAAGATTATTACTAACTTGGGAGAGGGAAAGGCCCAAATATTACTGGGAGGGTGTAATGGAGATTCGAGAAACAATGACTTTGATGGAAGGTCCATGTGCGAGAGAGAGAACATTTTGAGAAGTAGCAGCAGCCCACGATAAAGCCCAATATTTAAAATAGAATTATCAAAACATGGTGATAGTGTATTTTTGGGCCTTTCCCTCTCCCAAGTTTGTTCTCGACTCTGGATCAGACCTTCCGTATCTTTGATCTTCAACAATCTACTTGATTATATTTTATTAAAATAAATTTATAAATATATATAATTTATTTAATATTTAAATTTTATTATTGATTTATCATAATTTATAAATTTATTTTAAAAGTCGAATAACTTCTCTTAAAATATATGTATAAAGTTATTTACTTTAAAGTAATATTCTTATCCACTTTATTCTTAATGTAAAAAAAAAAGGTGAACCGGATCGAAGTAATTTTTTTAAAATTGATTTGATTTTGATTTTTTTTTAAATGCCAAATCGAACTGGACCAGATTAATTCATATATATATAATTATATATAAAATAATTTTATATTATATGATAAATTATTAATTGATATAATATTAAATTTTAAAATAATATATAAATAATTATATATTATCATTATAATTTATAATATATTATTACTATATTATTATATACTATAATTTAAATATATATAATATATTAAAAAATTGAATCAACCTATATGAAAATCGTTAAAATTAAAAATATTAATTTAAAAATATAATTGATATCGATCAAATCTCAAAACATATATATTCCTTTAAATCTAAAATACATCGAAAACCGAATCACCGAACCGAATCACCGACTACACCACACTATTTATTCGTAATCAGTGTTGGGAACTTGAGCTGTTGGCATGACTCATCACTATATTCTTATCCTAATACTTTCTTCCGGCTTCTCAGTCCTCTTGGCTTTATTTCCATCTTCTTCAATCTTCATATTGGACAGATGTCGATCGACACGGATAAGCATGCTGCGTCACCTCATACGCACTCGATTACCATTTCCAGTGCCAAGAGCGCTCTCTCTTCCTCAACCTGTTGCCTCCCCGCTTCTTCTCCTTAAGCATTTCAATCCCCGCTGTTCCGTCATCTCAAGCCCAACTCCTCCCACTACTCACTCTCCGACTCACACCCACACCCACACCCACGCCCACATGGATCCTAATCCTACAGGCTCCATCGTCTTCTCCACTCTTGACAGGCCCCATTACGGATTCGACCTCTTCTCTGTCGAACTCGGTCCCGCCTCCACTGTCAGTTCCGAGCGTCGCCTCACCGATGCCATCTCCATCAACTTCAACGGTCAGTTCGTCGACGATGATCAGACCCTCGTATTCATCTCCGAGCGCACCGGATCTTCCCGTATCTACCTGTCTCAACCTGGATTCTCCAGTCCGAAACCACTTCCTTATATACCCACTAGCCTCTTCCACGACCGCCCCGTCATCCACAACGGCCGTCTCTACTTCATCTCAGCCCACGAGCAACCCGATCGACTCTTCAAAAGCTGGTGCGCCCTCTACTCGACCCGGGTCGATGAGTTGGATGTTACTCGGCTCACCCCGTACGGTACTGTCGATTACAGTCCCGCTGTTTCTCGGTCCGGTAAATTCATCGCCGTTGCGTCATACGGGTCTCGACCTTGGGACGGTGAGTTCTTCGAGCTTCACACCAATCTAGTTGTGTTTCCACAATCCGACCCGAATAACCGGGTGACCGTCTGCGAACGAGGCGGCTGGCCCGCTTGGTCTGGGGACTCCACCATCTACTTTCATCGCGAAGCGGAGGATGGTTGGTGGAGCATTTTTAGGTTGGATCTGCCGGAAAATCTCGAGCTTTCTTCGGAACTTCATAACACTGTCACTCGGGTCACCCCTCCCGGGCTCCATTGCATCACACCGGCCGCCTTGCACGACGGTAAACGGATCGCTGTTGCGACCCGCCGGTGTGAAAGGGAGTTCAGACACATTGAGATCTTTGACACTGAATCGAAGACATTCTCCCCAGTGACGGAGTCGCTGAATCCGACTATAAACCACTACAACCCTTTTGTCTCTCCCGGTTCCCGGTTCCTCGGGTACCATCGGTTCCGAGGTGAGTCGATAGAAGGCGTGTCGACGATTCCATATATCGAGTCATTGATGTCTCCGATTAAGCAACTCCGAATGTTCAGGATAAACGGCTTTTTCCCTTCGTATTCTGCCGACGGTAAGTATATCGCGTTCAATTACGACTTTGGTTCGAATTCTAGCCTGAAGATACTAAAATCGGACGGTACGAAGCGGTGGACCCTAATCAAGGGCCGTACAGCGTTTGGCAACTCGTGGAGCCCCGCAGAGAAACACGTTATATACACATCTTTGGGGCCTATATTCAGGTCAGTGACAGAGACGGTCCAGATCGCAAGGGTCGAATTCAACCAGGCAGATCTGGACGGCGATGGCGAGGACGTGAAGTGCGACGTGAAGATTTTAACCAAAGAGGAGACGGGGAATAACGCCTTTCCGGCCTGTTCTCCGGACGGCAAGTCCGTCGTGTTCCGGTCTGGAAGGTCTGGGCACAAGAATTTGTACATAGTGGACTCTGTCGATGGCGAGTTCAACGGCGGAATACGTCGGTTGACGGACGGCGCGTGGATCGATACCATGCCTAGCTGGTCACCCAAAGGAGATCTGATTGCGTTTTCATCCAATAGACACAATCCGGACAACAGCCGAAAGTTCGGCCTTTACGTCGTCAAACCCGACGGCTCCGATATGCGTAGGATCTACGTGGCGGGACCTGAGGGTTCGAATGAAGCTGACATGGAGAGGATCAACCACGTCTACTTTAATAAGGACGGGGAGTGGCTTCTGTTCACGGCTAACTTTGGCGGTGTGTCCACGGAACCGGTGTCGTGGCCCAATCAATTTCAGCCATACGGCGACTTGTACGTGGTGAGGTTGGACGGGAGTGGACTGAGGAGGCTGACTTGTGATGGGTACGAGAACGGGACGCCAGCATGGCACTCGGGGGATGATGATGAGCTGGACATGGGACGCTTGACTCTGGGAAGCGAGGTTGGTGGGGATCAGCTGAGAGGGGAGTTTAGGGAGCTACGTTGGCTCTCTTGTGAATTTGTGAAGCAGTAGACTTTAGTCTATTACTGCGCAAGGTACATTTTGTTGTATCTCATTTTGCCTAGTTTTCCCTTTATATTTGTGCATAAGATTGCTTCCTTCCTATGAAAGTAGGTTGTGAGGCACAGAATTGATTTGCATGGCACTTTTTAACTCTTTTCAGAACTGTATGTTGGGATGATTAGCTGTGAGCATACTTGTGCTGATGTTGACTTGGGAAGATGGGAAGTGAATTATCAATAAAGAAGCATTGGGAAGCTCTGTTTGTTTGTGCACGAGTAGATTTCAGGAGATGATCCTTTAAAGTTGATTTGAATAAAGCTGGATTGGCTGCTATCGTGGTTGTTTGTTATCAGCCCTATTTGAAGGAACGATCTTTCTTTGATGAATAGTGTTATTTCCTGTGATCTTACAACTTAGCTTTATCGGTTTATCTTTGTAGGATTGGCAGCGTTGTCTTGGAATAGGACTCCCATGAATTGCCACTCCTGTTTAAATTTTGTAATCGGATTGGTTGGTATCACTGAAGAATTATTATGTTGCTTTATAGCAAATTTGGTGGTTAAAGGGCTCCCTTGAAGTAGCTTTGTTGGTTAAAAAAGTATTGAACATGCCAAACTCTTTTACAAATGTATTTTTTTGGTATAATATCTGGATTCTCGAATATCTCTATTCTTTTTTCTTTCTGGAAGTCTATTCTGAATTCATTTGAGTTGCATTTCTTTAGTTGAGAATGGAAAGTCTTTTGGATTCCCTTATGTGAAATTAATAGCTACCTACTTAAAGATAACTTGAAGATTAAGGCTGCATTTGGGTAGTCAAGATACCTCAATACTTTTTAAGTATTCTCATACTATTAGAAATATTTCACATGTCAAATGCAATGAACCATCTTCATATTAAAGTCTTTTCAAAAATTACTATAATATATAAATAAAAAATAAAGTCACTATAATATATAAATAAAAAATAAAATCACTATAATATTTATCACTATTATATATAAATAAAAAATAAAATCACTATATTATATAAATAAAAAATAACATCACTATAATATATAAATAAAAAATAATACTACTATAATATTTATCACTATTATATATATGAAAATAAAATCATTATAATATTTATTATTATATATAAAAATAAAATAAAATCACTACAATATTTATTAATATTAAAAAATTAATATAATAAAATCACTATAATATTTATTACTAAAAATAAAATCACTATAATATTTATGGGACTCACTTTTTTCAATTACCTATCTAAAAGTCAACAACTCAACATATTTCACACATTCAAACAATTCAAAATATTCTTAATGGGACTCACAAACTCACTCTGATCTCTACTCATAACTATTTACAAACATTCTCAGCACTTCTCAAGTATTCTCACTACCTAAGAGATGCCCATTTCTTGAAGTTCAATCCTCGACTCCCAACCCGTTCAATCCTCGACTCCCAACCCTTTTACCAGAAGGGAAACAAAGCAATTAGAGATGGAATCATGAAAGAGAGGAGAAGAAAAACAAATGTTCATATTGCGTCTTTAATGAATAGGGCTGCTGTTCATTGCATGAGTGTGCCTTAACTCTGTAAATTGATCAGAAAGATTGAATCTATTCATGGATTGATATGCACAAATATTCGTGACTCGTATAAGATGCCTGAAACTTGCATTATGTGGAGGAAAGGAGATGTAGATAGGTAAACATGTTGGGATAAAGGAGTTTTGCATTTATTGGTGTGGTTTTGTAGACACTGAGGGCAGGTTTGGGGGGTGAGATGAGAATTTTGTGTTTTATTTTGAAGTTTAAAATATTATGTTTTAATATTATTATTGTTTTGGAATTTGAAAAATGTGTATTGGAATTTGAAAAAGTTGAATTGTTTATTATATTTTGTATGGGGATTTGAAAAAGGTGTAATGATTAGATGAGATGAGATGAGATGAGAATTTTATATCTTGTATTGTGTTCCAAACCTGCTTTGAATTGTTTTTTACAGGAAATTGCCATTTCAGTAGAAACATGTTCTGCAGATTCTGGAGAACTTGGAAGAATCTAGAGCATTGAAGAATGATATAGGGAGGAGGACAGTGTGACTGTGAGGGGGCATATGAGGATGAGCAAAATGGCGTCCCAGTGATTTTATACTAACTCACAAAACCACGGTACTTTCTTGAGCCTACATGTACAGGCACTATACAATTTTGAAGGCTGATTTTATTTCATGAATTGCTAAACTTGCTACTCCAGCTTCTTTTATGCAGCTAGTGGTTAGGTTAGGTTAGGTTACTAAGAGAGGGAGTGTCGAAGTTTTGGTGATAATGGTGGCAGTGGAAATAGTGCGAATGATTATACTATTGTGTGTGGATGGTGTATACTATTGAGTGGCAGCTTCACTGCTTGTGGTAGAGTTGGCAGTGAGGGGTGGTGTGTTTAATGTCCCTTCACCCTAAAACAGGTACTTGCATCTAAGATTCTGAAAAGTTTCAAAGGGGCATTATGGAATTACCACATGTAACAATCGATGGGAAAACCAGCATAAAGTTTTTTTTATTACATAGTATTCAAGTTAATAACATTTAGCCTCCGTTTGGATTGAGAGGTGAAATAAGATAAGATGAGATGATTTTAAATGAATTTAATAAAATACTGTTAGAATATTATTTTTTAATATTATTACTGTTAGGAGATTTAAAAAAGTTGAATTATTTATTATATTTTGTGAAAATTTAGTAAAGTTGTAATGATGAGATGAGATGAGTTAAGATCACTTCTCAATCCAAATGGGCCTAGTTTGTTATACCTGTTATAATTTTTTAGGGTTCTTAGTTTCCTTGTTATATCCAACTTTATTGCCATGTTCATATGATATAAGTTCATGTGCAAGTGCTATACGATGTGATGGCATGTTACTGGAAGGATTCTCACTGTATATTAGACAGCTAGAACAATTTATTGCTCGAAATTACAATAGATGAGGATTTAAAATGCTTATATGAAAGGGCTGTTACTGAACTAGTAGATACGGTTGTGGATCCAAAAGCGGTAGAAGTGGCAGTAGCATACCTTCCATGTCAAGGGCTAGAGACAAGTGATGGCTTTCCTTGTACTATAAGTCTAGCCGATCCAGTGGATTATGCTCTTGCTCATGATTGGGATTAAGTTTATGCCGTGAGGTTCGGTTCCTTATCTAGAAAGCATACCTGGATGGATATATATGCATAGGTGTGTGTATTATCTCTTGTTACTTTGTGAAATTCAACTGTTCCATTTGAGGATTTAAACTTGAATGCTGGGACTTTGCCGGGAGCGCACTCTCAACTGTTATTTGGTGAATGTCTCACTAGGCCTGCAACAGGTAATTTCGTTTGTTTTTGCAAATGAGATTAGATGAGATGAGATGAGTTGAAATTAAAGTTAAAAATTTAAATAAAGTATTGTTAGAATATATATTTTAATATTATTTTTGTTTTGGGATTTGAAAAAATTGAATTGTTTATTTTATTTTATATTGGAAGTTGGAAAAATTGTAAATAATTAGACGAGATGAGATGAGATGAGATATTTTCTGAAAACAAACGAGTCCTTAATTGTATTAACTTTGCGATTTCTTGGTGGAATTCATGGTACCGACAGCATTTCATTTGAATATTTCCCGTCCAGTTGAGGTTGAACAATATGGTGATAACCAAAATTTGAGAAGCTGTAGCAACATGTTGGCATCATCTTTGCCAGTGGAAACACTTGAGGTAATAAATTTCTCCAGCCTTAAATATGTGCTCCCACCTTATGATTATGTTAAATCGGCCACAAAAATTGGTTTATTGGAGGAAAAAAGAAAAGAAAAAAGGTCAGTGCAAATCTAAGCGTAATATGGAAAAGCTAAATTGATACATGTTTTCATTTTGGAAAAATCTCATAATTTTAGGACGAGTGAAAAGGGAATCACCATCATGTAAGAAATATGGACGGAGTGGGGTATATATTAGTTGCAGCTGGTCATGTATTTTATTTGTAGATAACTATCATTGTGAATTAACTAGTTCCACAACTCTGGCCACCTTGCGGATGACAAAAAGTCTATCTCAAGTTGGGATAACTAAGGAAGAACTCCTGCAATTACATGGTTCACTGGCTGGGAGGTAATGCTGTTCATGGTTCAGGTCTTCCTAATAATATTACTTATCATTTTGAGCAATCAATGAGAGAATTTAGTAGGAAATAAGGTTAGTATCTGATCCTTGAGGAGCTGCTAAACCCTGCCCAAAAAGTTTTCCTGCATTTTGATCCCTAATTCTTCATAGTTCCAAATTTCAACTGTGTAAAAGCTAATGGTAGAAAGGTTCAAAGATTGGTATGGAGTTTGGTTTCACTTTCAGAAACTACGAGAGAGTAGTTATTCATATTGTTTTAAGAAATAATATACTACTTTCCAAAGAAATATTTTCCTTTTGTCCGAAATGTTCTTACTGCTACATAGTTCCTACAAACAATATGTTAGTATCTAATATCTGTAAAGTTTGGATTTTTTTTTTAATAACAGGGAGTTACATTAAGGTTCACTTTGGATTAGAAAAGTCTTTCATCTCATCTTTTTTCATTATTATAATTTTTTAAAATTTTCATATAAAATATAATAAACAATTTAACTTTTTTAAATCTTAATTTAATTTTTTTAAATTTTAAAACAATATTAATATTAAAAAATAATATTTTAATAGTATTTATTTTTAATTTTTATCTTTTAGTTAAGATCATTACTTTCATCTCTAAATCTAAATCAGCGGGGCAAGTGCTTATTAAGTTGATTCAGTATTTTTTTTTTTTTTAATGATTATGTTTGACCACGTTGTTAATGTGTAACCCCTACAAATTTCTTACTCTGCACTCAGCTGGCTCTTCCCTTTATGGTCCACTATTCATTAAATTGTCTATACGTTTGTCAAACCAGCTCATCTTTTGGTGGTGTCTTTCTTCCGTACAAGATAGAAGTTAAAAAAAAAAAAATAGTGTGGTTGCTCTTGAGAATTTCAGACATAGGTGCTTTTTTTTTTTTATTTATTATTCTAGTGAAGTTTTGGACTCAATTACTTGTATAGAGTTTGTTCAAACTATATAATGATTAACTGGAATGTTGTGTCCGGGAGGAAACAAGTCAAGATGATGTATGTTGCACTTGTTCATTCCAAATTTTGTCTATTACATAGGACTTGAATCTCTTTAAAGAAGACAGGATTTTCCTGTCTCAGTCTAAATTGATTTCGTTTCAATTTTAATTTCATCTAGATTTTATTACTATATATTTTACCAACAATTTTAAGAGATTCAGATGGAGCCTACAATTGAAAATTCATGAAAAGTATTGAGTATCTCAATAACCCATTTTGTTTCAAGGGAGCCCATTCCAAGATATAAAAGTGCAAAGTGCTAGTCTATCTAGGGGTGTCAAATTATGTTAACGGATCGTGTTCGTGTCATGTCAAAGTATGTACATTACAGTTAATGAGTCGACACAAACACAATCCGTTAAGGGTTTCGTGTCAAAATTTCAAACACGAACACGACACAGTACGATAACGGGTTGATACAACACGATCCGTTATGACATGTTAATGAATCAGAAATAAATTGACACGACACGACTCGTTCCGTTTTAACCCAATTACGATAATGAGTTGAACAGACACGATACGACCCGACCCGTTTAACCTAATTGATTTTATATAAATATTTAAATATAAATAATATCTATAAAAAATTAAAAATTAACTACAAGTCTAAAATTACAATCTAAATATATATGATCTACACACATTGTAATAATATATTAAAATATATCTCAAATATAATAAACAAAATACACATAATAAGTATATTAATGTTACAATCTCAAATATAATAAAAACATAAATCTAAACAAATTTAGAGCTTGAAGAATGAGGTGAAGTGTCCTCCAAGTCCTTGCCCTTGTTGTTCTACAACTCTATGACATTTTTTGTTAACTCATCCAATTTAACTTCTTCTTGTATTTCTATTAAAAAATATATATCAATAAAGTTTTATATCAAATAATATTATTCTATTGAAAAATTACAATCATTTATTCAATAAAATAAGAATAATATTATCTTGTTCTTCGCCATATAACCAATCTCTATTGCAGACTAATGCTTCAACAATATCTGCTTTTAGTGCACTCCTAAACTAATTAATGATACGTCCACCAACACTAAAAGTAGATGTAACTGTAGAAACTGAAACACTCAAAATGTCACGAGCCATACAAGCAAAATCAAAATAACGAAATTCATTTTCTTTCTAAAAGAAAAGAATGTCAATCTTTGTATTTATATCTGCCTTAGGTTCATCCAAGTAAAGATCTAATTGACTTTTTCTCATATGGACAGAAAGATCGTCAGGTCTAAATAAATCAAATTTTTGTACACAAAAAATAAATAAATAATTTTCAAACCAATATGTGATTTGAAACAATAATGTAATACAAATCATTAAATTAAAAATATTATTTGATATTCTTGGAATTTTTTTATTAATTTTATATATTAGATAGTGAGATTTAATTATACTAGTTTTAAGGTATTTACTTGGCCTTTCTTTTAACGAGTTGTATACTTTAGATGGCATATATATGTGTGTGTGTAGTGGAGAAACTAGAATTTTAATTTCCCCCAACCGTTTTTTTTTTTTTCTGTTTTTAATTAACAAGGATGATAACCACACAGCAATATATATATATATATATATATATATATATATATATATATATTTCTTACAACATCATGAAACTGCTTATAAGTTTAAAATCCATACTAAATAGCGATTAACTTCATTCTTAATTTGTCAAGATATTGTCCAAGCTAGTTGTTAGTTGTTTAACCATCAAGTTTTGCTAGTTGTTTAGAACCAACCTATGTATTGAGTATTAAACAAATTATAACAGCTGATGATCATGTACTAATTAACCAGGTTGATTTATAATTTTGTGATTTGTAGTCGGGATCCATCTCAATGATTAAAGCCATGGCTGATGAAGTAGATTCTAACTAGATAAACTCAAACATACGGCCATTTAATCAATATATACTCTTGGCAACCAAACAATATAGAGTCATAAAGTCACACTCACAAATCAACGTTTTCCCATCTCTTTTTAATCCAAGGAAATTCTCATCTTTTTTTTTTTCTCAGCAACCAAACAATACAGACCCATAAGATCTAAATGCTAAGGAAAAAAATACACAAACAATACACAAAAATATTGGTTGGATTGACTTACAGTGGGCGACGGGCGGCGTGAGTTTCAGTTACTGCCTACTAGGTTGAAGTTGAGGCCAAGAGGGGCGGCGAGGCCACGATTTACCGTGAAGAGAACTGCTGGAGGGGGGGTTAGCATGGGTTAGCACTTTGAGACTCAGGACTCGGGGCGGCGTGGGTTACTACCTACCGGGTCAAAATGGCGGCCAAGAGGGGTGGTGAGGCCGCGAGTCACAGTGAAGCTAACTGCTGGAGGGGGGGCCAGCGTGGGTTAGCAACTTAGCAGTACTTGGAGACTCGGAGAGGGAGGGGGAGAAGAGAACTAGAGAGGGGAGAGGAGGGGGGGTGCCCGTGCAACATGGATTAAGTATAGTTAGGGTTTTTTGAGTTTAGGTCTAAGGGTAAAATGGTAATTTTTATTTTCTTAAACCCGTTAGTGACCCGTTAAGTAATTGTGTCTTAACGGGTCAACCCGTTTTGACCCGAACCCGTTAAGGTTAAATCCTAACCCATTTTTATCGTGTCGTGTTCGTATTGGGTTAACAGATTGTGTTACATATTGCCACTCCTAATTCTATCTAAGCCTTCTCAATGCCTCATATGTTCTCATTGCCAAGAACCCTAACAGGATCACTACCGAGAACATGATTTAAATATAAGTGAAAGCTCATGAAGAAAAGGTTGAAATATATGCAAAAGATGAATATGATTGTCAGTGTTATCTCTTGAATTTTCATAAGGATCATTTATATGATTATTATAATACTATTTATTCATCTGTAAAGAAAATTTTGAAAGCTTTATAGAGTAAATATATTCAGAAGAAGCCGGAGCAAATGCGTCAAGTCGCTTATTTTGATATCAAATGGTAGATGAGAAGTCTGTTGCAAAATGAGCGCAAGATTTTGAAATGATTGTAACAGAAGTTAGATCTCAAGGCATCAAAATTAGAGAAAGTTAATTGTTTGTAGTATCATTGACAAGCTACCACATTCGTAAATAAAGTTTTGATGCAGGGGGATTCAAGTCCGAATCTAAGGCCGATGAAGCTCAGCTAACAAACACGACATTAAAACACTGGACTATTGGGAAAAGGTAGACCAGCTCAAAGTAGGTGAGAAGAGATAAAAATTCAGGCGAAGAGTGATAGATTTGGGTGATGAAGACTTATCTCTCGGTTGGGCGATGAGACATCTCTTAGTTGGGCGAGGATAAGTGACGACATCCGTATTTTAACTATAATTTTGACTATAGATGTCAGAATTGCGCATATGACAGTAATACAGAAAGCTCTTTTCGGGATGCACGTCGTGGTCACAACGCTTTGCTTGGTGGGGCCTTTCTCGACACCAAAATCAGACATTTTTATCTCCAAATTGTCAATTTTAGTTAACTATTTTATTTTTAGTTAATTTTCTTTTATGACAATAAAAAAGCTTAAATCTCACTTCTTTAAAGAAAGTGAGATTTTAATATCTCAATTTAATTGTTTCAATTTTAATTTTATTATTATATATTTCACCATCCCAATAAAAGCTAAAAAAGAGCCAGGTGCAGGTCCTCATGATTTCTTTTGTCGTAATTAATTAAGAATGCAGGAAGAAAAAATGATTTTTGAGAATCAATAATACATCAAATTTTAAATCCTACATTCCATATCAAAACTACCCACCCACTTTATTAGGACAAGGGAGGTAGGCCAGGCCCGTAACATTTGGACATTTCCGGTACAAATATGGTGCAAGTTTGCTTGAGCTGCAAGATAAATTATACATTTGAAGTCAACTTTTTGACTGCCCAGGCCCCAGACATTCGTTACTCCACGAAGGATAAGAATGCTAGGTCACGCTATACGTAAGTCAGGCACTTCCTTGCCATATAAAGCTCCCCAAGGATGGCCGCATCTAAAGCCTTCAAATCATCTCCAAATCCAAACCCAGCTCAACTCCCACCACTTATTTTCTCTCTCTCATGGACCTTGCCGGCACCATCGTCTTCACCACCGTTGGTAGGCCCTAATATGGATTTGACCTCTTCTCTCTCGAACTCTGCCCTTCCACCACCCTGAACAGTCCGGAGCATCGCCTCACTGACGGCATCTCCATCAATTTCAATGCCCAGTTCGTCGACGACGATCAGACACTCGTCTTTATCTCTGAGCGAACTGGGTCTCCACGTATCTACCTATCCAGGCCTGGTCTCCTCATCCCAAAACCACTGCCTTCATTGTCCACTAGCCTCTTCCACGACCGCCCGGTCATCAAGAACGACCGCCTCTACTTCATCTCAGCCCACGAACAACCTGAACGACCCTTTAAGAGCTGGTCTGCTCTCTACTCGACCCGGGTTGAGGAGTTGGAACTTACCCAGCTTACTCCGTACGGTGCCGTCGATTATAGTCCTGCTATTTCTCAGTCTGGGAATTTCATAACCGTTGCTTCTTACGGGAGTCGTCCTTGGAATGGTGAATTCCACGAGCTCCACACTGAAATAGTTGTGTTCCAGGTATCGGACCCGAGTAACCGTATCACTATGTGCGAACGAGGTGGCTGGCCCACCTGGTCTGGTGACTCGGTCATTTACTTCCACCGCCAAGCCGACGATGGTTGGTGGAGCATCTTCAGTGTAGCTGTACCGGAAAATCTCGAACTTTCGAGGCTTCCAAACATCGCCACTAGGATCACACCTTCTGGGCTCCACTGCTTCACTCCCGCAGCCATTCACCATGGTAAACGAATAGCAGTTGCAACTTGGCGGCGCGAAAACAAGTTTCGTCACATCGAGATCTTTGACACCGAGTCTAAGACGTTCCTCCCGGTGACCAAGCCTTTGAACCCCTAAGTTCCACCACTACAGCCCATTTGTCTCTCCTGGTTCCCGGATCCTTGGATACCATCGGTTTCGAGGCGAGTCAACACAGGGCGAGTCGACAATTCCACATCTTGACCCTGTGACGTCCCCAATCGAACAACTTCGAATGCTTAGGCTAAATGGTTCGTTTCCTTCATTTTCTCCCACCGCTGACCTGATCGCGCTTAATCAAGACTTCGAGTCAAACACCGGCCTACAGATTATAAAATCTGACGGTTCTAGGCGATGGACCCTACTCAAGGACCGCATGGCATTTTACAACTCGTGGAGCCCCACAGAGAAACACGTTATATATACTTCGTTGGGGCCGATATTCGGTTCAGTGAAGGCAACGGTCCAGATTGCAAGCATTGAATTTGATCCGGTTGATTTGGATGGGGATTGCGAGGACATAAAGTGCGAGCTGAAGATTTTAACGAGAGAGGAGACGGGGAATAATGCCTTCCCGTCTTGTTCGCCAGATGGCAAGTTCATCGTGTTTCGATCTGGACGGTCTGGGCATAAGAATTTGTACATAGTCGATGCCGTCGATGGCGAGTTGAACGGCGGTTTGCGTCAATTAACTGAGGGTCCATGGATTGATACCATGCCCCATTGGTCACCAAATGGAGATTTGATAGCCTTCTCATCCAACAGACACAACCCAGACAACGTTGACGCGTTTAGCATTTTCGTGATCAAGCCCGATGGCTCGGGCTTGCGAAGGATTCACGTGGCAGGTCCGGAGGGTACGAGTGACGTGGACAGGGAAAGGATCAACCACGTGTGCTTTAGTAAGGATGGGAAATGGCTGCTGTTCACGAGTAACTTGGGCGGGGTGACAGCCGAGCCAGTGTCTTTACCTAATAGTTTTCAACCATATGGTGATCTGTATGTGGTTAGATTGGATGGGAGTCAGCTGAGGAGGCTAACATGGAATGGATACGAGAACGGGACGCCAGCGTGGCACCCCAGTGATGATCATGCACTTGATATGGGGCGCATACGTTTGGGAAGTGAGGTCGGAGGAGACATGCTGAAAGGAGAATTTGATGATCCACTTTGGATCTCTTAGCAACGTGTGAATGTTTGATATGTGGTGTCAGAATGTTAAATAATGGATAAATCTTGTGTATTTATTTTTATTAAAAATAGATGGATCTAAAATTTGATTATAATTTTTAAAAAGAATATACGAGACTTTGAATACCTTAAAATTATAAAATTAATTTCTCATAGTATTTATATTTCTACTGTTATATTTACAAATAAAAATTGTTATGCAAGAAAGAAATATATGGTATTTATTTAAAGAAATATGTAGAAATTAATACCTTTGTCCAACTGCACAACTCGAGAGATCATTATATTAAATATTATAATCTACGTGTTTTATGTCTCTCTTTCTTAATTGTGAAAAATATTTAGTTAAATAATTGAATCAAAAACTCCGTTTTTGATGCAAAAGTAAATCGTCCTACTAAGGTCACTCATTTTTTTTTATTTTATCATTATAAAATTTTTAAATTTTTATATAAATATAATAAATAATTTAATTTTTTAAATATTAAAATAATAATAATATTAAAAAATAATATTTTATTCAATTTTTAACTTTCATCTCAATTTAATTGCAATATCCAAACCCAACTTAATCAAACCGAAACTTAGATAAACACAATCTTCGATGAGAGTCATCCAATCAGTGCAATTCAACGTTTAGAATGTTGGTCGGAGAAATCATCAAACCAAATACCTAAAAGTCAACGGTGATATGTTTGAACAACTGTACTTGATTCTCCTATCTCAAAAAGTGTCATTAAATTGTAATTGTAAACATAAATGATAAATAATAAAATTAGATATAGTTTTAGTTGGGTAAAATTTAGCCTAATTTTTTTTTAAATATGAAATTTATTATTAAAAATTAGTTTTATTTTATAAAGATCAAATTTATCTATTTCTTTTAAATATTTTATGCAGGTTCTAAAATTATAAATATTATTTTATTTTAGAATGGTCCGTGTCCAAACAAGATTTCTGTTCAAGTAATTAAGATTTTATTTTTTATTTTTCTGACTACAATATCGGCATATTTGACGATTTATTAACAAGTTTTCAATGGAGGAATCAACTTGATCTATCTTAAGATTAGAAAGAATAAAAAATTTATTTAAAAATAATATAGAGTAGTAATTTGATTTTAAAAGAAAGACTAATTTTTTATATAAATAT
This sequence comes from Juglans regia, assembly GCF_001411555.2. Taxonomy (NCBI): domain Eukaryota; kingdom Viridiplantae; phylum Streptophyta; class Magnoliopsida; order Fagales; family Juglandaceae; genus Juglans; species Juglans regia. The sequence continues at coordinate 26,311,952 of NC_049911.1, forward strand.
TAAAGCCAAAATTTAATATTAGAGTAGCAAATCCGGTAACTTACCTATTCCCAGTTGGATTAACGGCGGCGGAACCTATATATACAAGTTTCACCCTTTTATTTTCTTCACCTAAAGCCTATAATAATCACAATAGCATTGGGGGGAGTCCGTTGACCTCTGCGAACCCTAGATTAGATCTTCCTTTCTCATCTTCACTGCTCTCTCTCGCTTCGATTGGGGGTTTTTTCTTTTGCTTGTCAATCTCAGACAAACATACTGATTACAGACAGACAGACAGACAGAGGAAGACATGGACGATAGCTGTGCCGTGTGCGCCGATGTTCTGGAATGGGTGGCCTACGGTCCCTGTGGGCACCGAGAGGTCTGCTCCACCTGCGTCGCTCGTCTCCGCTTCATTTGCGAAGATCGCACCTGTTGCATCTGCAAGACCCATTCTGACGTCGTTTTCGTCACCAAGGTTTCAACTTCTTCTCCCCTCTCTCTCTCTGGTACCTCGCGCCTACTACGATTATTCAGAATTTGCTTAAATAATACTGACTGAGTATATTAACGATTTTTTTTTGTTGTCTCAATCTTGATTTGGTTTGACTGAGTATATGGTATATGTGAAATTAGGGCGGAAATAGATTTATGCCGCACTTAGAAGGAAATACCGAGTAGCTTTTAGTTCACTGCGTTTTGGTTGCTTTGAATTTATGTGGCTCTCTTCATGCATTTGTTTTGAGGTTGAACTCTTCGTCTTTTCAGGATATTTTCTTATTATTTGCTTGTCAAACTTAAACCTACAATCAGGCATTTTCTTAGTTTTTTTTAATATTAATCTGTCACTGCCAAGGCCCAAGGCAGTCTGGTAATATCCATTTGGTTTGGTTCGTTATGGATTAGGTTCATCTGTGCATGACAAAAAACTTCGAGAATTCATTGGTCATGTATACTGTCAAAGGTTCATTGTAGGCCTGCTGCCCGCCTGCACACCCCGACCCCATCCTGCTTATGTGGGTGGCCCCGTCTTGGAGCTGGGTGGGCGGATTGCCCTACAGGTCGTCTGTCAGCCCTCCCTACTTCTCTTGTTTTTGAGAGAATCTGCCTGCCTGCCGAGACCGGGCAGGCAATTCGCCTGTGACCAATGGGGGCAGGCGGTATGGATGCAGGTGCCTGCCCTACACCTCTAGTTCATAGTGTTGGGGACTCTGAAAGATTTATAAGTTTATAATTTCTAGTCAGTAAAATTCTAATGATGGCACGAATGAAATATTTGGTGCTTGCGAGGTTTATTTATTTATTTTATTATTATTTATTTTAATGTGAAAACTTGACATTGAATTTTAAAATTATTAGGTGTTAACATATTTGTAGAGGAAATTAGACTGAGCATGAAATGGTGTTCTTTGTCCTTTCTGATATTTATCTTTTTCCTGTTTATACAATTGCTCTCTTTATTATAAATACATGTGCTTTTGCTGTTGTTGCAGGCCTTAGGAGATTATACAAGGATGATTAATGACTTTTCTGTCTTGCCAAAAGTAAGGGAGGGTAGGGTGGGATCATACTGGTACCACGAGGATACTCAAGCATTTTTTGACGACATTGACCATTACAAGATGATCAAGGCAATGTGTAGGCTATCGTGCTGTGTATGTGATAAGATGGAGGGGCAGCCACATGATGGCTCAAAGCATCGAGCAAATTTTAGGAACATTGAACAGTTGAAGGGTCATTTATTCCATCAACATAAGTTGCTTATGTGCAGTCTTTGTTTGGAAGGAAGGAAGGTGAAATGGATAGACTTGACCTCTTGTATGATTCTTGGTAGGAAAAGTGTACTTCTTTAATGGTTTTCATAAGGACTCACTAGCTCGTTTTGTGTGACCCAGGTGTTTATTTGTGAACAAAAGTTATATACTAGAGCACAATTGAAACAGCATATAAGCACAGGGGCATCTGAGGTGGATGGAACTGAGAGTGAAAGAGGTGGCTTTACAGGGCATCCTTCTTGTGAATTTTGCAGAACTCCATTCTATGGGGAAAATGAACTGTACTCACATATGTCTACTGAACATTACACCTGTCACATATGCCAAAGGTAAATAAGCAATCTACCATATGTGACTAAAAAACCCTCTGCTTTGATTGCAACAAAGACAATTGTTAATGATTTTTCACTCTGCTGAATGCAGGCAGCATCCAGGTCACTATGAGTATTATAAGAATTATGACGACCTAGAGGCAAGATACTTGTGCTTACTTTCACTTCTTGTAATAATAAATTCGTGAAGATCCACAATAAGTTTGTGAAGTCCACAGTTAATTATTGTCTTAGCTGGGAACATTTTTTGAAACAACTGACTGTTTTCTATGACAGATCCACTTCCGTCAAGACCATTTCTTGTGTGAGGATGACGCCTGCCTAGCCAAAAAATTTATTGTCTTTCCATCTGAAGAAGCATTGAAGGTGATGTCTTATAGCATGTGAATGTAGTGTGCATGTGTGCGTTTGTTTTCCTGTCCTTTATTTTGAATTTTTATGACTCATGGTTTAGCTATATTTCTATCAGTTACTAATTTTTTTTTTCAGAGACATAATGCTCTTGAACATGGAGGAAGAATGTCACGTTCGAAGCGTAATGCTGCTCTGCAGGTATGTAAAAATTATCAATCGTTAGCTATGATCATTTTATCTAGATTTACTGATAAAAAAAATCTAGCTTCTTCTTTCTGTCTTATAGATCATTACATACGTGTATTGCTGCTTTTTGCGTCAATTAATTTTAAACATATTTTCTATAGCTCTATTTCTTTGGCTATATCCTTTGGTAACTATTTTTCTTTTTTCTCATTCTCACAGATTCCGACTAGCTTTCAATATCGACGAAATAATGAACAAGATCGTCGCCGTGGGAGAGGACGAGCATTTCAAATCAATTCTGAAAGTCAACTTTCTATGGCTATTGAAGCAAGTTTGGAGACAGCTAATGCTGATCATATGTTTCATGATCCACCATCAACATCCAGTCTGCAAGTTGATCCTGATGCTGAGGGGACAAGCGATATTGATCCGATAATTCAGCCATTTGAATCATTAGCTACAACAGATTCTGAATTACCTTCAAGGTACCTTCAAGCTTTGGGAAGGTCAAGGAATGCTCCTTTGGAAGAATCTTCCTTTCCTCCTCTCCCCATGGCACCCAAAAACAGTCAACAAAAACCAAAACAGGAATCAGAAAATTTTCCTAGTAACTCTATGGCAGCACATCTCCGCCGCCAAAGAAATGTGACCGATCTAAATTCAGCTCAGGCTTGGTCAGCAGCAAGCCGCGAACCCCGCCCACTAGCAGCTGATTCAACACAACCTAGACCTACAACAAATTCAGCACCTGTAAAATCACTTAGTTCTGGACAGTCTAAGATAACCACTGGTAATGGACTAGCATCATCTAGTTATGCAAGTTTGGCTCAGGCTTGGCCAACACCTGCACTTCTATCAGTTGGCTCTTCAAGGGACTCGGGCAAAACTGGTAGGATCAGACACTCTGCATCAGCCCCAGATCTTGTGGAAAGTGAGTCTGTGAAACCCTCAATTTCTGATTTCCCTCCAGTATCTGTAGCACAATTGCACAAGTTGCCCAGAAGTGGCCAGGCTTCCTTAAATGTGCAGGATGTTCAGACTGCAAACCGGTCTTTGGTGGAAAAGGTTCGTGTTGCCCTTGAATTTAATGAAGACAGATACACTGCCTTTAAAGGCATTTCTGGACAGTATCGCCAGGGTTTAATTGACACAGGAAGATATCTGGATTTTATCCATAAGTTTGGCCTGTCACATCTTATTCTGGAGTTGGCTCGGCTGTGTCCTGATGAGCAGAAACAGCAAGAGCTTGTTGAGACCTATAATGCTAGTTTGCGAAACAATGTTCCCCAAGCTAATGGTCGGGGCACAGGCAATTCCCACCTGAAAGACAGCAATGGCTCTAAGATAGGTAAAGGGAAGTCTATAGTTGCTGAAGGCAGTAGTTCAAAGGATAGATTAGCAAATAACATTTTGAGCACCGTAAAGCAACTGCAATCTGCATACAAGCCCCAGGAAGAAGCGGCGGAGGTATTATCTAGGGATGGGTACCGTGATTCCAAAGGAGACAAATCTAAGGTTTTGATGGATGAGCAGCATGTGGAGCTAATTACCGGTAATCAACCCTTAATGAAGCTGAGAGGTCAGAACGATTCCCCATTAGCTGGTAGTATATCTAATCAAAATATACGGGGTGGTGGTGGAGGAAGTAAGCAAAGAAAGAAAACCCCAAAGTTCCTCAGAGCTCGATTGGGTGATGGGTCTGTATCATCACTTTTGGATCACAAAAACAAAGATCCGGACTCAAACCCAGAAGCAATGGATGAGAGTTCGGATGGAGGGGGGTTGCCTGTGCGTGGTGTTTGGGGAAATGGAGGAGGCCATAAACTCTTCACCTAATAATTTTTTTAAGAGATCCTAAAATCCCTGATTCCAGTGGTATTTTCTTTGTGGAGAAGTACAAGAATCATTAGCGTCAGAATCATATGATTGATCTGGGAAAGACAAAAAGGATTTTCAAGTTGAGTTGAATTTTCTTGGCCAGCCATTTAGGATTTTGTGACATGGTAACTTTAAAGGCAAAGGCAATGTTGCCCGAATCAGATCCCCCTTGCCCCTATGGATATATCTTGCACCTCGCAAGTGTTCATATGCAGCAGATAACCGTTTGAGTACATATATATTATAGAGTGCGGAGACTTGTCAATATATATATATATATATATATATATATATATATAGTGCGGAGGTTGAGGTTTGCAATATGTCTAGACATTCCTGTTTTTAATGTACATGCAGTGGTTCCACATCTGACAGGTTTTAATCGCATTTGATTATTATTATTTTTTTAAATTTCCCTGAAAATTACGCCCCATTCTGACGATCCAATGGATTTCTACAAGCATGCAACCCCTGGCAGGGGATAAGGCCCCAACTAATTACTCTCTCCTAAAACACAATACACAAGATGCTGCATGAGTGAAATGCTCATCTAACTTGCCACTCACGAGTTTAGCCTACATTAAGTAACTAGGTTCTGCAAATGCAACATTGCAATGTTAGAAAGTTTCGAAAGAAGAGTACCCATAAAATAATAATTGCATTTCATATACTTCAAATGGTTAGTGTGCATTAAATTGATGTGTCATTTTGGTATGTACATAAAATTTACAAGATAAATGATTGTGCCAACACCAGATCCACAATCACACACCATATATCAGACAGATTAAAAGAACAACCTTCACTGATTTGTAGCATAACCAAAGGTTTTCTCGGTGCTGTAACACATGTACAGAAATCCATCCTCGTCTTTAAAAGATTTATAAACAGAGCCCATCAAAGTAGCTGCAGATCAAAGTCATACGAGAGAGCAAATCAGAAAATACTTCTTCCAGAAAAAATCAACACAAAAAAGTGGTACAGGATTTGCTTGCAACTATACCAGTTTGCGGTAAGGTATTCTTCACAAATACAAAGAGAGCTTTTCCAGGGGCCAGATGAAGTCTGCCGCTCAAAATGTAAATAAATTGCCCCACAGACATGTCTTGGGGAACAAGGTATCTATCACCGAAGAAAAAATAAAGATGTATCATAGACATACTAAACTAAACACTAGTACTCGGTACCAAAAGGTGGCAATTCAAGTTTAAAGTCATGCTCAGTCACTCTCCAGATTTCAAAACTAATGCTCCAATACCCATAAAAAGTGGTTATTCGAGCACTGCTAAGGTATTACGCTAATCAGATAAGAAACATTACAACAACAAAACAGCATCCACCACAAATGCACAAATACAAGAAAGTGTTTACAACTAATATCTCACAAATCGCTCAGCGGTGTATCATTTATATGGATGAGAGTTAATCATGCTTCAAAATCAAATGCATTGCCGTCCACATGCTATATAAGTAAATGGGAAAAAGAAAATGACCTCAAAATCAAATGGAGAGTGAATTTGACAACTTGAAAGCGTGGAAGAAACCTTATTCCCCATCAAACAAAATAGTGAAAGTAGAAAATGAATAGGACCCTGTCTAGGAACGGGGGTGAGGCCTTGAGATACCCAAATAACACAATTAGATAGCCTGCGCGACGTGAGCGTGCAAATACATACGTCAACAATGTAACCGAGTCAAATAGAAAAAACAACAATTACTTTATTATAGGTTTGGTCTCAAGAATACCTCAAATATTCTCAGAATATTATGTTATTATTCATTATTTTATTATTATTTTTCACCTATCTTTTATTATTATTCATTACTTTTCACCTTTATTCAATATTCTATTATTACATTTTCATTACTTTATTATTACTATTCACAATTTTTCTCAACATTTTCTCACTACATGTGTGTGCGAGACACGATTTATCTTTAAACAACTGTACGTGTGTGTGTGTGAGAGAGAGAGAGAACTATCAACCTTCGGAAAGGTAAGCGAAAGCTAAAACTTACTTTCTCTTTTCCATTTCAGGAAGATCACTTCTTGAATACCTTTCCACAATGACCTGCAATGGATAATACATAAGCAATTACTCGGAGATAAGGGTAAATTTTTATCTACACCTTAAGACGCTGATAAAAAAATCTATTTGCATTCAAAAACAGAAGAGAAGAAAAAACAAATTCTGAACACTGAACACCATCTTTCCCACACAACATGATGCATAGGAACAAGGCACGCCGAATTTTCAGGAAAAAATGAGACTTTTGGTAAAGAAATTAAACATGTTTAATTCACGAGGAAGGGACGAATAGAAATGAGTTTTGAGCTTATGGGCATTAACATAATTACATACAGGGACTCGGTCGGGGTACTTGGCGAGGATTTCACTCGATTCCTCATATCTTAGCTCTGCAAGTGGAATTCAAAAGAAAGAAATGAACGGACACACGAAAATATGAATAGAGAACCCAATGAAGAAAAGAACGGGAACAGACCGAAGTTGAACTCTTCCTTGAAGGACATGCTCTTCCCCATCGGGGTTTGCGTGTCCCACCGTCTCAGACTCGCAGAGAAATGGGGAGAGATAAGAAGCAGCAGCAGCAGCAGCTGGAGGAGGGGAGATTGAAACGAAATTAAAAGTACATTGAAGAATATTATGGGATATATATTTAAAGATACAACCTTCAGAGAGCAAGCGGGGATAGCTCAGTTGGGAGAGCGTCAGACTGAAGATCTGAAGGTCGCGTGTTCGATCCACGCTCACCGCATCCACATTGTTTTATCTTTTGTTTTTCACGTATTTCATTTCAACGACATGTCGTTTAACTCCACTGCATCCAGGGCTGGACCGGCTGGTGCAGCCGCGCAGGGCAATCTCTGAATTCTAAAACCCTTCCTCTACCCTGCTCCGAGGTCTTCAAATTCTCAACTCTTTACGCAGCCCACTACGGTCATTGGCTCAGTGTAGAGCTGAAGAGCCATGGCGGAGCCTCCAACCCATTGGCGTTTACAGAGCGGTCAATACCTTGGAGAAATCTCAGCCCTCTGTTTCCTTCACCTCCCGTCCCATGTCTCTTCTCTCCCTTACCTCCTGGCCGGTTCAGGCTCACAAGTCCTGCTTTACAGTTTGGATTCTGGCCAATTAATAAGGTCCTTTCATGTCTTCCAAGGGATTCGTGTACACGGTATTGCTTGTAATGATTCCATTAATTGCGCCGAGGGAACCATTTCCTCTAAGCTTGCTTTTCAACTCGCTGTGTTTGGTGAAAGGCGTGTGAAATTGTTTAGCTTGGTGATTGACTTTGGTTTAGAACCCCAAAATGGATCCGGGATTTGTGTGAATTTGAACCAGTTGCATTTGTTACCCAAGTTTAATAATTGGGTTTTGGATGTCTGCTTTTTGAAGGTACAAAGTTTAATCTTTTGTAAGTTTTTGTAGACTGTGTTGCTAAGCTAGTTATCTGAATTCATGCTTGATGGTTCTTACTCTATGGATTTGCTTTGCTGTTTGATTGATTGCAGGGACTTGTACGTTCTCTCGATGAGGGGAGCCATTGTCTTGCAATTGGGTGTAGTGACAACTCTGTTCTTGTTTGGGATATTTTGACGTCTAGTGTGGTTCTTCAAGTCCGGTCTCCAGGTTTTATTTTTTTTGCGTTTTACTGATGAAAGATTTTTTTTTTTATGGGTTCTATATTTGATTCAGTTATTCAACTAGTACCCACAATGTGTTCAAAGTGAGGTTCTTTTGGGACGCATTTTCTTAGCCCTCCCTCCTTGATGGGAATTCGAAATTCAAATTTTGTTGTATTGTCGAGTTATATATTGTATTTCCAGAACACTGGTCTTTAAAGCTGCACAAGACCTTTTTTTTTTTTTTTTTTTCATTTTTCCTTTTGTTGACTAAATTTTGGTTTTAATTTCATCTTCCTGATTAATATTTCGTTGAACTGTAGAGAGGTGCCTTCTTTATTCCCTGCGGCTATGGGGTGACAATATTGAAGCTCTTCAAATTGCATCTGGTACTATTTTTAATGAGGTGGCTGATCTCTCCTTATAACGAATTCCTCTCCATTTCATTACCATGCCCGCCGGTTTTTTTATGTCACAGTCCATCTCCCCCCCCCCCTTCCTTGGGAGGGCTATTTTATTCACAGTAAGACTAAAAGGAAAGGGAAGTAGTCTATGCCTTGATTGATTAATATACTGTTAATGGAACTGGGTTTATGTTCAATTTGGGATTACATTGCTCATCTTCTGATTAGCTCAGTCTTTATGATTTTTTATATTAGTTTGCCCCTTTTTTCATGTAAAAGAAGCTTTTGGACCCGGTCTTTCTTTTATTTTGAACTCTTTGGTGAAAATGGGGTTTTCCAGATTCTTGTTTGGAAAGTGGTTTCTCAGAATGATGCTCCATCTTTGCAAAATCCTATGGAAGACCATATTGATGAGAGAAGCCCATTCTGCAACAATGTCTGGTTTCATTGTCGGCAGTTTGAAGCTGTTCATATATGCAAACTTGCTGGCCATGAAGGCTCAATCTTTCGCATAGCATGGTCCTCTGATGGATGCAAATTGGTATCTGTTTCTGATGATCGTAGGTGAATTAGTTTCTTATGCCTTACCATTCTAATTGTTTATGGTGTTTTTCTTAGAAGAGTGATTCAACACAATAACTTGTTACTTGATCTGTGCAGTGCTCGTGTCTGGACAGTTCATGCTGCAAGGAATGGTTATGATAAGCCTGGAGTTTCCATTGGCCCTGACCTTGATGGATTTGTGCTGTTTGGTCATAATGCCAGAGTTTGGGACTGCTGTATTAGTGATTGTGTTAGATTCACGAACTCCTTATTCTTGTTTTCTGACAACTTAGTAGTAAAGAAATATATTATCTTGGAGTAAAGAAAATACATTGTTAACATCAGTTGAAATTTTTGGAGCAAAAATTTTGGTTCTTAGGCCTCGTTTGTTTTGGAAAAATATCTCATCTCATCTCATCTCATCTCATATAATCATTACAACTTTTCTAACTTCCAATACAAAATAAAATAAACAATTCAACTTTTTCAAATCCGAAAACAAAAATAATATTAAAAAATATACTCTAATAATATTTTATTCAACTTTTTAACTTTAATCTCATCTCATCTCCGAAAACAAACGAGGCCTTAGTGGGTTCTTAATCATTTTTCTCAGTATGAAAATTATGTACTTGTGTCTGTTTAATTTATAGGTTTTTTAATCATGTCTACTTTTGCATGAGTTCAAAAATGGAATTTATTTTCATTTTCATGCTGGATTTGTTATGCATGTGGCTGATGTGCCTTCCAAAGCATTATGGTCAATGTGTCTTTAGACTAAACATGGATTGATATATGAAAACATGTACTCGGGGTTTGATATGTTTCATTTTATATTTGAATTAAAGTTGAAAGCAATATAGCATTTGTGTGAATGAGAACAGCTTCATCCTTTCTTTATTGTTCTCTCTCAATACTTTTTGTCTTCTAAATTTGTTTAACTGGTCACATGAACACATTATACTTGGATATAAGTTTGCGCATGATTATAAACCAATTACATCGGAAGAGGTTACCAGCAAGGATTTGGATGGCATTAGAAATGTGATACTGGCTCGATTTCATACACAGCTTGAAATTGACTGGAACAACTCTTCGTATCAAGGGATAAACCGGATGTACATATAAAAAATTTGAGAAATTATAAATGGAAACCTTCCACCTGATCAACATGTGATTTGTCATTTGAGGTTACCAACAAGGATTTGGTTGGCATTAGAAATGTGATACTGGCTCGATTTCATACACAGCTTGAAATTGACTGGAACAACTCTTCGTATCAAGGGATGAACCGGATATACATATAAAAAATTTGAGAAATTATACATGGAAGCCTTCCACATGATCAACATGTGATTTGTCATTTTTACCCTTCTATCATAATGCTTAAATATGTGTATGTTTAAATAGAAGGGAAAAAATGACAAATCACATGTTGGTTAGGTGGAGGTATATGGTGTTAGGCTTCCTTGTAGCATTTCTCAAAAAATTTATTCAAGAGGCCAAGAAATGATTGTAACTTGGTCGCAGGGACTCCCAACTCTTCTATTGCCTTTGCCTTCAGCTTGTCCATCCTTTTTTTTTTTTGGCCATCCCCAATCCCAATGCCCTAGCCCCTAGGAACATTATTTCTCGCATAGGCAAACATACCATAAGCAGTTAATTCTACCCAATTTTTTTATCGCTTCTCGTTGTTGTTATCAATTGAAGGGAGGCATTGAAATTGAATTTCTTATGCAGTTTGTTATATTCTTGCATATTCTATTACATATGGACTACTGGAATTTGATTTAATCTTTCCTGACTTGTGTCAGTTGATTGTCACCGTGGGCGAGGATTGTACATGTCGCATGTGGGGATTAGATGGTAAGCAGCTTCAGATGATCAAGGAGCACATGTAAGTGAAGTGTGTGTTTCTTTTTCTGTTGAGCACTGAGGATTATTAACTTATTAGTTATAAACTTATTTGTTACTGTTGATAATGGATGATCCAGACGCTAACATAAAACTAAAATGATTTGCTTTAGGATCTTCTGAACTTGCTGTTGACAACCATGATTCAAACCTTACAGTGTACCTTCAATTTGTAGCTTCCAAATATGAAGCTTCTTGATTGATTATTCCAACTAAAATGTTCTCAAATTTTTGTTTGCCTAGTCAAATGTTAAATTCAACTTCACACTTGCATAAGGAATCCATGTGAGAGTTTCCCGAAAAATTGTTGTATTCTTTTGTTTCCCAATATAGTTGTAAAATTAATTTTTGGAAATGGCCTATGCCAATGTTGTGATGCTGTAGCATCTCCTTGCGATTCTAGGTTGGCAGGACTGTATCACAACTAGTATTACAGCCTTCTTCATTATATCATATAACTGTAATACAACTTCTGAAACTAGTATCTAACAAATTGACATTGTATTTATTTTATGTTGCAAGAATAAAACAATCATACCTATCTTTTGTTATTGTGCAGAGGAAGGGGCATTTGGCGATGTTTGTATGATGCAAAGTTTTCGCTTCTTGTCACTGCTGGGTTTGATTCTGCAATTAAAGTGCATCAGCTGCATGGCTCTTTGTCTGGGGGTTTGCATGGGCATGCTGAGGTAAAAGAGTTTATTGACAGAACGGAGATATTCACTGTTCGTATCCCTAATACGTCAGAGCATTGCGGACTCACTGACAGGTACCAATGCTTTTTATTAATTTCACTTAGGATACCTTCAACAGTCAGACTCCTAGAATTTTTCCATAGATGACGGAGAAAAATTGGAAAGTCTGATTTGGTGCTCGAGAATAATACTTTTGTCCTGTGTCCTCCCCAAACCTATGTGCATCAATGGGAAGGGTTGCCATAATTAATTAGCTCTCTTCATCTGATGTCCATGTTCCTTTAGGAAAATGTGTATGTGTCATGAGATGATGATGATAAACATTCAACTGGGGTCATCAGAACATCCCCCACAAGTGGTGGTTCACAAAACTTCAGGAGTAATGATACACGCACAACCCTTTATACAACCATGTTTTAAAACGAGGGTATTTATGGAAAATGATGTTACTTTTATAAGTTATTGTACAAAAATGCCCCTCATTTAATAGTTGTACGAAGGGTTGCAAAAAAGGTTGTGTCTGTCATTTTCCAAACTTTCAAATGTCCAGCATGGCTATTGATGGTTTTATACTGTATCAATTGTTATCATTTTGTTCACTAACTACTGGCATTGTTGGCCCCTTTTGACTTGTTGCAGCAAAAGTGAATATGTTCGCTGTTTACATTTCACAAGTGAAGATACCCTTTATGTTGCCACAAACCGTGGTTATTTGTACCACACTAAAGTATCGAATACGAGGGATGTAAAATGGACTGAACTCGTCTGTGTCAGTAAAGAGGTTCCAATTATATGTATGGATGTCCTATCCAATAAATCATCTGAGCTTTGTGGTGCTGTTGAGGATTGGATTGCTGTGGGAGATGGTCGAGGATACATGACCATTGCCAGAGTATTTTGTGATAGTTATACTCCTGAAGTGAGCCTCACATTTACTTGGCCAGCTGGAATAGAGAGACAGCTCTTAGGAACCTATTGGTGCAAGTCATTAGGATATAGGTAACGCATTCCTTCTATAATAATGATGTCTAAACTATTGGATAGATTTTCCTTGCCTGAGCTGTGTATTGGTACAAGAAAGATGATGCAATCTGGAAGCTGTTGTTGAGTATGTTAAGCCATGTTGCCAATGTAATTTTTCCTATAAAAAAGGATTTTAAGCCCCGTAAATGGAATAAGTTTAATATTCAAAAGGTTGTTGGTTAAAAGGTGCATGTGTTATTGTATGTGGTATAATTTTTAATTCTCTCTCTAATGGTGCAAAAAGAAAAACTAGATTGTAGGATTATCTGAATGGTTCATCAGGCCAAGCTTTCCACGTTGCATTATAAAGTACATGTGTTGGACAATATTCCTATATGCTTGGCCCCAGGCCTCCTATCACTTAAAGAAATATTTTTGCTCCCTTGCTTTTTTGATTGAAAAGTAGGATGTGTTGAAAGATCATCAATTTCTGTTGTATTTAGGTACATTTTTACTACTGATCCTAAAGGAATGTTGAAACTGTGGAGGTTGTGTGGTCCTTCCCCACAAGCTGCTCACAATTCTGCAAGGAGTTACAATAATGTGTCTCTAGTAGGGGAGTTTGCATCATGCTTTGGAAACAGAGTATTATGTTTGAATGCATCTTTTGAGAAAGAGGTATTTGTTTTGCATAATTTCTTTTCCATTCTAGAAAAATTGGATTGGCATTTTTAACACATGGTGAGAAGACTCTTGTTGGTCTGCTTCTGGTTCATATCTCCTTGTTCTTCTCGTCCTGATTTCTTCAAGTTTTTGTGCTACCATATCATCCATATTTTCCACTTTGTCTCTTTTCTGTCTTTCTGGGCCTTTTTCTTTATTCATGTCTTTTTACCAGATGTTGTAATATGAACTTCTCAAAGCTTTAAGTGGTTTCTAAATATTGAGATTATATCTCATCTGCTTTCTTGATTCACGTTGTTTTTCAATTTTTTTTTCTACAGGTTCTGGTGTGTGGGGACGTACGTGGTAATTTGGTCCTCTTTCCATTGTTGAAGGACCTGTTGTTGAATACATCTGTTGCATCCAAAGTGAAAATCGCTCCAATAAATTATTTTAAAGGAGTTCATGGGATATCAAGTGTGTCCAGTGTTTCATTCAGCAGATTAAGTTCTGAGCAGATTGAAATATGTTCGGTAGGGGCTAAATGCAAGCTTTTTGTATGTAAAGCAAAACTGTTGTGTGCTTGAGGACTAAAATGTTTTTCTTCTTTCACTATTTTGTTTCTTATTCAGACTGGAGGAGATGGATGCATTTGCTATTTGGAATATGACAGGGATCGTAGAACTTTAGAATTTATAGGGATGAAACAAGTTAAAGAATTGAGTTTGATCCAATCTGTATCTGCCGATAATGACTCACTTGACAATTTAGCAAGTGGCTGCTATGCAGCTGGTTTTGCGTCAGTAGATTTTATAATATGGAATTTAATAACTGAGACAAAGGTACTCTCTTCCACTGGTTATGTTTACAAAACTTGCACTATCTATTCTATTTGGTTCCTAAGAGTGCATATTGGCAGGTTGTGCAAATACTATGTGGTGGATGGCGGCGTCCTCATTCTTATTATCTTGGTGATGTACCAGAGATGCAGAACTGCTTTGCATATGTCAAGGTTGTCAGTCTGAATACTTCACCGAAATAACTTCAATAAACAAACCATAAGTTACTGAAGGAGACAAAATCTTCTATTTAGGCATCTTAAGCCCATGCAATTGGGAATCTTTCCCAGTTAGAGAATCAATACAAGTAAAAAGTCATGACCAGTGGATCAATTTGTTCGATATGTTATTCTCTTGGATCAAGATACATTTTGCATACTATTATATATTAGGACTCTTACCTATCAAAAAATTATATATTTTTCTAGCACGCATAAGCGATGCTCTTGTATATGTTCTGTATACTTGGGCTCTTACCTATTCTTATTATCAATACAATTTTGTTTACCAATCAAAAAATTAAATAGCTTTTAATTGACTCGATAAAATTTTATTTTACCTATCAATATATATATTAGGATTTGAATGAGGTTGAATATGAACAGAGAGGGCCCCACCAATGTCATTTTGACATGTATCCGTATCTTGAAGGAAGAGTGAAAGACTAGGTGGAACCAAACCAAGATAAATTGAGTTTATTTAGGTGTTTGCGACTGCTTTGCTCCCTTTACTTGACCCCTAATTGGGGACCAAAAGGACAAAGGAATCCATGCTTCAAAAAGTTCACTGGAATAGCTCTGGGTGGTGAAACTTGTTGAATGCCCAAGTCAGATATATATTTTTCTGCTGCTAGATATGTGAGAGAGCTTTAAATATATGTTTGCTACTGCTTGTCTTCTTCCCCTTCTCTTCCCAAAAGATTTCCAACAGGATTTTACACTGCCTTGTTCTGCAGTAAGCATATTTGTGTGATGTATAAAAAAGTGTGTACTGGAGTCTAAGATGTCAAACCTTGAGCCTAGCACCAATTTTATACCATTCCAATGTTAAACATCTCCACTAGTTTTTTTCTGTATTTATGTAATGTTGTGTTTCTTTTTCAGGATGAGATGATCTATATTCATAGAAATTGGACACTGGATGGTGAGAGGAGGATAATCCCCCAGAATTTGCATGTGCAATTCCATGGGAGAGAGATGCATACCTTATGCTTTGTCTCTGAACATCGAGCTAATGATCTCTTTTCTAGAGCTATTTGGATTGCAACTGGCTGTGAAGATGGAACTGTTAGGTTGACTAGGTATTACAATGTTTATTTCATGTTTAGAATATGACTTGGACACGGCATCAGGATCATGATATAATGTCATTGGGCATGTTTCTTCTTGATTATAGCTGGGATAATTCACTAAGTATATACATGCATATTGCATGTGTCTATGTGTCTATCAAAGATAGATCTAGACCTTATTATTGCAAAAGAAAGGGCCTGCCTTTTGCTTTCAAGGGAAAACATTATCCTATGGTGGATTTTCTTCTATCAGAGTAAGGATTATAACACCTCCCCCTTGAACCAGAAAATGCTAACCATGTGTTGATTGCTTAGGTATACAGCAGATGTGGAGAATTGGTCTGCATCAAAATTGCTTGGGGAGCATGTTGGCGGATCAGCTGTAAGGTCAATATGCTCTGTGTCAGAGGTACATATAGTTGCATCAGAGGACACCAACATTCCTGATGGGAGGAGCAGGCAAACTGCTGGTGCAGGTAGTGGAGAGAATCCATTTTTACTGATTTCAGTTGGTGCAAAGCGGGTCTTGACTTCTTGGCTACTAAGAAATAGGAAGCACAAGGAAGAAACAGTTGATCAGCAATATAGTGAAACTGGATATGGCTGTAAGCCTTCATCAGGAGAGCCTTCATCAATGTCATTCCAGTGGCTTTCTACTGACATGCCAGCAAGGTATTCGAGTTCTGATTATTATCCAGAAGAGATAGAGAAAGTAGTCAGTGCAACAGAAAATGTCCACAGTACAAAAGTTGGTGCAAGATCATTGTTTCCAGGAAAGGAAAAGATGGACATAACATCTGGCTTTGGAGATAAGTATGAAGACGATTGGAGATACCTGGCTGTCACGGCTTTTCTTGTTAAATGTGCTGGTTCCAGGTTAGAGGAGATAATTACTATTTTTTATTTTCTGAATTATTTTTTACTCGAATTTAATGAAAACTTTCCTTTTTCTTCTTATCAGGTTAACTGTCTGTTTTGTTGTTGTTGCTTGTTCAGATGCCACACTAGTACTACGGGCTTTAATTTTGCCCTGTCGTTTATGGTATTTAAAGGCACTATCATCATGTTCACGTGATTGTTCTATTTTCCCTTTGTGTCTGTCATTTGACTCTTCATGTCCTGCCTGACATTCTTTTTTCCACATTATTTCAGGTTTGATGTTGCTTTGTTGGTTCCTCTATCATCACCAGTTTTGGCTTTGCAGCATGTCATCATTCCAATATGTCTTCCTTCTGAAGGTTAGTCTGCTAACTAGATCTAAAATGTAGCAATTCTATTAAAATAGTTTCACACTTAATGGTGGAAATACATTATGGAAGTGTCCGATTACCTCAGCACCACCTCCCACCACATCTCATTAGTAATGCATATTCTTTATTAATCTTTTTCCTTTCATAGTTATAATGAACTTACTAGAAGAGAAGTACTAATCAGGCGTTATAATCATTAGTTTTTGAATTAATTTATAAATGCTTTCATTATGATATGTCTTCTAAAACATTGTCCTTTTCATTCATAGAGAAGCATAAAACCATAAGCAACACATTCCTTTACCATTATAATCAGGAATTTTAGCTTTCAAAATATTCAGTGATTATGGTACCCGTTTACAATTTCCTTACCAGTTTGAACGTAGATGTTGAAGAGATGATGGATGCCTCCTGTAACTTGGGATCTAGCATCTAGGTGGTCAGGTCTCTCAGAAGCTTGGAAGTTTTAGTTGCAATTCCTAGAGCCTTAATAGAAGTATGTAGTTGGAGATTTAATTCATGCATTAGAGAACGTTTGTAATATATGTCCTAACTTTCAACATCCTGATATTTCCAGTAGTCTGGAGTTGTAATTCTTTACTTGTAATTCAATTCTCAGATAACAGTCAGAAAGGAAGTGTATTTATTGTTATTAGTGGAGCTACTGATGGCAGTATTGCCTTCTGGGATCTGACTGGTGCCATTGAAGCTTTTATGCAGCGGCTTTCAACTCTTCAGGTAGAAAACTTCATTGACTGTCAGAAACGGCCACGCACGGGTAGGGGAAGTCAGGGAGGACGATGGTGGAGATCATTAAGCAGTAGCATATCTAAGAGAAAACCAGGCAGTAGTTCAGTGACCATGAAAGCTGGAGATGCACCAAATCCAAATATGCTAAACCAGGTTACAAATGGAACAGGGTTTTTGATAAATGATTCTGGAAGTAGTGCAGCAACTTGTTCAAATGCTATACATATTGCTTCCCTTGAGCATCCAGCAAATGTAGATGACTCACTATTGGAGATATGTGAAATAAGGCCTTTACATGTTCTAAGTAATGTTCACCAATCTGGAGTCAATTGTCTTCATGTTTCGGATATAAGAGATTGTCAAAACTCCCTGTCTGGTTTACTGTTCAATATAATAAGTGGGGGCGATGATCAAGCGCTTTACTATCTTAGATTTAAATTGTCTCTAATAGCAGCGGTCCCGGATAATGAGTTTATGGCACCAGACATCAGAAATTCAAATGGGGAACCTGAAAGTACCATTAACTTTGTTAATTGTGGAGAAAGACAGATCAAGGATTATAAGATCAAATTCTTATATCATGAGAAAATTGCATCAGCTCACAGCTCTGCTGTAAAAGGTAAAATAACCACTTCTTACGCTTGAGTTTTCTCCTGTCAAATTCTTCTGTTTGAAATAAGCTGTAGTGGAGAATATATTTGTGTTTGAAATCACGCTTCCTTGATATATCCATGCCAAGAACCTTTCAGAAAACATTTTTTTCAATCATAAATTGCTAAGAGTATCCATTTCTTCCTTAGCAACAACTTAAAGACTGATAATTCTACCGTCTGAAATATTATAAGACTAGAATCTTGTGGAGTGTTATCAATGCTTTTACAATAGTCTTTTTCCTGTCCATTCTAAATGCTGGAAGGTCATGAGCTCAAAAGATTTATTTGTTATTTAGCAAGGAGAAAGATGAACCTTTTGGAACTTCTGTGCATGCCTTTTGTTGATGAGTTCTGGTTGCTTTAAGCAGTAAGATTTGGTTTTATTTCATGAAGGTGTTTGGACGGATGGCTCTTGGGTGTTCTCTACTGGTCTTGATCAGCGTGTCAGGTGCTGGCTTATTGAAAAAGATGGCAAACTAACTGAGCATGATTATTTAGTCGTTAGTGTGCCAGAGCCCGAAGCATTGGATGCTAGAGTATGTGGCAGGTGAGTGAGCATCTCGTGTAGAACTTACATCTATTGAGCCCTTCTTGCGAACTTAGTTGAAATTATGTGATTATGATTCTGGTAAATTAACTTACTTGTTCGTTTGCTGGTGGTTTTTCATGTCTTATCCAGGAACCATTATCAGATTGCTGTAGCTGGAAGAGGAATGCAAATCTTTGAGTTTGCTGGAGTCTGTGAAACAGACCATGGAAAATGAAGTTTTTCCCCCCCTGATGAATTAATTTGCTGCCAGCGTTGATGAAAGCTTTCGACAGTAGATATGATCTTTTCATCATTACCTCTTAAGAGAACCCAGAGTGAGAAGGGTCCTCCAAAGCCATTTTGGTCAGAGCCAAGTTTCACCTAGGTTGACCAGCGAGCATGATATCTGCAACAGCTAAGAGAGAGTTTTCCGCTCCATGGAAACTCTTTTCTTGGTTAAAAATGATCGTTACCCATCTAGGAAACAACGAGGCCTCGTTTCCTAGGACGACAAACGTTGACCTCAAATTAGGATCCTGGTTATATTGGGTTATGCATTTTAGGATATTAGATTGATTTGTGCTAATTTGGGCAGTGCAGCTCCGTTGACGTTTCTCTGTAACAGTAGCTTGCCTTAAATTTTGGATGATAAAGAATGGGATAAATTGATTACATATCTATACGAGCTTATGTTACTTATAGGGAAAGTCTGCATAACTACTGCAGTATTTGTTCATGAGTTTCAATTATCATTTCAAGGATCAACTTCTCCCATAATGATAGTGATGCTATCCTATTCATAATCGCAGCCAACTTCATTCTTTGACAAAGTATGTAGCATAATTAATGTACTCAATCATGTGAATAAATCCGCAATGCCAAGAAGAAAAAGATACCATACATGAGAACATGAAAATCAGAATGAGAATACGAGAATCAAAATGGGATTTGTTAATGTTAACAAATTGCACATGCCGGAACGGGAGAAAAAGTCATTCTCAGCTCACTGAGGTGATATGCAGTCCTTGATAGCAATCTAGAGTGATGGTACGATGCATGTATGTACAACTATAGCAGTAAATAAAAAATAAATACAAGAAATGTAAATAGATATGGAAACACACAAGTTTACATGGTTCGACACAAGTCTTATGTTCACAGGTCATTTAGAGGGCAAATTCACTATAATATAAGTATTTTATAGTCTTTCATGATCTCTCATTTCTCTCTATACAATGAAGGTCAGAGGTCTCTTTTGTGAAGAGGATAATCTCTAGAGTTCTTGTTTTGAGGTTGAAGATGACTTATGCCTTCCCGTCCCAAAAAATCTCCCCACTTAGCTGTCTGGAAATCCTTTTTATTCAGACCCTTGTCTGTATAAGTAGGTGGTAAGTTAGTTTTATCTCACTCCTTGTGTGTCTAACTTGCTTTCTCTCATTTCCTCATTTTTCTCCTTCTTCTTCTCATTGACATTTGATTTTCCATGTCCCCTCATTGTCTCTTTTCACTTACTTCCTAATGGTAGCCCTTTAACGGGCTGGGCTTGGTATGGGCCTATTATTTTTACAAAAAATCTACTCAACCTCCTACTATTCATACAACCTCCACACTCCACATTATTTTTAATTTTTATTATTTTTTTCTTTTATTAAATATTTATTATATAAATAATGAATAAAAAATTTAAAATAATTTAAAAAGAATAAACTCAAAAAAAAATTTAAAAAAAAATATTAAAAATTTAAAAAAGTATGGAGTGTGGAGTGTGGAGTGTGGTGGAGGTTGTGTAACAAAGCTCTTATTTTTATCCCCTTCAAGATTTATATTTGTGAAGTTTATAATTGAATTGTAGGATTTAAAGTTTGAAAAAGATAGACACATGAAATAGATATTCCAATACTTACTGAGCATTTAATATTGATTGAAAAATTCTCCCAAACAACTATAAATTTTGTAAATTTTATTTTATATGATCGTCTTATTTTAGACCATAAGATTCGAAAAAAAGAGAAGAAGAAGAAGAAGAAGAAAGAAGAAGAAAAGAAGATTTAAGGGGGTATTAATCCATCAGAATATACTTTCTTTGATGAGATGTTCAGTTGGATTTTTCTGGGTGAAAATGTTCAGGAGCTGGGTTGGTTGGTGGGTTTAAAAACAAAAAAAATGCATCCTGAATGAAAATAACTATATTTTTTTTCTTTTTTTGGAAGATGCCAACCTAAAACACTAGTGGGGTATTTAAGACTCTGCATGGAGAAGGCCGTCTTCTAATTTGTTTATGCCTTTAGCTGACTGTATGTATAGTTAGATATATGGTGCAGGGTATTGGACCACCAATTTATTTCACGTTTAATTGTATCGGACAGCGTAAGCAATTATCAAAAAAATACTTATTTAAGGTTGTGGCCGGGAGTTCAATACAAACAGATACGGAACCCAGGTAAGACTTGAATTTTGTAATCGAACGTGCTTGTCACCACCCGTGTTGTCCTTGGTTTTTGTATTCTCGTTTCTCCATGGACCATGCTTATGATGTTCCATACTCCAAACCAAACCCAACTAAAAATCAGTAGAAGTTTTCGGGTTCAGCTTGGTAGGTAGGTTGAAGTTTGACCTATTGTCTCTAAGACTTTCTGCACTCTGGGTGCATGAGCCTGAACTGCTGTGCTCTTTAAAAATAATTATGCAAGCTGCAGGCGCACCAGTCCAGAAATGGCTGCAGATGGATTATTATAATTGTTATTAATTTATCTATTCATATCCATCTCGAAAGTGCAGTACCTCAACAAGTTGACGGATTATTAGCAGTACATGGTAAAAGTCTTCAGTTAATGACTCCAAAAACAAATGCACTTATCAACATGGTACAAGTCTTCATCAGACTCTGCTTTGAGGTCCAAAATCAAATGGATTTTATACAAGTAATCCAGGAGCTGGGGTGAGGGTTTTCAGACTCGGTAAAAGTCCAATATCTCCATTTTGAATTATGGGACACTACCAATAGCAAGAAATGGACCATTAACATGTACAGTTTCCAGACCCAATTAACCCACTACACAAAAATTTCCTTCTCCTACCAAACTTGCTGCATGAGCCGTCAAAAACAGAGATAGAGACGGAGAGAGAGAGAGAGAGGATTCACCAACCCCCATACAATCCCTCCCCACTTGACTTGAAAGATGGTGAAAAGTCATCACACCAACCGCGTAGTACCGGTACGTGCCGGTCGGCGGGCGCCCAACCTTTTGGGAATTCCCTGATAACAATGCAATGCTACGTGGCTAAAGGATTTGGCCCCACAAATGCAAGCTGCTTTGTTCTCTTCTTTTGTTTTCTTTTTTTTTTTTGTTTTTTTTTTGTAATTTTTCTTTCTGGGTGGGAACCGCACCTAGCTTACTTCCTAGCAAATCCCACCTGCCCCCACTTTCCTTCCTTCAAGTTCAAACACCCCACTTTCTCAGTACCCCCCAGTTGTTGCCACGTCACGTCACTTCTTCACCCAAAACCCATTTGCTTTGCTTGAAACATGAATTGTGGGCCATACATGACTTATTTATAATTATTTCTAGAATTATTCTTTAGGTCTGAACTATATATAGGTGATTTAATTCTCAGACAATGTCAAATATTAGATGGAGTTCATGATATATTGGCCTGGTGTTTCTCTCCAAATCTACCTAGACTTTAGGTGAGATGATTATAAGTATGCTTGAATATTGCTTATTAGCTAGCCTTCTTCTTCATGACATGCAGTACTGTTTTTCTTTTCAAGATAACAATACAAAAGAAGGGATATGATGGATCCCTTACCATAACCATGTAATTAATAACCTTAAAAACTGGAAATTGACCAAAAGAAAAAGTAATCCAATAAGCTCTTGAGCCTATATGGATGGTTGGTTGATTAATTGAAAAATATTCCATCAATGGCTTATATATATATGGTTGGTGGCCAAATACCAAATAATTAGCTCAAAAGAAAAGAGTTTTTTACTTCCCCTGATTTTGACTTACAGTGACGATGATCACCTTTTAAGGGTCCTAAAAAAAGTTGTTGCTGCTGCTGTTGTTGAGGAAGGTTGACCCAATCCAGCCCCACCTGTAAACCTCTTTCTCATTAAACTAACCCATTGAAAAGAGCCTCTTCAAGCTCCGAAATGACCCTATTTTTTAGTACGTACGTGTAACACAACTAGCTAGGGTTTATTTATATATAGTTTTGAACCGGAGCTGTAACTTGAGCCCAGATACACGATCGATGATCATTCAATCATATAATGGAATGTGAGAAGACATCCATCTGATGTCAAGGGTTACTATTTCTGGAATCTGAATGACATGATCATGAGTACGTACAGGCATATATTCATGCTTTAAGGAATCTAAACTATCTTAGTAGATATTGCATTCTGGGATGGGTGGATGTATGGATGTCTGATCATTATTAATTCCTTTTTGAGTTATTGATAGATCGATGCATATGAATTAAGAATGTTGCATATATATATATATATATATATATATATACACTTTGTTCATGATATTTATTTTGGAGCCATGCATGTTTTGTTTTGTTTTGTCTTGTCTTGCGTGATTCATAATACTATTGATTTATCAGATTATTCACACATCCATCCATCTCACCAACTTCTGCTTGTTTCTGGGAAGATGCTGTTGAATAATCAAAGTACATACTAGTACTCAACCTTAATTCAGTACTACGATATCACCAAACTATTTTCTCAGGCGGCGAAGAAGTACGTACTAGTCTCTTGTCTGCTATTTAATTAGACTATTAATCTTTAGATCATTCTCCTATATATGACAAAAAATGAAATTTAAAAAAATTTGAACGATTAATATATAATAAATATTTATACGACTTATTCATTACAAGAAAAATAAATATTTGTAACAGATTATTTATAAAGATAATAATTATTTGTGATAAAAAGACATTTATTTTAATAAAAAATAATTACTTTTATAGAAAATAACTAACCACAAATAATTAATTTTTTTTATAGTGAGTTTTTATATTATTATGTCTATTATATTGATAATCAAGAATTATATAATATCTTGATCAATTTTTGTTTTTTAATTCGCTCGTGCCAATAGGAACTTTGCAGTATTAACTAGCACGTGATGGCATTAATTATTAGCACATGCGTTTCTTTTTCAAGAAAATATAATTGAGCGTGTTGACTGTTCTGCGTTGCTTAAAGTACATCAAATGTATTATAAGTTACTGTAGTACTGTCGGCTGTACAATGAAAACAAACTTGTATTTATTATTCCTATATACTATATATCATTTTTATTTTTTTTTAATTTTATTATTTCTAATCTAATTAAACTATCTTATTCATCATTTATATACTATATATTTAATAAAAAATAAAATTAAAAAATAAAAAATTATATGTAATATGTAGTATGAAGATAATAAATAGAATTTTTCCTATATATATTATTTGCCAAATTTTTGTCAAAAATACATTTTTTTTTTCATTTTAACTACTTATTTTTCTAAAATATCCTCATCTCATTTTCTATTCTTCTTCTATTTTATTAAAATAATATTTCTTTATCTTTTATTTTTTATTTTTTAAATTTTTTTTAAAACCAGAATTATTTATCTTCATCGTGTTAAATTATTCATATGTAATGATTGCTTCTTCTTTTTTTAATTTTAAATTATTGATCTCTCACAAATGATAATTATTTCAAATTTCAATATCTATCGTATTAGATTAATGATAAAAAAAAGTAGTAATTATAATGATAAAAACATAAATTTTAAAAAAATATATCTTAATAAAAAACACGTTCAACACAACTTATATTATCACATTTATAGGAAAAATAAAACGTTTAAAAGAAGCAAAGAAGAATAAAAAAAAAAACATTAATAGAGTAAGTTTAACTTTTGCTACAATAGCCCCTAAATTTGATAAGCTATTGTAGTAAAGTTAAATTTGTTCCCCACAAATACAACACGCTTTTAACTGATCATATTCTTTATATTTTGGCTAAAAAGATTTTGTAAGCAACCGGATGCGATGCGCTTTTTTGTTTTTTCTTTTTTATACAAGGGGTGGTGGTTTCAGATTCAATTTTCTATTTAGAGAATCGGATTATATGCATCAAGCTATCATATTCTTGACCAATATTTTTGATATCGTATTGTATTGACTGGTACGGTCGGTATATGCCGTACCATCCCAAATACTAGATGTATCAGCTTGTACTGGCCGGTATTTGTTTTCTTAGTCTAAACAAATATTTTGCTTGGCACACATTCTGCAGCCTATTTTGATGATATTTTCACAATTTCAATAAGCATCTAGAGGCTATTTCAAAAAAAGTATGTTTATTGCAATTATATATATATATATATATATAACGTTTGTTATAACTCAAAATTTAAGAATTTATGTTTGTTGTAACTTAAGACTTAAAATTTGTATTGAAAAATATAGAGTTTATAGCTTATTTTATTGTTATTTTAGAATACAGTTAATACTTGTATATATATAATTTATCTAGATAGAAACTATTTCGAAACGATACTGGTATCGAAAGAGTATTGGTATCGAAATATTATTTCAAAACGGTACACGAAACGGTACCAATATCAAAATATTTTATTTCAATGCCTTAATCTATAAGACCTCCGATACGATATTCAAAATTTTACTCTTTACGGATACGATGCTCTTGACGGATTAAATTTCTTCCTAAAAATTGGATGAGAAAAGCATTATTGCATAATGGGTGTACGTATAATATTATAATATAGCTGCCAATTAAATTAATTAGTGGCTATATCAGCTTTATTAATTATTGAAGAATATTACTCAACAGCATATACTTCTTGCTTTAACTGATTATATATATATATATATATATATATATATATATAATAGAATCCATATGTAATCCTTGATCACCTAGTCCTACTTTATTCAGCCTTACAGCCTATAATTGGGATATGTATGCAGTAATTAGAGAAAAATATTTTTTAAATATTCAATATCTACTATTACATGATGACAAATATATATTTAAGACCGCTCATATACATATATCTATATATATATCGTCACTGTGATATTATAAATTTAAGACAAATTTGGACTTGGAGGACAACATTATTGTACCTTTCTTCCTTAGTCGTAGTTATAGTACTCTTATAGATCATATGTTTCAGCCATAAATATTTTCTTTAATAAGTTGATATGCATATGAAGTTAGTTTTCAAGATTTCAAGGACATAAATGGCATTGTAAAACTAGCTTTGTCTACTTACCTGACGGACGGGTCGATGTGTGATCAAGAAGGCCATGATCTAGGCTAGTTACCTCCATTGCACTTAGGAGGGGTGCTTGCCTAAGGTCTCTCAAGCGTGGGAAAAAAAAAAAAAATTTGATTAATAGTTTTTAGAAAAAAATAATTTGTACAAATTTTAAATTATAAATAAGATTCGCACAAGTTTTTATAAAAAAGTTAACCTTATTTTGAAAAAGTGTAAAATAAAAAAATCATTCTTTTTTAGTGAAATCTATTTTTTTACAAAAATTTTATACAGAACTTGTCTATTTGAAGTTTGTACTTAATATTATTTATTTTTAAAATATTGTATTTACCATTTAAAACTGGCTTTCATTTAAAAAAAAAATTATATATATATATATAGAAAGAGTATATTCTTAAATTATATCCAAGATTTGAGTTGCATGACTTAAATGATTTAAAGATGTGAAAACAAAATAAATTATGAATCTTCCTAGAAAAAAGGGAAGGGGAGAAAAATAAAAAAAGGCTTAAGCTAAGAAACGGATGACCGGTTAGGGTTGGTGAATGACCCAAATATACCGGTAAATTACGACGCCAAAATCGTCAAATTAGAGCACAATTAGCAGCCCTATGATCCTTATCAACAAAATCAGGCAAAATGTCACTCGCTTCCTCCTTACCAACCCCCCCACCCCAACTCCCCCAACCAATCCTGTCCACAAGTTTTTCTTATATCTAACGGCTCTAAATTCTTATCTTTTTTAATACGGCAGGGCTACCATACGAACCTCTCATGAACTTTACCGTAAGTCCCCATTTTTGAATGGAGGAGTGAGAGCATGCTTGTAACATACCATTGTTTACAAACATTATGAGCCCACACAAATTATTTAAAACCTTATCTCACATCGCATACTTCCAACCCTAATTCAACGTAATCTAATTGCATCTTTCA
This sequence comes from Juglans regia, assembly GCF_001411555.2. Classification (NCBI taxonomy): domain Eukaryota; kingdom Viridiplantae; phylum Streptophyta; class Magnoliopsida; order Fagales; family Juglandaceae; genus Juglans; species Juglans regia. Next base: position 26,338,853 of record NC_049911.1, read on the forward strand.
TTCTCTTTCTTCACCATATAAAAACAAAAAATAAAAATAAAAAACAAATTCACTTAACACTACTATTGACTCCTTTCAAAAAAATTTTATATTTTTTATTTATCGTAATTTACTGAGGTGGAAGTATTTAAAATTATTTTTTTTATAGGAGTATTGAAAACTATTTAATTAAGCACCAACATGAAAATAAGAGATTAAAGAGTAATCTTAAATTCAAGTTTAAGTTTTTTTTTGTTAAAAAAGTGGATCCGACTAAAAAAATTATAATTTTTTAATATTTTCATAATAGGATCTACTATTTTACAAATAGATTGGATGAGATTTGTATATTTAAAACTTATACAATTACTCGAGATTAAATTATCAACATGAAATTTATGACATTTTGGGCTTTTATAGGTAACTCCATATAAATTTTAGAAAATAAATTTAAATCTTAAAATGTAAGCAATTCAACCATATGCGCATATCACACCGTAGGGATGCTTAAAAAGAAAAAGACCTTGATCCGAAGACGGGCAAACTCATCTCAACTCATCATTATAATTTTTTCAAATCTCAATATAAAATATAATAAACAATTCAACTTTTTCAAATCTCAAAATAATAATAATATTAAAAAATAATATTCTAACAATATTTTATCATCTCAACTCAACTCACTTCAACATCCAAATACAACCTAACGCAGCAATATTGGGACTTTTTACACGCAACTAAACAACAGCCGTTAGATCTGAGATTCCCCCCACCTATCAGAAAAGGAATCCAAACCGTAGATCCAGGTAACAAGTCACAGAGCGCCTTTCCCTCTATAAATAGCTAGTGTTGTAAGGTTTAGAAACGTCGTCCAGTTTTGCTTGTTTGGGGCGCATCAGCACGCACATACAAGCACACACGAACCCGTAATCTGAGTTTTCGGAACCATCTGTCCCTGCAGGTATCCCTTGTTTCGCTTCTTTAAGCGCATTTGGATTAGTGTTTTTCTTAGTTTGATCATCGATGTTTGCAGATCTATATGTTTTCTGCTGTTTCGTTCGCATGTTTTGTTGGTCTGGTAGTTTGTTTCGTTCGCATGTTCTAGGATCTCAGAGACACGCAACATTGTTGGCTATGTAGTAGATCTGATTGTGATTTCTCTGTTTGGGCCTGTGTTTCTCTCGTCTTGTTTTTTTTTTTTTTCTTTTGTATTGAAGTTTTGAGTTGTGTCGGTCGTGAATGCTTTTGCCTCCTTTACAAGATCTGTCAATTTGGGTCTCCGTTTCTTGTGGGGATGGGCCAGTCCCGCAGGAGATGAGGCAAGTCACTGTTTAACGGAATATATTTATTTCCTAATTTAGTGAGGACTCGACTTCTTTTCTTTGGTAGTTGACGTCAATATTGTTCTTTGGGGCTTTCGATTCTTTACAACTTTATATCTAGTGCCCAAGGAATCTGGTACTTGTAGACAAGATTGAATTAGAATTATCCTCAATTTCTTTATCTGTTGCACAAAGGGTGAACTTTTTATCAGTCATGAGGTTATACTTGTTTTTGTTCCGAATTCTATAGTCTTTAGTCTTGATTAGACCTCTTGTCGGTCACCAAGCGAACTTGTTTTATGAGAAATTCACTGCTGCTTATTATATTAAGATGTTGTTGAATGTATTTTTGTCGATGTGCAGCTTGAGATAATGGAAACCTTTCTATTCACCTCTGAATCTGTCAACGAGGGTCACCCCGACAAGCTCTGCGATCAGATCTCCGATGCAGTGCTTGATGCCTGCCTTGTCCAGGACCCTGACAGCAAGGTTGCCTGCGAGACATGTACCAAGACCAACATGGTCATGGTCTTTGGAGAGATCACCACTAAGGCCGACATAGACTATGAGAAGATTGTTCGTGATACCTGCCGTACTATTGGCTTTGTTTCCGATGATGTGGGTCTTGATGCAGACCACTGCAAGGTTCTGGTCAACATTGAGCAGCAGAGCCCTGATATTGCCCAGGGTGTCCACGGCCACTTCACCAAGCGCCCTGAGGAGATTGGTGCTGGTGACCAGGGCCATATGTTTGGCTATGCCACTGATGAAACCCCTGAATACATGCCTCTTAGCCATGTCCTTGCAACCAAGCTTGGAGCTCGCCTAACAGAGGTCAGGAAGAATGGCACTTGCCCCTGGTTGAGACCCGATGGTAAGACCCAAGTGACTGTTGAGTACTACAATGAGAATGGTGCCATGGTTCCAGTTCGTGTCCACACTGTGCTCATCTCCACCCAACATGACGAGACTGTCACAAATGATGAGATTGCTGCTGACCTTAAGGAGCATGTTATCAAGCCTGTCATCCCTGAGAAGTACCTTGATGAGAAGACCATCTTCCACCTTAATCCTTCAGGTCGCTTTGTCATTGGTGGCCCTCATGGTGATGCAGGTCTCACCGGGCGTAAAATCATCATTGACACTTACGGTGGCTGGGGAGCCCATGGTGGTGGTGCTTTCTCTGGAAAGGACCCAACCAAGGTGGACAGGAGTGGTGCTTACATTGTCAGGCAGGCTGCCAAGAGCATTGTTGCGAACGGGCTTGCTCGCAGGTGCATGGTGCAGGTCTCTTATGCCATTGGTGTGCCTGAGCCCTTGTCAGTTTTTGTTGAGACATACGGAACTGGAAAAATCCCCGACAAGGAGATCCTCAAAATTGTGAAGGAGAACTTCGACTTCAGGCCAGGAATGATTACCATTCACCTTGACCTGAAGAGGGGTGGCAATGGTAGATTCTTGAAGACTGCCGCCTATGGACACTTCGGTAGGGATGACCCTGACTTCACCTGGGAGGTTGTGAAGCCCCTCAAGTGGGAGAAGCCTCAATCTTAAGATCCATCTAACGCACCATCTGCTGCCTGCTTAAATGCTTGTTTTATTGGTACTTGATGAATAATTCGAGTGTTACTTGCTGCTGCACTTTATTTTGAACTTTTATCCAATGTTCTAATCCCTTACTAAGTTTTCCGTTTACTATTTCTTTTTTTTTTTTTTTTTTAAATTTGATTTTTATGTAATCTTGTTACCAATATTGGTGGAATGAAAAATATGAGAATTTGTCAAATTGATGGCATCCTAATTAGTAAAGAGCTGCTGAACATGTGAGTGCTTGCAGAATATAGCAGCGGGGCTGTAACAAATTGTTTGTAGTGTTGTGTTCTTTGGCAAAAACTCTCTCTCTCTCATTGCATCTCAAATACTCTGAGTGCATACATCTCAATCTAAAGATGATGGCTCCAAAGACCCAAAGTTGGAGATTATGAGTTTTGGACCTTTTGGTTGTGACCAGCAGCAAGCTGCTGTAGCCTGTAGGGCTTTTTATTGGAAGGAAAATAAACTGAAACTACTTGAAACTTGTCTTTCATCTTTGTAGGTGTCTACGTCAGTTTGCTTACAGCTTAGCAATTTTATCAGATGCCTTCAATGGTATGGAACTGAGTAAACCTTACCAATCTTCTTTTAAATGCATGGCCAGCCAGCCAACTCTGGTACACACCGTTTTAGTTTGTTTTTTTTTTTCAGCAAAGTAGAACATTCATAGATAAACTAGCGGTTAGAATATACAAGATTTAATGGACTGAGAGTCCCCTACAGTCTTCTCAAACCAACATATTACAACACGAAAAATAAAAAGAGAGATATGGAGCCAAAAGTTGTGTACTACAACTTGTTGGTCTAGACTGGCTGGAAGAAACTTTCACGTCTACTTTTACTCAATTCTTGGTTAGAGAAAGTGGTAACATAGTGTTGCAATTGAAAACTGTGATGGATCATTGGCAGAGGGTCGTTACTGGCGGTGTCGACTCATGCAGGCCACACACCACATCTGGAGTGAAGAGAACAGTCGGATCAAGAAGATCCGATGCGTCCCGAAACTGCCGTGTGTGGTAGCAGAGAGCTCTTTGAGGTGCGACGGTGCGTGGATTTCACGCATGGCATGAGGCGTACGCACCGCACATATGTGCGGACTTCTTCCGCCATCTGGACGATCGGCACCTGGAGAAGCTCCTAGAGGGGCGCATGTCAGCCCTAAGCCTTCGGAAAGCAGCAGATCGACATGGTTGAACGGTGCTAACGGGAAAAAACTAGAAAACCAACTGAAAAAATACAGATGAATGGAAATTTTGGAGAAAAAAGTAGGCCGTGGTCTACGTTTTCTTTCCGTTTTATTTTAGTTAGTTACTAGCATGTTTCTACAAGCACCAGAAATAATATCCCCATAATCCCACATTAACATTGTTACTTTTCTTCTTCATTGATTTGAAAAATTAGCTACTTTTAGAGCATAGATGACGTTGCACCTATCACAAAATCCTATTCAGTAACTACTCCTCATCCATTTCCACAACTTACGCTCAGATCCAGTGTGATACTCCATATGATATAGATAGGGATAAGTGATGTATGGAATCTCATATTGTTTGAGAATGAGAAGTTCTTACTCTTTATAAGGTTCTAATGAGACTCTAATTATATCATTGACTAGTCCTTTTAGAATATAGATCATGTAATTTAGGCTTTTTATTGAGGCGTTACATCCAGTAAGCATATACTCTTTGAGTAATAATATACACATCAAATATTGTACAATATATTTTACAATAGAAAAAAGCTAAATACAGTCGCCCAATGCAATCGTGGTGCAATCGTGGGCCCACCTCTCCCTATATGCCCCCTCCCCCCACCCCCTTCTCCTTCAACCTCTCTCTCTCCCTCTATGTCTTGGTAAATTTGAACTCTAAGCTCCGACCATCTCACTTCTGCTTCTTTATTTATTTATTTTTTGTGAGAGAGAGAATCAACAACTTCTTGAGATCTTGGTAACTCTTTTTGTGAAATTATACAACACCATCAAACTGAACTGGACAAACTCACACTACACGAAGGAGGAAAAAGAATAATAGAACTATGGACGGCAAGAAGGTGCGTCAGTATCACAAACCAAACTCCTCAAAAGAAATCAATAGCTTTCAAATAATTTCCCTCTTATATACCACTTAAGTTCAAGTTGGACGGTTTCTCAATCCACTTGTTAGCCCATCACTCTTCTATACAACTTTTTTTCTCCTCAACGGAGACACCAATCTGGTCAAAGAGAGATTGTTTGAGTTGCAGTGGAATAGGGAGAACAGAAATTGGGTTTACGAAGAGATTTGCAAATTACGAACCAGAGAGATTTACACTGGGTTTGAAAATTCTTCTTCAACCTTTTTTTTTATTTTTTTTATTTTTTAATAACACTAATGTGACGCTTGTGTCAGACGATTGCATGCCGACTCCCCTTCGTGACTGTACATAGCGGAGCTGTTTACAATAATATTATAAAATAATATTATTTTATAAGATATTTTATAAAAATCTTCCCAATTTAAATCATTTTTAATACTCTTAACATACGTCACATAGGGCCCGCCCCCAAGGCCGACAGCGCATGTGAGCTGTCCCACTTTCTAGACCCAAATAATTAGTCTAATTTAAATAAAAAATTTTATTTATAAGTCTCATATACCATTTTTTTTAATTTTTTTTATTAAATATGTGGTATATAAATAATAAGTAGAAGAATTTAATTATTTTAAAAAGAATAAATCAAAAAAAATTTAAAAAAATAAAAAAATTGTGGTGTGATATGTGAAACTTAAAAATAGTAAAATTCTATTTAGATATTAAGAATATTTTAAAATATTGATAAATAATAATAAAATATTATATAATAAATAATTTATAAATAATAATGAAATAATTTAAAAATATTTAAAAATAATTGTATTTCTAAAAGGCATTGGCTCGTCCTTTAGCCCAATCAGAATTGTCCTTGATTCTCATTACAAGTAGTCTATTACGTCGTATTTGAATTTGGTTTGGCCCTTTTCTTTCGGAAATATAAGCGGTTTTCATGGCGACAAACTTTGCCGCAAAAAGTGGTCATAGTGACTTGAATTCGGTGGCCACCAGTTTAATGGAACTCCTGCAGTAACTTTTTAAATCCTTAGAGCACTTTTTTTGGATTAGTTAAAAGTTAAATCTAATGAATATTTAGCTATTAAAAAATAAAATATGCTTACATTAGATTAATAAATTCCAAATATTTAGAATTTAACTACAGTGACTTTTAAAAGTTTTTCTAAATTTAAAGATTACTGTACATACATCAAATACATATTTTATTAATTATTTCTCTCTTCCTTTCTTTCTATCATATATTTTATCACAAATAATATATTAATTTGATTTAATGATATATTAATTTAATAAGAACATGATTATTAATTAACATATAATAAGTAGAATAGTAAAATATGATAAAATTAAATAAATTAATAATTAAAAAAATTAAATATTTTTTAAATTATTAGTTATTCATTATCATATAATGAATAAATGTATAATCTAATGTGAAGATTTAATATGAATAACCAAAACCAAATTCGTCTTATATTATTTTATTATCACATAATGAAAAAATAACTATTTCAATGTAGAGATTTATATGAATGGAATAGTCGAAATTCAAATTTCTCTTGCATTCATCAAAACCGTCCTTTAACTTTGGCTAATCCAATGAGAGTGCTCTTAGCACGGGTCCGTCCAACCACTTCCAATTAATAGCCCAGTTATGTTACACGTAAGCTTCCCACTACAACTATCATGTGGATGCACAACATCAGATTCCCACCACCATTTAAGAAGAACATACAAGAGAGAGACAGAGATTCGGACAGCTGCTCACTGAGGAGGGTTGGGCGTGGCAGTGGGTCTAGGTGGAGATCAACGAAGGCACAGTTGGGGTCAACGGCGATGGAGCCCGAGAGAGCGACCTGCGGTAGAGTCGACGGCTGCGACTGAATTAGAGGAAAAAGAACAATATGAGTCGGAATTGAGCTGAGAAAATATAGATCTGAGTTGAGCATTGTTTTGACTTCATGGCCGTGAAATCTGTGGTGTGTGGGAATCCTTTGGTGTGGTTTTCATAGGATGCTCACCACTCCTTTTTTTTTTTTGGTATGAAAAACAAAAGAGATTTGTGTGTTACGGTGGTGTTGGGTGCTATCGGTCGTGGTGTTGGGAGGTGCAGTGGTTCAACTATGGCAGTTTAATCATGCGACAGGGTACTAAGGGGCCATGGGGTTGCTGGTTTCCCATGGGCTGAAGGTAGCGGTGGCACTGTGGCGGAGGAAGCTTGCGGGATTATCGTGCATGGGAAGAAATTGTGCTCTGTTTTTTAGGTGCAAAAACAGAGGTTTGTTAGGCGGTTGGGACACGGCGTCTAGGCTATTTTCATGGTGGTTCAAGACTGGCTACGAAGGTTAGATGTGGGGCTTCACAGTGCACTTTCCTTGTGGTGCTATGCAGTGCTCGATTGTCTCATGGTGCAGCGATTTTTTTTTTTTTTTTTTTTGTGGCAAGGGGTGGTGGCACACGGTGGGTTTTGGGCTACCATGATGGTGGTTTTTGTTGGGTGGGTTAACGAAGGCTAAACGTAGTGCACTAGTCTTTCTCTCTATGTAAGTGTGTGTGTGTGTGCAGTGGCTTCCAGATTCGGGATTGATGTGGAGGGGCTATTGTGGGTTCTATTATAGAGGATAAAACTCACGGCGTGGAGGATGATAGCGAAGGAGTAGATATTAAGGGCTGGAACTGGTGTGAGCAACGTGGTGGTTGGTGGCAACGTCGAACAACAAATCACCATAAGGGAAAATAGAAGAGAATGGTAAGAGAAGGGAACTAGAGAATCTGAGATGGTGGGCAACACCAAGGTAGGCAACGGATGGTTGGCGTCGAACTGGTGGCAGTGGAACTGAACTTGCTATCGTCCAGCGATGCAAAGAGACGGAAGTAGAGAGGGGCAAACGGAAGTGCTATCAGCCTGGGCTATATTCCTTTTCTGTTTGGAGAGTTATACCGTGTGAATGAGGCTATTTTGGGTTTGGTGAAATTTCTGAGCAACAGATGAAAGGGAGGCTACTATATGCACAATATCTGTGGGACCGCTTAGAAGCGAAACTGTTTTTATTAATCCTTTTTTTAACTTCACTTTAAATCGAATGCAATTACCACATTGTTGGGTTGACATATCCTCGATCTAGCATTTAAGAATTTCACGAAAAAGAAAAGAAAGATAGACATATGAAGTACGTTCTACAAAATTTATTATTAATAATGTGAATTTTTTAGATAACATTAAGTGTTTAATAATACGTAGAGCCTACTTTATGCGTTTATCACCGTACTACTTAAAACCTCAAATTCAGACAACTCGAAAAATCTTTTTGTATGGAATTCAATCAGATCTTAATTATGCCAAAATAAAAACCACGACTGCCTTTTGTTTCTTATTCAGTATCGAGCTTTGTCTATCTCATCCATTACAACCACTACTGTGACAACCTTCTGACTTATTCGACTGAAACATGAGTATGTTCTTAATTTCTTCAGTACTTCTTATCCCTGAGCTCTCTAATCAAGCTGGATACTGGCAATTGCCAAAAGCTGCCAAGCCAAAACATCATCAAAAAAGACAAACTGATCAAGCATAAATCAGAAACTAATCCCCAGGACAATCATAATATTGCTACTACATTAATCAATTATGAAAACCTCTGATTTCCTCAACGTACGTTAGCTTCGTCAAAAGAGAAGTTCATAGTGGAAAACTTACATGGGTTGACAAAGACGATGAGACCAGTTGCATTGAAATGGCAGTTCCAGTGGTGCTTCCCGGCAGTCTGGTAGAAGAGATTCATGACAACAGAGGCATGTGAGTTTACATTGTTTGGATGGAAGCAGCTACCTCCGGCCTGAATGCTACTACAGTTGACATGAGCTTGTGCGCAGCTGTATTCCACGTTGTGCTGAAGTCTTTCATTATCTATGGAAGGCTTAGCAATGCACCACGTATTCGACGAATCCTTTCTTGCTCTATCTGAATACAAAGCTTTGTTCTCGCCTGCTTTTGCATGCTACAAGACATTTGACGTCAAAGAGAGATAAATCAGGCCTTGAAAAGTAAAACATTCTCCTTATGAAGTTAATAATGCAGATTGAATTGAAGACAAGAAAAGAAATGGCCATTGTTGTTATTTTGATTGGCTGTCCATTCAGATTTATGCTACAGAAAGAGCTGAAGAGACCATTGGAATTTGGAAGGGCTGGAAGATAATAGAGATGTAAAAAAAAAATTACCTGCAACTTTTTTCCATTCACATGAGACCTTGAAAAAATTGCAGCCTGCTGCCTTTTTCCATTCACCTTCGACGTCCTTGACTCTACATGGCGATTATGACATTTAGAGGTATAGAGAACTACCACTATCTGTATCAGCCCAAAAACTATAGAACTACAAACATGATCATCTACGGTTTTAAAGTAGAGTCCACTGACTTCATCCAAAATGGCTCTACAGTTGGCATTTCATTTAGCATTCATCAAATCCAAATCAAAGCAGATGAATGGGCATGTGCAAAGGTAATAAAAACTCTGACAGATACTACTGTAACAAAATAGGAGCAGAACAAAAACAAACATATACATTTGTAAGTATTAGAGAAAAAGGTAATAAAAACTTGAACAGACAGCACGATAGGACAGGTGATCATGACCTTAGAATGCATGCTCTTGAAAGAGGTATTGCTATGAATTTAATTTGTGCATTTTAGATGAATTCAATGATATGCATAAAGCTAAATAATTAGTGGTGGTCTAGGAGCTAGAGAAAAGCAAGACACACCAGTGCAAGCAGCAAAAGACAGGAGAAAAGCCAGGGCCAAAGGAAGGAAAATTGCAAATGTCCCTCTGGCAGCCTTCATTTTCATCTGTCACTGCAAAGGCAAACAACTCAAAGAGAGACAGAAAAAGGAGAGATTGGTGAAGAGGGCATGCACAGTTGAGAGGTAGATATAGTGTTGTGATCAGAGAATGCCTGACAGATAGTTAAATACAAAACTACCAATAGTGCCCTGCAGTTAAAGGTTGGCTTTTTTTCTTTCTTGGAGTACGTAGGACAGATTGCTTATGAGGTTAGAATTGAAATATTGATATATGCGAGGCGTCCAATTAGTTTACCAGCTTGGATAAAGCAGAAAATGTGGACTCTGCTAATTGCTAGTTTCAAGATTTATTTATTTTTTGAAGTAATAAGAATAAATTGGACTGACTCGAAAGTATTTCCTTTCGGATTCTGTTCTTCTTCTTCATCTTTTTTTTTTTTAATGGAAACTTTGGGTTCCATTTTTGTATGACTAATTTTCCTGTTTATGCCATACAAAATGCCCCAAAAAATTGTAGGTGGTTTTCCTCAAACAAGTGTAGCAATTTTGGGGGATTTTGCATGCATGGAATCCTCATCTTGTACGTGGTTAACCAGTGCATTTTCTAATTATAATAATTAGAGTAGAGCTAATAGCTAATGCATCAGGCTCCAAGGTTATTGCCTAAATTGATTGAGTTAGTGTTCAACCATTGTATATAATCAACACTGAGTTTCAATGTGGAACAAATTCAGTCTTTTTTCCTGAGAGAAACAAAAACTCATCCACCTTTATCACTGTAAAAATGAAGGATTCTTCTTTCGGTTGAAACCAAAAAAAGGAAACATCCTCAAACGTCTGTAGTATTATGAGTTGAAACCAAATTGACATGGATTCATATGGTACATTAAATGTATTTTACAATAAAAGTAACTTTATAATTTGGCGCACCACATCAAACCATGTCAATTTGTGAGTTTACTCTTATTAAAACTCTTTGTGGTTAAAGCATTTCTCTTATATTAAATGTTAACACGTTACTAAATGTTTTATAGACATGATCATGCTGGCTTTTGATATCTGTCATGCCTATATTCTTCCTCGTCCCTCCCTCACATAATGTGTTTCCTGATTGTTACCAGCAGAATCCACTCCTACGTGCTCTTCTACCTACTCGTATTGTGTTAAACTAGCATGACTGCACGTATAGCAGTCACTCCTCTTACATGTTCAAACATCTGATCAATCGGCATTTTTACTTCTCCACTGGCATCAAGCATGCATTTAGTTCTCTAGTAAGTTGTAACTCTCATTTGCACATACCAGCAGTCATGCAGAAAGCACTTCCACCCAGATTTCACACTTTCGAGACCCCTAACATGAACTGAATGTTTAGAACCATATCTGGGGATTGGGAGCCCTGATGAGCTTCATCTCCTTTCCAAACGGTTGAGATTCTTCTTTGATTTGAAGCTCAAATACGATGGATCCATTGGGAGATCTGGAAGCATCAAGTCCTTGCAATTAAACAAGTGTAGGAGTGAGGGTATATGTAAACTTTAATGGATCCTACCAAGAAATGTAAACTTCTAGCTAGGGTCAAGTTTGTTCTAAGAGCATGAACAGTTCTATTTTTTCTTTGGTTGGAAAACTTTACCTTCGTGGGATCTCTTCACGCTATAAAAGAAAAAAGAAAATCCTATTTATAACGTCTAATGAAACACCATATCCAATCAAGCTAATCATTTTTCTAATTAATGTGACAGGAATGTCAATATCTCATGTCATGCCGGTGATAATATGCAGTTAGGATGTTATTATAAGTAACAATACTCGCTATAAAATTAGTATATTTATTTCTCTCTCACTTTATTACAAAACAAATATACCGATGCTCATCTCATTCATATATTGCAGGTGACTGTTGAAATTCCATACGTAATGTACTCTTTCAAACGATTATGTTGTCAGTAGTTACATATACAGCAATAAATTTCTACTGGCCAGCATATATTTTTCAAAAATTATATAAGTTTTGTACAAAACCAATTTCGAATATTAATATATTACTAAAAGTTGGCTTACGATTAACCATATAAGAGACTCATTCAATCTTTTCATCATGGGAATAAGATTCTATTTCATCTGATCTGACTGAAATTTTTCATCCAGAAAATTCCCAAATGGTGGGTCCGGATTTATTGGACACGGAGGAGGAAATAGTGGTTCGTTGGTGTAGAGCGGAAAGCCATCAATCAGTGCCCTTTAATTCAAAGCTAGTTTATGTAGCATTTGTTCTTTTAGCATACGCTTTAGTAAAACTGAAACTTTCAGAGGAGGTAAAGATGCTCCTTCCATACACATTTACTATTCAGCTTTGATGAGCTTCTGTTTCATCTCTTGCTATCATTACCAAGAAGAGAGAGATTCCACGAAAAGAAAAGAGCAATTGCATCTTCCAACAACCTTAATTCATTTATTCATCCAAAAGGGGGAAAAAATCTCACCAATACAAAGGGAAACCCAGAGAGAGAGAGAGAGAGAGAGAGAGAGAGAGATTGAAATCATTAAAAGCACTTATTGGAACTAAATAAGCCTGAGGCCAGTACACTGAGCACTATATAAGTATGTCACTAGTATTATTAAGTTCCCCAAGGCAAGGGTTCTACAGGAGTTTCTGCTTTACAGTCTATAAATGCATACAATTACATGCTATCTTAAAACTATATCAGCTTCAAGTTAATGCACCTCAGCTTGTACCATAACCCAACATTTCCCACCTGAAGGGGCGGAATACGTACAGAACTTCAGGTGAGCTTTTAAACAGGAGGGCCACACAGACGCAGACCACAGCGATGGTCACCAGTGAAAGCATTACGGGCCTGTACACAAGAGACCTGCAAGCCGTTCCATAAGCCAGTTTCTGATCACAAAGCTTGCAGTGTTGCCTGACTCTTCTCGATTCAGCCCCTATCTCAAAGCTGACCATCTCAAAGCTGGTGGTCAGCTCATTACTTTGCTTCTGATTTGCATTGCAGTCTGAGGGAGCACTGGGAATGTCGAGCACCACATGCCCAGCTGCAGACCTTTTGTTAATTTTCCTCTGCACCAGGTGGATGTATGAAAAATGGCCTCGTAAGCGAGCATAATCTTCAGGTGTGGAACCTGTGCTGTCACGCGCACTCTTCCAGGCTTCAATTCCCACCTGAATCAGACCCACCCGTATAAAGTTATAATAATATTTAAGAGAGAAATAATTAGACTGCTACGAATAAAGATTTCTTCTTTCACAATCTAAACACGTACAAAAGACTTGTCACTTGGACTATATATTGAGTGACCAAAGGAGAAATTTCAATTTGCCATCTATTGGACACCAGGGAAAGGATTCAGAAAAATGAACATTGGACAGGGCTCACTGGACCAGCCACAGAAACAATAAAATGAGGCTAGTAGATTAAAAAAAACGAATCGGATATGATAAACTATGCTAACATTGCAAAAACTAGTTTGAATAGGAGTATTAAAGCTAACCCAGCAACCATATTGAATAGCTCGTCTGTATGACACATTCTACAATTGCAAATTACCTAGTTGAGCCTTTGAGAGTTGAAACCGGACTGGCATAAATACCATAGATATGGAATAGGGGGGCCCAAAACAAGAGCAACATATAAAAGCACTGATCAAGGTAACTTAAAATGGTTATTTTTGGACATAAGCCAGAAGAAATTTTTTACCATTTTGAGATCATTGGTTAATGCATCCAGTACATTCTCAGAACCATCTTTACCGGCTGCTATGTGAAGTGGTGTCAAACCTGCAGGGCCTAAAACATCAGGTCTAAACAAGAAGCTTTCATTGCCTCCACCAAACAATTCCACGCTTTCAGATCTCAATTCATTTGAAACTTGATATCTTAAAAGCAGCTCAACTAATGCCCTACTATTTCTCCTTACAGCTCTGTGAAGGAGACCCATCTCAGCTAATGCAAGATTCATGGAAGGGTGCTCTCCTGCACCCACAGTTCCATCAAGCAGGATGTCCAATAGTTTTCTCACTACAGCACACCAATCCTGGTCCATCGAGAACTCCATGAGCCACTTGAACCGTTTAAGAGGAAAGAGGTCTTCATTAGGATCCATGCGACCCAATCTAGACTTCAACTGACTTCTATGAAGAAGCCAGCCCATTTCATGAATGAAATCCAAGGCTTGATTCTTGGCTTCCATCTTTCTGGTCCCCACAAAATCTGCACTAGTTTCAGTTGATTCCAATGCACTCTCAAGAGCGCGGATCTCTGAGCATACATCCTCCTCTGCAACTATAAAAGGAAAGAAGCTACTGCTAAACCCATGATCTTCAATCTGGATAAATTCAAGAAAACATAAACCTCAGATTACAGTAAGGGCACCGTTAAGGGGTTTCATCTCTTCTACTAAGATGGATCGAATTGTAAACAAATGCTTGAAACTATTGACAGAATCAGATTTAAAAAAACATCCTAAGAGCTAAGGATACAGTCAAAACTAGTAATCGTGTATGATTTAATATGTTTTTTTTTTTACAAGTGTATGATTTAATATGTGAATATAAATTAGCATGCCTATGTCTATAAGGAAGACATGTAGAGAAGAAAAGCTAAGAAATACGCCACACCATATTTTAATCAACTTTCCACATATAAAAGAATTTGATATAAAAATAACAGTTGAAAAAGGAAAATAGAAGCTCATGCTTCCTATGTCTATGCTGTTTCTACCACTATTATAATCAATTGCTACTGACCAAAGTATTGACAGAGTCACAGAAGACAGATGTCTACTCTTTCAAGAGCACATTAAATGGACCCTTATGTACTTATGGAAAGAAAATTACTAAGCCGAGCATAATGACAAAGCAAAACGGACAAAAAGAAAATTATTTAAAGCCAACCGTTCAGAAACTAAACAAGTAAAACCATTATCTGGGATGAGGATTAGAGGATTAAACAATAGGTAAGGACGTCGATTTGTTTTTAATAGATAATCGAAGATTTTATTAAAAACGCAAGAGGCACAACTTAATCAGAAAGAGGAACCCCTAATCAGAAATAGGAAAAGAGACAAGGAAATCGGAAATTCAGCCCATTAAGATGTACAAAAGCTACCCAAAGGAATAGAAGACAACAGCACCTCAATGAATCCTCTTCCATTCACAGCATGAATGGAGCAAGAAAAGTTTATGCTTTGGAGCTCATCATGGTCCTCAAAGTTATCAAGAGCATCTGTTGAATCGTGAGTATTTTCCTCAACCTGACAATTACCTTCAAGTGCACAGAGTAACCTGGAAAAAGGAAAAAACATGAACAGCTCTGTAGAAGTACGCTGGTTCAGTTCAAAACACATGGGTAAGGGAAAAAAATTAAGATCATATGCAGCTTAACATCACTTCTAGAGCTTTGGGATTCAAGTGTAATGCAAGAAAGATTCACAGGAATGCTAATGCATACCTTGTGGCAGGCCGAGTGAGGTTAATGCCTTTAACCGAAAATTGAGCTCTTTCAGACGTCGATATGGCAATAGGTTTGACACTCAATATTTGACCATAATTGTTACTTCTGATTGGTAAGGATGTGTCTATTACAACCTGGCCTGCAATATGAATGATTTGGTAAGAATGCTCAACCCTCATACCAAAAATCTGGCAATTTCAGATATATATAGTCGAATAACTTAAATTTGACAGACCATTGTAAATAAAGGCTATTTGATGCTGCACCCTGATATAAACCCACCCAGTTCTCCAGAAAGAGTCATCTGAGACATCCAGAAGCCTGTTCAAACTGGAACTCAAATCATGGCAAAGCTGTAGAAAGCAAAATTAAGACTTATAAGTTCAGGAACTCTTAGAAATACATGCACACACACATGCAGATAAGCATTAACAGTCACATGAGTGCAAAAGCTTACTTCCTCCCAGGCAGCCTCAGACTGACATAGATAAATAGTCAAAATTATACAACCGGGCCTAATATAGCTCTCAATGTCAGTGGGACTGTGCGATAACCAGTCAAGAATCTGAAAGTTCAAAAATTTTCCATGATTCAGCCATTAAAGGAAGGAAAATCAAAACAAAGGCACTGGTAAATTGTATAGTTTAAATTACCTGTGCTCGCAGTACAAGAGGAAAATCATTAGGTTCTTTGCCAAATAGTTTAAATACTATTCGATCGGTGCGACTCTGAAATGGTGAAGAAAAGTTAGATGAAGGCAACCTCTTGATGCCCCACATATAATAATAAACAGCATGCTTCATTTTCAAGCAGCTTTTAAACTGGCCCCAGGGGGGGTGGGGGCCATACAAATTATTCATATGATAACAAGAAAGTAAAGGAGAGGCAAAGCTTATAACAGTACATTTGGCAATAGGAAGATAGCAAACAAAAGTAAGGGAGTCAGCTACCTAGACTATTTATAGTACTTCTTTTTTTATAAGTAAAATTTTATTAATATTAATAGGCATAGCCAAGTATACTACTTAGAGAACTTCAGATCCTATACAATGGATGGTAAAAAAAGAGTGAGAAATGACAACAGATGAATATAAAACAAACCACAGGAACCTTTAATTCAGATTTCCAAGGTAACCATATAAACAAAAATGCAATCCAACATGGGTAACAGAAAGGAAAAAAGTGTGGGTAGACTGTTATAAGTCACTTCATAAAACATTACATGATATCTTTTGATATTTATGGTTTACAAAAGAGTTTTTTTCTTCTATTTTCAACGTGTGGCTGGCCCAAAAGGGAGAAGTAGGATAGGAGTTGAACTAGCAACCTCTGCTGCGCTAGGCGTGGTCCCTATCTCTCCAGATTAAAAGAGCACTTTCTCTGTTACATAGTAAAGAAAATTCCTTTTCTTATTTTTTTGCTTTGCTTCCTCCCCCTCTTCGAAAAAGTTCAAAAGTTTTTCCAACCCACAAGTCCAGAATGATAACCTAGATAAATGCATGATCAACTAAAATGAGGCACATCATTCTTGGCCACCATAACAGTACTGCATGTTTAACGTGGGAAGGAGGCAAAGAGAGGGTTTGTACTTCATAATACATGTTTTGGACTACAAATGTACCTGAGCATCTCCACTTGAACTTGTGGGTGACTGGGCAGACACTGAATCCGAATGTCCACTGGTTTGAGGCGGACTTGACTGATGAGAGTCAAGGGAGCTAGCCCCCATATTCGCAGGATCAGGCAATCTATCGATATCTTCCATGCCATCATCTGAATCAATATATATGTCATTCAAGTCAAAATTGTTCATCTTGATCTGCCGAGCAGTACTGTCTCTGACTTCTGAGTAAACTGGAGGGCTGCTCAGAATGGAGGGTTTTGAAGAAGATGCAGTTTGTATGTCTCCACCCCGAGCCTCATCTACTCTAAGGCCTTGCTGTGGCATTTCAGTTACAGGTACAGGGTGATGATCTTTAAAAGTCCTTGAAGGGTCATGCGGACCATTTGTGAATAAAGTAGAAACCAACTCAGAATTTCCAAGTGAATTCCCAGCATTTTGCGAATTTGGTGCTTCCTTCAAAATCCCAGATATGTTTTTTCCCACTTGTTCACCAGTTTGGCTGGCAAGGCTCCTTAGAAAATGAGATAGCAGATCCTGATCCGTGGCTTGGTCAGATCTATTGGCTACAACTCAAGAAAAAAAAAAAACACTCTCATTCCACTAATAATAGAAAATATTTATCATGTAAAATATATGTAGAATAATATCACAGACTAAGAGTGACAACTACATCTTCTTCTTCTTTACCAACCAATTGATTAAGAAAGGACATAACAAAATATAATTCACTTTCTAGGATTCACTGACGCCTTCTGTGGCTTCCGTGACGTGAATTGTAGCTTCAGAAACCACAAGACATCTGTCACAATGGCCATTTCAATCAGTGTCTCCATTTCACTTGAAATGGGTAGTATCCATTCAGTGTAAAACATAGAATATTTTGTCAGTGTTTCCAAAAGCAATGGCCCTACTTAAAGGCTAATTCACTATCAATCTTATAATAATGAGATAGGTACAATGATACCGATTGAGTCTGCTATATGTCACAGCTAAGTTGATTGGCAATCGATGTCCAAAATAAAAATGAGCTAGATTTTTAAATAAAAGGCTGCAGTGAGAGGCAAAAATATTCAGTAGGCAAAGATCATGTTTGACACTGATTGAATCCGCACCGGAGAAATATATATAAGCATATCCTTAAACTTTAGAATTTTCTAGCTATAACAGTTGCTCAAGCAAGAAATCATTTGCACGTTAAAATCAACAAACGCAAAAATCCTGAAGTATGCAGGTTAAGGGTCTATTTGGCAACACAACTGCTCTCAAGTATTCCCAGATATTCTCAAATATTTCCTTCCCAAACATTACTCAAACACAAAATACTATTCAATTTCAAATCTTCAACTTTTTTATCTAATCATTACAATTTTCTCAAACAAATGCTGAGTTTACTTTGCAGGGGTGGGTCCAAAGGGCCCTTGCCTTGGAGAGGTTCCCCGATATATAAAAATTAAAAAAAAAAAAAACACAAAAAATAATACAACATTTTCAAATTTCAAAACAAAAATTATATTAAAAAATTATATTTTAACAATATTTTAACTTTATAATACTTTGTATTCAACTTTTTCTCTCATTTCCCAAAACCCAATAAAACAACTTAACTCAAATCATTTCATTACTATTTACAAACTATTTCACTACTATTTACATAATTCTCATCTCATCTCATTTCCCAAGCATCCCCTAAGAATCCAAACGGGCCCTAAATCTTCACAATTGAGAACAGATTGGTTCATCATTAATTTCAGACTAGGTAAGATGCCATATTCACATACATTCACAAGGTTCATCACAAGTTGAGATACAATCCTCCTATATGTTTCACCCATCAATTCTGTAATTGATTAGGTCCACAACAAACCACTCTATTTCATCTCCAAATCACCATATGCTTCAATATTGAGACCTTTTAATGAAAATATAAAGCTTTTTTATCAACATAGATTCTGATAAAATTTATTTCCCCCATCTACTATTATAACCGCAAATAGTGGAGCGGGTGTTCTAGTAAAACCTGAGCCGCTGGCAATTCATTCTCACAACGGCTAAAGCATACAAGAGTACTTGCGCATGAAGAAATTAAAGTTCAAAGATAAATCACCATATTTACCATCGCTCTTTTTTTTTATAGGTAAGCAATCAGTTTACTAATAAGCAAACAATATAATCCCGAGCAGCAAAGAATGTTAACATACAGTGCATGTTGGAAAGTATCTTCAGTAGACTAATCAATATATAACCACTAGTCTGATCGTCATTCATTGTGCTTCCATTGACAACAGTATCGGGATTTGTTTTCCTCCTCCGTTTATTATGCCCAGCCAAACGTCTACGACAGCTTCTCTTCCCTTCATCAAATTCTTGAAGTTCCTGAAACCTACCCATAAATTTAACAACAAATCATATAAACAGCATGATTGTTCCTAAGACTAGAATATGAAAAATTCGAACATGACATTGAACTGCAAGCCATGGGAAAGTTATCTGAAACCAATGTGTGCAAGGGGTGCAAGGGGAGACCTCGAGAGCATATTGGAATACAAGAATATCCCTACCATTTTCCAAGGTTCTTCAGTAAAATTCAGCATCATATGTGTTGTTTGTATTACCATGGTAATCATTAATAATACACATTTGCCATGTGATGATAATAAGTTATTATAAAGATATAAACTACTATGGCAATTCAAAACAACCCAGGACTAAATGCTTACCTGCTGCACTGCTGACAGAATCGTTGCATGCTGTTTCCAACAAGTGCCTTAGTGGCCTTGGAATGCATCTCACAGACCCTGTGCCGCCTATGATAATCCTTGGCATGGCTCAGATCAGCTCCGCAGTGGTCCACTTGGCAAATGGCACGGTTTGAAGTACCCCCAACCAACTTAGTCTTCTTTCCATCCATTCCTTCCCAGTTTCTTGCTTCCCTCTCAGCTACCTGATAATCCTGTCCACCAAGCTTCAAAGCAAGGGTACCCTCTTCTTCATCGTTCGAATTGTCATCTTCCAGCACAATAACCCTCCTCCTCTTCTCCAATTCCCTCTTTCCTCTTTCAACTTCCAGATTTACTTCATCAGAGCATGAGGATGAACTATTTGAAGAGCCCCCGGTCAGAGGAATCCCAGACCCTAGTGGCAAAAATTGTTGGTCCATGCAACCTGATGGCACTGGATTCAACTGGCTGGCCATGAAAAGATCCCCATCCCATTTCCACTCATTAAGATCCCATTCCAAACTCCTCTTCCCCATGACCCGCAAATCCGCAGCACTCATAGCATAGAAATGATGAGCTTCACCTCCAAATCCAGCCTCCATGAATCAAACAAAAATTCCCAAAAGATCCAAACCCAAACCCACCGATCAAATCCAGTTGCAGTAACAAAATCAGAGCTCAAGACCCAAAATTGAATCAACCCCAAGTCTCAACTAATCAGCTTCACTTCTTCCCCAAAAGTCCAGAAACAGTACACCGACACAACCATGATTCCAATTAAGAGCAACCCACATACCAAGGAAGGCTTTTAATTAACCACCAAAGCCTCCGAGATCAACTACACAAAAAGCAAGTCCCAAAACCGTGAACTACCAAATAAAGCTTTAATTAACCATCAAACCCTCCAAATTAAACTACAAAGAAAGCCTCAGAACCATGAACCGAACTAAAGAAAGAAACTAACGCTTTTTAAAATTTAAAAAAATAATAATAATAAAACTCTACAAACTCTGAGAGATGACAGAGAACGAAGCAGTATACTGTATAGTACTAATAATAATAATAATAATAATAACAAATAACAATAATAAACACGGAAAACAACTAAAGACACCTGCCGAATAGGAGTGGGTTCCTGAAGAAATGGAGATCGACGGCGGCGGGCGAGGGAGGGAGGGGAGTTGATGTCCGAAAAAGCGCACTAATCGCGAGGCAAGTGGGAGCGAAAGATTCGGATGGACGATGATGATGGGGATGCTGATGAAGATGAAGATAGACAAGATGGTGAGAATGATGTGGTGTGAGATGGTATTGGGTATTGTATGGTGCACACACACAAGAAGTAAATGTTAACACTAATTATGATAATAATATAAAATTCTACTTGAAAACTTTAATCAATGTGTAATTTATTATTTTTAATCTATATATTTTAATACTTAAATATGTATATATTTAAATAAAAATATAAAAAGATAAATCACATGTTGAAGTAGAATTGTGTGTATAAGACTTTTTTATAACATTTTTCATTTTGTAATTATCTATCTTACTCTAGACTTTAAAAACTTGAATAACATTAAATACTTAATCAATATTACAAAACACTTTATATTTATCTAGCTTTTTATAGTTTTTTTAAAAAGATTAATAAAAATAAAGGAACTTTAAGCCAAAAAAATTATTTTTTTAAAAAAAAAAATGATACTTGAGGTCTTGATCCCATGATTTTATTCTCTCAAAGTTACCATTAGGATATTTTAACTTTTTTTAAATGTAGAAAGTGACTAATAATAAAGTGATGTATTTTTTTAATATTTAAAGATATTTAAAAAATATTTAAAAGATAAAAAAAGTACAATTACATTAGTAATAAATTTAAATAATTAAGCTCATATGACCGAGGAGCACCCTTTTTTTAAAAAAAATATTAATTTTTATCTTCGCACTATACATTAATATATATTTGTTTTTTTCGAAAATCTTTAATTTTTTTATTTTATTTTATATATAATGGGAGTGGGGCAAAAGACACACGGGTATGTGCCCAATTGGTCCCCCACCATTTCCGGAGTTGGAGCTACTGTTTCTCCTCTCTCTTTCTGTGTCTGTATCTTTCTCCCTCGCTCTCTTACATCCATAATGGATACTTTGCAGAATTATTATTACGGGAAATGGTATTAAAAAGTTATATATAGTATATTTTTATTTAATTAATATGTAATTTATTATTTTTGTTATTCCATTTTACGCTTCGTTTAGTTGCTTAACTCATCATTATAATTTTTTTAAATTTTAATATAAAATATAATAAGTAATTCAAATTTTTTAAATCTCAAAATAATAATCAACTCATCGTTATAATTTTTTTAAATTTTAACATAAAATATAATAAACAATTCAATTTTTTTAAATTTCAAAATAATAATAATAATAATATTAAAAAATAATATTTTAACAATATTTTATCATCTCAATTCAACTCAGTTTAATATCTAAACTTAGTTCAACATACATATTTTAAATATTAAGATATAATTATAAAAATAACAGATTATATATTAATTAGATAAAAATGTGTAATGTAAGATTTTCGTATAGAAGTTCCAAGTATTTGATATAATCTAACACAAATTCACACAAATAACTATTGTTAATGTTCTTCCACTTTGGATCTCAGAAATCAAAAGAAACTCCAGAACTAAAAACCACGTGAGAGTATTGCCTTGAATGGTAGTACTGATACTCCTGTTTAGTTTTGGGTTTTTATTGGGTACTTCCGGACCGCTTGATGGAACCGGCACACGTCTTTTTGTTTTACGAGAAAAATGATTGATTGTTAAAATTTCATAGCATTTGTTTCGATATTGTATTATTTTTTCCTATGATATTTCCTCTGTTTTTCAGGATAATTACATTCCAAAACTCTCACTTAATATTCAAATTATTTAATTATTATTTAATATCCCAATTTGAAATATAAATCAAATCCCAATTTGGTTGCTATGTGACAAGTACTTTCGCAAGTCAATCAACTAGGGGTGAAAATCGACCTATTCGGCATAGTTTTTAGATAAAACTGACACCGACCGATAAGAGAAAAAGGAAAGGAGCAACCGACCGTAACCGGTCGATAGGGAGGAAAAACACCGATTGTATCAACTCTAACGGTTCACGATCGATTATCAATCTCCCTATCAATAAGCTTCTTCTGAGAGAGTAGAGAGAGAGAGAGAGATGATGAGAGAAATGAAAAGTGAATTGGGGAAGAAGAAAGGAGGGAAGAAAATGATCTAATTTTAAAACGACGTCGTTTAGTTTCAAACCAAACGGCGTTGTTCTACTTAAATTTTTCTAATACGTTATGAATAAAACGATACCATTGTTTCAATTATGTTTAAAAACATCACTACAAATTTAAAACGACACCGTTCGACTTAAACTTAAGTAGAACAGCATCGTTTCAAGTTCTGAGCCAGTTTGAACCAAACTGTTGAATTGGCCGATATCGATTTTGTCTATTTGTTGTCGCACGCCGACCGATTCTCTATTGGTTTCGACCAATTCCGTGCTCCGACGGCTGGTCTTATCAATTTTCGACCAGTTTGAATTCCTGTGCAGCCCTACAATCAACCTCGTATGTATTTGGCTTACTCAACAACTATCTCATCTGGATTAGATCATCTTGATCTTCATCGCTTAATATTCACAATATATAAATTGGATGATAATTCTTAAATTAAAATGTAATATTCCTTATTTTTTGTTTTCTTTTTGCCAAATCATGATACCAACTACACAAACGAGGGGTTACTGGAAGGTGTGGCCAGGAGCAATTAAGTTCAAACTTAAATCTTTTTCAAGCCCCAATTTAATGGTGTTATGGTAAGTGGGGGCAATTGTACCCATCAAATTGATGGTACCATTTATTTTGGTCCCAAAACAAGATGGCAAATTCATTTTATTTATATATTCTATTAATAACTTCGCGAGGTGGATACACATTCTACACTATATGACAAATTTTGATTTACGAGAGATATATCTTTTAAGTTTTTATTGTAAATCAAATCATATGGACTCAATATTGTGGAGAGTGTGTCTTTCACGCTATCTTATCTTAATCTCAATTTATGCATTCATCATAACTATATAGTAATTAATCATAGAAATACAAAGCCAGCCGATTCTGAAAATATTAACCATTTCAAAAAGAGAAATTTTATTATGTCACTCTAATTATACCGATTACTTTATCCTATTGATATGTCAGTATCACTTGGTGTCATGTGATTTATTAAAAAAATATAAAAATATATATATATTCAAAATAAAAATTGCATCCTAAAATGCAAAAAAATAAATATTAAAACCCTAAATTCTCATACCATTTTTGTGTTTGGGTTTTTAATTTATTTAGTAAGACATATCACACCACATGATGAATCAATAATGCCATATCAATAAAACAAAGTGAACAAAATAACTAAAAAGACATATAGTAGCAGTCCTCTTTCAAAAATCAAGCACCCACTAGCACACCAATACCAATTATCAAAGGTCGATTCATTGCACCGGGATTCAATGTTGTCTGGAACAAGTAAAGTAACTCGATATAAGAAACAAGTAATGTTATATATAGTCGCGAAGTGTGTAAGTATCGTGTAATTATTTTTAAAAAAAAATATGATTTATTATTAAATTTTTATTTTTTATATGAGACCTATATTTATTTATTTTTTAAAAAATATTTATACACTCAGAATTACAACCATTATTTCTCGTTAGAAAATATGCCCGACCAACGGATGAATAAGCAATCAGCATTACTCGTTGACTTTGATACTTTTTTTTGAAAAAAAATTAATAATTAAAAAATAAATAAAGAAAGCTGCTTCAATAATGTTACTACAGCAGGGGAGGTCATTGTACATGGACTTGTGCCGCAGGCAAAATGTGACTCAGGTTCACCAATGTCTTGCCCCCCTAAATATTGATGGTGCCTAGAAAGTTTATATTAGTTTAGTTGGATGTGGTGGTGTTCAGCATTCTCGTCACATTCCTTATAAAATTTCTTATAATTGAATTAAAAAGTACATTTCTTAAATTTTTTTAATAAATTTTACTCATATTTCAAAAACTTCCTACATCTCATTCTTTATCTTTTCTCTATTATATTAAAATAATATTTCTCTATTATTTTTTTATTATTTTTTTTCTAACTTCCATTTACAAACTTAATTACTCAATATTTTTTCTTATATTTTGAACTATTACTCTAGTGAATATTTTAAACAAAAATTTAAATCATTTTTTGTGGATATGATAAATATTTTTAAAATTAATTTTTTTATATTTCTGTAATTAATTAAATTATTTTTAAAATTATTATTTAAAACTATAACAAATATGGGTATGAGAGGAAGTGTAGATGATTGGAAGAATAATTTATTTTATGTATTAGAATAAAATATTGATAAAAAATGGTTTAGATGATGAATAGTGATTCTTTATATTTAAAAAACTATTGTTCATCCCCTAAACATTTTTCCTAAAATAGGCATTCGGATGTATAGAGTATTTTGATCAAAATCGTAAAATAAATCTCAAATTATAGGAAAAGTAGTGCTTTGGGGCACCGGATGTGAATACTCTTAGAACATCAAATGGTCGATTCTTTTCAGTTACTCTTGTTTTCTGGGTCATGGCACTAATATATTTGTTGAGTTTTCTACCTTGAGAATGGCCTACTTATGTTGTCAATTGAACTTGAAATGGCTATACAATAAGAGAAATGTTTAGTTTACACAGTTTTTACAACAACAAAAAAATCTTTATAAACTAACGTGATTTGATGTAGTACGTTTATTAAAGAATATTTTTTGATATAAAATAAATCTAACGTATCAGATTCTCTTTTGGTGGTGAATTAGTTAAAACAAGAAAAGCGCACTCCTCGGCATAATTTTGAATTATAAATGATATCTTGAATCTTGCTTCCTCATTGCCTTTTGATCTTACAACATATATCTTCATGGAGGATACTTGTCTAGCTGATGCGTTGGCCAATTATGGTGTAGCTATGAATTATTTGTTCTATTTCATCTTTTCAGCAACCACAAAGGCATTTGCTGGGCTGCTGAAACTTGATATAAAAGTGGTATCCCCCAACTTTCGACACCACCAGTTTACTCTTTGGTTTCCATATAAATTTGGTTTTTCTCTTTTTAAAGATCCTAGTTTTCTTACGAATTTGATTTTGGGATTTCTTAAAACCCTCAAATTCCTTCCCTTTTTTTGTTTGGTAAAAGATTTTATTTTATTTTCTTAGAAAAAAAAAACCCACCAAGTACTGATTGCTCAAGTGGTCATGTGAAAGTAACCCTCCACCATGAGCTTTGTTTGTATTTTATAATGGAGGGGTTATGGGTGGGGAGTGGGCACATGAGCCCACCAATCCAACCAAAACGTAGCATATCTTCTTCAATTTCCTTCACCGATTTGTTACGTGTATTCTCACATGATATGAGCCCACAAATCTAGCCGCTCCATGCAAATATTCTCTACCGTTCTCTTCTTTTTTTGGTCCATCCCAAAAATAAAAAAATACAAATAATATAAATCTCCAACAATCGAATCCATCCTTTTTTTTTTTATCCTTTATCTATACTATATCTTCCTAATACTTAAAAGCATGTATAAGATGAACAGTAGTGAATAGTAGCAGTAGCAGCCTTTTCTTTTTCTCGTTGCTTTTTCTCATTGCATTTTGAAATTCAATTCCGATTTTAGTCTTCTTCTTCGTTCAGTTAGCATGATTTACACAGTTAAAATATCTAATCCTTACATACAGATACATGTAAAATATCTGATCTTTACATATAACAGATAAAATATCTGATCTACACACTTAGATCTCAAATTTACAGAACAATTCAAATTTACAGAACATTTCTCAAACTCAACTCAAGGAAGAAAAAAATTTCCCGTACTCTTCAGATTTCTTCCCGCCGTTGGTACGCATTTCTCTTATAATCTCACCTCTAACTTCTCCATTTTGCTTTTCTTTTTTTTTTTTTCCTGTTTCTCGCATATTTTTTTCTTGTTTCTCCGTGCGCGTTTCTGTGGGGGAGACGGAGGGCTGCGCGTGGGGGACTCCGAAGGTGGGTGCGATGGTCGCCGCCTTGAAGGGGACTCGTCGGTGGTGGTCGTGAGGTTCGGTGGCCACGTACGGCGGCGTAACATGAAACAAATGGGTGAAACCCATTTCCGTTCGGTTTTCGTGGGGGAGACGGAGGGCTGCGCGTGGCGGACTTCGAAGGTGGCTGGGATGGTCGCCGCCTTGAGGGGGACTCCTCCGTGGTGGTCGTGACCTTCGGTGTCTGCGTACGGCGGCGGAAACTCACAAAAATGGGAGAAACCCATTTCGGTTCTCCTTCCACGGAGGAGATCCATGGCTGCGCGTGGGGAAGATTGGTAGTGCCAGGGATGCTCGTCGGCGTGAGGGGAACACGCCGATGTTGGCGGTGACCATGGCCGGGGCTCGGCAGCGCTGGAGGAGAACCAGCCGTGCTCCGGAATCGCCTAGGAGAGAGAGAGAGTTTAGGAAAAAATATTTTTGCTACAAATTCAGTTAAATAACTATTTATATGTCCTATTATTCTACAATTTGCCATCTGAAAATGTTAAATAATAATATTTTTTTTTCTTTTCTTTACAACTTTACTTTTGTTCTTACTATAATATTACATTGTTGAATTTTTTACATAGGTTGAACTCCGTGAAGTTGAAAGTGAAAACAAGATATCCCAACAACTAGCTACTTATAAAAGTATCAAAAGTATGGATCCTTTAACTTTTTAATTTCATACTGTAAATTAATAACTGAAATAATTTATTTTGCTTCACTGATTTTATAATTTTTTAAGTCAATTATTTAATGTCATTTATTCAATATTTATTCTGCATGAACTTTGAACTGTTTCAAATTATAATTTCGAATTAGTTTAAAAATTATTTGAAGGTCTTTACACGATATATTATTTATATGACATAATTTAATTTAAAAAATAAATTTTTAAAATTTAAATCTTATGAATTCAATTATATGACATATATATCATCAATTAATAATACAAAAAATTATTTATATGTTGACTTTTTTTTTTTTTAATAACTGCCCAATGAAAATCATGTAATCAAGATAATATAACTAGCAGCAAAGATTATATTAAAAATTGTAACACAGTCAATCACATTAATAAAATGTACAAATAATACATAAAAGTGGTTACATATAGAATTTTTATATAGGAAAACTTTATCAACAAATTTAGTTCTATATGTAAATACTTACATCAATATTTACAGTTTTATCTATATAATTATACATAATCAATTATTAAAATGTTGAAATTTTCAATCAAAATACATTTGATATTCGAAAAATTACATCAATATTTACAGTTTTACCTATATAATTATACATAATCAATTATTGAAATATTAAAAATTTTAAAAATTGAAATTTAAATTAAAGAATTTGATAAAATAGAGTACATACTTATTAAAAATAATATTGTATATAAACTTATACTCTAAAAGATGCTTGAAAAATAAAATAAAATAAAAATTTTGTGAATATTAATAAGAGAGTTTGTAAATAATAGAAATGTAGTTTTAGATTAAATACTTATTGGATTTTAAAAAATGAGACATAACAGTTGAATAAAAAATATTATAAGGTTAAAATATTTTTAAATTATAATTCTGTAATTATACCTCTTTTACTATTATTTTACTACTAAGCAATTTTTTTTTTCCTTTTGCTATTTATATCTAAATTAAAAACCTCAGAATTTATTCTGATTACATAATATATAATAAAACTAATTGAATTAATCAATATAATCATATAATTTAATTACATTTTGACATAATCAAATGTTATATCTTATTAGTTATATATGCATGTTTATAGAAAAAAAAAATTTAAAATTGTTATAAAATTGCTCATAAAATTTTACCGACAAATTTAATTCTATATGTAAATACTTACATCAATATTTACAGTTTTACCCATATAATTATACGTAATCAATTACTAAAATGTTGAAATTATTAAAAATCAAAAATTTAATTAAAGAATTTGATAAAATAGATTACATAATTTGATAAATTTAATTATGTAAATACTTACACCAAACAAAGAGGTCTCACAGTCTTGGTCCATCTAAAACTTGAGAGGCAATTTTATCAATTTACTAAAAGTCAAGGTCCATGTAACAGTAAAGCCCAACCATAGCACACATATCAGCCCTTAATAAAAAATAAAAAAAATTTACATATCAGCTCTAACAACTAACAAGGATTATTAAGGAATTGTTAATTCTGTTCAGTAACTTGCAATATTTATTACATCTCAATATATTAATTTACTAATTTTGATATTGATTTAATTAATAAATCATCCTATAGTTTATAATGAATCGTTGCAATTAAAATGTGTCATATCAATTGGCACATTCATGAAAAAATAAATAATAAATAATAATTTTTTTCCAATCTCAAATTGTTGTGTTCGAACATCTGAGATTAATTCAAATTTATATTTTATTTAAAACCTTTTTTTGGGTAGACGCAGTAAGTTGGCTCGGGTGGGATTTAGATAGTGAGATAAGATGAAATAGTTTTAGATAAAAATTAAAAATTAAATAAAATATTATTAAAATATTTTTTTAATATTATTATTATTTTAAAATTTAAAAAAATTAAATTATTTATTATATTTTATATGAAAATTTATAAAATTTATAATAATAAAATAAAATAGATTGAGATAGTTTTGACAAACTAAACTCACTGTATACACATGATTGTCGATGTGGGGACACAGACAAACATATATAGTTCATAGATGGCCGACCATCCAGAATTTAGCAAATGTACTAATCAATTACTAAAATGTTGAAATTTTTAAAAATTGAAAATTTAATTAAAGAATTTGATAAAATAGAGTACACATTAAATAAAAATAATATTGTGTATAAACTTATATTTTAAAAAATGCTTCAACAACAAAATGAAATAAAAATTTTATGAATATTAATAATCAAGTTTGTAAATAATAGAGATGTACTTTCCGATTAAATAATTATTAGATTTTAAAAAATGAAACATAACAGTTAAATAAAAATTATTATAAAATTAAAATATTTTTAAATTATAATTTTATAATCATACCTCTTCTGCTATTATTTTATTACTAAACAATTTGTTTTCCTTTTACTATTTATATTTGAATTAAAAAGTTCAGAATTTATTCTTATTGCAAAATATAAAATAAAATTATTTATATTCAAATTATTGCTTAATCATTCAGACTAAAAAATATAGTTTGTTTATATAGCTGTTGAGCTTACATCGACGTTGACGATGGTAATGGACGACTAGGAGCTGTCATGTTCGATAAAATCGCAGAAGAAGCTCTAGGTTGCACAACAATCTAACTAATGGAACATACAGGAGAGGTAACCAACTTATTCATATTCCAATTTATATTTTAAAAACATTTAATTTTAGATATTCAAATAGGAAGTTATTAAAAATATCTTTTACATTATATTCATTCACCATATAGGAACATTTACCGTATATCCAAAATATTGTAAAATTATGTTCAACCAAAAAATAGATCATACAATTGGATGCAGATTTAGATCAACTCCAAAAACAACGTCACAAAAACTTCAACGTTCTCTCCATAAATGTTGTGAATGAGGAGAACACACCACTTTGAATCCATTATGTAATATTTAGTTGTTTCAGAAGTTACTTTCAGTAGCAAAAAAAACAATTATGTAATATTTAGTCGTTTTAGACTCTACTTTCAGTAACGAAAAAAACAATTATATAATATTCACTTTCCTGACTTGCTTAAACATATAGTCTGTCTAAATCTATTATCAGAGACTTTAAACAATTATAGTTTACTTAAACAATTAATTATATTATCTTCATAGACCTTATCATTAAATTCTCTTATTCTACACTAGATGTTTATATTTTAGAATAATCTAATACAGGGCAAACGTGCATCGCACGTAAATTCACTGCTAGTATATATAATAAGTGAGGATAATTATAAACAGTATTTTTATTGTCCTTTGAGTGTGGGTCCGTGTTTGGCAATTTCTGTATTTTCCATCCTTATATTTTCTTTTTTTTGTTTCCGTTTAAATGAAGGCGTTTTGTTCTTTTACGTTTGGATAGTGAGAAGTGTTGAGAAGTATTGAGAATATTTGTGAATAATAATAAAAAAGTAATAATAAAATAATAATAAAATATTAAATAATAATAAAAAGTAGATAAAAAATAATAAATAATAAAAAAATAGGTAAAAAATAATAATAAAATAAAGAATAATCATTTGTCAAATGGTCGGTAGCTTTATCTTTTTTGCTCTTTCAATCTTTTTACTTTCCTCTTTTTTTCTTCTATCTTCATTTGATGTTTCTTCTTCCTTCGAAAAGTAACATTTTTCTCTCTTATTCTTCTCTCTGTCTCTCTCTTCTATGTATCTTCTCTTCGTTTTCATCTATGTGTCTTCTCTCTTCAAATTTGTTTTCTGCATTATTGAGTTTTTTTGTCTTCATATTGTTGAACTGGTTTGAAAATTGTAGATGAATTTTTAATTTCCAGATTTCTTAACAAAATAGATGATTTCTTTTATCTTTTTTGCTTTGCATGCAATGGTAAATGATTAAGATCTGATTTTCTTTTCTTATTCTTCTCTCCCTCTCCTTTCTTTAGATTTTTTTTTTTTTTCCTTCCGTTTTTTGTTTTCGTTGTGGAGGGTTAAAATTCTAAGTTTTTTTTTTCTTCTTCTTTCTTTCTCCTTTGCGCTGCAGCCCACCCCGAGCCCTTTCTCTCTCTCTCTCTTAGCAACCAATTGCCGTTAACAAGCTCTACACCAAGCCGAGTCACCCAAATCTTTCATTTCTCTTCTCAACCTCCTTCATCACGACTTAAAAAGCGAATTATTTGGACCCACTGCAAATGCGTCAGAGGATAGGTAGCTTTATTTTTTATTTTCTCTTTTGACCTTTTCTCTTTCATCTAAGTATATTTCCTGTGCATCTTCTCTTTCCTCTTCACTCTCTCAACTCAAACCCCATCTCTCTCCACTTCATGGCACTTGCCGCCGTCGGCAACATGGAGCACAATGGACAGCAGTTCTTCTTCAAGGAGCAGCAGCTTTCCGTCGATTTCTCCGTTGCCATCATGCAGTCACCAAAAGGAAGATCCATCGATTTCTCCGTTGCCATCAGCCTCCGGTTCCACCTCGGACCATCGCAGACAGTGCCAGCGTCACCCACACAGCAAGATCTACTGTGAGATCAAGTCTCCAACGTCGTTCTCTCTCCCCCTCTGTTTGTTCCTTCGACGTCTTTGTCATTGTGTGTGGCAATTAGTTTCATTTTTTTATTATTTTATTTTCTCTTATTTAATATCGTATTTGCTAATTTTCTTCTCGATTATACTTTTTTTTCATGGTGCAATCATCCCTCCTGCATTCAAGACCCAAATCTAAGGTTGGAACTCCAGGATACATTGCACCAGAAGTTCTTTCTCGGAGAGAGTATGATGGCAATGTGAAATTTTTAATTTCTCATTTTCAGTAGAAAAGAAACTTTTGATATGTTCTCTAGCATGTTCTTGCAATCGAGGATGACATGGGGTGGGTTAGAACTGTGACCCATTGCATCACATATATATTTTCAGTGTTGGGTTTTTTAAAATTTGAAATTTTTAATTACTCATTTTAAGTAGAAAATAAACTTTTGATCTGTTCTCTAGCCTGTTCTTGCAATCAGGGATGATATGGGGTGGGTTAGAACTGACCAATTGCATCACATATATATTTCCAATGTTGGATTTTTTAAAATTTCTTTCACTTATTAAAAAAATAGGGCAAATGGATATCTATAAACATTTACATGTTCACTTGTTTATGTAGCTTGCAAACGTCATGGGTTGTGGTTAACATGTCCAAGGAAGGTAATTTGATGGAGCATAAGTCATTGATGTTTGAAGATGCACTAGTCTTGGGAAAATAACTATATCCGTATTTCTATAAAGTTGATGAGATGCAGGATTTAAACCTTAGCATTTCACTTTACAAGGATGGGTTTCTCAATGGGTGAGTTGTGGCATTCATTTGAATCTGCTTCTATGTAAGTTAGTAGGACAATTTGTGATAGTATTATCTGTAATCCTTATTTTAACTATCAAAGAGAAAAGTATCCTCTGTAGGCATATTAATTTAGTTGACTTTATTAATTTTTCATTCCAGACCCTAGAAAAGGGGTTGTTTTAGTGTTCCAAATGATTTGACTGGCCATGCTGAATCTAGCTACTTGACAAATTTTATTTTTCTTTGATGGGACTAAATCATAAGCCATACCTGCTGGAATCCACGGTCTGAGTTGTAGCAACCATCCACAACCAGTCTGATAATCAACTTTAAGAATTATATGAGAGATTGAATGGGAAGGAAGAAGGAAGAAGTTTGCAGTAATTTCTAGCAAAAAGTTGCTTTCTAGTTGAATATAGTAGATAATTATGCTATTTGTTTTTTATTATTGCTAAATTCGGATCATTTCTTCTTAAGGTCAAAGAGTTGGAGACCAAGCTCGTAGAACAACATCACTCAAAATTTGCATATTTTCAACAGAAAGTGTTTGTATCAAACTCTAAAGTGTGAATCATTTATTAATAATAAAAAAAAAAAGTCACTGCTAACTAAAGTGAGAATCATTTTGTGGGAGTTCTATGAGATGTTGCAGGTGCATTAATGCAATCAAAAGTTCACTCTACTTAACGTTCAACTTATAGAAAAATGGGTTTTAATGGGGGCACAAGATGGGAGACATTGAAGCAAATGAAAGGCCTCAACCATGAAGTCTTTGTAATCACATTTTTGTGCTGGAGTTGTTTCTCACACAGTCCGCTAACCCTTGCACAATCACTAATCCTCCACATATAGATATTGTAAAGGAAAAAAATGCCCATAGCCCATAAATTGGGCCCAGCCCATCAAGACATCAATAGAGACAAAAGAGGAACAAGAAAAGAGATAAGGAGGAGACAAGAGGGAGATGAGAGATATAAGGGCTGTAAAATGTCAGAGGGTTAGAAAAAGAAGGCAAAATGTTCACGCAAGGGAGATCTACTACCTCATGGCAGGCTGACATCTACAGTAAAGGGTTGTACAAACATATAAAAGGGGATGCACAGACAATATCAAAGGGACGATCAACAGACGAATGGATGACTGATGAATTAAGGATTTTCACTTCTCACATGGACCAAGCTCTCCCACAATCATATATTCTTCTTGAAGCAGCCTCTCAAGGAAGATAGTGTCTCCAACAGGAAGAGTTCCAACCTTCTATATACAATGAAATATGAGGATACATGAGTGATTGTAAACATATATATTATAGTGGAGACTTCCCTCCCCAAACCCCCATGGGCGTAGGCCCGTTGCAGAACCACGTAAATCTTGGTGTTCATTTCTTTTTACTTTTTCTGCTTATTTTTCATTTACCTCCATAGACGTATAAACCACCATAGTGCAGCCACACTAGAACACGGCCAAAGGCTCCAAATAATTCACATAGAAGCACTATCAGCGTAGAGTTGTCCAGGCCCACGAAACACGACATCAACAGTAGCGCCATCTGTGGGATCTCTGTTGTCCCATAACTAGCGTATCCTTCATATGCCGGCAACAATGCACTCTCAAAATTCGTGATGTGAAGAAGAACAAACTGAAGCGATAGAAGAAAGAGCTAACTAACAACCTGCAATAACAAAAGAAGAATGTAATGAAGGTGGAAGAATGATGATTTTTCGGTGTATTGAATAAATTTCGAATGAAGAATGAAGCATCCTTTAGAATCCCAGATAAGTACACATTGCTCGGCCTCACAATGGCGGGCATCCACTCAGTTCAGCCACCCCACAGGTTGCTTGACCATAGACAATACAAATAGGAACGTCCCGAACAACCCAACAAGCTAGCTCAACATCTCGCCCAGAGTTTGCTAGCCTACGCTTGCCAACACAACGTGCTAGGACATAATTTGCTCGCCCAAGTTTGCTTGAGCATGAAGGCTCTTGCTCCAACTACTCAAGCAACAAATGGGAAGCTACAGCGCCCCTCACTAGTTGGTTGCATTCGGCACAACAGAATTACTCAGTAGGAGAGAGAGAGAGAGAGAGAGAGAGAGAGAGAGAGAGAGAGAGAGAGAGAGAGAGAGAGAGAAGAAGAAGAAGAAGAAGAAGAAGCTAAGAAGAAACGGCAACCAGCTGCAGGCAGTTTCGTTCAAGCAAAGACTGACTGCAACAACTAAAACTCCCCGGTTTGTTTTTCTAGAAATTTGTGTGAATTTTGGTCATGCTAACAAAAATGCTTCCTGTGGTGCAAAACACCGGCTACATAGCCCCACCTGGGCACTATCCAGACGTTCCAATATAACTTTGTTGGGACAAATTGTTTGGCACTAATACACATGCGAGCATGATCACCTCACTCAACGGGCAACTTCTCGACAGCTAACAACCAGTGTTTAAGTATATGCCACGCATGTGAAACGTGCACCACACATGAGTCATGCACATTACACGTAATGAGAAACAAGGAACAACCCTGCCTCCAACGCACGTAGCATGGCCCATGCAACATTCTCTACCAACTTACTCGATCAGCATGCTCCACCAACTTGCTCGCCCAAGTCAGCTCGACCGATTTCATTCAAGCAATAATCGACTACAGCAACCAAAACTCTTCGAATAAATTATATGGCATTACAAGCACTTGAATCTTCTTCATCGATAAAACATGACAACTCACATACCTCACTGTAACATGTTGTTCATTCCCTCTTACGTACGCTTCTTTCTTCTTATGTACGCTTATCTCTTTCTGACGTACGTTCATTCTTTATGACATAAGCAAATCATGAGGGCATCGATTATGTGAATTGTCTGCCCATTCTATCTAGCAACTACGAGCCTCGTTAGGCGTGCCGAACCTTGATGGCGTGTTTTCAAAGATAGTATGTGACTTCTAAGGCACGCCTAATATTTTAAATATGCTGGAAATATTTATAAGGAGTAATTCCAGTATTATTGAACCAAGCTTGATTTTAAATACGACAATTATAATATTCTTGAAGAGCTCCAAAAATATTATAATTGTCGGAAATCATTTTAATATCATTAAATAAATATGAGCTATTATGAGATAAGAGATATGAGATATCATTAAATAATTATCAGAAATCAACTATTTTAGATATTATGAGATTTAAATTATATTGAAAGTTTTAATTAATTAAATGATTTTATTCTCTTAAATATGTTAAGTGAGACTTCATCATTTTATTAATGATGAAGGAATATTATTTTATAAACTAAAGTCAGTTTAAATAATATTCTATCTTTATTACTTTTAATACTTTTAAGTAAGTTAATGTTTACGTATTTTTAAATCAGTGTTTTAATCCTCCGACGTTAGATCATTGCATAGATCCCCAGATGAATGGACTGGGTTAAATACCCAGACCTCCCTCTCTTTCTTCCTCACTTTTCCCCAATTCTCTCTCTCTCTCTTTCTTCTCCCCAACGTATGTAGTACCCAGCCCCCTTTCCAAGCCGAATGCTCCACCCCTCAGCCCGGCGCTGCCGTGCGTCGGTAGACCTCATTGCCGCCGCCACCGGCAAGCCTCCCCATCCCGGCATCTCTCTCCCACGCTCCTCTTCCTCTCCCTCAGCAGTGCATAGCCCGAATGGGCTTGCTGCTCACTGCAGCGCCATGCGTTGTCCTCCGGCGCCACCACCTCCACGATAGCTCCGCCTCCCACCGGCCATCATCCTCCAGAAAGCTCAGCTCCCCACACACATCCCTCTCTCTCTCTCTCCTCACGGTAAGTAGCCGAAATGGGTTTTTAACCCATTTCTCCTCCTTGGGCCGCCGTCCGCAGCCACCCACGACCACCAAGCGCCTCCATGCGCTTCCCCTTCCTCCTCCACCTGACCCGAGGCCCATAGCCTCCCTCCACCGCACGGGCGTCTCCCCTCTCCAACGCACGGGTTCTCCTCCCTCCACCACCGTACGCCGCCACCCACAGTGTGTGACCACCATCTCTAGCCTCCTCCAGCCACCACTGATCCATCCCAACCACTCATAGCCCCGATTTGCCACCCATGCACGCACACTATCTCTCACGGGCTACTCTCCATCACACACACGGCCATCCCTCCCTCCACCACCGTGGACCGCCGTGCCACCACCACCGAACTTCCACGGCTCCACCAGCATCCCCCTTAGTCCAACCCTAAGCCCGAACCACCACTTTATGTAGTGGGTAGCCACTGCACGTGATGGACAGCCACTACGCGTGGCTAACCGCTACAGTACACGGCCAGATCCGCCGTGTTACGCTCCTTGCCACTATCACAAGGCCACCACGAGCCCTTCCAAGACCACACCTAACTATCCAAACGCCCAAACAGTCATGTACGCGGTATAGTCGCCCCGTACATTCCTTCCAATGTGATCAATCGTGACGGTCAACGAGCAACGCATGAGTTATCCCTTCGATGGTATAACCCTCTATCCCTCGTTATCTATGTTATTAGTTGATTATGTTGTGAACTGTGATGTTGATATTTGTGGAGTTGTGGTATTGTGATGTGTTGTGTATGTGAAGTGTTGGGCTTATTTGAATAGTGCGCTGTGAAGTGTTGCGGACTGTGTTGTGTAGTGTGGTTGTGGAGTATGTGCTGTATGGTGGCGTGTCGTGTGTGAAATGAGAAGAGTACACTCTGAGTGTACTTTGTGTGGCTTAGCGTGTGTGAATGGAGTACATGTAGAGTGTACTCCATATGGTGGAGTGATGCACCATATGACGGGTATGCCATAATGGTGATGTGGCGTGCTGTGGTGTGTATGAGGGGAGTACATGCGAAATGTACTCCATGTGGTGGATTGATGCACCATATGGCGTGTATACCATAGTGGTGATGTGGCGTAGTGTGGGTAAATGGAGTACACGTGAAGTGTACTCCATGTGGTGGAGTGATGCACCATATGGCATACCCGCCATAGTGGTGATGTGGCATAACGTGTGTGAAGGGAGTACACGTGGAGTGTATTCCATGTGGTGAAGTGATGCAACATATGGCGGATATGCCATCGTGGTGATATGGCGTAACGTGTGTGAACGGAGTACACGTGAAATGTACTCCATATGATGGAATGATGCACCATATGGCAGGTATGTCATAGTGGTGATGTGGCATAACATGTGTGAAATGAGTACACGTGAAGTGTACTCCATGTGGTGGAATGATGCACCATGTGGCGGGTATGCCGTAATGGTGATGTGGCGTAGCGTGTAAAAATGGAGTATACGCGGAGTGTACTCCATGAGGCAGTGACACTCCGTGTGATGTGTCGCAGAGATAAGGATGATTGTGTGATTGATGGGTGTGGAACGTGATGATTAGTATCGGGAACTGTGGAACAGTGTCCCAAAGTAACTGTGATGTAGCATATAGTCTGAGGTGACAAGTATCACTGTAATTAACTTATGGTTAGGAGTATGCGTGAATTGGCAGAACAAGTGTAAGAGTGTGCAGCGGAAGCATGATTGGGAAATATCACGAAGTGACACGACCACTAGTAGTTGTGCTTATGATGGGTGATGAGTTAGTGTAGAAATGGTGTAGTAGGGATCGTGACGAAATGTCACGATGTGTTAGCAATATGTGAGGAACCGTACTTCTGCTGAGTTAGAAGTTGGCGTAGAAATGAAGTAGTGGGATGTCAGGTGATGTGACAAGGTCATAGTGTAGCTTGGGTGTAGTCCCGAGCTATATGACGTAACATAAGACGTAGTAGTGAATGGAGTTTTGTTGTGTTAAGTGTTTGGATGAACTGTAAAAATGGATGGGTAGCATGAAGAGTCACACTAGCCGGATTAAGAGAATGTTGGTATCGGAATATGGCCCTTGTCCCTACGAGCAGGTGATCAACATGTTATATGTTGGTCTCAGGTAATAAAGGGGTAAAGTACATGTCTAATCTGGTTAGACATAAGTGCCGGACGGATTCACTATATGTAATGGGTAGTCTCTCTACTATAATATTTATTACTATTATATATAAATAAAATCATCATTAAAAAAAATCAATCATTGATGAGACCGACACATTTTTCAATTATTTATCCAAAAGTCAACAACTAAACATACTTCATGCATTCAAACAACTCAAAATACTCTCAATGGGACCCACAAACCCACTTCAATCTCTACTCATAACTATTCACAAATATTCTATAATATTTATTACTATTATATATAACTAAAAAATAAAATTACTATAATATTTATCATTATTATATAAAATAAAATCACTATAATATTTATCACTATTAAATATAAATAAAAAATAAAATTACAATAATATTTATAACGATTTTTTACGCATCAACACAATTAATAAAATAATAAATCTCATTGATCAAATCAGAGAAGTTTGATGCGTTCACAGTACACAAGTTGCACCACGATTCCATAATTGACCGATGGCATGTCAACATCTACAAAAGCTCACTCTCAGTAAATAGAATAGGAAAAAGGAAGACAATCAAATACGGGGACCATTATAAGGAGACAAGTTCAATCTCATGTGAGCTGATCTGTCAGTCAGCACCCCGACTCGACTCGATAAACCAATCATTCTCTGACACGTATCTTTAAAACCCGCCCATAATTCGACCCGGTATTACTACAGTCAACCCGGCTAACTCGACTCAGCCTTACACCCCCAAATTAATAATTTTCTTTATTATAAGAAAAAACAATGATTTCTAATAATCTATTTATAAAACATAGGTTTTATCATTAAAATATATAAATTATTTTTAACGAAATTTATTTATTTTTTTAAAATTTACTTAAAACTTGTGCAATTTAAATTTTATCCAACATTACTCTACCAAAATTAATAAATAGTACACGGATATCTTTTTTTTTTTTTTTTTGTAAGAATATCCGTAGAACTTATAAGGATTAGCCATTGACACGAAATTAACAGTTTAGAATTAAAAAATACAATATATTTAATTAAAGTACTTGACATGAATAATATAATTAAACGTTTAACTCATTTATGATAGGTTTAGAACATAAACTACTCTCAACTCATCTCAACTCATCATTATAACTTTTTTAAATTTCAATACAAAATATAATAAACAATTCAATTTTTTCAAACATCAAAATAATAATAATATTAAAAAATAATATTCTAATAATATTTTATCATCTCAACTCAACTCAACTCAACTCAACTCACTTCAACATCCAAACTCACCCTCATTAAATTAAAGATAATTCATATTTAACACGACAATCGGACCGATTAGAGGAAAGGACAGCGTTTGAAATGAGGTGTGAGAGAGAACTCCTGTATTAATGATGATTATTAAAAAAGGAAACCGGAAGTCATAGTATTTTCATTTCAATTAAAGTGGCTGCAAGCTGGACAAAGGCACCTCGGCCACTTTATCCTGCGCAATCATCTCCACTTATCCTGCGCACCCTTCGCCGGCTTCGGAGCTGAGATCTCCAAGTTTACAGACACACACGTAGTGATTCGAGCAGCTATTGCCTTAACTTTGACTTCAGGTACGGATCGGTCTCTGTACTCTCGAGAAATCTTTGCTTCGTTAGTCCATACGAGTCCGTCTATGAGTAATTTCGACTTTGAATTGGTAGTTGAAAGGATTCTGACTAATAAATACAATATAAGTTTTTCTCTGTGAAACATGCAATTGATCTACACCCTTTCTTTGAAACAATGTTTTCGATGTATCTTTCTCCATGCTTATTTAGTTCTGATTGTTGGTGCTGATTGGTCTTGATCTGCTGAATCTCTGTGTATGATAGCTGAAGTGGATTGATTGGATGTTATAATATGGAAAATTTCGAATGGTCATATAAAGTGAAATTATTCGAACCATAATGTGCAAGTTTGCGACTAAATTGTGGTATTAAAGTGACTATATAAGGGACAGCAGAAGCCCACGTGTGTCAACTTTGAGGTAGATCTGTTTTATGTTGAATAAAAATTCCCATATCACTAAACCTATGAAAAAAGGAAGGCTGAATTCTGTTACTTGCACGCCCTTACGAAAAGATTCTATGTGATTGTCTGCTATATGAGAGAAAATAAAGGATCTATGACATTAGTCTTGTTATTTGCGAGAATGGATTAGTTTGGTTTGATTGGGAATCCTAAGATTGTAGCTAAGTCACTGATATGGTAATACTATTATGACGAGAAGTCATAAGATCATATTTACTCTCAGGAAGATATTTCTTAAATTTCCGTTTTCCTATAGTTCAGTTGCTCAATAGAACCTGCATATGGGTTCATATCCTTCGTGTTGTCATTGACTTAACCTTAAAAAATGAAGTAAGTGAAATGTTTTCAGTGCATTTCTTTTTAATAAATTATTTACTTATATACAAAGGAAAATGAAAGGAAGCAAAATGAAGAGATTTTCCCAATTATTATTACTTTTTTCTTTTCCCTGAAAGCCAATCCTGTTAGTTGAAGGAAAATTTACCAAGGTCGTAAGTATGGAGTATTAAGAACGTAATATAAATAATTAAATATACCTCTTCCTATAACCTTAAGCTTTTGAGACAAAATGGTGATTTTATAGGGTATCAAAACAAAGGTCCTGAGTTCAAATCTGACTCTACACTCTATCACATTTAATTAAATATTTCATGTGTTGGGCCCACTTACTGAGGGGGGAGTTTGACCCACATATGAGGGTGAGTGTTAAAAATATAATACAAATAATTAAATATACATTTTTCCATCAACTTACGCTTTTAGGACTAGTAGTGGTTTCACATGGAGTATACTTGTGTAACTAGGAGAACGAATTGGTGATCTCGATCATCTCTTACGATATTGCAAATCTGTCAATTAAACCACAATAAAAACGTCATTGCATATTCTTTGAATAGATTAATGTATTCATCATTTTAATTGAAATTTTCAACTGTTTTTTGGAGAGTATGCTGATCAACTTCTCATGAAGCACTTTAACTGGTCTGTTCTATTTATCATCTTCTAGTCATCTTGAGTTATTTCTCTGTTTATTTAAGCTGGTACTTTTGGATTAGAGAGGAGTACTCTTCAGGGAAGGAGTCATGAGCTGCTTTAGTTGTTGTCAAGAAGATGATGACCATAAAGCTGCTGAAAGTGGAGGTCCATACCCGGTGAAAACTTCAGCAGGTAATTCTGCCAGCCAAGCTAGAGTCATTGCATCGGGACTATATCAATTCAAGTAACTTTGTAATGAATTACTGGATC
This sequence comes from Juglans regia, assembly GCF_001411555.2. NCBI lineage: Eukaryota > Viridiplantae > Streptophyta > Magnoliopsida > Fagales > Juglandaceae > Juglans > Juglans regia. Next base: position 26,380,928 of record NC_049911.1, read on the forward strand.
TATACAATCGCTATCTGAATTGATATCTTCTAAAATGCACCGGCCGGATTGGTTGGAGACTTGGGTTTTAAGCTTTATGTGTTTATACAGCTTAAATCCATTTTCTGAGACATGCATGCTCCATTCTTATAATGTTTCTTTGTTGCTTTTATTTTTCTTTTGGTATTTCTATTTTGTTTTATTTGCATGTGTTTTCCCAATTACTGATTTTGTTACTGTAATCTGAACTGAATTTTATCCCGCAGGAAATGATGGAGGCTATCATACATCAGACACTGCACCCAAGGGTGCACAAACTGTGAAAGTCCAGCCCATCGAAGTTCCTGCCATACCAGTGGATGAACTAAAGGAAATTACAGAGAACTTTGGTACAGGTGCTTTAATTGGCGAGGGCTCTTATGGAAGAGTATATCATGGGGTTCTTCAAAGTGGGCAGCCTGCAGCAATCAAGAAGTTAGATGCCAGCAAACAACCCGATGAGGAATTTTTAGCCCAGGTTTAGGCAATTGTATTACTATCTTTGCTGTGTCAATAAATTGGGTTAAGCTTTGTGTTAATCAATGTTCTACTTTACAGGTTTCTATGGTGTCAAGGCTGAAGCATGAAAATTTTGTCCAGTTGCTTGGTTACTGCATTGATGGGAATTCTCGTATCCTTGCCTATGAGTTTGCATCTAATGGATCTCTTCATGATATTCTACATGGTATGTAAAATTGAATTGCAATTGTAAGAGGTTAAAAACCTTTATCACATGTTTACCTATAAGAAAAAACCTTTATCATATGTTTATTTTTTTTAGCTGCTTTATCTTTTATGCATTGGCTTACATCTTATGCTGAAGTAAGGAAATTTCTTATGTAATTTATCAAAGATGCAACTGAGAGCTGAAATATTTGCAGTTTCTAAGTAGAATTAAGAGTTGTCATTTTTTTTTTTTTTTTTTTTGTAGGGGGGAAGGGGGTTAAAGGAGCACAACCCGGTCCTGTTCTTTCATGGGCACAACGTGTTAAAATAGCTGTAGGGGCTGCAAAAGGGCTCGATTACTTGCATGAAAAGAGCAATCCTCATATCATCCATCGTGACATCAAGTCCAGCAATGTACTGATCTTTGATGATGATGTTGCAAAGATTGCGGACTTTGATTTGTCAAATCAAGCTCCTGATATGGCTGCACGTCTTCATTCAACACGTGTTCTAGGAACCTTTGGTTATCATGCACCTGAGTAAGCAATTTATGGTTGCATCATGTGTGTTTTCCATTTCCCTTTCTTTTTTGTTTGAAGTATGATATATGATCACGAGTGAAGCTAATCTTGTTAACTTCGCATGAAATTGGCTGCCAAAGATTTCGTGGAACAACTGTGATATGCATTGCTTATGTAACTCATTTAGTGTTTCTTTTGGTTTATGAGATATTTCCTGACAAGAAATGAATCCTCAGAATTTTTACTGAGGCCAATCCAACATCAAAAAGGGTTGCAAGTGCTTTATTTTCCTCTCTTTCAATTAATTTGGGCATTAGCTGAAACTACTTAAATATTTCTATATTAAAGCTTGGTGTGAGATTTCATTTGGTTTTTTTCAAATGGCATGATGAGACTGCATTCCTTGAGCTCCATCCATTTATCATTCTGTACTTGTGGTTGGCAGGTATGCCATGACTGGACAATTGAATGCCAAGAGTGATGTCTACAGCTTTGGTGTTGTCCTGCTTGAACTTTTGACAGGGAGAAAACCTGTTGATCATACCTTACCACGTGGACAGCAGAGTTTAGTAACATGGGTACCGAATTGCACTACTCTTTTCTTACATCTAGCTCCTCTGCTCTGTTTTCATTCATTTTAGAAAAAATAAAATAAAATATTGTCCATGTACCGAAGCTGAATTTAGGATGGTTTTGAAATTTTTTAGGCTACACCAAAACTTAGCGAAGACAAGGTTAGGCAGTGTGTTGATACAAGACTTAATGGAGATTTTCCTCCCAAGGCAGTTGCAAAGGTACTTACTTTGGCCACTCCCCATTTTCAGTTAAAGAATCAGCATTTGTTTTCTAACTCACAGTTAAGGTAGAACTCAGAACAAGCGTACGCAGTTGGCACGTAATATAAAGAAAATGGAAAGCAAATTATCTATCGCTTCAAAGTTCAAACCCTTTCTTGGCCCTAAACTCTCATCTCAATCCCATTGTTTGTCTTGCTTTACAGATGGCTGCTGTTGCTGCATTGTGTGTGCAATATGAAGCTGACTTCCGGCCGAACATGAGCATTGTAGTCAAAGCCCTCCAGCCACTGTTACATACTCGGCCTGGACCCGCTGGTGAACCACCAAGCTTGTGATTTCTCTCTCTCTCTCTCTCTCTCTCTCTCTCTCATGTGGGTATAAAAATATTAGAAAGATTGTTTGAGAAGGTGGTGGTAAATTTTTTGAACAAGGTTCCATTTGCTTCCATCATTTACAGTATCAATTTGTTCATAATTTTGGGCTGGGTGCCGCAGGTCGGGGGGGTCTTTCCTTTCATCTGGATTATGGAATTACTCTTAAATGATAATAGAGAAAATCTATTTATAGGTTTTATTTTTTGCACATCCAACACACCGTTGTTAAAAAATTATTGGTATTTTATTTTTTTAAAGTTATAATAAATCCTACTATAATAAGTTGTGTTAATAAGCCGTGTTAAAATTATTTTTTTAATGTTAATAAGTTATGTGTAGTTAAACTATCATAATATTTTGGGCTATATCTCCTCCTCCCTCTCTAAGATGGATGACAAGACCTTGACTCGTGCTTTATAACAAAAATCTGTGGTTATGGAAAGCCTTAGTGACACGTGATCTGTGAATAATAATAAAAAATTGATAAAAAATTGATGTAAAAATAATAATAAAATATTAAATAATAATAAATAGATAAAAACTAATAATAAAATATTAAATAATAATAGAGTAATCTCTACTAACCAAACAGAGACTAGACTCGAATTCAGACAAGAAGAAATCCTTAAACCACGTTGCGAAAATGGTAAAAGATTATCCAAACAACAAACGCTGCAATGGACAGGCAAGGACGTGAAGGGGCAATTAAATAACATAATAATTCATTTTATGATTGATTTCCATGAGGCCTGAATCACATGTCCTTGCCATTCCCACGATGAATCCATCTTCAATTAGTTACAAGTGGGAGATGGAAATCAATGGTTCATATGGATTATACAGTACCCACTCTTCTGTGGTGATTTTTATGAAAGGAAATTCATTAATTGATGTGACACGTGTCGACAAATGGAAGCAAATGGATGTGACTCCTAACTGATGAAGAGAGCTCCGTAATTTTCCTTCCTGATTTTCTCGGCAAATATGTTAATTATTTAAAATGTATTATATTAATAAATATATTAAAAGATAATAAATGAGATAACAAATTAAAGATAAAGAATCTTTCTCGCAATTAATATTACAGCAAATCTAATGCTACATTTTTCATTTTCAATTTTATTTCAAGTGATAAAAAAAATAAACATATAAAATAAGTTATAAAATATATAATATTTAAATTTTAAATAAAAATTATATATCTATCTCTTAAAATCCGAAAGATGTTGTTTATCCGGTAAATAAGATTCTGTTTGAAATTTAGAATTAAATTAAAATTAACTCAGTTTAGACTAATTTTAAACTAAACTTAATATTTAAACATTTAACTCTAAAATCACTAAATCTATCTAAACTCAAAATCTCTTTACATATAGGATACACAATATTTTTCAACTGAACACTTTTTTACATGTAAGACCCACAATCTTTTTCAACTTTCTATAAATATATCTAAACTTATCTTAACATCCAAACACATAACTCATCTTAGGTAGACTCATAAAACTCATTCCACTATCTCAACTCATTACTATTCATAAAAAACTAGCTACGTTTAGTTTCCAAACTCAGCTGAGTTCAGTCTAATTTTAAGTTGAGTCTAACATCCAAATACTCAATTATCAAATTATTAAACTCAGCCAAATTCAAAACCTTTTTATACGTTAGATCTATAACTTTTTCAACTTAAATCACCTTTATACATGTGACCCATAACCTTTTTTATTTTTCATAAAAAATACTAAACTCATCTTAACATCCAAATATACTTTAAACTCAGTTTAGATGGTCCCACATAACTCACTTTACTACTCAACTCACTATTATTCATAAAAAACTCAACTTAACTAAACTCAATTCAATATCTAAACACAATCTAAATTCATCTCAATTCAACTCAACTCAACATCTCTTAAATCATCCTTCCCAATTCAGATACTGAGATACGGCTACGGATCATTATGTCACGGTAAGTATCTTTGATTAACGTAAACGTCATCGTTTTGAGTTGTTGCCATTTATTAAGGACCATGGACCATCGTGGTTATAGAGAAAATTACAGAAAAAGAAAAAAGCTGAATACAATCGCGGATTTCTCGTCCCTCCGGATCTCTCCGACTTCCATTTTGGCCTCGAGCTCCAAAAACCCTATCACACGGGAAAAAAAAAACGTTGTATGACTCTCAATCTCCATTTCAGTCTCTAGGTTCTTCTCTCTCTCTCTCTCTCTCTCTCGGTGATCTCCGTCATTGTTTCTTTCGAATCAGATTCGCAGTTGTGAATGAGTAAACTATTTCTTAGTTGTTTTTTTATTCATTATTCACATTCAATTCCTTGCTACGACAAAAATTTCGTTTAGTAGTAAATGCTTTATAGTTTTGGCGCATAATTAGCGATTTTATTCTATGGTATCTTTGTTAAATTAATAATATTTATTTATTTTATAACAATAATGGTGTTCAGTCTATAATGGTGTTAGCTTTTAATTTTGGAAACACTTAGCAATTTTATTCCATTTATTAATTGTTCCATGTCGAGGATAATGGGGTCTAACGTGCATCTGGATCTGTGTGGTTTAGTTGAAATTTGGATTTGCTACAAGCACTGTCAGTATAATATGTCCTAGTTATAGATAAATCTCTTGTTGATATTCATATTCTAACCGTGTTGTTCGATTGCTTTGAATAAAACTCTGAACAAGTGTTTTGCAAAATTTCCTTGCTTTTTAATAGTTAAAGAAAGATCTTGCGGTTGCCAGTCATGCTGGACTGATGATATAATGATCACCCACGGCATTCTTTTGTCAGTTTAGAGATGTAAGCGTTGAAATCTCAGTGATAGCATTGGTTTTGATAATTGGCATGTTGGTAATAGTTGGTGAACAGGGGAATCTCGTCTTCAACAAGAATAGTTGCACCGGTCTATATGGGGGAAATATGTGCGGCATAGCCTAATTTTTCATTTGGAAAGCTTGTATTCTTTGATGCCGCTTGGAAAGCAAAGAGTCTTTTTTGAAGGGTTTTTGTAGGACTCGTATTCCAGCCATGATGGTCAGCAGGCAGCATCTGTTGACCTATATTTACCTTCTAGTTTACATAGTGCTTTCATCCGGAGTTATTTTGTACAACAAGGTGAGGCATTCCTGATATGTCTGTCACATTATCCAGGGTTATTTTTTGGCTCTTTTTTTTTTCTTTTATAATTTGGTTCTGATTTCCCAACTGCTAGATTAGATAATTACTATTAACTCCTTCTCATTCATGCAGTGGGTCCTCTCGACCAAGTACTTCAATTTTCCGTATCCAATAACCCTCACTATGATTCATATGGGATTTTCTGGCGCGGTTGCATTTTTTCTCATCCGCATTTTCAAGGTAGGAGTCTGTTCAAACTTGTGATGCCTTTGCTCTCTTCTATCTTCTCATCACTGGTTTCCTACCATCCACCTAAAGATGTAAATTTTATTGAAGGACATGAAGCGATAAAATGAAGATTAAGCTCTACTGTTCCAACTTTTTGAAATGTTTTTTTACTAGGTCTCATCCCATTTCATTTCTTACTTTCTTATTCCCTCTTTGATTTCTTCTCTGTGCCATGGCATACCTTCTCTGTCATGCATTCTTTTCCTTTATACAAATCTATGTTGGCCAAACAGTTTGATATTTTTAATTGGTGCGTAATTGGTGCAGGTTGTTGCTCCTATTAAAATGACGTTCAAAATGTAAGCTAGTCACATGAACTCTTTGGTTTTTTGTGTAATCAAAACCTTTTGCTTTTCAGTAATGTCCTGGCTTTGCAGATATGCAACATGTGTCGTTCCTATAAGTGCGTTCTTTGCATCAAGTTTATGGTAAGCAACCTATATTGTAGAATTAGACTGCTGGTTTGAAATTGAATACAGTAATTGTTTCCCATAAGGCACGAGCTTATGCACACATGCTATTCTCTGACATAGCTGGGGACAATTCCAGGATACGATCTTGAGGCTTTTGTTATTTTATTTTATTTAGACAAGAAACAATAATTTTGGGCATGTTAGCCAGTTGTTTTACTATTGTCCTACATGCACCTGTGAAATTAAGAACTAATCTAAGCTGGTCCAACTATGAATAATACTATCAAGTTCTCCTGGATTGCAAGGATACTTGTTGTAGTGCTTCATGTGAGTTTTTTCATTATTATGTAGAAAGCAGTATCATATTCATGTTCATCAGTTTTAGTTAGTAGATATCAATACTTTTTGTTGGAAAAGGACTTCTGAATTCATTTTTACATCCTAGTCTGGCTGGGATTAAGGCTTAGTTGAATTGATTTTAGAGTTAACAATGATCTTTGACATTTTAGCTACTGTGGGGTCAGAAATGTATCTTCTTTCCATATCGTTTTAAAATCCTATTGCACATGGAAATAATTGGGCTGAACATCTTCATGATTAGATTATTTTTGTGCAAGTTTTTTTTGTTACTTGAAGACAATCGATTATAATGGCTAGTAAGCTTTCTTAGATCATTCCTGCTAAGTTTTTAGCAGTTCTTCTGTTAACTTTGATCTGTTTAGGTGTTCATGATTTGAATACTTGCTTTTGCATCGTTATGTTGATTTGTCTTCACTAATAATGTCTCATGTGTAACTTATGATTTACATATCCATAATGGCATGCATTTATCGTTAATTCATATATTCCCAGTATTCTTATATAAAAAATTCAGATTCCAAGTACTAAATGCATTTTCTGTGTCTATACAGGTTTGGCAACACTGCTTACCTGTACATTTCTGTGGCCTTCATCCAAATGCTTAAAGCCCTAAGTATGTTAATATTATGTGTTTGTATATCATTGGCATGCCTTGTAAACTACTGAATGGCTAAACTCTGCTTAAAATCTGGATTTCACAGTGCCAGTGGCGACATTCCTGACGGCAGTTGTCTGTGGCACAGACAAATTAAGGTGTGACGTGTTCTTGAACATGCTGCTGGTCAGTGTTGGAGTCGTCATTTCCTCATATGGGGAAATTCATTTTAACGTGCTGGGTACAGGTTATCAAGTTATGGGGATGTTTGGTGAGGCTCTCAGGCTGGTCTTAACACAAGTTCTTCTTCAAAAGAAGGGCTTAACATTAAATCCTATCACCAGTTTATATTACATAGCACCTTGCAGGTATTTTATTCTCACATATCTGGAACCTTTAAATAGGAGTTCTATTTATGAGTTTAACATGTTGATTCAAGCACGAATGGTGCTTATATGGTGTTCTGGTCTTTAAATAGCTCAACCTTGTTAGGAGTTAAAGCCCCGCTAACTGGAGGATTCATCAATCCTTTTTCGCAATTCATTCAATTTAAAGCCATATTATTTTATCTTTCTGTGGATATGCTTCCAGATAAATCAATTGACATGCAATGTGGGGGAACAAATTTAAATTATTTATGCTGTTTGCATAAATTACTGATTCTCACCCTCTTTCATGTGCAGCTTTGTCTTTTTGTTTGTTCCTTGGTATTTTCTGGAGAAGCCTGTAATGGAAGTTTCACAGATTCAGTTCAATTTTTGGATATTCTTCTCAAACGCACTTTGTGCTCTAGCTTTGAACTTCTCAATTTTCTTAGTAATTGGAAGAACCGGAGCTGTAACTATCCGTGTTGCGGGAGTTTTGAAAGACTGGATACTCATTGCCCTTTCAACTGCTCTATTTCCCGAGTCTATTATCACTAGCCTCAATATAATTGGTTATGCAATAGGTACATTGTTGGTTTGCTATTCGTTTCAACCGTTAAAACTTTCTAGTTGGTACGACCTACTGAACTACTTCCATCTTGCTGCAGCTCTCTGTGGTGTCATCGTGTATAACTACTTGAAGGTCAGAGATGCTCGTACATCTCAACTTTCTCCCGAGAGTCTCCCAGACAGTGTGATAAAGGTCAATATTCTATGCTATTCTTGTAATATTTTAGGTTGAGTGATCTCATATTCTTTCCTAATTTATGACTTATTCCTAGGAATTCTATAAAGTTTTCCCCGACATTTGATGATACTTTGGAAGAACCATTACGATGATGCCCATCTTAGAAAACTAATGTCTGCCATGGCGAGTGACCTCCCATCTTATTTCCGTGTGAAGGTTATTGCCCAGGAGCAAGCACATAATCTTAAGATTGCTACCTCCAACTAAGCATCCACTTTAAAACTCTGGCTATCCGATTGAACTGATTTTACATCGTCAAGTTTTGTTAAAAGAGGAAGATTAAGTAGTGGAACCACGGTTATTTTATGTTTTGGTTAAAGGAAAGATGTAAAAATTATCTAGTGCCAATCAGTTTCTTGAATGGTTGTACAATTCAAGTTATTATCTAGTTATATTCGTTTTGTCTCCTCCAAACATTGCAGGAGTTGAAGATGGAGAAGAAGACATCTGATGTATATGTCCCCAACGGCGAGGCGAACAACAACAGTGGTGGAAGGATTGGTTCTCTTCCTGACTCAGATGTGGATGAAGAAGCTTCTTTGATTCCTCACTCGAGGGTGTCTCATCTTGGGAGAAGCCAGCTTAGTAGCCATACATCCTAGAAGCAGAGAGAGAATTGCAAGAAAGTAGCCAGTCAAAGTACCACCAAGTCCTCCTTTTCTTCAATGTGGAAATTATATATTTTTCACGGAACATCTTTATATAGACGAGTGTATACTGATTTATTGTAAAGATTCTGTTTGTTTCATCCAAGACCCTAATGTGGTAGAGGAGAAAAATTATAAATATAGAAGATATAAATAATAATTTTTAAACAAACCTAATGTGTTATATAATTAATTTTTTTATATTAATAAAAATAAATTATTTAAAATACATCACATCAATTAATAGAATTCTTTTCTCTCTACTACTTTCGGTACTACAAAAAGAGATGCAGACTGATCTGTCGTAAAATATGCTCCATATGTCCTGTTGCTAGGGCAAGTCGAACGACATGTCTTTCAAAAAAGAAAAAGAAAAAAAAAAAAAAATTATCTAAACGTAAGCGGGCTTAGAGGCCCGTTAGAACTTTGCAGAGAGTATTACACGTGGGTCCCTTCCGTAGAATATGGTTCTAATTTGCCCGCACCACACCCCAGCGTCTCAGAAAATTGGTTTACACAGACCTAGAGATAAAGAAGAGAGAGAGGGAGAGAGAGGAAGGAAGAAGAGGAGGCGGCTTTGCCTTTACTATTATAGAGAAAGAAAGAAGAGGACACAAAGACAGAAAGGAAGAAGTGATATATGCTTTCTTGAGCCGCTATCTAGCTTGCGCCGAGAATGGTCGGAGATGTGAACGGAAGCGGAGCCAGCGCAACGACGTCTTCTTCGTCGGCGTTGGCGGAAACGCAGTACGTTGGAGCGAAGACGTCCGTGTGGTGGGACATAGAGAACTGCCAGGTTCCCAAGAGCTGCGATCCGCACTCGATCGCTCAGAATATCAGCTCTGCGCTTATTAATATGAACTACTGTGGCCCCATCTCCATCTCCGCCTATTGCGACACCACCCGCATCCCCGCTTCTGTCCAGCACGCGCTCTCCAGCACCGGCATCGCCCTCAACCACGTCCCTACCGGTATTCTTCCCTCCGCCCTTAACCCTAGTCTATTTCTATGTATGAGTTCTTCCACGATTCTGATTTTGATTGTGGGAGAATATATTCTTTCTAATCATTCACGATCTCGATTTTCTTGTGAGCTGTTTGCGTTTCTTGCATCGTTTTTTCATTTCTTCGGATTGATTTCTGACTAAGCATTTGGTTTCTTTCCCCCCTTTTGAGTTTAAAATTAACTTCGTGCGCATGATTTATTTGGCACCTATTATGCAAGTCTTTAGCATTTCTGCCACTTTGTTATCGATTCATGTAACTATGTTTGTCATGGCTTAGCTTTTAACTCAACTAGTTTATCCTAAAATCTCGTTTTACGTTCAATTATAGTTTTATTGATAATTCTTGAAATTGTACTTCGGTTTCATTTTGGGGGTGAACCCTGATGTTGCAAATTAGGGTTAGGATTGTTTGTTCTGCGATGGTGCTCTTTAATATTTTCATCGATTTTTCATTTACTCTGTTGATTTGAATTTTCTATACATGTGCGTGTGCTCAATTAAGGTCAGTCATAGATGATTATTTATTATTCGTTATGTAACTACTAACTTGATTAGCAGGCGTTGATTTGTTTTCAAGAATATTTGTAATTGTTGCAAATTCACATGGATCATCTGTTCCTTGGCTGTTTCTTTGCATTTCTTTTCTTTTTTATTAAGTCAGTGAATTTTCGTTCCTAACTCTTGCAAACCTATTGTTATATATTTCCCCATTTGACGGACTATACTCTATGATTGTGAGATCTTTGCATGTGTATTTGTTTATGTTGACACGTTATTGTATGCAACAGGTGTAAAAGATGCAAGTGATAAGAAGATTTTAGTTGATATGCTGTTCTGGGCAGTGGACAACCCTGCTCCTGCAAACTTCATGCTAATTTCTGGTGACAGGGATTTCTCTAATGCACTCCATCAACTACGCATGAGGAGATATAATATTCTTCTAGCGCAACCTCACAAAGCATCTGCACCTCTTATTGCTGCGGCAAAAACTGTATGGCTCTGGACCAGCCTCTCTGCTGGAGGATCCCCACTTTCGAATGGTGAGTCATCACAGATTGCTAATGGTCACCATACCTCCACTAATCATGAAACGTTGCAATACCAAGTTTCTGATCCTGTTAAATTAAGCCAATCTAGTATGTTCGTCAATTCTGAAAATTTTTCTTCGGGAAGTCAAAGGCCTCTCAGTGGTGGGAGGGTTGGTGATATAAAAAATAAAGGAAAATCTAGTCGAAAAACCGTAAATCAGCCAAACATACCCAGGGCCTCAAGCATGCCAGGGTCGATTCAAGAGAGTAGAAACAACAATTATCCTTACCAACCAGATTATACAGAAGCAAAGCAGTTAAAGAAAGCCCCACATGAATTCTTTGGTAGCAGTGAACCTGTAGTCCCTGCAAGTCGGTCTACACCAAATTTCTTTCCTGGCAGTTCTGACACTTCAGGGAGTAATGGCAATAATTTCTTAGGAAATCCACAAAATCAATATCCTCATTCTTTGAGGCCAAACAACCCTCATATGCAACCTTCTTTTGGACCGGAGAATTTGCATCATCCAAATTCTCATGGTCATGGTTTTCGCCCAATTCGACCTAATGGCCCCGGATATTTTCCAGCTCCACATATGAATATGCCCGATTTGGGTAGGCTAAGTATCCCTGAATACCCCAGCTATGTTCAAAACCCTCCTAATGGCCAGCACAGAAGTGGAGAAGAATTTAGGCCTAACTCTACTGAATCTCCATATTCAGCACGTATAAATGCACAACAAAAAGGCCATAGCCAGGGGGGCCAGGCATTTCATCACGATGCTATGAACAACAGGTTTCCTCATGGTTCTGGATATTCCCCACCTGTATCCTCTCCAATGAATGCTGTTCCTAGCAATGGTGGCTGGGGATCTCGAGGACATTCACCACCTTCTGACTATGTGCAAGGCCTTATTGGTGTCATCCTACTTGCATTAAACACCCTGAAAACTGAAAAAATTATGCCTACTGAAGCAAACATAACTGATTGCATACGCTATGGAGATCTGAAACATCGCGATACTGATGTAAAGAAGGCCTTGGATTACGCAATTGAACAAAATATGGTAGTGAAACAGAACCTAGGTGCAGTGCAGCTGTATGTTGGTAAAAATGGAAGATTATGGAAGTGTGTGAACCCTATAGGTGGTAATCCTATGCACTACTCAAAATCAACATGGGATGGCATACAGAAGTTTCTTACTTCCTCAGCTGGCAGATCAAAGATGATGGCTTCTCAATGCAGGTAGAGGTGTTTGATAATTCTTTTGCTACTTTGTTTTCCGCAATTAGTGAATTCTAACTTCTAAACTATTTGATTTATGAAGATATGAAGCAGCTTTGACCTTAAGGAAAGAATGCTTAGAAGAGCATGCTTTGGGTGATGTACTCCAGATCTTGAATATGGTCATTTCCGTGAAGAGATGGATTATTCATCATCACTCGGGATGGCAACCGATTAACATTATTCTTGCAGAGACTTAAACTGATATAGCTATCGAAACTGGTCCTTGATCAAAATATAAGATCAGTTTTGGCACCAAAATATTGGCGACTTAAGATGGTTAGAGGTATCGTCATTAAGTTGGACCTCATGACTGGAGGAACACAGGTCACTTTTGAAAGTAAGTAGGGCTCTGCTATTTGTTTCACAGCTTTATTTGCTGGAAGTAGCTGGCATCTATAGAATGAAAACTCTCTTTGGGTAAGGTCACCTACTAGACTGCTCAATTTTGTACAGCCCGGTGGCTATAAGATGCTCTCTGCGCCCTAGTTTTTTTTTTTTTAAAAGCTTTGCACCCAAATCACTGGGTCTATTCCTTAATTAGAGGTACTACTTCCTAGGTCTTGTTTCTTAAAGGTGTAGTATTTTAAGAGAGATGCACCAGGGAAGAGTCTTGAACTTTTTAAACAAAAAAAAAAAAAAAAAGAAAAAAAAAAGAGAAGGAAAACCTTGTAAGCAAATTTCGTAGCCGTGGATATATGATATTTGTATTATAGCCAGCATAATTAGGTTATGCTGGTTTGTTGTGGTATAAGGGGCCTTTGATACAAGTTTTATTGAAGACGTGCTATAGTTCTGTTGAAGGGTTTTGAAAAGACCGTGACGACATGGAGGAGTTTAGTGGTTCATTTAAAAGACTACAGAAAAGTTCAAAGCGAAAGAGATGAAGCAACTCCATAGACATCAAAGAAGCATACAAGGTATGGATGGTGACTCGTATTGTTTTTTCAAGTGTGAGAAGAGAGCATTGCTTTTACTCTTATTATAGGTAAATAAAAAAGAAGGGAGCATTGTTTATGCAGACAGCATATGCATATGTCAGATTTCTGGATGCCTTGTAGGAAAGTACAGCTGGAGCTTTGTGCGTGTTCTACCTTGAAATTGTTTATATCAATTATCTTGCTGCTAGAGGAAAAATCTGGGAAGAACAGTGATGCCATCTATGGCTCTATCCTATTGGAAGTGTGTACTTTTCTTTTTTTGTCCTTTCAGTGCCTGTTCGTGTTGTATTTGGCTAAACAAGTTGGCTTGGACCCTTGACTGATCTTATGCGGGTATGCTTGAAATTTTATTTTGTTGCTTCTTGTTATATTTTTTCAGTAAAGTTCCCTTTTAAGGATTGTTTTAGCTCAAATTTGGGAGAACAGGCTAGCTGGCTTGCTTTCGGAACGCAATATCTGGAACAAGCAATATGATATAAAGCTCTCTCTCTCTCTCTCTCTCTCTCTCGTGTGTGTGTGTCCGCTTCGAAGAAGAAGAAGAAGAGAAGTTTGTGCAGGCCAAGACGGCAATTGGTCAATGTTGTCAAGTTTTGAAAGTTAGACGAGGTCGTTGCTGGACTGCATTTGATGTCCGAGGAGGTACGACTCGCGTACTTCCAGTCATATTAATGTGTTTATGAGTAGTATTCACGCTGCTTGTTGGATTACAAGAAGTGGAAGAGAGACGGAGACTAGAATCAAGGCTGTTTATAATTTCTGTGACTGACTACTTCAGCCGTAGTCCAAACGCATGTTGAATATTCCCGCGTCAGCGTGGACGGACTCTCAAACCAACCCCCTCACCTACTTAAAACGAGTGGCTGAACTCGATTGTTTCACCCAACCCATTTACAATTGACACTAATAATTTATTTATGAGATGTCATTTCTGTGGGTCATCTAATTGAAATTCATTCTCTCTCTTTCTCTCTCTCATTTTAATCATCTCTGCGTATTGTAATTTGCTACACAGATAATTGCAACTATTTTAATGCACATTCAATTACGGTGATGGACCTAAAAAAATTATGAATATTTGCACAACCATAAAGAAGTGGGCGCGTGTCCTAAGGCGGCGGCCTTTGCCTTTGTGACATGGGATAGCATTTTCTGAAGTTGCTTAATCCCCAAATAATGAAAGTACTTGTTCAGATACCAATCCGGCAATCTAATTCACCACCGCCTACTCATCATCTAACTTTCGTTTGATGGAGAGCTTTTTCTTCTTTTTTGGTGCTTTGTCCTTTAGCCTTTTGCTTGCTTTTTGATTAACTTTGCAGACAGAATATGCCACCTGTTTTCAGATTCTCTTAAACATTGAGCAAAATGCAAAAATAAACTTGGTGGACAACTTGCCAGCTTGCTTCTCAGTTGCAAATTATGACTTCATACTGTATCTTCTCCAATTGCCTGAATCCTGAATTCAAGTAGTGATTTCTTGATGAAAATCCAAATAGGACAGAGGAAGGAGGGGTGGGAGGCAGGCAGCACACGATTCTACGCAAACGCTTAGTTGTAAAGTAATTTAGATACAGGAGTTGTGTAAATACTGCATATTTTTTAAAAAATAAAATAAAATTTATTATTAAAAAAATAATTTTTTTCTGTACATATTATATTTATTTAATTTTTATAAAAAATATATATATAATATTTAAATATTTCATAACTGTAAATATTATTATTTAAATGTCTCGCCGTTTCCTTTTTTATTACTTTTCAGTACATAATAAAGTTAAAAGTTTTAAACACTACCAAAGTACTATGGAATCACACCTCTATCGATACTGTTTTAACGTGGGTCAGCCTGCATTTTGACTTCTGACCACCAATTGAGTTCATATAAATAAGATTTAGGTGAGCAGATGAAGTAAAGTTACAGAGAGAAAAATGAAGAAGATAAGAAAAAGGCAACGTTGAAAAATACAAGCTAAACTCAAACCAACGGTTGAAAACGTCCACGATTTTTTTCAACAGTTATTCTACAGGTAGGTAAGTTGGCGTAGGGATTGCGCACGAATAAGTCTGGATTGCGCATGAATAAGTCTTTACGTCACGTCACGTATAACTAAAAAATAAACACTCAAATAAAAGCTCTTGAGTCTTACATTTATGCTGCTCTTTGGATATCGAAAGCTCAAGGCTAGAAACCGCGAAGAAAACTACACGATTAAAATGAAATTCAGTAAACTTAATAACAAAGACCTAAAATTTAAAACTTCGAATCCAAATCCATAAGAATAAGACCTAGAATAAATTACCAGAAATAGCTGTGAGAGCACACCATATCCAATCACCATGCAAGCACCAGCCAAAGCCAGAACAAACAGAAATCTCTGCAAGACCCGGTGCTTCTCTAACGTAGACTTCAAACTCGACCCAAAACCGATCTCTAGGGCCAAACCAACTCTGTCCCTTTCGTATTCCGATAGCTCCTCGTCTGCCAACTGGCAATTAAGCAGTGAGCTGACTCGGGCGTGTCGACACAGTAACGAGTACAGCGCAAACGTGCCTCCCTCGCCATTATTGTTAGCTCTAAGCACAATAAACACGTATTTCAACAAGGGAACCAAAGTGAGGGTCCAGAACACAAAGGACAACACGCCATAAATTTCTTCGTTGCCATCCGAGTGTTCGATATCTTCAGCAAATGTGTTTCTATATACGTATAAAGGTGAAGTGCTCAAATCTCCATAGACAACACCAAGACTCTGATAAGCAAGAGTCAGCACTGTCCTCCATGACTCTTTCTGTAACAAAAACACCAACTCGTTCACAAAACTTAATTGGGATTCCCTCAAAAAATCACAGTAAAAAAAATTAATGCGTGTTTGTGAATATTCCCAGCTCACCTTAACATGGTTTTGATAAACTCCAGGTCCCAAATCCATGGTTGATGAACTTAGAAATTGAGGAAAATCATTGTTTACTGTGACGTTCAAAGATTCAAGGAAGACCCATTTGCCAAAAATGTAATTATCAATTATATTTGATGGAAAAATATGATTCTTCAATAAAGGAGGCGACTTTCCAGATCAACGATGAGTTGTAGAGATTCAAAGCGATATTTCCACTAAGAAGTTGAAGGAATTCAAGGACAACCCAATTACGAAACCTCCCTCCCCCAATTTCGTGCTCTTCGAAGCTGAATGGATCGTTTGTGCGAAACGCATTGTTTTGTTTTCCACGTAGACGTTCCTGCGCGATTCTTGCTCAAAGTCACTTGCAGATATCATTTTCTTATTTTCAATAATTGTCAGTGAATGCATAATTAGGGCTGTGCTCCGACTCCGACGGAGTTAGAGTTGTCGTTTCCGACCTCCGACTCTGACTAGAGTCGGAGCCAAACTGTCCCTTCGACTCTGACTCCAAACTGGAGTCGGAGTCCGACTCCAATCATCGAGCTCCGACCTCCAATTGGAACTTTGACTTCCGAGCGGAACTCCAAACGACGCTCGAGCGGAATCCATACAGATAGGTTCGCTTGAAGTGCGCTCGACGTGGCGCTCGAGCAGAACTCTTCCAGAGAGGTTCGCTCGATGTATGCTCGAGCAGAACCCATGCAGAGAGGTTCGCTCGAAGTGCGCTCGACGTGGCGCTCGAGCAGAACTCTTCCAAAGAAGTTCGCTCGACTTGCACTCGACATCTCGCTCGAGCCAATGTTCAAAACGACGTTGTTTTACAGCTGGATTTTTATTTTTAAAAAAAAATAGGAGTCGGAGCTCCAAGAGTCGAAAATTTCAAAATTTTGCACAGCCCTATGCATAATATCTATCCTAATAATAAACTAAGTATAATATAAAATAAGTCATTGTCATATATATGTTTGAATATTATGAATACATTCTATCATAAGTATGGTAAGATTTTAACATCCTCAAAACTTAAGATGATGATAAAGACGTCATCTTAAGTTTGAAAATAAGATCAGATTGAAGGCCATGTGAATAAGACTTGAGGATCTGACCGATGAGTGACAACCCAACAAACAGAGTCTCTATGACACATGGCGTAAAGAAAACGACAATAGAAGTTGTGTAGGGCGTGGAAGCAGACTGATGTACGAGATTGATGATAAAAAAGAGAGAAGTGATCCATTAAGTACATAAGAAGCCTATAGAGGATGTGTGGTGAATGGAAAAAAATATAAAAGAATACGTTAAATATGAGACTCATCGCGAATGAAAAAAAACGTACTTACGAGAGACACTAGGAAATCAATGGAGGCAAACCGATGTATGAGATTGATAATGAAAATGAGGACAAAGAAACGTTAAGTGTGTAAGAAGCCTCTGGAGGATGTGGGGTGAACGAAAATGAATACCAAATAATATATTGAATATGAGACTTATCACGAAAGGAACAAAAATGTTGCGAGAGACATTAGGAAATCGGTAACTCTAATTCTATCCTAGAAAATAAAATATAATAGAAAATGAGATAGAGAAGGGAGAATGAGTGAGAATTTGAGGGCTACATCTTTGAGGCCAGATACTATAGAAAGCATAAAAATATAATAAATTAATGATACTGATATTAATTGATTTACATAATAAACTAAATAAGATACTAAAATATTAAGAAGATAATATTGTGTATAAGTATGGTAATATTTTGAGAGATGAAAAAAATTGTGAGAAGGATACTATTCCTACTTTTGCTTTTAATAAGCCCTCGTGACAAGCAAATAAGAGAGAGAAAATATAAAACCCTTCAATCCCTCGATCTGAAATAATATTTTCCTATGCAGAAAATGATTATGATCCTCACCTTGCATGCATGCATCTTCAATCACCTTTCTTTTCTTCATTCGCATCCCTTCAACTCCATATAATTTCTCAATTTCAATAGAGTATCTTCAAAACACGACCAAGGAATAAAAAATCTTTACTGAACTACTGAAGATCTAAAATATTCAAACCAGAACCAAAGGTCATGATTTGCAAGAGAAAATTCTTGGAGAAGAAAGTACATATATAGCAGTACCTCATCTTCTTGCAAAGCTTGTTTCTCTGTCTCTGGCCACCCCGACGTACAACCCGGTCATCGATCTAGTATGCTTTCCGCCATGGTAGAGTATTAGAAGAGATCCTGCATGTCGTTGTTGCCATCATGCACCTATATGAGACATTAATATGGAGCTGCATAAATCCCTATGACCATGAACTTTTTATGAGAATCAAGGTGAGCCTAGTCTTAAAGATCTTTTACAAGTTCCAAATGTGCCAATTACAATATCAAGGAAGTAATGTAAGGATTAGTGCAATCCACTTAGGACGAGTCTAGCAAGAGCTGAATATTCAAGATAGGCTTAAGAGAAGGAGATCCAGTAATCATCCACGTGATACAAGATATCAAAGAGTGCAATATAAATTAGAGCCTAATATTATGATTATGTGATTGAAGGTCTTGAACTTGTTTATTTCATTAAAATGACTTATTGTATTAGTTATAGGAATTGGACTAGAATAATTAGGCTTGAGGATGCTTGACCCACATGTCTTATTTCTTATGAATTATAATTTTTGGGAAGGCCTTGTATGTTGGCCAATGGCTTATTTGGAAAGTTACTTTTTAGGAACTAGGGTTTAAAGAAATACTGTAGCCGAGTTACTGTAGCCGCGATACTATTCATCCAAGGGTAATTTTGGAATAAAGGGTTTTATTTTGGTTAGAGTTTTAATTAGGTTTTGGTTTAAATACTCTTTCTAGCCTCATGTTAAGAAGTTTATGAAATTTGATGAATTTATTCATTATGAGTTGAGTTTACCTCTTATTGTTCTTGATTGAACTTTTGAACTTATCAAAAGTAAATCATAACTTTTGTGGCGTTCCTCCTTGTAATCTGGGTTCTTGAGACATGTTCTTTAACAGGTCTAAATTTTAATATAATCTAGATTTTTTAAACGAGTTCTCAACGGAGAGATTCTCCATCCATTGACTTGATTTTTGACTTTCTTGGATGAGTTTTTAAACTGATTGTGGGTTCAAGGGAAAAACGTGAATAAATAAGTCTCACGCATATTCTTTGTAAAAACGTGAATCCCATTAAAAAAAAAAAGATTTTTTTTTACACTTTTTATGGTGAGTCTAATTTTTTATAAAGGGACTGTATAGAACTTGTCTATTTGAAACTTATACAAATCATTACTCTTATGAATGCATTAACCCGATTTTGATGAAGTTTTCTTTGATTTTTGATGAAATAAGATTAAACTCATGAGCTTATTTTGGAAGGTTAAAACAAATTGACAGGATCTCCTTTTTTTCACCTCCGAGACACCACTAATGGGCCAGGCCAATCACTTCTCAAGAATAAATTCCGTTTAGATTCAGAAATGAGATGAGATGACAGATGAGTTGAGATAATTTATGAATAATAGTAAAATTTGTGAATAGTAATAAGATGAGTTGTCACTTGTCACTTGCCAATCATCTCTCAATCCAAACCGGAGGGTTTAATAGTACTACTTGCCACTTGGATCTAAAATTTACATGCAATTTTGATAACCATGCTATGATTTGGAGAACATCTCTCGAAAATTATTTAGTGCCAATGATTGATTTTGATTGAACAGTCTAATTTTGTTTATTTGTTGCGGTACTTGTCACATTTTAAGCTTTATCTACTATGATTGTAATTACCATTTTTCATTTTTTTTTTTCCTCAAAGTCGGAAATGGGCTGATCGATATATAGCTTTTGAGCCACTTTCAATATTGACATGTGCCCGCCCATTTACAATACTCCCAAGCCATCGATCGTCAAGTAAGGCCCATCCGTGTAAGACTTGCAATATTATTGCAAGAAACTATAGGAATGCTCGGCTGAAGATTTTCGTAGATGTCTCCCGCCTACCTCATTTTCATCCGTGCACTAGCTTTTTAGGATTGATTTGAATTTAGAGAAGAGATTAAAATAATTTTAGATAAAAGTTAAAAAAAATATTGTTAGAATATTATTTTTTTAATATTATTATTGTTTTGAGATTTGAAAAAGTTGAATTGAAATTTAAAAAAATTAAATTGTTTATTATCTTTTATATGTAAATTTAAAAAAGTTGTAATAATGAAATGATATGATATGATATGAGATGAGATGAAATGAAATAATTTTTGAATACAAACGGACCTTAATGTGGAATGAAAATGATTTATATATTTTAAAGTGTATAAATTCTGTATAATGATATATCTATTTTTAAAAAAATATGCATGCAGGCAAGCCTGGGTTAGATTACATCATGAAACACTAGCTAGCTATTTATTTAGTTTTTATGGATAAATTAGATTTGACGATGATGATCAGTATGTACCCCACGGGCCCTATAATTGATTGCTAAGTTTTTATTATTGTTCACGAACTAACTCCTGTGTCAACGCAGAGCCATCAAATTAATGAAACCTATTCCTGTCATGAATGAATGAATTAATATATTATTGCATGCATGCATGGAAAATTAATTAATTATGATATATAATTAATGGGTGTTAATTTGAACTCGATGGATCGATCGATGGATCATGTCTAATTTAATTACCTATATTTAGCAATATTGTTTGTCCTTAGCCATACATTACAACTCATCCACCCAAACGTACCGGTCAACCATCCAATTAAACTAATTTATTAACAACGTACGTACGACGTCCATGCATGCAGCCTTCAAAAATAACACACAAACTACGTACGTATATTTCACCCTAATTTAAGATACTTCAACTCCTATAAAAGCCTTCTGCGCATCCCTATCTTCCTCAACCAAAGCTGCTCTCTTTCTGAAATATCTAAAATTAAAAGTAGACGTTCTCTCCTACCCGCCTCGCCTATTGAATCCCATTCGCGTTGGCGGGGGAAGTTGGGACAGGGATTGTATTCTGCTTTGATTCGGGGTGAGATATACACCCAGTGAATCAAGTAAAAAAAAAAAAGAAAAAAGGATAAGATCTGAGATCAAGATGTTAGGCAAAATAGTTGTTTCGGTTTTTTCTGTTATTCTTATCGTCGGTGTGGCCATTGCTGTTGTGGCTGTCGTTCACAACAATGGCAGCAAAAAGGCGGGCGAGAACCTGTCTCCATCAATGAAGGCCGTCACTGAGATCTGCGAAAAGACAGATTACAAGGAAGCTTGCCAGAAGAGCCTTAGCTCTGCGGCAGAGAAAGGAAATACCGACCCCAAGGAATTCCTCAAGGCTGCGATCGAATCAACCATCAACGAAGTGGCCAAGGCGTCCAACTTCTCCGATAAGCTCATTCAGAACATGTCTGGCGCCAACCCCAGGGTGAAAATGTCAGCCGAAGATTGCAAGGACTTGTTACAATTTGCCGTCGACGAGCTCCAGGCCTCATTCACTTCTGTCGGAGACGCCAATATGCACACCATGAATGACCGGAGTGCTGACCTTAAGAACTGGTTGAGCGCTGTCATCTCGTACCAGCAAACATGCCTTGATGGGCTCGAAGAGGCACCCGAATACCATAGCCTCATGAAACAGAACCTCCAAGATGCCTCTGCACTCACCAGCAACGCTCTCGCGATCGTTTCCGAGCTCGGCGATATCCTTAAAGCCCTTGGTTTAGAGTTTAACATCAAGCCCAGTGGTCGTCGACTCCTTAGCCAGGACGGGTATCCATCATGGTTCTCCGCCTCCGACCGCAAGCTTTTGGCTTCGCACAACAATGGTGGTGTCGTACCCAACGCTGTTGTGGCCAAGGATGGTAGCGGGCACTTTAACACCATTGCTGCAGCACTCGCAGCTTACCCCAAGAACCATGGGGGCCGGTATGTCATTTATGTTAAGGCCGGAGTCTATAACGAGTACATCACCGTGGAAAAAAATCAAAAGAACATCTTCATGTATGGTGATGGAGCCAGAAAGACCATTGTCACTGGCCGTAAGAGCAACCGCGATGGATTCTCCACCTTCAAGACTGCCACTTTCTGTAAGTTCTGTCTACCCTCTAATTCGACTGACTTTAATGAAAATCACTATTTTTAGTTTGCTTGATGTTCATGACTATTGTTTGTGCATGCAGCGGCCATTGGAGAGGGGTTCCTTTGCAAGTCGATGGGATTCCAAAACACCGCCGGTCCTGAGGGACACCAAGCTGTGGCTCTCCGCGTCCAATCTGATATGTCCGCCTTCTTCAATGTCAGAGTGGATGGTTACCAAGATTCGTTGTACGTCCAGGCACACAGACAATTCTATCGCAACTGCGTCATTTCCGGCACAGTTGACTTCATCTTCGGTGACTCTTCTACCGTGATCCAGAACTCCTTGATCATCGTGAGGAAGCCCATGGACAACCAACAAAACACGGTGACAGCACAAGGCAGAGCTGACAGGCGTGAGACCACAGGGTTGGTGATCCACAACTGCAGGATCGTCCCAGAGCAGAAGTTGTTCCCAACAAGGTTCAGGACCCCAACATACTTGGGCAGGCCATGGAAGGAGTACGCTAGGACTGTTATCATGGAGTCAACATTGGGAGACTTTGTCCAGCCAGTAGGGTATTTGCCATGGGCAGGAAACTTTGCTCTCAACACCTGTAGCTATCTCGAGTACGGGAACCGTGGCCCCGGCGCTAAGACCAACAGGAGGGTCAGGTGGAAGAATGTTAGAGTCATGGGAAGGAATGAGGCTCTTCAATACACCGTTGCTCCTTTCATCCAAGGGAACTTATGGTTGAAGTCCACCGGAGTTCCTTACTTACCTGGCCTCAGACTCTGAGAATATTTAGGGCACGCATGCAGGATCAGTGAACTGATCAATCCAAGAAATTAAGCATGCAGCTGGAGAAACCAATTAAGATCATTGATCAAATATCATTCTATCTTTTCATAATGTTAACATGCAATGCAAGTGTACGTAACGCAAATTGGATCCTAATTAGAAAAACCTATTACATGATATATTATGTACGTGCGTGATTACTAATTCCTATATAATCATGCATGGGTTCTTGATTAGGCCGTTTTCCTCATGATGATCACGTCCCTGCTTCTTGTGTCATGTATAATTCCTCACTATAATATATGATATCACTTAATTTTCAAGGAAAAAAAAAAATCTTTGAAAATCCTATCTTGATCATCTGCATGCACGATAATTTGTACGTATTATTAAATATTACACCACTTTGGGCTTTCCTTAATCGATCATTAATTGAACATTACCTCGCTAGCTGCTCCATATGATGAAAATGATCATCATCATCTTTGACCGATTGCATGCCTGCTAATAATATTAATATCAGAACGTGTACTGCAATTCGTGCCTAAAATCGCCGCAAATAATTCCTAAAATCGCCACAGTTAACCCTTTTTCTCGTAGTGAGCTAGCTTGTACGTTTGAGGGGTATGAATCTTAAGTAGCTAGCTAGCCCATTTGTTAATGTTTGTTGTGCCATAGGTCCATAAATCGTAATCAAAATGTGCGCTATGATCATTCTAAAAAAAAGAAAATTAAAGGTTATTGATCATAATCAGTAATTTTTTATATAATCATGATCATTTGTTCATAATCTGACATGATCAAATTATGATTAACTGAAATATAACAAATAATTTTTTAATAACTTAAATAATACATAAATAAAATGATGATGGCAAATATTATTCTTATTAAAATAATATATAGATGATTGGAGTACTAAACTCGCTCGCTCCGGCACTTCGATCTATATATCGACGTTGTAAGAGTGACAATATATATAATATTACATTAACCAATTTTCCAAGCTGATAATACCATCATCTATATAAAATGAGAACATGCATATAATATAGTTCTTATGTATTATAATTCTATCATCCCAAGCATATCGACTATATATTGAGAAGTAACGACTTTATTGTAACTTCTTGTGCGCGCCAGTACATACATACATATGGAATCAAAATGTGCCTTACAAAATTATTAGGTAACTACACGATTGAGAGTAATCTTTACGCCCTTTTAGGACTTGTTTGTTTTTATAACTCATATCATCTCATCTCATCTTATCATTACAATTTTATTAAATTTTTACACAAAATAAAATAAACAATTCAATATTTTCAAATATCAAAATAAAAATAATATTAAAAAATAATATTATAACAATATTTTTTTCAATTTTTAACTTTAATTTCATTTTATCTGTAAAAATAAACGAGGCTACTGTAAGAAGAGCAACATTAACAAATTGTACGTTAAGTTCGTTCTATATTATATATTTTTATCATTTCAATAGTCTGGGCTGATATATATATATATGTATGTATGTAATTTAAGTGATTTATTATTTAAGCTAAAAAGAAAAATCATTTAAAATATCTAATATCAGTCACGGTAATTGGAGATGAAAGAATTTGAATGAATACTAATATTAATCGAAAGGAATATCAGCTTAAAAAAAAAAATTTCTTCTTACATTAAGTGATTTCGCACTTCAAATCGCACACCAATATTAAATATAAGTCATTCATTTAATGAAACAATATAAATTACAAATGAAATGATTTTCATGAGACAGATAACTTTATTCTTCCTTTAAATTTTTATTCTTTTATTTTTTTAATAAAACAAATTATATAAATATAAATACGCGATTTACTACGTTGTACAAAGCAAGTCTAAAAAAAAAAGTTATACGTATATTTCGGGTTCCTTCATGGATGATGCAGGCCCAAAAACCTAGCTGGGCCGCTTACGGAAAAGCAACTCTGAGCGTAGCAAGCCCGGCCCTTGCCCTTTTAGAACGAAAACACACGCACAGGAGACAAAGAAGAAGCTGAAGCTTTTCAGGCCGCACACGGCGCAACCACGAGCACGTCGTTGTCGTCATCCTTCTCCTCCTCAGCCTGTGGACGAATAAGAAAGAATGAGGATTGATGGAGCATGGCGGAATCTGGCGAGGGCTCTGAGCCGTTTAGAATCCGCCGCTCCAATTTCGCGACACAGATACTGCAACCCTCATTGTCCTATTCTTCATTCACCGGTTTCCAGATGTTTTCGCTCTTACTCTGAAGGTAAAGTTATCTGTATCTCACAAAATTTGTAATTGTAAAATACATTGAGGTTGTGAACAAGTTTTGGTAAATTACAGAAGTGCAGCAACATCAGCTATCGCCCGACCTCGTTAGAATCATGGAACAAAGGTTGTCGGCTATAGAACATAGGAACGATTCTCTAAAAAATCTCATCAACCAGGTAATAATAGCAATAATAATCATTAATATGAACTTCCCATTTAGTTCTTTTTTCTTTTGTTTTGTTGGGGGTTTGTGGATTTAAAAAAAAAAATGCATGGAAATGGTATTTAGTTGTTGATGTTGAATGAAGACAGCCAGAAGCGTCACCGGCAGAATATGCGAGGGCCAATAAGGAGCTGCGGAAGCTCAGTGGTTGTATGGACCTTATAACTCACTTGAGGACCAAACAGAAGGTACTACTACTTTTTTTTTTTTTTTTTACTAATTAGAAAGTACTGTTACTACTGCTGCTGCAACTGCTGCTACTCGTCTTTTAAACAAGTGCAGCTGTTGAATTTTTGGTTTATCATTTTTGTTGGAATTATTGGGTTGTTCTTCCTAATGATGAATGTGTAACATCTTCCCCTTTGGTACTTGATGTGAATGCCTAGCATTTATTTATTTTAGTTAATCATTCACAATTCTAGTTGCCTTTCTGTGTGCTGCTATTTGAGAGATACGGACCAAACCATGCATCTGCCTTATAGCACAAATGCTGCTAGGTGTGTTCTTAAAATGAAGGGATTGTTTGATTATATTGTAAGACAGATCAATCAGAGTGTCAGAGAGGTAATGGGCTTGGGCATCTAATACGCTCCCAATCTTCTTGTTTGTTCTTTTAGCCGTAAAACCTAGCAAAACAAACCACATTTCATTATTTCAGCTCCCAACCTTGGTCTAAGACCCCAGTTTTGAAAAGGCGTATGTACTGATTTGATTAAAAGCAAAATCCATCTTGTATGTTTTCATACATGTAATTGTAAAAAGGAATGTGCCCGAGCCATCAAGGAGACTCTAATCTATGCCCATTTGTATCTTACATTCTTCTGAACCTGGAAATTTAAATGCATCCTTGCTTTCAATGGGTCTTGCATAGCTCATTGGGTAAGAGGGCTGGATGGTGATTTTATGGTTGTCTCTTTCCTTTCTGTAGGAAATTGATGGTTTGAAGTCAATGATGGCTGAATGTCCAGAAGACAAAGACATGCTCGATATGGTCACAGAGGAATTACGTCAGGCTATTGACGAAGAGAAAAGGCTGCAGAGCTTGCTGCTCAGGTCTTTGCTTCCAAAGGATGATGCTGATGAGAGGGACTCTATCTTGGAGGTGAGAGCAGGTAACAAATACCTGTATGGATTGACATCCAGTTCAAGTTTTGCTGAAGACCTACTTCCTTGTTGTCAATAGGTTCCTTTTTTTTTTTTTTTTTTTTTTTCAAATTTAGGCATTTATTAACCTTTTCTTCTCTTTTTATTATTGATGGAACCTTTAATCAGGAACTGGAGGGGAAGAAGCTTCTTTGTTTGCAATGGACATATTTAAAATGTAAGTTACTTGAACAGGTTAAGCATCACTTGTTGTAAATTATTCTCAAGTTTTCAGTTAATCATGATATGTTTAACATGTTTGAATCATGACAGGTACGAGAGATACTCATATAAGAAAGGTTGGAAATTTGAGGTTGTAGATATAACAGAGTCTGATCTTAGAGGATACAAGGTGCTTGTTTCTTCCTCTGCTGAGCCTCTCCTTAAAAAATGCCAGTTAATCCATGGGGCTCGCAAATTATAGAAAGTCTGTAGTCTTTTTTTTTTTTGTTCTCCCTTTATTACGAATGAAATTCATCTAGTTGTTACGTGTCCTTGTTTTGACATGTGGTTCTTTCCAGGAAGCTAGTGCGGCAATCTCGGGATCTGGTGTTTATGGGAAACTTAAATTTGAGAAGGGGATTCACAGAGTTCAGGTTCACTAATCATTACAACCTGCCTATCTCACAATTATGAAATCAAGTGCCAATGACTGACATTTTTCTTTTGGCAGCGAGTCCCAGTGACAGAGAAGTCTGGACGTGTCCACACCAGTGCTGTTTCTGTTGCTATCCTTCCTCAGGCTGATGAGGTGCTGACTTTTTGCTGGACGTGGCTTGACATGCTATCTGAATAATTATGGGATGCAACCATATATGAAAGTTTTGTCTGGTTCCCAGATGAAACTTGTTTTTAAACTGTGTATTTTACATCACAAATAGCTCATTGCTTTTCTTTACTTGTTTGTTGATAGTGTAGTAGTATGCAAGTCTTGATATCTTATGGACATCTGATCGATAGTTCCCTGTTGTTGTGGTTTCAATTTTTTTGCAAGGGAAATGCTATTTTCTTTACCACATAAATTTTGGGTATTCTGCAGGTAGATGTCCAGTTGAGGAATGAAGAATTGAGAATTGATACCTATAGGTCTGGTGGTTCTGGAGGGCAGCATGCTAATACCACCAACAGTGCTGTCAGAATAACTCATATTCCAACGGGGATGACAGTGGCCATACAAGATGAGCGATCTCAGCATATGGTATTATAGTTCTGAACTTCTGCAACTGTTGTGCATACTTACTGTCTGCCAGCTGTGGAATCAATCTGGCCTTTTTCTCCCTTCTCCTGGAAACCATAATAACTTAACAGAGGTGCAGATCTGCTAGATTGGACAACTTTTCCCTAATTTACCTGTGAATTCTATTGTTAAGTGATGAGTTTGTCGGTGGAAAAGAAAGAGTAAAGGGTTGTTTGGATACAAGAAGCCTCTCAACTCATCTCATCATTACAACTTTTCCAAATTCCCACACAAAATACAATAAAGAATTTAACTTTTTCAAATCCCAAAACAAAAACAATATTAAAAAATAATATTCTAACAATATTTTATTTAACTTTTAACTTTCATCTCATCTCATATTTTATTCAATTTTCATCTCATCTCAACTCACTATTCAAATCATGTCATAATTTGCATTGGCTGTAGTTGGATCATGTTTTGCCCCTACCATCTCTTTTTGCTTTTATTTGGTATACAGTTGTGAGAGCTATGCTCTAATGTAGTTTTCTATTTTCTTTTTCTCCTTTGTTAAATGTTGTAATGTTGTCACCAAAACTATCAACCTGTCTAACCTTTTGTTTTTCTGGTTTTCTCTATAAATTCACATGTTGAAATAGGTAAAGCAGTCAGCACACAGTTTTTGGGTTTTTGTGATTCACTGATTAATGTATCTTTTCTGCAATTTGTGTTATTTGAATTATGCATAACATTGGTTTACATAGCTATCGATGCTAGACTCATGTTCATTGTTTATCTGCAACATAGGTAACATGCACCATAGTTACACCACTTTTTTTTTAACCTCTATATCTGGCAGCATCATGAGCCAATCTACAGGCAGTGTGCTTTATGTACTGTTCCTCAATGTTGTTATTGTCTTTTTTCTATCATGTTATTTTAATATCCCTGTGTTCTCCTTCTGCTTTCTGTGGCTTTTCATTAGAACAAAGCCAAAGCGCTTAAGGTGCTGTGTGCAAAGCTATATGAAATTGAAAGGTCCAGAATTCAGATCAGTCGATCGAAACTTCGATCAGAGCAGGTAACATGAGAGCGTGAGATGGATATTAGATTTGAGTGCTTGTTGTTCATTTTGAGATTGATATAGAGCTATTGTCACTTTGAACAGATTGGTAGTGGAGACAGATCCGAACGCATCCGTACCTATAATTTTCCTCAAGGTCGCGTCACTGATCATCGTGTTGGCATCACGCATCATGCAATAGATGATGTGATGCAGGGAGAAAACCTGGATATCTTCATTGATGCTCTTCTTTTGCGTCAGGAAATGGATGCAGTTGCATCTTTTAGTTCTTCCCAGTGATACCATTTTATTGGTGGTAGTCCAAGGTGGGCATGTATGACTTTTTAATTGTACGGATTCAACTGAAATTACTTTTTCTTGTCTCTTTTTCCCCTCCCCCATTTCTTGACGCACTGAGAGAGGGAGAGTTTCATATTTTCTCTTAGAGGATGATTATGTTGTCTTTTCACATGTCCTCAAACATGATTTATACAAGGTCTAGACGGTATCTGGTCAATTTTATTAAAAAATTCTCACTCAGATAAATTTATTACACTTGAATTACACTCTAATTATAGTGTAATGGTGTGACATTAATTAATTAATTAATTAATTAATAATGGTTGGTGGATGATGTTACATGAAGTTGGTATTAACACGTGATCAATTAAATACCTGAAATTGTTGGTCGTGATCCTGACTTACAGACTTTATCACATGGTATGTATGTATTAATTCACCGTCTTCTCCTCTTATGGTCATCCAAGACAAGGTATGCCCCCCACAAACAAGAAGATAAGAAAATCATGATTGCTGCTTTGCAAGCATAGCATCGAAAGATATGTTAGAATCATGATTAGCATTCTCGTCTTCTTGCAGAATAAATGTGATGCAGCTGCTTCAACATAGATGGCTGTAGATGGGGATTGTCTAAGCTGGCTGAGATCATTTGTGGGGCACAAAGTGAACCTTGAAAAAGATGTTGCCACTTTTTCTTACAATTTCTATCTTCTTAACCTAGGAAATAAGAAATTAAAGACCAAAAAGTCTTTCAGCCACAGTAACGGTGTAAAAACTATCACAAATGAAAGTTTCCTCATATTTTTCATTTATGAATAAAAATACATGACATGAAGAATATAAATATATACATAAGAAATATTATTTATCATTTTTAATCTATTTTGGATGTGGCATCAAATTGTTAAAAAAAAAAAAAAAACTATTTCATTTATATTTCAATCATTTGATATCGGGTAAGAAAATAATAATAAAATGATAATTAACATAAATTTTAGATAAGTGCTACATCGACCGAGGATGTAGCACGAGATCCATCCCGATAATTTTTATTTATTTATTTATTTTTATATATTCTTAAACATTTAAAAAAAAAATTTACAACATTACTTAAAAATACTTTCTTAATCATTAATTTAAAATAATAAAAAAAAATTATCGGGACCAACATTCGGTGGCTCTAATATTTTTATAAATTTTATATTGCCACGGATGCCAATAGATAGGGTGCGAATCGCCTGGATCAAGAACTGTCCGGATTGAAGGAGACATTTGAACATATCTTTACAAAAAGCAACCTTACCCGGAGGACCTCATATCAGGGAAAATGAAAAAGTGGGTTTACCTTTGTTCACTCTCATGACCATATCCAATCGAGAAAATGTAGTATAATCAAAGAAACATACTCTTCTTTTGCGGGTTTGATTCATCTCCTTTCTACCTCCAAGTCTTTCTCTGCCAACTTAATTAAAAGTCCTTGAAAGTGACTCCATTAAATGTAAAGGAAATTCACCAGAAAATATTGGGCATTGTATAGTTGTATCCACAGAAGTCTCTTTCTTTTCCTACAAGATAGAGAGAAGTAGAAACTTTGAATGATAATCCATTTGACAGTGGATGAAATCTGTCAGTTCCTTTCCATTATTGGGTTCATTAAATTCTCATTTTGTAATAAAATTTTTTTTTACATTTGGTTAGGTAGTCCTGGATCCATTACCCTTCGGGATCCAAAGCCAAAATTGGAAAAGAAAGTAAGAAGGAAATAAGAAAAGAGATACTTGGTCTTGCAAGAAATGGTCAATCAAGTATAAGGTTTTTGTCTGATTTTGATCATTGGTTTCCGGTTTTGGGCCAAGGGATCAAATTAAAATAACATTATGCCAAGATTTTACTATTATTTTATATATTTCATTGCTTGTATGTTTTAGATCTGAGCTAAGGCATTAAGGAGGCCTGTTGTCTCTGACAAAAAGTCCTCCTTAATAAAAGCATATCAGAGGTAGATTTGCAGCTCACAACAGATAGCTGACACCCCTCCAAAGACTCGGGGGTGTTAGAATCTGGGCAGTGGAATCAGAGTAGGTATCATAAAAGATTCCCTTTTCCCATTTATTTTTTCCTCGATGAAGAGTAAAATGTAACTAGATTATTGGGTTTTCGTTATTTTGCTCGAAGAATCAGAGTGATCACAAGGGTTTTGGTGTAGTGCTAGAAATATGGATGATTTTCCGAAGGTTTTGTGTGGGTGGAGCTGGGAGGAGAACAAATTGTTTGAGCTGGCTTTGGCAGTGGTTGATGAACAGGACCCAGATCGGTGGGAAGTGGTTGCAGCCATGGTCGGGGGAAAGAAGAGTGCAGAGGATGTGCATAAACATTATGTGAGCCTTTTGGAGGATTTGCAGGTTATAGAATCTGGTAAGCTGGACCATAAACTGGGGGAACCTCAGCCTTATCATCAAGTTGATTGCTCTCAATCCATATGCTGGAGTGATGGAGATAACAAGTATGCTATTCTCTCTTTCTGCAGCACAATTGCTTCAATCTCCCTTCCTTTGTTGATTTAGTTTAAGATTTGCTTTGCATGTTCACGTTTTTCTTTTGTTTGTCTTTCATGTACTCATGAATAATTTTTTTGTCTTTATCTGTTCAAATCTCACAAGATTAAAAAAATAAAATAAAGATGCAAGGCTTACTTTGATCTTCAAGGGATTCCCTTCTTGTTCCTTCCTTTGACCTGTAGTACTCTACCGTTTTATCAGAATATGTGCGATGGAATTAAATTGAAATTTAGGAAATGCATTCTTCATCCAAAGAAGGGGAGGAAGATCATGTTATAAAACACGTACGTATATGAAGTTTCATATCCATTATCGTTGATTCTTGAAGTTAAATTCAAAACCTCGTATCCTTTCATGTTCTAAACATTCTCAATTGAACTAAACAAAGGCAAAGCAAACTTATCTGGGTTCCGCGGCAATACGTCCTACTTTTCTTTCCTTTACAGATAAATTAAAGGACTTTGGCTTCCCAGTTTCCCGACTGCCTAGTCTGCCTTTACTTTGGATTTCCTCACAATATTAAGTGAAAAAGATATGCAACTCTCGCAATTGAATAAGCCGTACCTGGGCTCAATGAGTCCTCTGGTTCACCTGTTGATGTTCTGCCGAGGAGTAAATGATGTCTATATTATACTGTTCATCAGTTGTTTTTCATTTGTTATACGCTCAGTCACAAATTTAAAGAAAGCTGATGAAATACTGTTCATCAGTTGTTTTTCATTTGTTCATTTAAATGATGTTGGTTTAGTGATTCATGCTGTATTGTAGTTTCTGATACTGTAATCCTTTGCTTTGCAGCTTGCTCGTTCGATTAGATATAAACTGATCTCTGGAACCGACGGGCTATTTACAAGAGAACACATAGCCTGCCTGAACAGAGCTGCTAGTTATAGTTAGTGCATCTGTTTCAAGTTTTATCCGTAGTTTGCGAAGGTAATCAATCAATCTCTTCTTTCTAACACTGATGGAAGTTGTCTCCTGTCCATGAAATTGCTAGCAAGCCAGAAAGACTCAATTTCCAATTCCAAACTGTGAATAGCAGAAATTGGTTTAAAGCATTGTTTATCAACTCGGACTCAAAACACCATACTGTGGACTGTAGTTTTTTTTTTTTTTTGAATCGTAATTTACTGATATGGGTGACTTAATTACAATAGACCCTCTGATGGTCTGTATGGAGAACCAGAAACAAGTCTAACCTAAACCCATATCATGAATGTGAAAGACACTGAAGGGTGCATTTTGATTCTCGTTTTGTTCTAGTTATAAGGTGTGCCAAAACATGTTCTGTTTTGAGTAATCTCTGCATTCGCCATTCGGAAATTCATTCTGTGACACATTGATTTGTTTTTAATGAACCACCTGGGCTGGCATGTGAGAAGGACCAAAGCATCATTACATTCGAATACCTGGAATGGTTCTGCAGTTTGTAACATGAGAAAAGAAATGGCATTCAAAACATACGATTGTCATTCCACAGTGTTTTCTAATTGCAACAAGCCATTCGTCCTAGAGATTATTGTACAAACAAAGTGTCCAAAGCTACGCGTACATAATTTATAGGGATAGAAGAAAGATCATATCTAATGTGTGTGCTGCTGCTAATTAATTTCTGATCAATGCTAATGCATTTCCAGATTCTCTATCGGAAGATCCAATAATGGATAAACACTAGCATTGCTTCTGAAGCACAAACTTCATGGAACTTTTCAGCTGACATAGCACTCTATTACCTGCAATGAAACAATTTGACAATCAAGGCACAGTAACTTGGGTAGATGACACTTACTTTTCTTCTTTTTAGTAGATATAATTGCTGATTACACTTCAAAAGAAATACAAATCAATTGAATGCGAATGATCTGCATAAAAAACAAAAAAATATGACAAAATCACAAGCTAGTTATATAATGCAACCTCAGAGACCAGAAAGAAAGTACCCAGGAGCTCACTCTTTCTTGAACAAACATTTTAATATATGCAATTGTGTGTAGGAATAAGGAAATGTGTGTGAGAGAGTGAAACCAAATTAAAAGATTAATGTAGGGGAGAGGAGAGAAAAGAGGAGAGAGGCACAGCCAGGGAAGAGGCAGTGCATGAGTAGAGCCACAACAGGCTCCAATCCTGTCGACGGTTCCATCCATGCTCTGCCCACTCCCTGTCTATGTTTGTTCTCTTGCTGTTGTCTCTCAAACTTCTCTTTCTCCTCACCTATTCACCTTTACCTCACATATCTGTCACCATCTCAACAATTGTCAAAACAACAATAATCAATCTCCCAACAATGAGATTTTTGCCTCAAAGCTTCTGTTTTTACCACAGGCTCAGGCTGCTTCTGTTTATGCCTATGCTCCGTCATTTTGCTCTATATATAATGCCAAGAAGGCAAAGGGAGGTTGTCGTACATGTACAAGAACTTTGAGATTTTTAGTTGAACAAGCTGGCTATGTACTACCTCTTTTGTGTACTGACAGAAAATAAAAGTCAGAAGGAGAAAATAAACGTACTACCCCTCTTTGCTCCTTGTACTCCAATCTGCTCAACCATGGTACTGCAGTGCAACCTCGTTTTTACAGAAAATTCAGAATTCAAGACAAAATCATTTTGGAATCTGATAGTCCTCAGGGGGAAAAAAGAGATAGATGTTATGTAGTGGTTCTTGTCGGGATCATAAATTATGGTAAGTATTCTTAAGATATAAAATAAATAATAAAATTTATTTATTTTTATTAGATTAAATTTTTGAAATAATTTGTGATTTCACATGATATCAGAGTAGTGATCTTGAATTCGCACCATGACTCTATATTTTATTCCATTTAATTAAATATTCTATGTTGGGCTATCCATTAAGGGAGAGTCTAATCCACACATGAGGGAGAGTGTTAAGATATAAAATAAATAATAAAATCTATATCTTCCCATCAATTTAAACTTTTGAGACAATTAGCGATTAACAACTACGATTTTCCCATCTCAATATTAGAAGATCTCTAATTTAATTTCAAATTTCAAATTTCAAATTAAGGTAGTAGTATCATCTGAATTACTTAATTTCAAATAATGGTTATTATTTAAAAAACTCCACCGTAAAATTGTCTAAAAAATATAGACGATCCCCACCTGATTGTAAATAAGGGTGTGTGATGGAAGTATCTCTATTACTTTTGAACAGATAATATATATATATATATATATATATATATATATATATATATATATATAAGCAAGGGGGATTAATTGAAAGAAAGGTTTGCAATTATTCTATAGAGCTAGAAATGAACAATATTCCCTCGAGTAAGATAAGAAGATAGCAACCCTGATGGAACCTGCAAAGTTTTCCATGGTCCTAAAATAATCAATTTTGGCTTTTCCGCATGCATAAAAAGAGGCGTTTCAGATTAATGGTGTGGGCAACATAGCCAGGACAACCTTCATGGTTTGCATCATGTGGTCATGATGCTCTTCAGCCAAAACCAATCCAGCTTTGAATAGTATGAGCAAGGTGCCATCCCATTACGATTCTAATCCAAAGACACAATCTATGAGCAGATATGACATTTGACAACCTCTTCAATCTGCCGTCTCAGAGTGTGTAATTCAAGCATACTCTTTTTAAAAAATAATAAAATTTATTATTTAAAAATTAATTTTTTTTTCATGTGAGTTTACATTCGCCTATATTTTATAAAGAAAATAGGTGAAACTTGCATGCTCTAAACTATACAAATAATTTTCCATCTTATTTATATGCCATTTTTTCCCTTGAGCATGTATTCGCCATTTATTTATATTCGAAAATTAAATCTGAAATATATCTTAATCTGTTCTACCAGATAAAAAAAAAAAAAAAATCTGTTCACCGTTGATTGAGTCCAAAGGCCATAGACACAATTTATAAAAAGAAATATAAGTGTCGTACAGTCGTTTTGAAATAAATAAATAAATATGAGATTTATATTAAAAAAATTAATTTTTTATAAATAAATTTTACTAATTTTTAAAATAATTACATGACGTATTCTACTAACATTACTCATTTACGAATCAATCAGCCATCTGATCTCGTTAACGAAGTCACGGGCTCGTCAGGACTGCCCAACTTCGAGACCTCTCTACTCTTTACCTTTTTGGTACTCTATAAAACATGACTCCGATCCGAACTTTTTGGCCGATGCAACGTGGAAAGCTGCAAACCAAGTTGCTGAAAAAAGCAACACATCTCTCTGCTTTAGATCTGATGCATAAACCATCAATTGCTTGCTTGATTCCGTGAAACTCATATTCTGTTTTAACATTAAACATTTGGTGAGTTGTTAGGTGCCAAACCCAAATGGTAGGGCCATGACACTTTCTAGAACCAAACAAGTAACAACTATGATCTAACCCATGATTTTCTCCGAACTACTTGACTTCTGTCCTTGGCGGCGGATGGTTACATACGTCATGCACCACGGTGGGCAAGTGTATTTGGAGGAGACAACTTCGCATATCTTAGGTTTGGTTATGGAGTTGAGTTGAGATGAAATGAAATATTTTATTAAAAATTAAATAAAATAGTATTATATATTTTTTTATTTGAAAAAATTTACTTATTTGTTATATTTTGTATGAGAGTTTAATTTTTTTTAATAATTATATAAGATGAGATAAGATAAGATGATTTAATTTTATGTAATCAAACCAACCTTCTAATCAAGCTTTTAGTCAAGCAAGGTGCAAGAGGGCCTATTCAGTAATACTTTGGTTTTAAATTTTCCAAAAAAGAAATCAGAGGCTCTTTGAAAATTGCTCAGGCAGGGTTTGTAGATGATTTTGAGATGCACGTGTAAACTTCCCAATCTGGTTGGTCAGAAGTGCGTATTGCCAAATTTAGGTTTGAATTGCTGCTACTTGTGGCAAGTTGTACTCATTTTTCAGTTTAATTTTCTCTCGTTAGTTTTGGGCTTTATGATGTTTTCATCATGACCATCAAGACGTTAGGATCGGTAGTCATGGTATTCAACAATTGTAAGCGAGTTCAACAAAAAAATAATGAGGTGCAGACGTGCCGTCCTCTTTCTTTCCTTCTTTTTTTCCTTTAAAAGAAACGAAAAACTTTGGATATATGTTAATAGAACTACAAAGTGTAAGAGTTTTATTTAAACTCAATGTCCCACATACTTATTTTGATAGAGTTTGGAATAGTTTAAAACTTATTAGTTAATAGATGAGTTATAATGGAATAAGAAAACTCCTAATAGATAAAATTAATTCTATATCTCTAATCATAGTTAAACACAAAGTCTTAGATTTCTTGATGGTCAGAAATCTATAAATAACACTGAGGGGTTAAAGGGTTCACACCTATAATATTAGAGTGCCTCTAGCCATCGGAAGAAACTAGTAAGGCTAAGTTGTTAGGGTGATCATTCTCTCATAGTTAGATTAATTTCTTCATCAAACAGATGGACAAAGGTACGTATTTAATTATCATTATTTTATTATTGTGGATCATAGAAAAGCAAATATCCAATTATTAATATTCATGTTAAAATATTTAACATGTGGTATATTTGATTTCATATGTACTTTTGCATTTGTGATTTTATCATGCGAAAGAATAAAAGATTGCCTTGTTTATCTGAAAGGGAAATTACGATATACTCTATTTTATTGTTTGTTTTTCAAAAATCTAGAGCGATACACATTCACTAACGTATTAGGTTTCCAATGTATCTATCTATCCTTTTGCCGTACTGCGCATCAACTTTACTTTTGGTTTTATTCCATGCTTTCTTTGTGTATTGTTTACATTGATTGCGTGTTGGGGAAAATGTTGTATTGTATCTGTGCTAGGTAAAGGGGTTGAGAAACCGCCATGAATGTATAATGGTGGAGCCGCTATGTGTCGGCATCATGCGACATAAGGTGGCCTTGTCACTATGCCGGCAAAGGGGCAGCGCAAAGGAGCTATGTAGTCTCGAATCGGCGTTGCCCTTGCCTAATTGAGAATCTTGTCGGGGCTTATGGTTTTTGGCACTTAGGAGGAGGCTGGGAACCTCTTCCACGACGATTCTGTGACGGCAGCACAGAGGGCTTTATAGCACAGTGGTCGCTGCGTGATGTTAGTTAAATAAAAAAAAATTAAAAAAAAAAGGACGGGAAGATGACCTCAAGGTCACCGGTGGAAGGACGACGGAGACTCATTGTTGCCCTCTCCTCGCCGACGACACCATAGTCGCAGCTTAAGGCTGCGGTAGTTGAAACTTGAAAGGATTAGTGGCAGCGGCTGGAAGTTGAAGAAGATGCGATTAGGGTTCCTGTTATGCAATGAGGGATGGGCTACTGGGCTGGGCCGTGGCCCAGTCCAACACTAAGAGAAAAGAAATGAGCCACTGATGTGGCCCAGCCCGGAAGAAGAAAAAAAAAAAAGAAAAAACAGAATGGAAAATCGGGCTGTAGGCCCTGTACAGAAGGATCGGTCAGATTATAATATTATTTATTAAAAAAAATCTGAAATTTTATTTTTCTTTTATATGAATGTTATTATTGTTAAATACATGTATTAAAGTTTATTAAGTTTTTTATACATGTTATTATTGGTATATACTTGTATTAAATTAAATTTTATGCATGTTATTATTGTTAAATACATGTATTAAATTTTATTAAATGTCATATGCATGTTATTATTGTTAAATACATGTATTAAATATTTTGTACATGTTATTATTAAATACATGTATGAATTATTTATTTTGACTCTCATTGTCATGCCGTGTATATTTGTTTATTTAATATAGGGCAAATGATTTACATCAAAATTAAAGAAAAAATTGATTGCTCAAAGGTACAAAATTTTCTTAATTTTGGTGAAAAATCATTAAACTCCATAGTAAGGTGGATAAAATTGGAGTGAACAATTTGTGTGCCAAGATCTACTCCCAAATGAGGGTTTTGATGACATTACTAGTTCATCCATTAAAGTAAAAGTTGAGGTGAACAATTTGTATACGAGAGTTTACTTCCACAGGAGAATTCTGGTGATACAACTAGTTAATTCATCTATATAATTTAAAGTTGGAAGGAATACTATGTATGCCAGAGTTTACTCCCAAAAGAGAATTTTGGTGATACAGCTAGTTCATCTATATAATTTAACGTTGGAGGGAACACTTTGTATGTTAGAGTTTACTCCTAAAGGAGAATTCTGATGATATAACTAGTTCATCCACATAATTTAATACTGGTTAGAACACTTTGTGTATTAAGATCTACTCCCAAATGAGGGTCTTGATGACACTATTAGTTCATCCATAATTGATTAAATTCTGATTATTGTTTCTGAGTGTCGAACTCAAAGCATTAATGTGATTAAAATGCTTTTCTCGCAGTAAGTATACAAATATTTTTACAATGTTTTCTGTACGGAATTGACTTTAGTATAGAGAAACATGAGTATATCAAATTTATACTACGAGTTTTAGACCCTGGTTTATCCATTTTAAGTCTTAACATCAATTATTATTGAGAATAGTGATAAGAGTAAAAAAAGTACAATGTTTTAGATTATTGGATTAATTACTATATATTAAACTATAGGAATTTCTTAGTTTTGTACATAATGGTTTACTTCAAATGTATTATTATTTCATTAAGTAATGAGGTATGAAAAAGTTGGTTGCATGATTGCTAGCCAGATAAAAATTTATTTTGCTCATTTGTATAAAAAATCATTTGTATCTTTTGGGAAATAAGGGAAATAATGGTGATGAAAATATAAGAATTGTGTCAATTGAAGTTTGAAAGAAATAATGACACATGAAGGTTTAGGTGTCGTAAACATGAGACATAATTCGAAAGGAAGAGTAAACCTTTTTTCTGTATAAGTTTTGAATCAGATCTTATACATATTTATACATTCTTTTTATATTGAACTTGAGTGCAAATGTTTATATGTATTATATTTGTATAAATTTCAAATCAGATCTTATACATGTTTATACATTTTCTTTAGATTAAACTAGAGTACAAATGTTCAAATATTCAAATTGTTTCAAAATGCCATTTATGTTTGTTCCATTTTTCCTTCCAATAAAATTTTTATTTGTCATGCCTTCATAATTAGCGTTTTTTGTTTAAAGTTTTTACCCGTGAGGCATGTATTGGAATCAAATGAAAAATTGTTTATGAAAACTTTTTACAATTTATGGCATAGAGTTTGAAACATAATTTGTGATATAAAAGTTTGGAGAATATCTCCAAGAAGAGTTGTAAAGATTAGTAAATAAAATATTTTCCGCATTTAGGTTTTCTAATCTTAGGATGTGTCTTGATTTGTATAAAAGGAAAACAAATCAAAATATCAAGAAAAGATGGTACAAGGAATAGAAAGTTTTTTGAAATAATGCATATAGACACATGTAAATCTTTTCTCTATAATATTGATAGATATAAATATTTCATTATCTTCATAGATGATTTTCATGGTATGGATGTATCTATCTGCTACATGAGAAGTCTCAAGTCATTAG
Source organism: Juglans regia (assembly GCF_001411555.2). Lineage (NCBI taxonomy): Eukaryota > Viridiplantae > Streptophyta > Magnoliopsida > Fagales > Juglandaceae > Juglans > Juglans regia. The sequence continues at coordinate 26,421,211 of NC_049911.1, forward strand.
TAATTCTTGAGGCACTTTTCATGGGGAGGAAATGCAGCTAGGTAGAAAGGTGAAAATCATCGAATTAGATTGAAGTAGTGAGTGCCAGAAAAAATATTATGAGTCAGGTTATAACCTTGACCTATTTCGTAACCATTTGAAAAGATGTGTAGTAAAATTATTAAAAACAATAGTATATATATTAAATTGTATTCTCAGTAAGTAGTCTCAAAGACTTATTTTGAGTTGTGGAACTTGATTTAAGACTTATACATGTATGAATAGTCAATTTAAAATAAGGTTTTACAATCCAAATGAAAGAAAGTTGGATCGTATAATAGTTAATGGGTACATTATTAATTATTCATGGAGATCCAAATGATTTAGGTTGTATTGTCTCTATTCATAGTTTTGATTTTGAGAAAATTGAAATGTCAGATTCCTTACAGATGGCAAAATCAGTGGGAGTATAGAAACTAGAGACGTGATTGTTGTAAAATGCATTTTTGTACTTCGAAAATGCTTATAGACCATTTTATGATCATTTTAATGATAACATGGAATAACAAGCAAATGATAATCAACCTCATCAGAGAAACACCACTGAAGAATTGACCATGGAGACATCAGAACAGATAACCTCATATGATCTTTTTGATTCGTTTTTTGGTTAGGTTACATGGTGTATTTTCAAAATTTGAATTTGACATAGCAATAAATGAAGGTTTGTATATGTTTTCACAAGTTATAGAAATAAGTGATTTTATAAAAGATCGATGCATAAAAGAGTGATTAAAATCCATGAATCAATGTAAAGTCTATAATTTCGTCTAAATTGTCTGAAATGTATAAAAATCGAATGTAAATTGGTGTTGGAGACAAAACCCTGACTTTAAAAGGCAATGTTGAACGATATAAAATTAGACTTATAATCAAAGATTTTACTCAAAAATGAGCATTGGTTAGAAAGAGATTTCTAATAAATTTGAAAGAACTCATTAAGAACCATTATGGCATGAGTAGCTCATTATGGTTTAGAGTTACATCAAAGAGATGTGAAAACAATTGTATAATGAAAGTCTAAAGTCTACAAGAAACAAATAAAATGATTAGTTAAAAGAGGTAACATATTTTCTGAAAAGTTGGTATCTGAAATTTGATAATACTAATATTGTTTTGGAATTAAGAAAAATATTGTTAATGTATATACCCGTAAGTCAGTGGGACTATATTTGTATTTATGGTCATGCATGCATATGACTTTTAACAAATATGAATTATGGTTTGTAGTATGACATTAAAGTTATGTCTCTAAGGAAATTTAAAAATGAAATTATGAATGAGACATCATTTGTAATTGGGATTGAATTTAATATCAAAACGATGAGTGTTAAGATTGTCTCAGTATAGTTGCATAAAGTTTTGGAAGATTTTACATAAAGAGTTGTTGTTCAATAGATGCTTTAAAAATAAAATGTGACATACTCAATATTTTACATTGTCCTCGAAATGATTAGGTTGTTAAGGAAATTTTGTATATGATTGTTATAATAAATCTGATGATTGCACAAACCTGTATAAGGTTGAAGGTCAATTTTTCAGTTGACATTCTTGGTTGTTGCCAAAGTAACCCAATGATATTTGACCCAAAAGCAGTGAAAATAGTGCAATGTTATTTGTAAGAAATTAAAGACTATATTGTTACTTTAAGAAGAACTGATACTCTTAAAGTAACTGTATATTCAGACCCTATTTTGTGAAATTACTCTAATGATGAAAAATACAGTTATGGTTATGTATTTTGCTGTCTAGTAGAGTTATTTTATGGGGCAAATCTCTTATTGCTTCATGTGCAATAGAGACTAAGTTTGTGGTATGTTTTGAGGCCACAATATATGGTATCTGATTGAGAAAATTTATCTTAGGATTTGGAATTGTCAACTTATGGCCAAGCTGCTAAGAAAATTTTGTAAGAATTCCTCCGAATATTTTTCTCCGAATGATAAGTATTTAATGAAAATTTAAATATATAAGTGTTAAGGAGAAAATACAGAAACAAATATGTCCATAACAATAGTGTGTTAATGATTATACTTTAAGGGACATGTTGAAAAGATGGGTCATATGCTTATACCCATGATGTGAACATGCTAAAGATATCATTAATATGCTGAGTATTTTATTACTAGAAATTGAAAGATATCTATTATGGTTGTTTCTGTTTTCTTGTCTTTCCACTTTATATGTACATTGAATAGTATGGATAAATGATGATAAGATAATGTCTACGATAGACATGAATTGGAACCCAAGGTATTACAACATTAGCCTTAATTATCTCAATTAAAGATCGTGTTAAATTAAGTTACTGTTGTTGTAATACATGGAAGGGAATTTGTTGATCCTATGACAGAAGACCGCCATGACTCGCATTGGTAGCTAGTTTGATATTGATATTACAGAACTCACGAAATATATTTGATCTATGACGGTTTCAGAAAATGAATTTGCGTAATATGGTTAATTTTCTGTAATAAAACCCATGAACAAAAAATATTATTTATAGGCGTATGGGCCAAGTGGGAGAATGTAAGAGTTTTATTTAAACTCAATGTCCCATACACCCATCTTGATAGAGTTTGGAATAGTTCAAAACTTATCAGTTAATAGATGAGTTATAATGGGATAAGAAAACTCCTAATAAATAAGATTAACTCTATATCTCTAATCACAGCCAAATACAAAGTCTTAGATTTCTTGATGGTCAAAAGTCTATAAATAGCACTGAGGGGTCAAAGGGTTCACACCTACAACATTAGAGTGCCTCTAGCCATCGAAAGACACTAATGAGGCTAAGTTGCTAGGGTGATCATTTTCTCATACTCAGATTAATTTCTTCATCAAACAGATGGACAAAAGTACGTATTTAATTATCATTATTTTATTATTGTGGATTATAAAAAATCAAATATCCAATTATTAATGTTCATGTTAAAATATTTAACACAGAGCCTATTGCATATACAATTTCTTGCTTTTTAGTAGGAAGGATCCGGGTCCTTAGAATCCCATGCTCAAATTCTGGGGTCTGAATTACACAGATTCACCAAATGCTATAAAGCCAAGACATTGTGTATATCTCCATCCTAATATGAAAACAAATTTGTAACTAGTTCTTATGATCTGTTTAAGCATTAAGAATTGTATTGTTCACAATAACTAGTCTCTGGGATGTGGAAGCTCTGCCCTTACAGGCCTTTTCTTCTGCTTCTCATCCTAATGCCCTATATCTGCTCTATTGCAAATGAAGGTTTTCTTTTGCTTGGCTCGGAAATAAGAGAATACCAACAGCTAGACTAAAATGTAGGATATTATTACGAATCTGGGGATGATGTGTAAAGAACGTCGAAGTCGCTGAGAGTCCATTCTGCCATTTCTTCTTTGTCACTAACAAAAATTTCAGTACCCATATCTATAGATGTCCATATTCTTCTAGCAGGAGGGGTACCAGGATCCTGCAACAGGAGAATAAAAATGAAAAATGAAAAAGAAAAGAAAAGAAAATGTGCATCAACCACTAACAGTATAGATTTAATATCCTAAGATTGGTAAATGATCACTAACCTGATAAAAGTAAAGTCTACTAGATAACCCACCAACATCAAGCTCCCATGTTCTAGCATCACCAACCCAGCCATCCCCTTGTTTGGTTGGATAGCCATACTCATCCCAGATGGGGTGAGGCAGCAACTGAACAAGCTCTTGCGCCTGAGGATTGCTGTAAGGATCACAAGTGCTCACAGGTTGCTCCAAATGTTGAGCATTACCTGGAGCACAGTAGTAATGATAAGCTCCATAAGGGAAGTGTGCGGTATCGTTCCTGTAGATTTTTTTGTTGTCTGGAGTAATATGATATGGTGGGCAATTGCCCACACTCTTGGGGCTGCACCAAGCTTGAGTGTCAGGATTGATGATCATCTCGCTGTATCTAGTTACGTCCGTGAGCACATCTCCATCGCAGGGATTTCCATTGTTCTTCCAACAGCTACCAATGTCAATTAAGTAGAACTGGCTCTTGGGCCCTCCTCCTTGCTTGACATCCAAAGTCACCCTGACCTTAAAATTAGGCGACTCTGGTGGCTGAAAGACAACTGAAATTGTCATTTGCAGAATGAAAGGAGTGCCAGGAAGACAACATGATGAATCCATTTTCATAAGCAATAAAGGCAAAAAAAAAAAAAAAAAACAGAAAGCTGGACTCAGAACTGCCAATGTAAACTCAGGTTTGTATAACCCAAGTGTCCAACTTGTTACAAGGTGATGTTGAATTATAAAATAATCTAGTCTCCAACAAATAGCAAGGGCCAACATGTCCAACAGAATTAATGGCACACTCTAAATATAATTATATAGTTTTAAATTCCTTTGGGGTATTATTCCAAGTTTATAGAGTATGCCTATTAAATTCTTTTTGGTCCTTTCTCTTGAATTGTTAGGGGTAAACCTACGACCACCTAATGTTTCAATCTCAGTATTAAAAAAAAGGGACCTAACACATGGATGCATTTGGAAACTAAATAAAAATGATGTGGCCTTTCACTGAATCTTATTCGCTGTCTTCAGTCTCTGTACCAGATAAACCAGGTCCAGTAGAAAGTTTACTACAACTTAAGGACAACTTTCTGATTGACCCAGGTTGGGTTTGGATTTTTATTCACATAATTCAAGTAATTAATCTATTTAATGTATTGAGGTCAAAAGAACAAAAGATTTTTTTTTTTTTTTATCAATATGAATCAAATTGATAAACAATGCAGAACGCAACTAGGAATCGAAGTAGGGTGTCTCTTGTTATTACTCCAAATGATTGATCTTGGTAAAAAGCAAGGAAAGCAAATCTCTATCTAAACTTCGTCATAGAGAAAAGATTCAATTACCTATCTACTTGATTAGAATAGTATAGATTCCAAAATATTAAAGTGGACACGAAAACTGAAGAATGATCAATGATTTGATGACAGAAAGAAAACCTATTCCAAAGAGCTTATACTTACTGATTTGAGCATTCCTCTTGTGTCATAATGGTATCCTCCGGAGAATCCCTTGGTTGCATCAGCCCGGAGGTACAGCATCAGCCATGGGTACTTCTTTGAGGTTTTGAGCTTATGACTGAATACCCAACTCCCAACACCAACTTTCTTCTCCCAAACCACCTCAAAGAAAGAGATCCCATCAAGTTCACTCCTAATATCAGAACCTAAGTCATACGTTCCATTGAAACTTCCTCTCATTCTATCACCACCTGAGAAATGTGTAAGTTCATGATACAAGATGGGTTGATTCATGCATCCCTTTCCAAAGCAAGGAAACCTTCCTGAACTAAAAGGAGGCACCTTTTTTCCATTCTCAGGGCACAAGCCAGACTTAGTGTCAAAGTTTCCATTTTTCAGCATAATCATCCAAAATTGCCATGGATTTGGGGTATCTGCAACTTGGCATAAAGAACCAAGATAGAGTTCCTTCTGCGCAGCAAAAAGATCTGCATTATTTACAGCTTCCGTACCTAAACCTGGGAACGGGTTACCCACCCCGAGTTTGTTATCAGTTTCATTCACCCTGTGTCTCAGAGAAAAACCTGCCATTGTAACCAATATTCAGAAATAAAAATTATTAAAAAAAAAAAGAAAAAAGAAAAAAGAATCATCAAGTACCATAGAAAGAAAAGAGATGGGTAATAGGTGAAAATGTGGAAATCGCCAAACATAATTGTATTTTTTATTTTCACTTATTTGCAACTGCAGAAAATAAAACAGGCATTTTGAACGTTTATCAGATAAATTGTGGTAGCTAATAACGAGCATGCCCATTGAACATTGCCAAGAAATTATGTTAAGGGACAAGATTCAGATTCTGGCATAAAACAGAGAAACTGATCAAACTGAGAAATTAAAGCAAAAAAAAAAGGAATGTTTTGGAAGGTCATTCTTCTTTACTCTTATTAGTGGTGCTTACTTGAGACATCAAAACAATCAGCAGCTCTGGGGCTCCCCATGCCAGGAGCTTCTTCCCCAACTTCATTGCAAAAGTTCCAAGCTTCAAAAGCCACCCTCAACCCATCTCTTCTCATTCCCGGGTCTCCCACTGCAGAGATATACTGTTTCCCTCTCGCATCAGAAACACTGATACCAAGCAAAGTCGCCCACATGAACAGCTTATACATCTGCAGCCCCATTGCCATTTCAATGATGAGACCAGTCGTGCTTCACAGACATAACAGAAGCAGTAGTCGTATTTATACACACACAGATTCTAAAAAGTTGGCATCGGATGACGGTGATGTCTGTCTTTCCCATAATTTTTAATTATATTTTAATAACAGTTACATTTCACAGCAAAGCAATTGGTTTTTTTTTCTGTACTCACATTATGTAACTCATCTCGGGTTATTAAAGTGCCAGCAAGAGCAAGCACTCGGCCAAGAAAAAACAAAATTTCCAAAAATTTCCAACTCTTTCATTTTTCTGTTGAAATTTACAACTTTGGCTCGATTGACTCTGCAAAAAGCTACCGACTCTTTATAAATTAGGTGGGTATTTTAATTTTCGGGTACGCCACGGTTATTAATGGGATTTTGGTCAAAAAGGATAAAGATCCAAACCGGATTATAGGACGGTTAAAGGAGGAAAAAAGGGTCATTGTTTCGTTTTTTTTCTTGTTTGCTTTAGGATTTTGAAAGTAGGAGAAAATGAAAATGGGAATGGTTTTTTTCTCATTAAATGCAAGAACTTCCATCAATGAATGCACTCTACACTGGGAATATATTATTCTATTGATATTATTATTGATCACAAAGCAGCAGTAATGAATGAAATAGAAAATCTTAACTACATTTACTTATTCCAGCATTGACTTCCTGTATCAACTACATAAATTCCACAAAAGTGTATACTAGTTGCGAATTGGGGTAGCAACCAGCAACTAGCAACAGCAGAGAGTATAAATAATAGCTTGGACTTGGAGTGGTCTAATAGAGGTCCCCCAACTCCAGGCCCATCTTCGGGACGACACAGTGCATAGCTTGGTACCCCCCGTAAGAGCTATTATTTAGAGAATAATGTTACAATACTGTTCTATTTTTTTTTTTAACTGTTTATGTATTTAATTTTTTTATATTTTTTAAAAATATTAAAAAAATATGAATAAGAAAAATAAAAATAAAAAGTTGCCGCACCCTGGCTACACTCTTACTTAAAATGTTTGTCGGCAATAGTATTAAGACATAATGTTTGTCGGCACTCAGTCTTTTCTTTATAATGTTCGCAAACTACTCGCCCACCTGTGTAATGCATGAAAAAATCAAAAAAAGCGAGAAAAGACGAATGATATTTTCTCCTGGAGTGCGAAAAAAATTGATAAATTTAAAATTTATATAATTTTTTTAATAGTAATTTTTACTTTTTTTTTAAAGTCAGTACACGGTGATTGTAGACTTTAAAACTGTATATAACATTACTCGTGAAAAAAAAATTATTTTTTTCTATCATGTTTTTATTTTATTATAACTTGATTATGTAAAGTTGTTTAAGTATGAGTTTGTTCGATTACTAGTTTTAATGAAGTGCACCTAAATGAAAAAGGATGAAATGTTATGAACAAGTAAACGATAAAATATTATAAATAAAAGAAGAATATATGTTTTTGACCTTTAAAATTAATTCTATTAGCATTTAAGATTATTTTAATCTAAACAAACGTGTTACGTGTAATCATTTGACACATGAATGGATACTATTATTGTTAAACAAAAAGAAGGCAAATTAATTCTATAACCCTTCAAAACCTCTCGTGCTTTCAAACTATTTGAATCTATTGACTTTCAGTAAACTGGTTAATGCCTACTGGCCTGGATGGGTTCATTTTTCAAACAAGTGGTCGACATGCATCATGATGATTGGATGATGAGTAGTGTCATATCCAGTTGTTTCCCAATCTTGAATCTCCACTCAAATGACAAATCTAATCTATGTTTGTTCATTTGGTTGCCCATATGGATGCAGGATGAATACCTCTCTCTCTCTCTCTCTCTCTCTCTCTCTCTATATATATATATATATATATAATATTTCATAGCCAAAATGATGACAAATGGTGCCTACAATGGGTAAATAACAAACCCAATTATTTACTTATATAAAAACAAAAAACAAAAAAACAAACAAACCCAATTATTTAAACCAAACCCACAATAATACGTTACCAAAAGTGATAATGCCCTGTGCTCGTCATCATATAAAGGAAAGGAATTACGTAATGTGTTAGGTGGCGAATCCCAAAAGCCAAACCACATCTCTAATTATCGGACGCGGCTGACTAATGCACATTGCCTACTGACTTCTCCATATGTTTTTTTAAGGGTCATGTTTAATTGGTAGGCAAGTTAAACTGATCATACCAATCTAGATCATACATTCTAACACATATCAACATATTTCTATTTAAATATATCTCAAAAAAATCTACAAAATATTATTATTTACAGATCAATTCAAATCATTTGAAATCACCTGATCAGTATCCAAACATAGTCTAAGTTACAACCGGCATGTCAATTGCCAACTCTCAACTTGTCCATAAATAAAAAATAATAATTATTCATCATATGTTTGTCTGTATTTTTTTTGATGTAGTATTAAATGATGATAAATAGTACTTAAATCAAGATGGTCCAAGCACTTTTTCTTTGATAATAATACTATTGTTGATTCTAGATTTTGCCATTTTTTTTTTTTATCATATATACGTTGACGCAATACATTTTAAACAATTTCCTATGTCTACGTTGAAAATGTAACACACCAACGAGTACAGGCCATGAGATTATACTGTCGATCTTTGATAAACTATCTTTATCATTAGTCATGGAAACATTTGCCCAAGGAAGGTTCACTTGGAACTTGAAGAACCAGCCAAAAAAATGCAGTGGAGGCCGAAAATAGGCATTCAGTTTGGAGATTTTGTTATTCCTAATCATACTTATATGATATATTTCAAGTAATTTTATATGTCAATATGACATATTTGTGAATGTGATTAAGAACATTATTAATTTCTCTTTTTCTAAACTACGCTCATGTATGAACACGTACGTACGTAGGCCATGAGCTTATTATACTGTCATCTTTGGTAAACTATCTCTATCAGTACTTAGTCACGGAAACATTTGTCCAAGGAAGGTAGACTTGGAACTTGAAGAACCAGCCAAAACAACGTGGTGGAGGCGGAAAGTACTGGCCGTTCTTCCCTTGCAATATGGCCCTATTCTTCTAACTCGCTGAATCCTCGATCCCCAGCTGCAGTCAGTCCGGTTTAGTATACATGCTCTAATCTCAACAATAAAAATTAAAATAATGCCACGGTGACCATGACCTACCCTTTTTTATTTTCTTTCCCCATCCTTTTGCTTTAGGAATAAAAAAGAAACATAAAAGAAATGATATATTTTCTTATAGTATGTAGAGTACATCATACACATTACTTAAATGATAAGACCTGATTTGTAAAATTCAAACTTTAAAATCTATTTTTTAAATCAAATTATGTCACGTAAGTACTTTATTATGTATACTTTACATACCAACTTAAGAATATAAGTTTTCTTTTATTTCCATCAAGAATAATCGGTTTGTGATGCATAAGGAGCTAGTACTTTGTTCAAAGCCTCCACCGTTGGATAAGGTTAATTTTAATTTCGATGGGGCTATTTTAAAAAATTTTGCAATTGCTGGCATTGGGGTTATCTTGCGGGATAAGGGTGAAGTGTTGATGGCATTGAGTAAGAGAGAAGTGGGTGAGTTTGAAGTGGGTGAGTTTGAAGCTCTTGTTGTGCTTAGAGCGTTACAAATGGTTCTTCATCTTGGTATACATGATTTAATTTTGAAAGGGGACTCTTTATCTATTATTGAAGCTGTGATTTCAAGGGAACAAAATCTCACTATTCTGAGCCCTTGGTTATGGAAATTCAGCATTTGTTACGAAAATTTCAGGCATACGAAGTGCTTTCTGTTGGAAGACAAGGTAATGAAGCTGCTAACTTGCTCGCTCGTCATGCTAGGTTAGTGGAAGATACAATACAATGGTGGCGTCAATGTCATGATTTCTTTATGTCTTGAGTTTTATTACATGCAGTAGTATAACTGAATTATGTATTCATATTTCATTTTATATGAATGAAGGGCTGTTTCTTATTAAAAAAAAAAAAGAGAGTTTTCTTTTCCTTAATCTGTTCATTTGTATACCGATTAATTACATTTTCCTCCCGTGAGTTATAACCACATTCTTATTTAGACTAAACAAAAGACTGACTCGATGGAGTTTGGGTCCAATTTAAGATTTAAGTGTCATTTTCCTACCTTTTAAGAATATTCTTATTTAACTGGTTGAATTGCAATTCAGTGATGTCTTTTTTTTTTTTTTTTTTTGTAGCAACAAAGGAGACCGAGTAAGGTCGTGCATTATAACTATATCATAGATTTAATCACCACAGATGAGGTGTGTTAATGTCATGTTACGCATGTCTTTAGGCCAGGTTTCAGCAGTTCAGGTCTTCCGAATTGGGCCTTGATCGGTGAGGTACGGAGCCCCCGAAAGTGGTCCGGTGAGCTATATGTTGTTGATGCGTACATCCATAGTGATGAACAATATTTAAATACAGAGAAAATAAGAAGAGATAAACACACAGATTTACGTAGTTCGGCACTAGGCCTATGCCCACTGGCATTTTGGGGAAGGAAGATTCCACTATAATAAAATTGTTTACAATCTCTCATAGCCTCTATTTTCTCACTGTACAATGGAAGCTGTGGATCTATTTATTGGAGAAGATGTTCCTTCTAGAGTTCTTAGGCTGAAGAAGAAGTCGAAGAAGAATTGAAAAGTCGAAAGTCCAAAAGTCTGAAGTCCCTAAAACCGTAGACACCCTGTCCCTTTTATCTGACCCTTTTCATACGTGAACTTCAGTAGTGGTGAGGGATGTCTGCTTTGTGTGTTGACACCCTCTCTCTTTCCCACTTTCTCCTGACACCCCTATGACTCTTGACACCCTCACCCCTTAGTTTCTTCTTGTCTCCTCTCCCTCATTTTGTCTTTTAGTGATGGCCCCCTTTAATGGGCTGGCTCTTGAAAGCCATTTTGGGCCTGATGTATTTTACTCCCTCACAGTTACCTACAATTCTTAAGGGCAGTTTGTGACCTTGAGAATCTTTTAAAGGAAAAATATGTAATCGAACTGAGCCACCTCCATCCGTAGAGAAATAAATTTCAAGAGTTGGCCCTGGTCACTCATTCTTCTTGCGTTAAGCAGTAAAAATTTCCAAATGCAGGATTAGGCTGGAGATGGGCTCAACCGCGTAAGATGCGTAAGGTGCGTACACGTCTTGTTGAGATAAGTGGGAGGCAGGCTCAACCACAAGGAGCACGTAGAACGAAGCCCATCCCGGCGAGATAAGTGAGAGGTAGGCTCGACCGCACGAAAAGCGAAGGGTGCGAGCATGTAGCTCGACTAGATAAGTGGGAGGTAGGCTCGACCGCATAAGATGTGTACGAAAGTTGGTCGGATAGTCAAGCAACTTGCCCAGCTATTCGAACACCTAGGAGGCCAGGCGGTCCTTGACCTTTCCCACCCGTTGACTTTTATAAAAAATGGTAGAGGATCGAGCAGCTTGTAAGACTGGACTCGCCCTAAATCTTTTCGAAAGGCGTACGTTCTTTCGGCGTCAATATTTTCGATTAACATTGGTGAATTTTCCTTTTCTGATGTGAACTGTAGTTAGTGTTAGAGTATGTTTGTTGTAACCCGGGTGAAGTGGTCAAGGAGCCCGTCGACCCTCTGGGTCCACTTCAGGCGGTTGCTGAGCTCAGAGGCACGTTAACTCCGAAAGCTCATTTCCGAAGGTAACCCGCTGGCAACAGTTATGGCACAAGTGTGAACACTCGGCGTTTACTGGTGAAGATGCTTTCTCAAAAGTAATGTCGGGCAGTCGGAAAATTAGACCCGCACTTTGCTGTGAGGCAGGCCGGGCCACCATAAGGTTGGACCCGCTTATTAATCCCCATGAGAAGGTAATCAAAAGATGTTCGAACACGCTGTGCTATCTCAAAAGTAATGTCGGGCAATCGATAGACTGAACTAGCACTTCGTCGTGAGGCAGGCCGGGCCGCCCTAAGGCTGGACCTGCCTGTTGACCTTTACGGGAAGGTAAGTAGAAGACGCTACAAAAGTCAAAACTGTTAGTGCAAATATTTCTCAATTACAAATGCGAAAGTCGCAAACCTGAGCTGTCTTGCCTGGGTGTGTTGAAGGATCTGTTTGGCATCTTGTTGCTGGAAATGACATTCCGTTGGTGGAGATTCCTTGATGATGTCTGTATCTTTCTCTTCATTATTCGGGTGGTCCATAGACTTAGCCCTCTCTCCGTTGGGGAGAGGTTGAATGCCTCATGCCAAATCGTTTATTTCTCCCTCAGGGAGGTAATTCGGACAGCGATGTGGTTGGTCCTAGGACTGTTCATCCGGGTTCCAACCTGGGAATCCAGGTATACCCGGATCTCAAATCCGGGCTGAAACCCGGACCATATTAGTCCGGGTCAGACCCGGGCCGAAATCCGGATGAATCCGGGTTCTTTAAAACCCGGATTCCGGGTTCTAGGTTCAACCCGATTTTTTTTTAGGCTTAGGCTTAGGCTTAGGCTTATATTGTTTACATGATATTTGTGTAGAATTATAATGATTTTATAAAATAAAATAAAATCAAAATGCATGGGCCATACATGATGCCATCCACTACATATTACATTGTTTGAATTAATTTACTAAGAATATTACAAAACACATACATTGTTTTAATCATACTCCAATACATAACAATAAACTAAAAAGCTTGGTCTTCTATTTTTTCTTGCTCCTTATTCCATTATTCCTTGAAAGGTTTTTTCATCCTCATTAGTTTTTGTCTCTGTATAGCATGGATTCATTGTCTTTTATCATTGATGCTACTAGACCTCCTGCAAGAAACCATCACATGGAAGTATTATTAGATTATTGTCAAACGAACAAATCATGCTAGCATTCATAAGCAGCATATTGTCAAACTAAAAATTATCTGGTTCTGATTTTTTAGCTTTTGTTGTTCTGATTTTTGGGTTTATTTGTTGTGATAAATCTGTAAGGTTTAAAGGACATGAGAACTGTATATAAAATTTGATAGCACAATATCTTAGGAATCAATAACCTAGCCAGTAACAAAAAAAAACAGAGCACACCTTATTTCCAGTTTTAGCCGTCCTCTTTATCTCAGCAACAAGCTTCTTTTCCTGCCATGATTACAAATTACATCAGAGATAACACCAAAATCTTAGAAAGAGGGGATGTGGATAAATAGGAAGCTTTCACATACTTCTAATTGCAACGCTCCAATTTCCTTCTCTATACCTGAATCAAAGCTCAATATTTAACATCAGACTGGAAAAAGAATGATATTTAAAGAAGAAAAGGAGAGGTGGTTTTGATGTTTGGAACTTTAAGAAATAGTCGACAGCAAAGTGAAAAAAATGCCACTGCCCAAACGAGAGCTGCATCACCTTCTCCTAACATGTTACATGTTTGATGACTCATCAGATATATAATGCTTTGTGATAAGGTTATATTTTTTTCCACCTACAATATCTAATGCATTCCAACTCAACAGAAAATGATATAACGACCAAGGAAAAGCTTAAGCCACATCCCAGGATTCATTGTGATCTTGTGAGTATAAAAAACACCTTTTTTTTTTTGCATTACCGTTCGGAAAAATTGCATCTTCAAATGAATAGTGGTCGGCAATCAACATCTACCAATCATAGTATGCGTAATCTCAATCCACGTGAATTCATATATTTATGGAAACAAGCTTGCACAAATCATCAATAATTGAAGTAGATTACTAGTTTCCATGGCTACATTGCACCCCCAATTCAATAACTCAAACTTGTTATTAACTCAAAGCACCAGACAATATTCTAAAGCTACAAAACAACAATTCCAGCTACCCATCAAAAATAAAAAATAAAAACAGCAATTACAGTCAAGAAAAACACAAAGCCAAATCTATAACCCAAGGCCTCTCTCCATCAGCAAACAGTCAAACTTTAGTTTTTATAACAATATACAAAGACATAAAACACATGAACTACGATGATGATGATACTTTCTCACGGTGAGGATGATGATGATTCATTATGGCAATGCCTTTCTTTCTGTCATTTGTTCTTTATTATGGTTGATCAATCGATTTATTTATTTTGTAATTCAATGCTCTTAAGTGAAAAAAGATCGATATAAATACCTCTGGTAGCATTTCCCATTTCCCTCTTACTCTCCCTAAGAGCCTCTGCGATTAGCACAACAACAGCTCAAAAATCAGAACTAGATAAATAAACCCAGAACACAATTAATTTGATTTAAAAGACAAAACCAATCAAAATCACGATTACAGTCCACGCAAGAGATGATTGTCATTGTTACCCAATTTATTCCTACATATGTTAAGATGTCAGGAGGCCCTTTCTTTCTATTTCTTTTCTTCTATTTTCTTTGCAAGTAGCGTATGACAGCTTAAAATAAATAACTCCTATAGCAACTGAGACAAGATACCCAAAAAAAGAGTCTAAAGTTCATAACTTTCTAACTAAATAAACCCAAACTCAAAGGAAAAAATTTGGTACCCATTTTATTTACTCGAAGCTTGAAAAATACCCATCAACGGGGAGGAAGAGAAAAGAAAAAACATTTGAGAAAAATCCAAAGATCTAACCATATTTATATTCATTGTTCATCGAATTTCCAGATCTACCCATATTTACATTCATTTTTTTATGGAAGAGAAAAGGAAACGGCAAAACAGAGCAAAACAGAGCAAAAATCTCATTCGACAAGTTCCAAACACAAAGAAGAGACCAGTTCACCGAACCACCAGATCTACCCATATTTACATTCATTGTTCACAGATCGTGAGAGAGAGTTACCGAAAGGTCACCGGCGAGACAGACACGTCAACGAGAGAGATCAACCTCAGCTACCACTTGACCTGAATCTACCCATGGCTCCGCTGAAATCTGAAATGGGTGAAGCATTAATAATGGAAGTGGAAGACGTCAATGGTAAAAATGCTGATAGTTCATGCTTTCTATCTAAGACAATGGAGCTGGTTCCTAACACATTGAGAACCTCTATGAATCTCGATAATGTAGAACAGCAACCTCGGAAACTCGAAGATAAGCGATACAGAGAGAGAGAGAGAGAGAGAGAGAGAGAGCATTAGAGATATGAAGTTGCAGCTTTGGGACTTGGCGGGACTCCATGGAATGAGATAGAAGAGGGGGGCGAAAACCCTAGCCTTCAGAAAGAGAGAAGAGTATCGAGTGGAGAATGAAGAATGAAGAATTTTTTTTTAAAATATATATAAATCCGGGTACCGGTTTTCAATCCGGATTTACCCGGTTTCATACCCGGACCGGACCGTATAGGTCCGGGTTTTGTAATGCGGGTTCCGGCCTGGATCTGATCCGGGCCGAAAACCAGAACCGGAACCCGGACAACCGGGTTCCGGACTGGGCTGGAAAAAAATCCGGCCCGGATGAACAGTCTTAGTTGGTCCGCTTCTTTGCCACGGTGGGGGTCGGGGTAAGTATTCGGGCAGCCTCGGAGCTGAACCCGCTCTCATTCGTAGGTGGAACAAGACAACATTTGGCTCATCTCATCCCTTGTTCCCCGTGGGAGGTATGTTGTTTAGGCAGTCTATTCTGGACCTGCTCCCACCCGCTGACATAACAGGAAATGGTAAGTTTGGGTCAGGGTTGGCGCTAATCCCACACTCATTGTAGTAGGGGTTGAGGTAAGTTATTCGAATAGCCGCGAGGCTGATCCCACTCTTCATTGTGGGAGGGATGAGGCAACGTTTAGGCCTACATTTCCCTATGGTATCCTGTAGGGAGGTAAGTCGTTTGGACAGTCTGTTATTAAACCCGGTCCCGCCCGTTGACGCTTACAAGGAATGTAAGAGATTATTCTTTCAGGTAGCTTAAAACTGACCAACACTCCTCCGTAGGAAGGAGAAGACAACCTTTAGACCTACATTTCTCTCTGTTGCCCCGCGGGGAGGTAATTCAGACAGTGATATGGCTGATCCGCTCATTCGCTGTGATGGGGTTGAGGTAAGCTATTCGGGCCACCGTTGAGGCTAGTCCTACACTCCTGGATGAGGATGTTGAGCCACCTACTCATTTATCATCCTTCGCGAGAAAGTAGGTTATTCAGATAGTTTGTTTTGGACCTACTCTCGCCCATTGACATCACAATGAAGGGTAGGTTTGGGTTAGACTGGTGCTGATCCCATACTTCATCACAGCGGAGGACATGGTAATTCATTCGGGGAGCCATGGGGCTGATCCCGCTCTCTGCTATGAGAGGGACAAGGCAACCTTTAGGCCTACATTTCCTTATAGTATCTTGCAACGAAATTAGTCTTTCGGGTAGTCTGTTACTGGACATCCTCCCGCCTGTTGATGCTTAACAAGGGAGATAAGTTTTTGTCTTCGGGTGGCCAAGGACCGACCCACACTCCACGAGAGGGATAAAGCAATATTTTAGGTCTACCTTTCCATTTTTGCCTCGCGGGAAGGTAAGTTGTTGATAGAGATTTTGTTGATGTAGAGTTCGTTGATGGAGATTTTATCTTCGGGTGGCCAAGAGCTGACCCGCACTCCTCCACGAGAGGGATAAGACAACATTTTAGGCCTACATTTCCATTTTTGCCTCTCGGGAGGTAAGTTGCTGATGGGAATTTCACTGATGAAGATTCCGTTGGTGGAGATTTCGTCTTCGAGTAGCCGAAGGCTGACCCGTACTCCTCCGCGAGAGAGATAAGGCAACCTTTTAGGCCTGTCTTTCCCTTTGTTATCCTGCGGGGAGGTAAGTTATTACAGGGATCAATCATGTTATTGAAAACAAAATCCATGTAAGTTTTGAATGAGACAAACTAGAATATTTTGCCGCCATGACTATTTTTTCATTCTCATTCTCTTTCCTTTTTTTGTTTTTGTTTTTTTTTATTTTTGTTGCTGCTTGTCTACTACTTGACCGAAGTTGCCCACTACTATTTTGTTGTTTCTTTTCTTCCTCGCTCCTCATTTTTATTTCCATTTTCATTTTCCTTTTTTTTTTTTGCTGTTGTTTGTCTGTAGTTCGAGCATGGCGACCGGTCGTCTAAGGTGTGCACACTTCATGCAGGGTACCAGTGGCGCATGTGTGTGACACACTAGGCATCCGAAACTGTGCATGTGGCAGTCAAGCAAACGCGACCAGTGAACACATTGCATGGGCCATGCAACGTGTGCTGTATGTTGCCCACGTAGCCAAAAGAAATGGCCATGTGTTGAGGTTGGTGGCTCAGTCATTCAAACCGTGCACTTGTTCATGTAGAAGAGTTTTGTCTGTGATTGGTGTTGTCGAGGAGTTTGTTGTGGGTGAGGAAAATCCGTCCATGGAGCTTGTTCTGGCTGTGGCCTTGGGGTGGAGGTCATGGAAAAGGGGGCTGTGGTCCTGCCCACAGTGCCCCAGGGCCAAGGAGAGGTCGTGTAGTCTTGCCCACTGAGCATGGCAGACATGTAGTGGCTGTGGAATCTGGACGATGACTTTGGCTTATGAGTTGTTGGCGACAAGTGCTCTGGCTGTAGAGTCTAGATGTCTATGGCTGACGAGTTCCTGCCCACAGTGCATATGAAGGAGGCCGTGGAGTCTTGCCTGCTGGGCATGGCCATGGAGTGAACCGCTAGTCTCCGAGGAGACCTCAGACGTGAGTTGGCCGAGGAGCCCAAACTGCCCCACTCCCACGCAGGTGTTGCATGCAGCAACGCCGGGAGGTGGTTGGTGAGTACCCTAGAGGAGGCAAGCCGAGATGCCGGCAAGTCACTAGGTGGCTTTTGGCAAACCAGTCATTTCATTAAAGGGCTGGGCTGAGGAGTCCTAGTCGTATGTGCAACGTGCAAGAACCTGCACGGTGAGGTCCCCACCTCAAGGGGTGCTTGTGGACCATTCCCATGGTGGAAGACGACGTCGGCTGTTCAGTAGGCAATTGTCGGTGCTGCTTCGCCATGGTGCTCCTAGTAGGCGCTACTGTGTGTTGTCATGTGCGGCCGCTTTCCTATTGTCGTTTCGCAGGTTTCTCTGACAGAGGCAGACAGACGGCGCCGACAGTCCAAGCGGTGTCTGCTGGTGGGCCAACCAAGCTCGCCTCAAGCTCCTTACTGAGTGCACGCCGTGTTGCATCATGCGCGTGGCTATTTTCCACTGTACGCCTGTCGCGGGTGTAGGGTGCCCCACCATCGGGGACAGAGGGCGTTGGTGGACCTAACAGTGGCTGCCAGTAGGTCTTTCGAGCTCATGGGCTCCTCATTGAGCTGTCGTGTGCAGCTACATTGTGCATGGCACTGTGCATGCCATGCATAGTCGGGATGTGATGCCCATGCAGGCATTGTACACTTAAGTGCACATTGTTTGCTTGCAGTGCATGTGTATGCACCCAATGTATTTCAAATGTACAGTGTACACAAGCAATGTCATTTACAGCCTAAGTGGCCAGAAAGTTTGGTTCCCGGCCCTACATGCCAGATGTATAAAAAGTGCAATGCACTTTTAATCGCCATTTTCCTGCATCAGTACTTTTCTTAAAAATAAAAGTGAAAAGGCTGAAGATACTTATTTGGAAAATTTTCATCTGCTCATTCGGAGATAATTTAGCGCACCAAGAAATCGTTCTTCTTCCGCTTCCAGTGCAAAAACAATCTCGCTCCCACGTTTTTACATTGCTTTTCATTTGCTCGCTATCGCTAGGTTCCGCTTCCTTGTCCTGTACTCATTGAGGCTTTCTGAGTTCCTCGTTTTCTTTGCGAAGCGTTTACACCTCGTCGACCAACTTCGTCACCCATTCCTCTATGGTTTTCAGCCTTGCCTCTATGGTTTTCATCCTTACCTCCATGACTTCCTCTATGTCTCTTCTGAGCTGTCTGTAATGGGTTGTCGCAGGCATACGAAATATACGTAATATCTATAATGATCCTACAAACGATGTCACTGTTAACGTCGTGTTTCACACGCCTTTGGGCCAGGTTCCAGCAGTTCAGGTCTTCCAAACTGGGCCTCAATCGGTGAGGTACGGAGCCCCCGGCAGTGATACGATGCAACTGTACAATGTCGATGTGTACATCCATAATGATGAACAATATTTAAATACAGAGGAAATAAGAAGAGATAAACACACAGATTTACGTGGTTCGACACTAGGCCTACGTCCACGGGGGTTTTGAGGAAGGGAGGTTCCACTATAATAAGGTTGTTTACAGTCTCTCATAACCTCTCTTTTATCACTGTACAACGGAACCTGTGGATCTATTTGCTGGAGAAGATGTTCCCTCTGGAGCTCTCAGGTTGAAAAAGTCGAAGAAGAACCGAAAAGTCGGAAGTCCAAAAGTCGGAAGTCCCTGAAACAATAGGCACCCTGCCCTTTTTATTTGATCATCTTCATGCGTCCACCTCGATAGTAGTGAGGGATGTCTGCTTTGCATGTCTGAACCCCTCTCTCGTTTCCACTTTCTCCTGACACCCCATACCTCCACCCTCACCCCTTAGTCTCTTCTTGTCTTCTCTCCCTCTCACTCATTTTGTCTTTTAGTGATGGTCTCCTTTGATGAGCTAAGTCTTGAAAGTCATTTTGGGCCTATGTATTTTACCACCTCACAAGGTGTATGTGCGGTGGACAACTTTTTTTTTTTTTAATGATGTTTTAGTTTAGTTTTGTCTCGTTTATTGTATCATATATTAAGTTCATCCGACAATACAGCCAACATCCACCATATTGACGATGATGTGTGCTGTTGGAAGAATCAAAACTGTTATCCACTTGACAATGTAAAGACCACTACAGTGCTGCTTCCCGGCAATGCCTCTGAGCCTTAATTCCTTCCAGCACGATGGCTCAAGCTATCACTATCTACAAGACACATGATTGGAAACCTTTCGGGTAACGGCCAGGTTTCGCACTCCACAACAAATTTGAAATATTAGTCCTGCTGGTCGGTGTAATCTGCATTCTGTTATTTACTTCAGTTTCAGTCTTGAATTCTATCAGTTCTATTCAATGCAAAACTGCAATATCTAATGTTTAGCCCAAGGGTGGCTTTATACATAGCCATTAGCCCCAACTCACGCTGTCAAAATTCAACTACCGTGTACGTCTTTAATGGAAAAGATAGTGGCAGGTACGTCTTTAATGGAGAAGATAGTGGCAGGAAAGAGGATCGGGAATGCATGCCAACAAGGGTTGGGTTAATTTTTTGGCAATTTTCTGTCAGTTTTATTGTTGCTAGTTTTTCACTCTTCATCAAAACATGATATTCGGGCTCTCAGGCCAAGCTTCTTCATCCAACTCACAGTCACAGACATTAATCGGGCTCTGTTTTCCTTGACCAAAGTGCTGCTGACTACGTAAGTGTCCCAATATGTGAGGATTTTCCTCTCTTGGGGTGAGAGCATATTTGGAAATAGTGCTTAAAAGAATGGACAATATTGAGACATGTACTAATCTTTTTGGTATGGTCATTGAAATGTACTTTTCTCCACCTCCAGCTCCATCATAGGAAGCTGTCAGTCTCAAACATAACGTAGCAAAGCACGGGTAGGAAGGACCACTGTTGCATTTGTCGATTCCAGTCAGTTCTCGAAGAAGTTCTGAAGAAATTATTTCGAAGTGAGAATATAAATCATCAGCATGTCTCTATCTCCCTCTCCAACCAATGAAGCACAGCTACACTCGTGAAATTAATGGCATCTTATGATGGAATCTCTTCATAATATATTAATTTCTAATCCTCAACATTAATAAACAAGAGCTCTTTTTTTACCCATATTTCAACTGATATGAAGAAAAAAAGCAGTGGTTAGAAGTATGTGCATCCCAATTATTCGACTTCCTTGTTTAATTTTGGAATCATTAGTGTCAAATTTACACCATACAACTCAAGCATCCATGGGTTAGATCTCTAGAGTAAATAAGAGAGCAAACCACAGAAGGGGAAATTTATCCCATTGTCTTGAGCTTTTCATCGTTCATTTGTGAATCGGAACCCCTACACGATCAAAGAAGAAGAGAAAAAAAAAATGACAAGATCTATACACTTAAATGAATGTACAGTTACTCGTGTAAAAGCTTGCTTGACCCAATATTAATCCACTACCATCTTTGCAAGGCATGACAACATACAGTACATGTACTGGGAAGACAATCAGACCAATCGCTTTCCTGCAATTTCACCTCTTCCCCCAGAATGAGAAAGAATCCCGTTTCTTCTATTTGAAGATATGAAACAAACTTCATTTGTTGTCACAAGCGATTCTGCAGAAGATAAGGCAGTGTAATCTTCCCGGAGTTGTTGGGATCAAGCTTACTGAAATGATCGCAGATCTGCAGTATATCTTTCTCCCCTATCTTTCCCATCTCTTTGAGCTTGTAAATTACGTACTCGGATTTGCTGGAATAAGGAAAGGGAAAATATTCAGGCTTGGTTGTGACACAGAAGAAGAAGAAGAAGAACATCAAGCATAATAGACAGTTGAAATGCTATTTAAACAGTCGGACGCAGAAGTTTTCACCAATCTATTCCACATTTAAAGTCTTCTTCCTCTCCACATTCTGCCACGAGGTACTCGGTTCCCACTTGTTAACAATATAAAGTTCTATAAGCTTATCACATATAGGAGCAATGTCCGCCACCAACTTTGGCAATATACCAAACATGATTGATTAGCTCAGTTCTACCCTCAAAACGAATTTGAAACCCAATAATCTCTGCCACCAACTATGGAAACGTACCAAATATGATTGATCAGCTAGTTCTGCCCTCAAACGAATTTTAAACCCAACAAACAAAAATTTTAATTAAAGATTTGAGTTCTCTGTGGTTCGATTCACATGCTTCCAAATTGCAATGTTGCAAAACCAAAGCACAATTCAAAGGAAAAAATTACCAAATATACACATGCTCAACACCAATTCATCAGTTCTCAAATTGTTAAATAAATCAAAGTAATCAAGAAGTAGTAGTGTTTGGTAAACACAAAATTAAAATTGGGCTAGGAGGACAGAGATCCCACCTAATGAAGCCATTGTTATTGATGTCGGCAGCAAGCAAATCCTCAACTGTTATATCCCTTTGCAACACCCAGCTGGCAATTCTCCGGTGCCTCTTATCGATTCTAGCCTCCGCCAAATACAGAAATGCCCGTGCTACCATCAGCGTCGAAAACAGAAGCCAAATGGAGGCAAACAACCTCCCGGGCAGCGTATTGAAAGCCCGATCTCCATACCCAACTGTTGTAACCGACATAACCGATAAATAAACCGCATCAATCCAATCCAAATCCTCCACAAAATACAGCACCAATGTTCCCATCCCAATACACAACACCACTACACCAAGTGCCAATCCAACCTTGAGTCTGATTCTCATCCTACCCTTTGCCGCATCAAATATATAGTCCCTGGCCGAAAAGCCATGTTGGGGCCTGCCCATTTGAATCCCAGCCAAGATCATGTTCTCTTGCAAGTCTAGTACATAATTCACAACTCCACTAAGCAATATATCTATGAAACCAAAACCCACCAACACAAACACACAAGCAAAGACCTTTGTAGCTGTTGTTCGCGGAGCTATGTCACCGTAACCAATGGTACACATAGTGACAATACAAAAATAAAGCGCATCAACAACAGGGTGAGTTTCTACACCCGAGAAGTGGTCTGTATTGAAAGTGTAAATCAAAACTCCAAGAGACAGATATATCAAAAGCAAGAAAATTGCTTGCCTGATGATGGAGCTGGAGTCGGACTGTGGTTTGGGAATCGGGGGTGTCTTTGGTTCGAGGTCACGCATGACGGCCATGGCTGGAGCTGTCTTGCACCGGTGCAGGCTACCCGGCCTCTTCACGCGGGTATTCCGGGCATCGAATTGAGATGTGGATGAGGATGTTGGGTCTTGGGAGTGAGGAATTATGAAGGATGAGGAGACATCACGATCTTCCAGGATGGGCAGGAGTTGGGGCCGTGTTTGGGAAGAGAGAAAAGGCTCATTTTCCATCTGGGAAAAAGAAATAAAGTTTCTCTCTTTACAGATCAGTCTGTGGTGGGCGCAAACTTTGATTCGGAGGAAGAAAGTGCTGTTCTTTGAAGTTTGATCGATCGACCTATGAAAGACCGGGGAGATGGATATGCCTATCTTATGATTTGAGGGGGCCACGCCAATTGTGACAAAGAAGCAAACATAGAGGTGTATGACCTTTTTTCCCCAAGCAATCGTCCCTGTAATTAAAAGTATAAGGGTGGAGATCCCAATAAACGTTCATTGCAATTAATATAATGCCATTATACAAAAATATTACCTACAAAACGAGTTCTTAGACTAATAAAATATCTTAAAAAATTACTATCCGATTGTGAGGTGAGGGTTGTTGGAGACCATACCAAGTTGTGCAATATTGTTGTATTTTGTTCATTGCCCAATCAGTGGATAGGCCTTTCTCTCCTATCCTCCTTATTTTTTATCAACGAAAATGGTAACATAAATGAATAAAGTAGCATAGGCCGATTTGAGTCCACCACCATAACCTAAGGTCCTAAAGTACTCATCCACTGTTGTCTCAGCACGTGGTGGCAGGAAATGGGAAAGTTAAAATGGAGCAGAGGTTTTGATAAATGAATTGAGATGAGAGTTAAAAATTAAATAAAATATTATTTTTTAATGTTATTTTTA
Source organism: Juglans regia (assembly GCF_001411555.2). Classification (NCBI taxonomy): domain Eukaryota; kingdom Viridiplantae; phylum Streptophyta; class Magnoliopsida; order Fagales; family Juglandaceae; genus Juglans; species Juglans regia. Next base: position 26,445,084 of record NC_049911.1, read on the forward strand.
TTTTAATATTTTAAAAAATTAAAAAATTAATTATATTTTATATGCAAGTTTATAAAAATTATAAATATTAGATGAAATGAATTGAAATAATTTTTTAATCTCAACAAGGTATAATACTCACAGTGGATTAGACATGAGAGATACGAGAATGTCGCTTATACAAGTTCTATGAATGTCACCATAAAAGTCGTTGAGGCTTGCTAGCAGTTGAGATCCCCGTGTCTATCATTGTTACTTGGTATCGAGTGACCGACAGTTTGATATGGCATAAAGTGACAGAGATAAACACACAAAGTGATAAGTTCACGGAATTTTTATATGGTTGTTCTAGAAATTCACTCAGTTCAGCCATAAATACCCAATAAATATTGTAAGATTTACTTTATTTATGTGTCTATTTTTTTTTTCCTCGTACCTAATGCTCTAGAATCCAAACAAGAAGTCAACAAGATCTGAATCCGGGAAGGGATGAGAGGAGTAGAAAGGGAAAGGCTCTATGGAGATGGAGAAAAAAGAAAGAGATTTGAGGGTGTGGGAAGCTTTCGGCTAGAAAGAGTCTTGTTTTAGTATATACCGGCCAATTGCACGTGAATTAAATTCTACAAATATGTGAAAATATGTTCATATTCTTGGTTTTATGAATAAAAAGAAAATTATATTCTTGTTTGCATTTTTATAAAAAAGAATGGATGGATTTTTACTTTAAAACTATTGTCTTAAGGTCGTGTTTCATACATCTTTAGAGCCAAGCTTCAACAACTCAAATCTTCGAAAATGAGCCCTGCACAAGATAGAAAATACTACAGCTTTGAGAGGGTGGCCTTGGGGTCGGAGAGCCTCCAATGCCTAAGTTAGTAAATATTATTGGAGTGAAGTAAATAAGTAAGAGTTTAGGGATCAGAGAGAATTTTCTCGTACTTGTGATAAACTATTTATAATATGTCTAGAAGGGTGCAGATAGTCTTTTCCACAAAGTCCATGTTTCCATTTTTTGTATCCGCTGTCAGATTCTCTTTAATGTGCTGTGGTTTTGTGTCGGCTCCATAATTGTGGCGTATGTCTTAATTAGTAGCGTCATTAATGTGGAGTGATTTCCTGACTCCCAATCCGATTTATGTGAGTCATTGATGATCTAATGTCGATGAATTGAGGGTTTTTTGTGTTTTTCCCGTATTTCTTAGGCACCCTCTGTTCTTGAGGGCGGTTGCAGTTGTGTCAGGTCAATCTGTTTTGTCGACTAGATGACGTCTTTCCTTGGTTGACACTTCGTTCCTTGCTTGGATAAAAACCCCAATGGGCTGGGTTCTTGGGTTGAGGCCCCATGGGCCTTTCCTAGGGAAAAATTTCACTTAGATACTGCATAATGTAAAGCAATATAATTGCTAAGAGCAGTAATACTGTCATAAAAATATTTTTCACAAAATAACGTCACTTTATGTAATGCATTAGATCTATTTTACAATAAAAATAATTTTATAAAATGATATATCACATCAAGTTATGTCAGTTTATAAATTTGTTTATATAAAATATCTTTATATATAGTTAAAACATTTCTCAATTGGATAGCACCTAAGTATATAATTAATAGAATGAAGTTGGTAAACAGAAAATGCCTTCAAAAGTATGTTATCATGTTCCAACTAATAGTGTCAAAAGATGTGTTGTGTGACACTGATTTGTCTTAATTAATGGAAGGTTTGGAGTCTCGACACCTTCCAAAACAATGATATTCATGGAGGAATATATGTAATAGATATTGTATTGCGCGCGTGCCAACAATATTTTGAGCTAATTATTCCATTCAGTGATATATATATATATATAAATATATATATATATATACACATATATAATAGGAATAGCAAATATAAATTAGATGGGTCATGATTTTGAAAGTGCAATATCGTTGAAGTGTAGTGGGAGGAAAAGATACTGAGTCATTAAATTATAAAATGTGATTTGACCATTACTATCCAATCCTAAATCATTAGGCTATGGGAATCATTGAATATTTTGAAACTACCATTTTGATGATAGACATGACATAAATTCTCCAATTTTATCGTTTATTAAGATCAATAGGATGGATGATGCAAGCATATAAGGTGATGGGTGAAATCGATTTTAGACAAAGCAGCGGGGCTTACTAGCTAGAAACAAGAGATTCAATAATATATAATAATCAATAACAATAAGACATGAGGGATATATTTAAGAATTATATTGTCATCGACGAATTATTACGGCCAAGAAAATTCATGTGCCCACTCACAGGAGCAAGCTTAATTGCAACCCAACACCTGCGGCCTGCATTATATATATCTATATATATATATATATATGTAATTTAAAATACATAAAGTTATCTGAAGTACCACCTAACACATTATATATACAAGACTTGCTTGGAAAGGGTGCACGAAACCAAGTTTAGACTTCAAAGCCAACTAAGGACTCTCACATGCACGCTTAAAATACAGACATTCATTCATATATTCTGCTATACCTTCATATATATATATATATATATATATATATATATATATATACACGTGTGTGTGTGTGTGTGTGAAGTTCCATCCATTCTACCACATATATAGATGAAAGGGTATTGCTCTATTTTGTTATTCTTTTAACTGCCAATCTTCTCCTAAGGCTAATGGCTTTCTCTGTGACCAGATCAAGCAAAAGCCAAGTTAAGCCATCTGAGCAGACGCCATCCGGCACAGTACTTGATCTTTCAGTCATTGATAGACTGCCTGTTCTGAGATGCAATGCTCGAACTCTGCATGTGTTTAGTCATGGCGGCCAAGAGGCATCACAGATTATAAGAGGAGCCTTGTCCAGGGCTTTGGTCCCATACTACCCTCTTGCGGGAAGGCTGAAAGAGTCGAGCCAAGGTCAGCTCCAAATTGAATGCAGCGGAGAAGGCGTGTGGTTTGTCGAGGCGTCTGCTGATTGTAGTCTTGATGCTGTCAATTACTTCGATGATGTGGTTTCCATCCCTTATGATTTGCTACTTCCTGACCCTATCCCGGAAAATGAAGGCATAGACCCGCTCGTGCAAATGCAGGTATATATACGGATATACCCAATAAAATTCTTAATTTGGAAATTAAATTATAAGTCACCACCTTGTTCTTAATTAAAGTGTTTTCAAAAATAGTTTTGGGGTTTTTATATACTCTAGTATCTAGAAAATATATATTTAAAAAAAAAAAAAAAAAACTTTGAAAACACTGATGCGGAGATCTCTTATCTATTATGAAAAATGCTTGGTTGTCCTCCAAATGTGTCCCCAAGAATACTCCTAATGCATTTTTTTAAAATATTAATTAAAAAAATTACTACAAATGAATTTGTATGTGTTTTTTTTCAACATTTAAAAAAATAAATAAACAAAATGTACTAGAAAACACTTTCGAGAGCATATTTAAGAGGACAGCCTAGCTAGCATGTCCATCTACCATAAGTGGTGGTAATGAGTGAGAGATCCTTCCGCACATGTGGGGATGAGGCCAAGGGAGGGGGCGAGAGGGGCCGGCCGGTCCCAAAGGCTCTGACCATATAATCAAATTAGAAATGGGTCTCGTTTACAATTTTATGGTAACTACGTTTTTAAGATAAAAAATGATTTATACAAATTTTAAATAGATAAATTTTATATAAATCTTTATAAAAAAATAGATCATATCTTAAAAAAGTGTAAAAAAATTATTTTTTATTAGTGAAACTCATTTTTTTACAAAAGTCTTGTATGAGATTTGTCTATTTGAGACTTGTATCTAGTATTATTCTTTTCAGATTTATTTTAAAAAATTAAATTAGACTATAATACTCACATTAGATTATTTTTCTTTTATAGCTTATAATTATCTTGATGATCAAACATATTTAACAAAAAAACTATATATTTACTGAATAACTGGCTATGCAATATGCAATTATGCTATTTAATTTTTTTTTTAAATATATAACGTTATTGTTATTCATTATTAGGCAAAATACAGAACTTAGTTTATGGTTACATATATTACCTTTTTTATATAATTTATACATAAATCGTTTCCATAATTCAACATTTTCTCTTAATTGCAACATATGAAAAGTTTAGGTGTAAAATTATTGATATTGATGGAAGAACAGTTTGAAATTTATTTATTTTCTCTTTCTTATTTTTTACTCAGTTTTTTATTTTATTTTATCAATTTGTTAAATCATGTGTTTCTAAAATTTTTCAATTAACAATACCGGGTCCCTCCATACTTATAATTCGGACTTCGTCCGTGGATAGATGCTCAATTTCTACGTGCTCAATATATAGGTGACTGCAGAGATTCCCTCTATCACGCATCCTATTTGGGAGGATCTCAATTAATACGGCTTGCTATGTCTGGTTTTTTAGAAAACGACGAGTTTTTTAAACTTTTCTATTTTACAGGTTTGTTTGTTCTCACTAACCAAAAAACTATAAAAATGGTTACTTATCCCTCAATTCAAAAAACGACAAGTATAATCTGTCCATTAATATTGTGTCATGTCACTTATTTTTCTTTATCTGAAAAGTTATATCTTGAAGTATTTTCAAATCCGAATTCATATTTTGAGTTTGGGACTAAGTGACAACTTAGTAATTTATAGGTCACATTGCAAATTAGGGCGTTGGTAGTCAGGGATTAAATACACTTTTTCTTTCATTTTATAGATGCCATATATAAAAAAGTTGGAAACCCATGCAACTCAATCCACTAGTGCTTGTTAAACCATGCTAGTTGGTAGAGTTGAAATAAACCAACCAACATTTTCAACGAAGAAGACAAAGCAAAGTGGACTGATTTTTAATGCAGAACCAGCGCGCAATAGATACACTAAACAAGGCCAATCATGAATATGTTTTCAGGTGACACAATTTGCATGTGGAGGTATCGTTATAGGTCTTACATTCTGCCATAGCATATGTGATGGACTTGGAGCTGCCCAATTTCTCAATGCTGTTGGTGAGCTGGCTAATGGTGTCGGCCATCCAAGCACCCCACCAGTGTGGCACAGAGACTTCTTCCCACCTCCACCCGAACAACCAAAGGCCGCTGCATCGTTAAACCTTCCGCCATTGCTACCGCCGCTGCCCCACTACAGGCTAGAGCATGCCAATGTGGACATACCTCTAGATTGCGTCAAGCAACTCAAGCTAGAATTTCAGAAATCAACCGGAAAGCATTGCTCTTGTTTTGAAATTGTGGCTGCCCAGTTTTGGAGCTGCCGAACACGAGCTATAAACTTGAAGCAAGACACTGAACTCAAGCTTGTCTTCTTTGCAAACTGCCGCCAGCTTTTGGACCCTCCTTTGCCGGACGGTTTCTATGGAAACTGCTTCTTCCCGGTGACAATCACAGCTTCGAGTGATTCACTCGCTCAGGCATCAATTACTGATGTTGTGAAACTGATCCAAGAAGCAAAGGCGAATCTCCCAGTGGAGTTTGCAAAGTACATGAAGGGTGACTTTGTGAAAGATGGTGGGGACCCTTTTGCACCTCCTCTGGCCTACACAACACTGTTTATATCAGAGTGGGGTCGACTGGGATTCAACCAAGTGGACTACGGGTGGGGTCCCCCAATCCACATAGTTCCAATACAAGGCTCTAGCATCATCCCAGTTGGCATTGTGGGGTCCTTGCCTTTGCCCAGGAAAGGTGTCCGACTGATGACATGGTGCGTGGAGGATGCCCATCGCCAACCCTTCCTGAACCAGATGATGGCAAAAGTAACCTAAATATTCCCATCAAAGCTCCAAAGTAATAGCGTTTACACCTTTTTCCACAAATCCTTGAACCCCTAGTTAGAGCTTGCTCCTTTAGCAACTAGGGGCTGAATAAATACAAGGAGAAATCATCGCAGTATGGGTTTTCAAATTGTGTTGTTAAACTGCAATATATTTTAACTAAATAAGCATGAACATTTGCGCGCGCATACAGATTTTCATAAAACAGAAGTCTTGAACGATGATTAAGCCGGCATTATATAGTGCTCAAAATATCACACGTACAGATTGGAAATGCAACTTTTCTCCAATGGTGGGTGTAAATTTTGTTGCAAAACAGGAGTCCTCTTTGCAGTAAGTGACATGATCCGTATGTTTGTTCAAACTATCTTCGTAAAACGCCTTCCCTGTCTGGGCCAGAATCTCTCCATGGACGAACCTTATTCAAGTCTGGGCTAATCAGTCAAACTTTAAATTATTTTAACGTCTTTAATTTTAAGAGGCCGGGAATCCTATAGGGCTGCACAAAATATGTTGGCCGTCTGAGTCGATAGCCAGCCGTACAGCACTCACCAATAATCAAGGGTGAGCGTGACATCATGATTAGCCAACCAACCCTTCACTTTCTTTTTGGTCCCCATCAATTCAATTGGTTCGATAACGATGTTTCCTGAAACTGTACAAATTCTTAAAAAAAAAAATCGAATTTAAATATGCAAACCCTTTTATATATGAAAAATGATTTACTACAGTACATTATACAATATATTGTACAATAATATGTTAAATGAGGAGTATTATTATAAATTAACTTATAAAAATAAGATAATTATATAATAATATCTCTCATTTAAAATATTATTATATAATATATTATACAATATGTTATAGGTATATTATTACTCTTCATATATATCTCAAAATTACAAGTAAGAATGATATATATGGTAGAATTGATGAGCTGAAAATATGTTTTCTTTTTTCAAAAACAGGTAATTGATCAAAGGTTGTATTTACATCCGTACAATATTAGAAGTATTATAATGTTTAGTATGTGTATTTTATAAATTAATCTGAGTTCTTTCCTTTATACCTATAAGATACAGTAGTGCTACTTTACCGTCCATGTTTGACTACTGTGTCCTCTATTGTAAATTGTAAATTTTTTTATTTTTTTAAAATATTTTTAAAAATTAAAAAATATCAATATACTAATAGTCAATTTTTTAATAAGTTAAGAAATTAAAATAAAATAAAATAAAATGCATTAACGGTCAAATTGAAAAGATAAAGTGATCAGGCAACATAGTATGATTTTCCTATGCCTATATTTGATAATTATCGATCAAAGATCAGTCAAATATCATAAATTTTAATTATCTCCATCTATCATATTTTTTTTTAATAAAACTATATCTTTTATTATGTATTGAGTAAGTATATAATAGGTTTGAAGGTGATCTATGTGACACCCTTAAATCTTAATTCGAATAAATCAATAAATTGACTTGGACAATGGACGTTGCAGAAGCTGCTCTTATAAACAACTAAAAAAAATCCCTAAAGAACACCTCCGATTTTGGAGAGTGGCTACGCCTCTCACTTTTGATTTTTTCTTTAAATTTTTTGAAAAGACAAAAATATGATCCAAAACTATCAAATTGGACAATTATATTCTTAAAAAATTATATAAATAATATTTATAATCATAGATTACGCTATTCCCGTATATTCCATTTAAAAAAAATAGATAAATACGAGATCTCATAAAAAAATTATTTTTTTAATAGTGACCTATAAATTTTTTTAAAAGAAAATTGCATATTCTAAAATTATATATAATATTACTTTTTAAATTATCATAACACCGTACACCTATTTTTTTAAAAAGACAAAATTATTTCAAAAAAATACAAAATATCCATATTAAATTATTTCTCAATGTTAGATTTTTGTCTTTATTAAGGTTATTTATGTCTTTTTCTTTTTTTTTTTTTTTAGAAAATGAATGAAATATTTTTAAGAGCTTGAGCAGATAACTACTAAAACTAATCATTTAAAAGAATGATTACAAATTAAGCCGTAACTTGAGGTAACTCTATCATGTATGCATTTATTTCTATAATAAATTATGTATCAGTCGTCTTGAAACCGCCCAAAGTACTCTTTCTAGACACTGCATGATGATGCTTAAGAACATCAACTTCCAAATCACATCATTGTTAATTTTTTTTAATCAACAAGTAGTGATGTCATGATGACGAAGAGAATGACGAATTGGTCGTGCATGATTATTTGGGTTGCTGCTAAATTGCTGCCAATTAGATGCGGATAATCCTAACCAACCACACACACCAATCTTGTCAATGTTATTAATTACACAGGACTTTGATCATACACTTGTCATGCATATGCATATTTTTTGTGCTCATCAACATCCTAAATTTGTGAGCACCATGAAAAATATTTCCACGTACCTTCATTCAGCTTCACCAGATGATCATTGTTATTGGGCATCTGATCGTGTGAGCATTTTGTCCCCCCCATTGCCCATTGCCACTCATGTTAGTGTGCTTGTGATCATTTCACTGCGTTTTGTGTTTTGTAAAAATATTTTATATTGAGAAATATTATAGATACAAGAGATTATATAAAAATAAAATTACAAACTGGTATGTTTTTATACGATTCGTTAAATCTATTTTATTGTAAAAATGATTTTATAATTTGATATATCATATCAAATCACACGTTTACTTTTGTATAATTGTTTTATAATTAAAGTATTTTCCTTTTAAATCAATTAATATAGAAGTATTTATGTGTTTTAATTTTAATTTTTATAATTATAATAGATTATTCACACACTTATTAGTACTAACTTTGCAAGTCAATTCTTTTTAACGCTTCTTGTGGACTCAGCTAAATCACATGATTTTCTAGAACGTTAGGACTTGGAAAGGGAAATAGACGTGGAGCCAAACGGCCAAGTACACCAAGAACATATATATATATATATATATATATATAGGTACATTAATGTTCGAGTTTTCGTATATTTATGCATGTATCCATGTTTGCATGTATATTAATACTAGCGGTTGGGCAATGTGCGAGGCACATTTGCCCGGTTGAAAAACAACTTATTTTATAAAATATAAATATGTTTTGGGTTAAAAAAAAAAACGTAATCATAAGTAAAATAAGTAGTATATAGAGAATTTTTTATGAACTTAATTTCTGCACTTAACAAGTGAAAAGAGATTTTGAGAATTTTTGTGATAGTGATAGTACTTCATTGCATAAATCGAAGCAATCCAACCGAAGAAAAAAAAAATGAGAAGTGGTAAAATGAAGGGTTGGATTTAAATCTTAAAAATTTTGATGTACCAGCAGCAGCCTCGTCCTTAAAAAAACAACACACGTAGACATCATATTCTTAGATATGATTTGGATCGATGTATTAATAGTAGTGACATGGTTTGTGAATAGTAATATATAAAATTATTTGAATTAAGATGTTTTATTTGATTTTAGAAAATAAGAGAAAAAAAGTTAAAATAAAAATATTATAAAAGTTAAAATATTATTGGAATATAATTTTTTAATGTAGTTTTTGTTTTAAAATTTAAAAAATTTATATTTAAGAAAATTGTAATGATTAGATTAACAAATTAAAAAATATTTTATATTTAAATAATATTTTAAAAAATATATAAAAGTTTCTAAAAACCTAAGAATCTATTAATCTCTTCCTCGAACTCAATAATTTTGTTTGGGAAGAGATAGATTGTCAATTCCCTCCTGACCCAATGATGTTGTAAATTTTTTATTTTTTTAAAAATGTTTATGATGATTAAAAAAATACATGAAAAAAAGAAAAGAAAAATAAAAAAATGAAATACACATTCATAACATATTTTCATGTTACTTTTTTATTAGTTGTAGCAATTCTCTTTAGTTAATTAAGAATATTATCATATTTAAATTATGTTAAAATTCTAATTATTTATATAGTTATACTTTTTTAAAAATATTTAACAAAATTTTATTATTTATTTAATGATGAAATATTAGTATTTTATAAATGGCTTGGTTATTTTGAAATTAATGGTACTTGTGTAAAATCTGTATGGCGTAAGATTTTCTAATTGATAAAAAAAAGCATGTTTGCCACATCTGTCAAATTGAAGAAAAAAATAAAGTGTAATTTCAAATATTAAAATAGTCTAATGTATAAGAATAAAATTATTATTTATTTATGTTCATTATTTATTATGAAATTTAAATTATATTAAAAATTCAAATTAATTAAATATTTTTTTTCTCTTAAAAATGTATAGTAAAATTTCATCATTTATTTAATGATAAAAAATTAATATTTTATAAATTAAAGTTGATTTTTAGTGTATGATATAATAAACAGTAATAGGATATGCGAAAAAAACATGCAGAAAAAAAACAGCTTTTTTATTGATCATTTAAAACTCAAAAATTAATATTTTTTCTACTTTTTCTTTCTTCCTCTCTCTCATTTTCTAAGCACGATTGCGGTATTACGTCGCACATTGACATTCACACGGACTAAAAAATAATAATATTTATTACTGTTCATTATATTGTCAATGAACAGTAATAAGATATGAAAAAAAAAAAAACTAATTTAAATTTATTGTTCATAATAAACAGTATAAACAGTAACGTTATAGCGCTTTTTAAATATAGGCAGAAATCACTAAAGTCGGAAAAACACAGACCAATGTCCTTTTGGACTGTGGCTAGTAATCAACCACACGATTACTTCTTTATTTGTTAAATGCCGAAAACAAACAGTATATTTTGGAAGTAGTTGAACGGGTTGGTTGTTAGCTTTGGAGCTGTCATTCACATGACTTCAACCTTCAAATTAAGCTTGGGAGTGCAAATGTCAAACTCGGCCATTTAATGGCGCTGCTTCATTTTTCGCATTCAACAACTTGCCCTTTGCTTCGCAAGAAAAGTCAAAAAATAAAAAAAATAAAAAAATATATACCTTTACCCTAATTATACAGTTCGTTATGTTAATCTCATATTATGATCTAAGGGATTAATGGGTAGGATTGAACTAACTTGTCAAGAAGAGAACGTAATATATAATACTTTTGTTCTTCATTATGTCGCGTAAGCAAACGAATACTTACTTTTTGAGGTTCTTTAGTGCTGTGTTGTTTAACCTTTTTGCTCCTCTGTTCTGCAATTTTTAATTTATTTAACCAAAAAAGGTCGTATCTGACAGAAGTGATGTCTGTGAGATTGCTGAATTGGGTTTAATATGTACAATAATGCTCATCAGTTGCAGATTTGACAAGATATCTCGTGAGTCGTGATCTTACTCTTTTTGCCTGGATCAGATCAATGGAGAGTTTGCATATATTATTACAAAAATTCTACTTGCACTCGGCTTGGACAATTTTCGCCTAATTAATTGCATAAAAAATTTATTTTTTTTTATTTTCTCATTTCATTTTTTTTCTTTCTCTTTTCTCAGTCGATTTCTCCCTCGAGTTCACTAGAAAATCACCTTTGCTGTTTAACCTCTCTCCCTCAGGACTCATCTCGTCGTAAACAACCCAAAAACCACAAACAGCCCTCATCATCACAAAGTGATGCTCACATATGAAAATCCACCACCGCACGACCAACTCACGAAAGCCCTTCTCACGGTTCTGTAGCGCCCAGTAGCTTCGCGGCGTCACTCCAACCCTTGCGGGCATCCCTGCTTCTAGTCCCTCTCCACTGCTTGCACCAGGCATCCGTAACGGACTCAGACACCACCACCTTTTGAGCTAAACCAAACGTTTCAAATGTGCACCCACCTCGCCCCCATTGTTCTCCCTCTCCCTCTCTTTTCTTCTCTGTGAACATCACCGTAGCCACCTTGTAACACCACGATATACAGCCTGCTGCAAACATCCGTAACGAACGCACCATCGCAGGTAAGAACCGCTGCGTGCTCTTCCGTAGCCAGCATCAAGACCCACAGAAAACCACAAGAGAAAACCTCCACCGTTACACGACTTCCACACCCACAGCATTACTGCACCATGCACACGATGACAACCAACGGCCCATTTTCCCAACCGCACATCGCTGTCAAGCCTTATCTTTGCCACCAGCATCCAAGGGGAGGGCCACCACCTCACGCCTCCTACAGACAGTCTTCCAGCGCACGTACCACCGCATGCAAGCCTCTTCCTCCTCTGTTTTTCTACACCGAAATAGCGCAACGTCACCCCAAACTTAAGAGCAAGCCGCCGCACGTATGCTCCTCCGCGAACCACCTTCCACCTCCAAAACATGCAGGACACACGACGGAAGCAACCAGCCGCTCCTAGTTGCCCCCTTGGCCTAGCCTCCCAGTGTCATCAAACGGGAATCAGCCCTACTCACACGACAACGCCACCACAAGCCGCCAACCCTGCCCGTTGACCCATACTCCTCAGACACCATCACCAATGTCCGTCGAGAGCGAAAACCAGAGCTGCTCTGTTTTGAGGCCTTGGAGGCAGAGTATCGTTGTCCAAATCGAGAGCCGTTCCTTGCCACAGTTGGGCACTGACGCCACCGTCAGCAGCAACAGATGACGCCAGAGATCAATGATGGAATGCTTCAGCTTCACAAGAACTCTTTGGTTTTGCTCAAGGAACGACGGCCGTAGCCAGACCCATTTCAATTTTCCTCCTTTGCATATTTCGTTTGTTTTCGGCGCTTTTTTTTTTTAAATATTAAAATATCAATTGACGTGAGCCAGTTTTGCGCCGGTTCCGCACCAACGGTTGTATATAAAAGAACTGATATTATTATGCAGAGATGACCATGGAAATAAGTAAACAACTAGGAAACGTGTTTTTCCTTTTCATTAGTTTAATACTGCTGCTTTCGGTTGCTATATATTAATGTAGTGAAAACAATATATCGCGTGTTAATTTGGTTCAAACTTCAACCACAAAAGTAGCGTTTCAAACTTGTCTTCCTTTTTTATGATTTTCGCAGGAAGAGTTTCGTATCACATTCCTTCCAGAATTGGCATATTTCCAACAGGAAATGCTGTTAAACTTAACTTACTGCCTAAGAATCTAAGATAAAGGAGAGAGAGAATAGTCAAGAAAAAGAAAATTCATATTCAGTTGACAGGGTTAAATTATTCGCGTTTTTTACTTCGACGGGCTGTCATTTGTGCCCTTCCATCAATAGTAGGAGGGTTTAAGCTGTGCCTGTCATGAATAGTCGTGCTTGCACTTCAAGCAAAGACATTGTACTCCAGCCCCCATCACCCTTTAAAATCTCCCTGAACAGCCCTAGAAATACAGAGCCCTTGACTAATGCACTTGTGGATCTCAACAGTGGTCGTTTCGGGAACGATTTTGATCCGTCTGAGGATGGATCTGTCTCTATGCTCTTTTTTGAGAAATGCTTTGGGATCGAATTTGGGTCTCAAATTTATGTTTTGAATGTTTTATTTATTTATTTATTTAGTGATTAAGGAAGTATTTTTTTAATAATATTGTGAATTTTTTTTTAAATATTTATGATGATTAAAAAAATATATTAAATAAAAAAATAAAAAACACTTTTTACTTTTTCGGTAGATTTTTGAATTATATCTCTCAGGGAGAAGTAGCACCCCTCCTCTTTTTTCTGTGTTTGAGTAATGCTAGAGCCACCGTTGGTGGCTCCCGCTAGGAGTCACCGCTGGCTCTAACATGTATTTTTTTATGTATTTTTTTTACAGTTATTTTTTATAGACATTTTTTAATACTTTTAAATATTTTAAAAAAATAAAATAAATTTATAATATTATTAAAAAACACTTCCTTGATCATGAAGTAAAAAAAATTATTAAAAATTACTTCCATAATCACGAAATAAAATAAAAAAATAATTTTTTTACTTCATGATTAAGGAAGTATTTTTTAATAATATTATTTTTTTTATTTTTTTTTAAATATTTAAAATTGTTAAAAAATCTATATAAAAATAATTGTAAAAAAAACACATGATAGAGCCAGCGGTGACTCCGAGCCACCAGTGGTGGCTCTATCATTTTCCATATATTTATCTGTCATGTATGCTTCACAGGTTCCCTTTTTTGTCTATCAACATTTAACTTTGATGCAACATAAATAAATCACCTCTCTCTCTCTCTCTCTCTCTCTCTCTCTCTCGTCTTTGTTTCTTTACAGTTCTCTTTTCTTGGTCTCATATTTGTCATGGCACCTTATGTTGAAACCTCCGTAGATTTAGAATGATTCTAAATATAAAATGTAAGTACAAGATTTATAAGGTGGAATATCGCAAAACGAACAGCACTGTAGTGTCTAGAATGCCTGATTTATAGATTTAGACTGATTCTAAATATAAAATATAAGTACATGATCTATAAGGTGGAATATCGCAAAACGGACAACACCGTTGTGTTTAGAATGCCTGATTTTGTTGGAAACGAGTCTTGTTTCATCAAAATCGGACTGAAATAACACAAGGGATGAGCAAAAGAACAAAAACAGGAACTCTGTCGCGCATGCAACACAAAAAATGCGTAAGTGCATGTGACTCACGCATCTTCTAGAGTTAGGGGCACGTGAGGCGCATGTACTTCACACGCAAGGACTTCTCAAGAGCGTGTGCGGCGCGTGGTACCCGTGTATGTCATGCACTCGATCCTCTCCTGGGCGCATGTCGAGAGTGGACTTCACTCTTCAATATTCAGGCGACCGTGCAACATCCGTTCGGCCTCTAGTTTTCCCAATTTTTATTGTCTCGATGAGACGAACATAGTGGTATGGTCAAATTTGCAAACTAAGCAACGCATTAAAAATTAATTTTCTGTAAAAAAAACTCTTCCCAACAATTGCTCTGATATCACAGCAAAATGAATAAAAGCGGAAATAAAATAGCACACCCACGCACTTAGTGATACCAAGAATTTAACGTGGTTCAGCAACTGCCTACATCTACAGAAAAAAATTTCATTAATAAATAGTAGAATACAAGCAAATATTACAGAAGAGGAGGATCACACTCAACTCAACTCAACTCTACTCTCTTCTTTTCTCTCAAAGCTCTCCCGACTCGCTCTCTTTTCTTTTCTTTCTTGAGTGTATCTAAGGCTCTCGCTGGAGCCTCTATAAGCAAATATCACCTCACGTATGAATGCATTTAATTTGCATTAATAGGTTGTTGAGTGCTGTTGACTGCTCATGGCATGGACTCAACAGCAGAAAGGGTATTGCTCTATTTTGTTATTCATTTAGCTGCCAATCTTCTACCAAGGCTAATGGCTTTCTCTGTGACCAGATCAAGCAAAAGCCAAGTTAAGCCATCTGAGCAGACGCCATCCGGCACAGTACTTGATCTTTCAGTCATTGATAGACTACCTGTTCTGAGATGCAATGCTCGAACTCTGCATTTGTACGTTTAGTCATAGCGGCCAAGAGGCATCACAGATTATAAGAGGAGCCTTGTCCAGGGCTTTGGTCCCTTACTACCCTCTTGCAGGAAGGCTGAAAGAGTCGAGCCAAGGTCAGCTCCAAATTGAATGCAGCGGAGAAGGCGTGTGGTTTGTCGAGGCGTCTGCTGATTGTAGTCTTGATGCTGTCAATTACTTCGATGATGTGGTTTCCATCCCTTATAATTTACTACTTCCTGACCCTATCCCGGAAAATGAAGTGATAGACCCGCTCGTGCAAATGCAGGTATATATACGGATATACCCAATAAAATTCTTTGGAAATGAAATTAAGTCACCTAGCTTGTACTTAATTAAAGTGTTTTCAAAAATAGTTTTGGGGTGTTTATATACTCTAGTATCTTGAAAATATATTTGTGCCATAGCTCTTGAGCTTGTTTGGTTAACTTTGAGAGAAAAGAAATTAAAAAAAAAAAAAAAAACTTTGAAAAACACTGATGCGGAGATCTCTATATACTATGAAAAATGCTTGGTTGTCCTCCAAATATGTCTCCAAAAATATTCCTAGTGCATTTTTTTTAAGCAAAATACAAAACTTAGTTTATAGTTTACATATATTACCTCTCTTTTATAATTTCTATATAGATGGTCAACATCTTCTCTTAATTGCAATATATGAAAATCATAAGTGTAAAATTACTGATATTCATGGAAGAATTCAAGTTTGAATTTTTTTTTTTTTTCTTAGTTTTTACTCAATTTTTTTTTTTTATCAATTTGTTAAATTATGTGTTCTTAAAATTTTTCAATTCAACTATTTATTCTAGACCTAAAAATACCCGGTCCCTCCATACTTATAATCCCGACTTCGTCCCTGTATACATGCTCATGATTTTCTACGTGCTCAATAGGTGATGAAGGTTCCCTCTGTCACACATCCTATTTGGGAGGATCTCCTCCTCCACTGCCGGCCGCATCCAAGGAGGGGGTAAATCTTTCCCCTCCACAATCATGGGAGTGCATGACAACCAAGCATTACGGCTTGCCGCTTGCCATGTCTGGTTTTTTAGAAAACGACAAGTTTTTTAAACTTTTCTATTTTACAGGTTTGTTTGTTCCCAATAACCAAAAAACTATTGCAACTATTAGAGTGTGGTTGGATATACAAAATATCTCATCTCATTGTAATTATAATTTTTTTAAATTTTCATATAAAAATATAATAAATAATTTAATTTTTTCAAATCTAAAAATAAAAATTATATTAAAAAATTATATTTAATAATATTTTATTCAACTTTCAATAAAACATCTTATCTTATTTCATCTAATCTGAACTGTGTATCCAAACCCACCTAATATATAGAATTTACATCATGACTTTCGGAGTACTATAAAAATGGTTACTTATCCTCCAATTCAAAATGTAAAATTCCGTATAAATTGACCATTAATATTGTGTCAAGTCACTTATTTTTCTTTATCTGAAAAGTTATATCAAAAAGTATTTCAAATTCGAATTCATATTTTGAGTTAGGGACTAAGTGATGTCCCGTTTGGTTTAAGAAATCATCTCAATTTATTTCATCTCATCATTATAACTTTATCAAATTATCACACAAAATAAAATAAACAATTTAATTTTTTCAAATTCTAAAACAACAATAATATTAAAAAATATATTTTAATAATATTTTATTCAACTTTTAATTTTTATTTAAAACTATTTTATCTCATTTTAATGTCCAAACAGAAGCTAAATAGGTCACATTGCAAATTAGGGTTAGTAGCCAGGGATTAAATACAATTTTTCTTTCATTTTATAGATGCCACATATAAAAAGTTGGAAACCCATGCGCAACTCAAACCCTAGTGCTTGTTAAACAATGCTAGTTGGTAGAGTTGAAATAAACCAACCAACATTTTCAACGAAAAAAAAAAAAGACAAAGCAAAGTGGACTGATTTTTAATGCAGAACCAGCGCGCAATAGTTGCACTAACAAGGCCAATCATGAATATGTTTTCAGGTGACCCAATTTACATGTGGAGGTATCGTTATAGGCCTTACATTCTGCCATAGCATATGTGATGGCCTTGGAGCTGCCCAATTTCTCAATGCAGTTGGTGAGCTGGCTAATGGTGTCGGCCAGCCAAGCACCCCCACCAGTACTGTGGCACAGAGACTTCTTCCCACCTCCACCCGAACAACCAAAGGCCGCTGAATCGTACTTAAACCTTCCGCCACTGCTACTGCCGCTGCCCCACTACAGACTAGAGCATGCCAATGTGGATATACCTCTAGATTGCGTCAAGCAACTCAAGCTAGAATTTCAGCAATCAACCGGAAAGCCTTGCTCTTCTTTTGAAATTGTGGCTGCCCAGTTTTGGAGCTGCCGAACACGAGCTATAAACTTGAAGCAAGACACTGAACTCAAGCTTGTCTTCTTTGCAAACTGCCGCCAGCTTTTGGACCCTCCTTTGCCGGATGGTTTCTATGGAAACTGCTTCTTCCCGGTGACAATCACAGCTTCGAGTGATTCACTCGCTCAGGCATCAATCACTGACGTTGTGAAACTGATCCAAGAAGCAAAGGCTAATCTCCCAGTGGAGTTTGCAAAGTACATGAAGGGTGACTTTGTGAAAGATGGTGGGGACCCTTTTGCACCTCCGCTGGCCTACACTACACTGTTTATATCAGAGTGGGGTCGACTGGGATTCAATCAAGTGGACTACGGGTGGGGTCCCCCAATCCACATAGTTCCAATACAAGGCTCTAGCATCATCCCAGTTGGCATTGTGGGGTCCTTGCCTTTGCCCAAGAAAGGTGTCCGACTGATGACATGGTGCGTGGAGGATGCCCATCGCCAACCCTTCCTGAACCAGATGATGGCAAAAGTAACCTAAATATTCCCATCAAAGCTCCAAAGTAATAGCGTTTACACCTTTTTCCACAAATCCTTGAACCCCTAGCTAGAGCTTGCTCCTTTAGCAACTAGGGGGTGAATAAATACAAGGAGAAATCATCGCAGTATGGGTTTTCAAATTGTATTGTTAAACTGCAATATATTTTAACTAAATAAGCATGAACATTTGCGCGCGCATACAGATTTTCATAAAACAGAAGTCTTGAACGATGATTAAGCCAGCATTATATAGTGCTCAAAATGTCATACGTACAGATTGGAAATGCAACTTTTCTCCAATGGTGGGTGTAAATTTTGTTGCAAAACAGGAGTCCTCTTTGCAGTAAGTGACATGATCCGTATGTTTGTTCACACTATCTTCGTAAAACGCCTTCCCTGTCTGGGCCAGAATCTCTCCATGGACGAACCTTATTCAAGTCTGGGCTAATCAGTCAAACTTTAAATTATTTTAACGTCTTAATTTTAAGAGGCCGGGAATCCTATAGGGCTGCACAAATTATGTTGGCCATCTGTGTCGATAGCCAGCCGTACAGCACTCACCAATAGTCAAGGGTGAGCGTGGCATCATTAGCCAACCAACCCTTCACTTTCTTTTTGGTCCCCATCAATTCAATTGGTTCGATAACGATGTTTCCTGAAACTGTACAAATTCTTAAAAAAAAAAATCGAATTTAAATATGCAAACCCTTTCATATATATCTCAAAATTTCAAGTAAGAATGATATATATGGTAGAATTGATGAGCTGCAAATATGTTTGCTTTTTTCGAAGACAGGTAATTGATCAAAAGTTGTACGTACCCATTTTGTTGTTGGCTATGTATTGCGAGGAAAATGCTAAAATTATTACATCCGTACAATATTAGAAGTATTATAATGTTTAGTATGTATATTATTTTATAAATTAATGTGATTTTTTTCTTGGTAGTGTTACTATGCCGTTTATGTTTGACTATTGTGCCCTCTAATGTAAATTTTACGCTTTTTTTTTTTTACTTTTTTTTTAAAATATTTTTTAATATTTTTAAAAGTTAAAAAAATATTAATACACTAATAGTCACTTTTATAAGTAAAAAGAAAATTAAAAAAAGTAAAATAAAATTTATTAGCGGTCAAATTGAAGAGAAAAAATGAGGCTAACATAGTATCATTTTCCTATTCCTATTAGTGTATTAATATTTTTTTAGCTTTTAAAAATTGAAGAGAAAATATAAAGAAAGTGACTATTAGTATGGGCTTATGAATATCAAAGATCAGTCAAATATCACAAATTTTAATTATCTTCGTCTATCATAATTTTTTTTTTATATTTTTAATAAAACTATATCTTTTATTAATATTTTTTTGTTTATGTATTGAGTACATAATAGGTTTGATGGTGATCTATGTTATGTGACACCCTTAATTCGAATATATCAATAAATTGACTTGGACGTTGCAGAAGCTGCTGATCTTATAACCAAATAATAAAAAAATCCCTAAAGAACACCACCGATTTTGGAGAGTGTCTACGCCTCTCACTTTTCATTTTTTCTTTAAATTTTTTAAAGGACAAACATATCATCCAAAACTATCGATTTGGACAATTATCTTTTTAAAAAATTAGAAAAACAATATTTACAATCATAGATTATACTATCTCCGCATTTTCTATTTGAAATAAATGGATAAATCCAAGATAAAAAATATTATTTTTTTAATGGAGACTTCTACTTTTAAAAAAAAAAATATGGAGAGATGGCACATTCTAGAACATCTATACAACATAACCTTTTAAATTATCATAACACCATGCACCTATTTTTCTTTAAAAAGGCAATTATTTTAAAAAAATATAAAATATTCATATTAAATTATTTCTTAATGTTAGATTTTTGTCTTTATTAAGGTTATTTATGTCGATTGTTTTTTTTTTTTTAGAGAATGAATGAAATATTTTTAAGAGCTTGAGGAGATAACTACTAAAACTAATCATTTAAAAGAATGATTACAAATTAAGCCGTAACTTGAGATAACTCTATATATGCATTTATTCGTATAATAAATGATGTATGATCAGTCGTATTGAAACCGCCCAAAGTACTCTTTCTAGACACTGCATGATGATGCTTAAGAACATCAACTTCCAAATCACATCGTTGTTAATTTTTTTGAAAAATTCTATTCCTAAACTTCATACACCACATACCATTATTTTTATAATTTATTAAATTTTATTCTCTTACCAAATATGTGGTATATAGATTATGAGTAGAATAATTCAATTATTTTAAGAATAATAAAACCAAAAAAAACTTTAAAAAAATTTTTAAAAAATAAAAATATTTTGGTGTGTGGTGTATGGGCTTATGAATAGCAATGCTCAATTTTTTTTAATCGGCAAGTAGTGATGTCATGATGACGAAGAGAATGACGAATTGGTCGTGCATGATTATTTGGGTTGCTGCTAAATTGCGGCCGATTAGATGCGGATAATCCTAACCAACCACACACACCAATCTTGTCAATGTTATTAATTACATAGGACTTTGATCATACACTTGTCATGCATATGCATATTTTTTGTGCTCATCAACATCCTAAATTTGTGAGCACCATGAAAAATATTTCCACGTACCTTCATTCAGCTTCACCAGATGATCATTGTTATTGGGCATCTGATCGTGTGAGCATTTTGTCCCCGCCATTGCCCATTGCCACTCATGTTAGTGCTTGTGATCATTTCACTGCGTTTTGTGTTTTGTAAAAATATTTTATATTGAGAAGTAGTAATATAGACATAAAAAGATTATATAAAAGTAAAATTATAAATTGATGTGTCTTCATGTGACATATCAAATTACATTATATTATGAGTTTATTAATAACTTTATAGTTAAAGTATTTTCCGTTTACATCAATTAATATATAAGCTTTATGTGTTGCAATTTTAATTTTTATAATTATAATAGATTGATTATTCACACACTTATTAGTACTAACTTTGCAAGTCAATTCTTTCTAACGCTTTACGATTCTTGTGAACTCAGCTAAATCACATGATTTTCTTGAACGTTAGGACTTGGAAAGGGAAATAGACGTGGAGCCAAACGGACAAGTACACCAAGAACATATATATAGCTTGTATGCCGTCCATAGTTGACTGCTTCAGTGTAACGCTCTGAATTTGTTTTTATTTAATGATTAAAAAAATGATTTTAAGTATATTAGTGTATTTTTTTTATTTTTTAAAATATTTAAATATATTAAAAAATAAAAAAATAATTAATAATATAAACAAGTGGCAGAATAGCACCGCTCATTGTTGGAGTTTTCGTATATACTGCTAGTTATGTGCGGAGGAGGTGTAGCAAAATTCTTATGTGTGTATCCATGGTTGCGTGAATATTAATAAATCACTAAAGTCGGAAAACACAAACCAATGTCCTTTTGGACCGTGGCTAGTAATCAACCGTACGATTACTTCTTTAACAAAACAGTATATTTTGGAAGTAGTTGAACGGGTTGGTTGTTAGCTTTGGAGCTTGTATTTGACACGACGTCAACCTTCAAATTAAGCTCGGGAGTGCAAATGTCAAACATGGCGATTTAATGGGGCTGCTTCATTTTTCGCATTCAACAACTTGCCCTTTGCTTCGAAAGAAAAGTCAGAAAGAAAAATTATACCTTTACCCTAATTATGCAGTTCGTTATGATAATCTCATATTATGATCTAAGGGATTAATGGGTAGGATTGCAATAACTTGTGTCGCGTAAGCAAACGAATACTTACTTTTTGAGGTTCTCCAGTGCTGTGTTGTTTAACCTTTTTGCTCCTGTGTTCTGCAATTTTTAATTTATTTAACAAAAAAAGGTCGTATGGACAGAAGTGATGTCAGTGAGATGGCTGAATTGGGTTTAACATGTATAATAATCCTCATCAATTACAGATTTGATAAGCTATCTCGTGAGTCGAGTCGTGATCTTACTCTTTCTGCCTGGATCAGATCAATGGTTGCATATATATTAGAGATTATCATGGAATCAAGTAAACAACTAGGAAAAATGTTTTTCCTTTTCATTAGTTTAATACTGCCGCTTTCGGTCGCTATATATTAATGTAGTGAAAACAGTACCTCGCGTGTGTTTGGTTCAAACTTCAACCACAAAAGTAGCGTTTCAAACTTGTCTTCCTTTTTTATGATTTTCACAGGGAGAGCTTCGTATCACATTCCTTCCAGAATTGGCATATTTCCAACAGGAAATGCTATTTTTTTTTTTTTTAAACAAACAGGAAATGCTATTAAACTTCCTGCCCAAGATACCGGAGAGAGAGAATAGTCAAGAATAAGAAAATTCATATTCAGTTGAATTAGCTTCTGACTGCGACGGGCTGTGTCATATCAATGTGCCCTTCCATCAATAGTAGGAGGGTTTAAGCTGTCATGAATAGTCGTGCTTGCACTTCAAGCAAATACATTGTACTCCAGCCCCCAGCGCCCTTTAAATCTCCTTGAACAGCCCAAGAAATACAGAGTCCTTGGAAGTGCATTAGTCCTGCACTTGTGGATCTCAACAGTGGTCGTTTCGGGTACGATTTTGATCCGTCTGAGGTTGGATCTGTCTCTATGCTCTTTTTTTCTCTGTTTCGGCTGATGGGCTTTTCTATTTTTGTTCATTTAATGGTGTAATCATATCATTATAATGATGCGGGATTATATGAATGATATAATATGCTGTTGATTTTGGTGGGAAACTCTTCAGTTTTTTCATCTTTCTGATGGGAACCGTGGGTTGCAGGGTTCTGATTCTTTTTTCTGATGTCTGTCAGAAAGTTTATTCTTTTTTATCTGTCATATATGCTTCACAGGCACCCTTTTTTGTATATCAACATTTAACTTTGATGCGGCAGTAATAAATCTCCTCTCTCTCTCTCGTCTTTGTTTCTTCACAGTTCTCTTTTCTTGGCCTCATATTTGTCGTTTTAATCTTGCATTTGCTGGCTTTCCTATATGTGGAGTACTTCGACATAAATTTAGGATATTAAGAATTTAAATACATGGAACGTAGACGAGGGTGTTGAATAACTTGAATTCGATCAGTCTGTTACAGAAAAAGTTGTAAAATATCTAATGTCCACTTCAGTGGAAGTCAAGGTAAAGATAATATTTTGTTGGAGTGGGATTCTTGGCTATTCTTTGTATTCAGCTTATAGATGCTGATTTAAACCATTTACTGTGTCGTGCAGGAATAAAATCAATTCTCAGATTTGGTAATATGGCAGCTGAGAATGGCTTCGGCGGCAAAATAAATGCAGATGAAGCCACCACATCAGAAAGCTATCCAGAAGCAGAGAAAACCTCCAGCACGAATGGTGATCAGGAAGACTCAAAAAAGAGTAAAGGACATGAGAAAACAAACACTATTCCCTTTCGCAAACTGTTCTCATTTGCTGATTCCACTGATATTTTGATGATGATCCTTGGCACAATTGGTGCTATTGGTAATGGGATATGTATGCCCCTTATGACTGTCCTTTTCGGGGACTTGATGGATTCTTTTGGAGATAATCAGAATAACCACGAAGTGGTTGAGGTGGTCTCCAAGGTAAAGATATTCTGCAAAGTCTTATTGATTTGGTTGCACTGTTATTTCTTTTTATGCCATTAACTACTTTTCATAATCTAGTGGACCTTGAGTTGCTAGCTAATTCAAGGGATGTGTTAGAACCTCATTCTTTCTTTTTTGACCTCTTGAACTTGTGATGTGATGATGTTCTAAATTGGTTTCCTTGAAAAACTAGGTCTCTCTAAAGTTTGTCTATTTGGGATTGGGATCGGGTGTAGCAGCATTCCTTCGTAAGTATATGTCATACTACAGTAACTTGAAAATTTTATTGCTCACATATTTTCTTTTGATCACCAATATCAACAATTGAGTTGAGAACTGAGTGTTTGTGTGTGTGTGTTTTTTTTTCCTATCAGAGGTGGCTTGCTGGATGGTCACAGGGGAGAGACAGGCAGCAAGAATAAGGGGTTTGTATCTGAAGACCATTTTGAGACAAGATGTTGCTTTTTTTGACAAGGAAACAAACACTGGAGAGGTTATTGGGAGAATGTCTGGCGACACTGTACTCATACAAGATGCAATGGGTGAGAAGGTATTACAGTACTGCTACACTTACATCAAAAGCCATAATCCTGAATGTCATAAATATTGTTTTTTTGCATGTAATCCTGGGGTTTAACAAGTCTGTTTATGCAGGTTGGGAAATTTATACAACTGGTTTCTACATTCATAGGAGGCTTTGTAATAGCATTTATCAAAGGGTGGCTTCTAACCCTTGTCATGTTATCTTCTATTCCTCTTCTCGTGGTGTCTGGTGCGGTCATGTCCACCATCATTGCCAAGATGGCATCCGTTGGACAAAGTGCTTATGCGAAAGCAGCAAATGTAGTTGAACAGACAATTGGTTCAATCCGAACTGTACGTCATGTTTCGTAACTTTATTTCATGCTGTTTAAATTTATTTGAAGTATGAAATCTAAATGCAGTCCCTATCTAGGTTGCATCGTTCACCGGTGAGAAGCAAGCTATAATTAATTACAACAAATTTCTTGTAAAAGCTTACAAATCAGGGGTTCATGAAGGCTTGGCTTCGGGATTTGGTCTTGGCGTGGTTATGTTAGTGGTGTTCTGCAGTTATGCTTTGGCTATATGGTTTGGAGCAAAGATGATACTTGAAAAAGGATATAGTGGGGGCGCTGTGCTGACTGTGATTATTGCTGTGTTGACAGGGTCCATGTGAGTTGCATTTCCTCTCCTCTCCCCCCTTCCCCCTCCCCCAATAGCATGTTCATGTGCTATAATGTTTATTATCTTCATTGTTCCTTACAAAGGTAAAGTTTCTTTTGCTTTTGTTTCATAACAAGCAAGGAAAACATATAAATATATTATACTCGTAATCTTATTCTGTCAACTATTAATCTGTTTCTCGCTTTATGTTTCCATATGGATATTTCAGGTCTCTAGGTCAGGCATCTCCCTGCATGAGTGCATTTGCCGCTGGTCAAGCTGCAGCATTTAAGATGTTTGAAACTATAGAGAGGAAGCCAGAGATTGATGCTTATGACACAAAGGGAAGGACATTAGATGACATTCGTGGAGATATAGAGTTAAGGGATGTTTTCTTCAGTTACCCGAGCAGGCCTGATGAGCAAATATTCAATGGATTCTCTCTTTGTATCCCAAGTGGTACAACTGCAGCTTTGGTAGGTCAAAGTGGAAGTGGGAAGTCGACAGTGATTAGTCTGATAGAGAGGTTTTATGATCCTTTGGCTGGTGAAGTTCTTATAGATGGTATTAACCTCAAAGAGTATCAACTTAAATGGATTAGGGGGAAAATTGGTCTCGTCAGCCAGGAACCTGTATTATTTGCATCAAGCATTAAGGATAACATATCATATGGAAAGGATGGTGCAACTATCGAGGAGATAAGAGCAGCAACTGAACTTGCAAATGCTGCCAAGTTTATTGATAAATTGCCGCAGGTTCTAATTCAAAGTTTACTTGATTATACTTTTAAGACCTTCTATTCAGAATATTTTCAAGTTATTGTTAACATTTTGAATTTCACTGCCAGGGACTAGATACCATGGTTGGTGAGCATGGAACACAACTATCTGGAGGACAAAAGCAGAGGATTGCCATTGCAAGAGCAATTCTGAAAGACCCACGAATCTTACTTCTCGATGAAGCTACAAGTGCACTTGATGCAGAATCTGAGCGGATCGTGCAAGAGGCATTAGACCGGATTATGGTAAATCGGACAACTGTAATTGTTGCCCATCGTTTGAGCACAGTAAGGAATGCTGATATGATTGCTGTCATTCATAGAGGAAAGATGGTTGAAAAAGGTATTTAACAAGTACATGCATGCATACTCGTTGATTCATTCATATGTGGAACTAATATCACAGTTACAAGTTGCACCCCATCACCAGAGGCTTTGTACTTACTGTGTTGTGTTTTTCATATCATGTTATGTTCTCCAGATATATGAATTCTTGAATTTCCTATTGAGGATATAGATACTTTTATGATTCTATATTTTGAGAATTATTATTGGTTCATGTCCTGGATGTCTTTACAAAACATCAGGTTTTTTATTCACAAAAAATTAAATTATGTAGTTGCATAAATGAAAAATCAAAAATGTTTTCTTAGATTATTGCGCATTATTTTTTGCCCATTAAAGTTTTTTGAAAATTTTGGACCTTGTTAGTTGTTTTGACATTTCCCAATTGACTTTTCAATCTTAAATTGTGCTCGGCTACGCAGAATAGTTGGATCATAGATTTCACACCTTATGGGGAAGAGCTATTCTGGGCATCAGCCCATATCCGCAGACACCAGTGCTGTGCTTTTTTTTTTTTTTTTTACTCAATACACTTAGTGTGCAGCGGATGATATGCACAGTAGAGTGCGATTTATATTTTCTCTATGGGGAAAGAGGCAGGTTAACTTATATTTCTGAATATTGTGTGTCTCAATTGATCAGGCTCACACTCAGTACTAATCAATGATCCTGATGGAGCATACTCTCAGCTCATTCGCTTGCAAGAACTAAACAAAGAGTCAGAGCAATCTGTAGATGATCAAAACAAGCAGGAAATTACAGCAGAATCTGCTAGACAGTCAAGTCAAAGAATGTCAATCCTACGATCCATAAGTCGAGGATCATCTGGAGTAGGAAATAGCAGCCGCCACTCGTTCTCTGTATCTGTTGGTCTTCCTACAGGAATTAATTTACCAGACATTGCACTGGCAGAGAAACAAACCCCTCAACTACCTGCAGAAGAATATCCAAATGTGTCACTCCGCCGCATTGCCTACTTAAACAAGCCTGAGATTCCGGTGCTTATAATTGGAGCTATAGCTGCAGTCATCAATGGCACAATACTTCCTATTTTCGGTTTACTGATTTCCAGCGTGATTAAAACATTTTATGAACCACCTAACGAACTAAAAAAAGATTCAAAATTTTGGGCAATAATGTTTATGATCCTTGGTCTAGCATCATTTCTGGTGATTCCAGCTCGGTCATACTTCTTTGCTGTGGCTGGGTGTAAACTAATCCAACGTATTAGAGTAATCTGCTTTGAGAAGGTGGTTCACATGGAGGTTGGTTGGTTCGATGAGCCCGAGCACTCAAGTGGTGCAATTGGTGCAAGGCTCTCAGCAGATGCAGCATCAGTTCGTGCCTTAGTTGGGGATGCACTTGGTCAAGTGGTGGAAAATGCTGCTGCTGCTGTTGCTGGGTTGGTCATTGCTTTTGTTGCGAGCTGGCAGTTAGCTTTTATTATCCTTGTATTGATCCCTCTGATTGGACTCAATGGGTATGTTCAAGTGAAGTTTATGAAAGGATTCAGTGCAGATGCAAAGGTATGATTTTAGCACTAAGGCTTCCACTATTCATTATTGCAGCATGATTAACATTAGGTATTTCAGGGTCAAACTTGGAAAGGTATCAATTTTGTACAAAATTCAGGGGAAAACATTTGTACACACACACGTCTTGTATACTTCTTGATTTAATGTAAAGTTGATGGTTTTGTATAGTTCTTCATTACCGGTAAATGAATTATTTGTTTCAAAGTATATATCAAGAAGTAAATTTTGATGGTTGCAGATGAAGTATGAGGAAGCAAGCCAAGTCGCTAATGATGCAGTCGGAAGTATAAGAACAGTTGCTTCATTCTGTGCAGAAGAGAAGGTGATGCAACTATACAGAAAGAAATGCGAAGGCCCAATGAAGACAGGAATAAGGCTAGGCCTCATAAGTGGATTAGGATTTGGGATGTCTTTCCTTTTATTGTTTTGTGTCTATGCAACCAGTTTCTATGCAGGAGCTCGACTTGTTGATGACGGAAAAGCAACATTCTCGGATGTTTTCCGGGTAAATATTCTTCCCGCATGTTTTAAAGTTTTCCAAAGCATGTTCAACAGTACGAAAAATGGCAATTTTCATTTGCACAAAGCTAACTTTTAATAACTTTGAGAGGTATGTATGGTCTGTAGGTTTTCTTTGCCTTAACCATGGCAGCGATTGGAATTTCTCAGTCAAGCTCCTTTGCTCCCGATTCTAGTAAAGCAAAGACTGCTGCTGCTTCCATATTCGGGATAATTGATCGGAAGTCAAAGATAGACCCAAGTGAGGAGTCAGGCATGAAATTGGATGATGTTAAGGGTGACATTGAGCTTCGTCATTTAAGCTTTAAGTATCCATCTAGGCCAGATATTCAGATCCTCCGAGACCTCAGCTTGGCTATTCATTCTGGCAAGGTAAATTTTAACGATCAAAATTTGTTTTGACTTTTCCAAGTAGCTTTTCATTTTGAATATACTGTTCATTGTGTTCAAGTTCAATCACACTTGTCTGAATATCTTCTTTCAGACTGTTGCCCTGGTTGGAGAAAGTGGTAGTGGAAAATCCACAGTGATATCGCTTTTGCAAAGGTTTTATGATCCTGATTCGGGTCATATTACATTGGATGGAATTGAGATTCAAAAGTTCCAACTGAAGTGGTTGAGGCAGCAGATGGGGCTTGTGAGCCAGGAACCAATTCTGTTCAATGACTCTATCCATGCCAACATTGCATATGGAAAGGAAGGAAATGCAACTGAGGCAGAAATTATAGCTGCATCAGAGTTGGCCAATGCCCACAAGTTCATTAGTAGCTTACAACAGGTTAGGGCAATGCAAGCCATTTTTTAAATTCTATCTCATCAACATTCTTAAAACCATCACCAAGTTCCTTTGCTAAGACAGCTTTTGTGGACAAACTTAATTTCCAATGTTCTCTAATCCTTCAATCCTTCTGTCCTACAATGACATAAAATGCAGGGTTATGATACCATGGTAGGAGAGCGAGGAGTTCAATTGTCTGGCGGGCAGAAGCAACGAGTTGCTATTGCACGTGCTATTATTAAAAGCCCAAGGATTTTACTATTAGATGAGGCAACTAGCGCGCTAGATGCTGAGTCTGAAAAAGTGGTTCAAGATGCACTAGACCGAGTCATGGTTAACCGGACTACAATTGTGGTGGCTCATCGGTTATCCACAATCAAGAATGCCGATTTAATTGCAGTTGTTAAAAATGGAGTAATTGTGGAGAAAGGAAAGCATGATACCTTGATTAAGATCAAGGATGGATTTTATGCCTCCTTAGTAGCACTTCACAGCAGTGCTTCAACTGCATGAGCTTTCCTCCCTTCTGTAATTGTTCCTGTTTTATGCATGTGCTGGTTGCTCTCTCTTTGCATCCATATTTTAGTTTATTCACATAACGTTTTCATGTTTATAAAATTGAGTCTGGTATTTTGGATTGCACTTTGTTGAAAGCTGCTGATTCAGCTTTGTACCCCCCCAGTGTCAATTTTTGTAGGATTCAGTTATGAAAGGATGTCATCTGATAATCATATATATATATATATATATATATATAGCTTATAGATAAAGGGCTTCATGAGAATATTTTGAGCTCCAAATATCTTTGTCTTCATTAGCAGTTGAGATTAAATACTTCACTAACCGATTCAAGCCTTTATTTTTTCCACCTCTTGTGATAGTGTTAAAAAACTAGATAGAAACCAAGAGAAAAATGGAGATTTTAAAGTCCTGTTTGGATACAGAAAATGTTTCATCTCATCTCATCTTTATAATTTTTTTAAATTATCACATAAAATTTCAAAATAATAATAATATTAAAAAATAATATTCTAATAATATTTTATTCAACTTTCATATCAAATTATCTCATCTCATCTCATTATTCAAACAGGGTTAATATGTTTATTGAGCACCATTTTGGGCTGCAATGAACGTATTTGGGATGCTGAGTTCTGACCTCTTAGTATGATTTAGGAAATAAATAAAGAACTCAATGTTGAAACATTCATATCCCTTCAATATTTTGTTTTCCTTCCTTGACGGCACTCTATTCTATTGTCGAAGAGCATATGTCGGTTTTGTAAAGACGGAAACGTGCTAAGTAAACCTTTGAAAGAGTCGCCAATGAAACAGTTTGTTGCGGCGAAAAGTTCACCTGAAGAAAGTAAGATCGACTCTATATCTGTGTCTTTGCTCTTTTTAATTTTGTTTAAACACAACCGTAGGTCCGTAGTCACTTTGACTAATACAATAATAATAATAATAATAATAATAATAATAGAATAAATCTTAAATCTCGAAAGATTAGTCAATTTAAAATATCTATAAAACTATTATAAAGTCTAATATCCTTTGAAGTGTTATTGTTTTAAAATCATTTTAAGATATAAATCACCAATCTTTCCAAAATTTAAACCAAGAAGAAATATTTCAGGAAAACTCAGAGAAACATATGAATATAATTATTCAATTAATATTCTAATAATTACTTAAAAAAAATACTAAAATGTCCTCTCATGATGGTTCTCAAGGATTACAAAATAGTTACTTAGATAAGTACTAAAACATACCAAAGTGTCATTTGTATGCTGTTTTTATTTTATTTTAATTTGCAGCTCAATTAATTTTCTTAAATTCCAATTAAGGTTATGTTTGGATACAAAAACACTCTCAAGCTATCTTATTTCATCTCATCATTATAATTTTTTTAAATTTTTATACAAAATATAATAAACAATTCAACTTTTTCAAATCTCAAAATAATAATAATATTAAAAAATAATATTTTAATAATATTTTATTCAATTCATTTAAAATTATCTCATCACATCTCATATCATCCAAACGAGTTATTGGATTGACGTAGCTAGCAGGTTTTGTTGTTTGTCTCTACAAGTAATGATCAATATTGTTTGACTTGGGA
Organism: Juglans regia; assembly: GCF_001411555.2. NCBI lineage: Eukaryota > Viridiplantae > Streptophyta > Magnoliopsida > Fagales > Juglandaceae > Juglans > Juglans regia. Next base: position 26,476,070 of record NC_049911.1, read on the forward strand.
TCGATGTGTATAGGATTTTTTCATATTTCTTCCTTCCACCACCACTTTCACTCTTCCGTCCAACCACATCTTCATTTTTCTTCTTTTTTCCACAATACTACAGTTTTCTTTACTTTTACTTTTTTTTTTTTTTTCAATAATTAATGACTGTGAAATAATGATATATATTAGTTGTGATGTATTCTTTCTCCCTCCATAATTATTACTTTTTACAAATAAAAGAACCCACTCGTAACAAGTCTTGAAGTGACTGTTTTTTAAATAATTAATAAAAAAAACTATTTAAAATATATGATATCAATAAATATAAAGAGAAAATAATATGATTTAGAGCAAAGAACAGCATTACTCCTTTATAAATAATTTTTTGTTTTAAATTCTAGAACTTGTTTTAAAAACCCAAAATTGACTATATATTAGTTTGCTCCAAATTATCGTTTTATTTTGTTTTCTATGGAAGTTTTTATATTTTCTATAAATAATTATCATATAATTCTTACTTGGGTTCTTAAATTATCACTACTTTTGAATGGTTAAAAGGACAAAAATATCTTTAACATTTAAAAGGAAATGTTTCATAGTGAGGAAGGTAATTTCAATCGAGTAAGAATAAGATGATAATTCATGAGAAAGAAGTATAATTCAGTATATTGGCCGTAATTACTTCCAAAATTATTTTTTATTATCCGAAGGTGTTAAAAAAATGTAGGCAGTTGGAGGGGATTGTCATGGATTTTACACAGATCTAAAAGTAAACGATAGCTTTAAGAAAAGGCCAAAGCTGATAGCAATTTCTTGACAGAGTCAGTATCATGGCTCTAGTCAGAGGATCCAATCTTGTTTGGATATTAAACATATTTTATTTTTTTATTATAATTTTTTTAATTTTTATATAAAATATAATAAATAATTTAATTTTTTTAATTTATAAAATATTAATTTATTTAATTTTTAATTTTTATTTCAACTCATCTCAAATCAAACTTATCGTGTAAACCGCACCTAACATACGAACTATTCAGCCAGTACCATACTCTATATATGTGGAAATATTCCTTCCTCTTCTTCTCTCATATTTAAAAAAAAAAAAAAAATACCAGTACAGTTTGGTCTTTCATAATTGTGCTTTTGTTATTGAAAAAAAAAAATTCGAATGTGAGTAACTCAATTGAGAGAGATAAATACATATATATATATATATATATATATAAACACATAAAGTAGGTTTTTAGCATTTATTGAATATTTAATACAGTTTGAAAAATACACTTTATGTATGAAAAATTATATTTACAGTCTTAAAATATGCAAACTCACATATTAATTTAAAAATAAATAAATAAATATGAGATTTACATAAAAAAAAATTAATTTTTTTAATAATGAACTCTATTTTTTTTTTTAAAAAGAGTGCACATAACTTATATATTTTGAAATTATATCTAACATTAGTATATATCAATCTCATACTCCAGGGTCTCAAGTTTGTATAGGAAATTTGATCTTTGCGTTGATGTTTATATCGCTATATTAAAATGATAAGAAGTTATAGGTGTACCTAACAGGCTAACCCCGATGATTATTTGGTCATGCCTTGGTTCTGCATGCAAATTTTAAAGTCAACAATGATTTTATTTTATTTTATTTTAATCTGTACTCGGTTGAAGCATTCACCTTGCACAAAAATTTAATGGACTCTATTCCCATTGACCAATCACTAATGTATCTCAGCCGTCCACTTCTTCACCAACAAAGTTCTTATTCTCCAAGAAAAAGACGTTCACAATGTGAAACGCAAAATCAGCACTAAAAGATTCTTAAATTCAACAGATTGATTTTATTATAATTTTTTCTTAAGAAAAAAAATCCATTTAACCATAATTAATATATATATATATATATATTTACAAACAGTAGTTATTTATTTATTCCGCACATGTTGTCCAGCAGATGAACTTGGGACGCTAATTTTCTAATGTTTAATAACCAATGGATTGCCAATTGTATATGAAACAGTTGAATATGATATAAACAGTGATAGTACAATAAGAAAGATTTATTCTTTTTTTAATCTAATAAAAATTTTATTTCTCCTTGATTTACCATTTCAGGGGTGTGTAGGAGCACGAACAGCTCAAAATCTGGAGAATTTCAATCCACTGTATGCAGAAGTATTGATCAGGAAAAAGAAATAAAGAAAATGGGTAATGAGCATTTCGTGGTTGGTGATGATTATGCTACCTGATATAAATGAATAAAAAATCTATGTTAGAAACAGGCAATTGGTTCTGCTGACACGAAACGTATAAATTTTATTTGATTGTAGAGGAAGATAAGTTGTGTGACAGTGCATGTGGGAATTGTTTTCTTCCGAAAGCAATCAGGGAACTGGTTGACTAAGTGAAGGTTCGTCACCTTTGACCAAGTTAATAGCTATGGCCGTTTGTGTTTATTCTAGTGGGTGAGTATTATAAATGATGATGCCTGCATACTAACTGAATGAAAAAAGCCCATATAATGTGCTGGAAATAGCTCATACACAGAGAGCATCCCCAAGGTGGATGAAGTTCTGCAACTGAGAATCCCAAAATCTGGCAGTTTCAGGTGTCCTTTATAGTTTAACCTTTTGGCAAAGAAACCTGTCGGAACAGTCCACTTCTTTTGTTGGTTGTTTTTAGCATATGGGTTTCGTTCATTTTAATGTTTATTAGATCTTTTTGATGTTGTAGAGTGATGCAAATGGCTTGGATTGGGAACTTTAGGTTTGCGGAGCTCCTTCTGATATAGATCTTTGGGCTGCAGTGAGTTTGATTCTCTGAAAGAACAGAACAAAAGTTTCATTCCTTCTCCTCTTTTTATCACAACCAGGTACAGTGGTATTGAATGTCATGTCATCTTTAAAAAAGAATTTCCTTTGCAACCTCTATGGTAAAACTCATGCATCACCATGAATTTCATGAGGAGAAAACTCTATAACCTGCCCAACTTGAACTTGCTTATAATTTTTTCGTTTTCAGTAGATATATGGTATTTCATCAACCTGGTGATAGTAAGCAGCAGAGCACCCTGCTATGAAATTTGACTCCCTGTGCACAAGTTGACATTTTGTAATAACTTTATCATCAGGGAGTTTTCAAGGACTCATTTTGCATTGATTTGAATAAATACCCAACAGTTATGTTTGTGTCAGCTTCTCTTTTGCAAACTTTGCAACCAAATACACGGCAGAGAGTTAATGGTGCAATTCTGATTCTGGTTCACCTGCGGAAGCAGAGCAAATATTACCTCTGTTCTCCTTTCCCTGACTACACCCACAAACTTTCCTCCATTTTCAACATATGACTCATCGATAAAAAATCTTCTTAACCCGTTAGAGGAATCAAGGGTGATTTTTACTTGCACAAGCATTTCCATTCCTCTTCTACTCTTTTTTTTGAAATCATGTATCATGACTATCATTTGATTTGAGTACTTTCTAAAATTACAATATGCCTCTCTCTCTCTCTCTCTCTGCTCGTGGCTTGTTGTGTTGTTCTTTTTGTTGAGGTTGATTGGGATTTTTAATCATAAATTTGTTTCACGGGTTCTAATAAAGGGTGCTTTATCCCCTTAATTTGTCACTTTGCTGATTAATTTTGCTAGACTCTCTGGTTGTGAATCTATCCAGTTGAGATGAAATCTGGCACCACAATAAGTGCCTTGATAGACATATTAGCCTCCTATTGGTTTACTTTTCTTGTATGTTTCTGTTTGTTCACTCTCCAAAAACAGAAATTCATATGCATACATACATGTGCATATATGTGTGTGTGTTGACATCTTTTTAATTCTTTTGCTGCCTTCTCAGTTTGTGAGTGCAGTAATACATATAAACGTTGGAACTGTGCAATATAAACAAAGGTTGACTTTCTGATATTTGTCAATTCTCCAGTCGTTTACAACAAATATTTTCCACGTCAATCAACAATTTCCTTACACCTAGTAAATTGAAAACTTGTTAGATCACAAGACAATTTTCATTATTCGTCATTTTATTAGTCCCCCCGATTACTGAAGTTATTAATTGTGTGCAGCTGCTGTATAAATTCTACATCTCCCAAATAAAGTAGTTGGCAATTGGATTGTCATATTGGAGTTTGTAAAATGGACATAAATCTGCAAGAGTCCGCCTCATTGAGAAAAAATGTAGAAGCAGACAAAAGCCCTGACATGATTGGTGATAAAGAAGGCTCGGAGAAGAGTGGAGGAGATCAAAGTACCAAAACTGTTCCATTTCTAAAGCTGTTCTCGTTTGCAGATTCCAGAGATGTTTGCTTGATGATTGTAGGCATAATTGGTGCCATTGGAAATGGGTTGGGTCTGCCCCTTATGACAGTATTCTTTGGGGAAATGATTAATGTTTTGGGAAGTAACCAGAACAATAAGGATGTTGTTCGTGTAGTTTCCAAGGTAAAAATATGCTCCACAAGTTTAACTCATGATGTTAATTTCAATCTTCATCACTGGATATGTATAGCTGAGTGTTTGACTCTAGTGCTTCTGTTGAAAAAATTACCTTGATTAAGAGGATATATTTGAATCCATCCTTCATTTTCTGACATGCTAATTTTCTTGATATGAAGATGTGACTAGTTTCTGGCTAATATTTTAGGTTTGTCTAAAATTCGTCTACTTGGCAGCTGGAATTGGTGTTGCAGGATTCCTCCGTAAGTACTTTCCCAAATCAGAACCATCATAGAACTTTTAGAGCATCAATAAAATTTCATCTATCAGGCATTGAGAAATGAGAAATCTGCCCTTGTTCTTGTCAGAGGTGGCTTGCTGGATGATCACAGGAGAGAGACAAGCAGCACGAATAAGGGGTTTGTATTTGAAGACTATTTTGAGACAAGATGTGGCTTTCTTTGATAAAGAAACAAACACCGGAGAGGTTGTTGAGAGAATGTCTGGTGACACTGTTCTTATACAAGATGCCATGGGTGAGAAGGTAGTATACTCCTGCACCAATACATCAACACTTCCCAACTGGATGAAAAGTTTCTTTGGGTTTCATGGATGTTGTGCTTGTAAACTTGATTATGCAGATAAAAGAGTCTATTTGCCTGTGTAGGTTGGGAAATTTGTGCAGCTGCTATCAACATTCATCGGAGGCTTTTTTGTAGCATTTTTCAAAGGCTGGCTCCTTTCCCTTGTCTTGTTAGCCTCAATTCCTCTTCTTGTGGCCTCTGGTGGCATTATGTCTGTCGTCATATCCAAGACAGCTTCTCGTGGACAGGGTGCTTATGCAAATGCAGCGAATGTGGTTGAGCAGACAATCAGCTCAATTAGAACAGTATGTCATATTATCAGAACTATATGCATGCTTGGGGAATTTTGTAATTATCTCTCAGTGATTTCTGTTCAGCTTCGCAGTTATTTTCTAGCAAACTCTTGATATCCACTATTTGATTTCGTATCTAGGTGGCATCATTTACTGGGGAGAAGCAAGCTGTAGCTAATTACAAAAAGTTTCTAGTAACAGCTTACAAATCTGGTGTTCAGGAAGGCTTGGCTTCTGGACTTGGTTTTGCTATGGTTATGTTCGTCATGTTCAGTAGCTATGGTATGGCAATATGGTTTGGATCTAAGATGATACTTAACAAAGGATACAGTGGGGGTGATGTGTTGAATGTGATCATGGCTGTGATGACAGGATCTATGTAAGTTGCAACTAGAATATTCTTTAGCTCCCGCTAGTATGAATAGATGTATGTAATACTTTGGTTCTTTTCTTCATTCATTTCTTGCCTCATGCGACAATCTGAATGTTTCAGGTCCCTAGGCCAGGCATCTCCCTGCATGAGTGCCTTTGCTGCTGGTAAAGCTGCAGCATATAAGATGTTTGAGACTATTGAGAGGAAACCCGAGATTGATGCTTATGACACAAGGGGAAAAGTTTTGAATGATATTCTTGGAGATATAGAGTTGAGAGATGTTTCCTTTAGTTATCCAGCAAGACCAGATGAACAGATATTCAGGGGATTCTCTCTTTATATCCACAGAGGCACAACGGTAGCTTTGGTTGGACAAAGTGGAAGTGGGAAGTCAACAGTGATCAGTCTAATAGAGAGATTCTACGATCCACAGGCCGGTGTAGTTCTTATAGATGGCATTAACCTAAAAGACCTCCAGCTTAAATGGATTAGGGGGAAAATTGGTCTTGTCAGCCAAGAACCCGTGTTGTTTGCATCCAGCATCAAGGATAATATTGCTTATGGAAAGGATGGGGCAACATATGAAGAGATAAGATCTGCAGCAGAGCTTGCAAATGCTGCTAAATTTATCGATAAATTGCCTCAGGTTCAAAGTTTTAGCCTCCATTGGAGCTTAAGATATTTTCTTCTCCCTCATTACCACAGAACATGTTAATTCACTTTCTGACTTTGATTTTTTTTTTTTTTAACATCTAGGGACTAGATACGATGGTTGGTGAGCATGGAACCCAGCTCTCTGGTGGTCAGAAACAGAGAGTTGCCATAGCAAGAGCAATTCTGAAAAACCCGCGAATTCTTCTTCTGGATGAAGCTACAAGTGCACTTGATGCAGAATCTGAAAGGATTGTGCAGGAGGCATTGGATAGGATCATGGTCAACAGAACTACTGTCATTGTTGCCCATCGTTTGAGCACTGTGAGGAATGCTGATATGATCGCAGTCATTCACAGAGGAAAGATAGTCGAAAAAGGTATATTAATATCACCGTATAGCCATACCTTTGAAGATAACTAGATCATTGTATCGTTTGCTCATGAACTATGGAACTATGGGTTACTCCACAATGGCAGATACACTTCAACTAAAAAACATACTGGTTAATTTTTCAGGCTCACATTCAGAACTAATCAAGTATCCTGATGGAGCATACTCTCAACTTATACGCTTGCAAGAAGAAAACAGGGAATCAGGACAAGCTGTAGATGATCAAAACAAATTCGAAATTTCTATGGAGTCGTTTAGACAGTCTAGCCTTAGAAACAGTCAAAGAATGTCATTCTTTAGATCCTTAAGTCGGGGATCATCTGTAAATAGCAGCGGCCGCCGTTCATTCTCAGTCACAGCATTTGGTTTGCCCACAGAAGTGGCCATAGATGATAATATGCTGGCAACACGAGAAGAAAAATTGCCGAAGGTCTCCATCCGCCGCCTTGCCTACCTTAACAAGCCAGAGATTCCAATTCTTCTTCTTGGGGCAATAGCTGCAGTCATTAATGGCGCAATACTCCCTATATTTGGCATATTGCTTTCGAGGGTAATCAACTCATTCTACAAACCACCTCATGAACTGAGGAAGGATACAAATTTTTGGGCGGTAATTTTTGTGGTCCTCGGTGTGGTTTCATTTCTGGCAATTCCAGCACGAGCATACCTCCTTTCTGTGGCAGGGAGTAAGTTAGTAGAACGTATTAGGTTGATGTGTTTTGAGAAGTTGGTTCGCATGGAGGTTGGATGGTTTGATGAACCTGAGCACTCAAGCGGCACGGTCGGTGCTAGGCTCTCGGCAGATGCGGCAACAGTGCGTGCTCTTGTTGGAGATGCTCTTGGTCAGATACTTCATGCTATTGCTTCAGCAGTTGCGGGTTTGGTCATTGCATTTGTTGCAAGTTGGCAGTTGGCGTTTATTGTCCTTGCATTGATTCCACTGATTGGAATCAATGGGTACGTTCAAGTTAAGTTCATGAAAGGATTCAGTGCAGATGCAAAGGTTTGCTCGAGAACTACAAACCTCATTTATAGCTGCAACATGCTATATATATATATATATTATATCTCTTTAAGATTTATTACCCTGAAAGCTGATTCCTACTAATGTGATTTTATATGGTTGAAGATGATGTATGAGGAGGCAAGCCAAGTTGCTAACGATGCAGTCGGAAGTATAAGAACAGTTGCTTCTTTTTGTGCTGAGGAAAAGGTGATGGATCTATACAGAACAAAATGTGAAGGCCCCAGGAAGACAGGGATAAGGCAAGGCTTGGTCACTGGAATAGGATTTGGGACATCTTTTGGCATGTTATTTCTAGTGTATGCTACCAGTTTCTATGCAGGAGCTCGACTCGTTGAGGTCAATAAAGCAACATTTTCAGATGTTTTCCAAGTAAGTAGTATTCATTCAATCCTTAGCAAGCTGCCATTCAAAGCCTTGTATTCTAACAACAAGAATCTAAAATAAGATTCATTCAGACCAAATTAATTTACCTGATCTCTAGACGGATATTTGGTTTGCAGGTTTTCTTTGCTTTGACCATGGCTGCCATGGGAGTTTCTCAAACAAGCTCCATGGGTCCAGATACTGGCAAAGCCAATAATGCCGCAGCTTCCATATTTTCAATAATAGATCGGAAGTCGAAGATAGATCCTTGCGATGAGTCCGGTATGACATTGGATAATCTGAAAGGGGAGATTGAGCTTCGACATGTAAGCTTTAAATATCCCATCAGGCCAGATATTCAGATTTTCCGAGACCTCAGCTTGGTCATTCGTTCTGGCAAGGTATATACAGTTTATTTTGGTGTTTTCAGCTTGGCACAACAAAATCACAAAAGTTTTTCTTGCTTGCCACTTATGTTAATACAACAAAGGATATCTCAAAATTATCTTGTTCTTCTTTTCAGACAGTTGCCTTGGTTGGAGAAAGTGGGAGTGGGAAATCCACAGTCGTCTCGTTGCTACAAAGATTTTATGATCCTGATTCTGGATGTATTACACTTGATGGAATTGAAATCAATAAGTTTCAAGTGAAGTGGTTGAGGCAGCAGATGGGTCTTGTGAGTCAAGAACCAGTTTTGTTTAATGAAACTATTCGTGCCAACATTGCGTACGGAAAGGATGGAAATGCAATTGAGGCAGAAATTACTGCTGTAGCAGAATTGGCTAATGCACACAGGTTCATCAGTGGCTTACAACAGGTTCGAACAAAGCAATGCATGTCCTTAAATTACTCTCATTGTCACATCTTACTAAATTTATAAGAGTAATATTACATACAGTCATAGAGTGCACAATTGTTGTGCAATCGTTTTGAAAAAGAGTGAGATCTACTATTAAAAGTTAATTTTTTTTTTCATGTAGATCCCGTATTTTTTTACTTTTTTTAAAGTGATTGCGCAAAACTTACACACTCATAATTGCAACTATCATTTCTCAATTCATATTGAGGTCAGTTGAGATCTTGACCGAAATAGATAGTTTAATGAAAAGAGATCGAGAAAACATTAAAAATGTTCATGCATGCAGTAGGATCAATTTTGCCCGAAAATCTTATACGCACATTATTAAAAGCTCGTTTGGATACAGAAACCATTTCAATTCATCTCATCTCATCATTACAATTTTTTCAAATTCCTTCACAAAATATAATAAACAATTCAATATTTTTAAATCCCAAAATAATAATAATATTAAAAAATAATATTTTATTCAATTCATCTAAAATCATCTCATCTCACTATCCAAACGAGTCCTAAATGTTGTAAAGCCCATATAATATATCTATCTGTCTCCATAATTGGATCATTCTATTCGATTAATATTTTCTATTCATGAAAGACATGATTAATATAGTTGAAATTCAATGTGCAAGTATGCTAGCTAGCTAATCTTTTGTTTTTTCCTTCTTGCAATGCAAAATGAAGGGATATGATACCATAGTAGGAGAACGTGGAGTCCAATTGTCCGGCGGGCAGAAACAACGGGTAGCTATTGCGCGTGCTATGATCAAAAGTCCAAAGGTATTGCTATTAGACGAGGCTACCAGTGCTCTGGATGCTGAATCAGAAAGAGTGGTTCAAGATGCATTAGACCGAGTCATGGTTAACCGAACAACAGTCGTGGTGGCTCATCGATTATCCACAATCAAGAATGCAGATGTAATTGCAGTGGTTAAAAATGGAGTTATCGTAGAGAAAGGAAGGCATGAGACTTTGCTTAAAATCAAGGATGGCTTCTATGCCTCCTTGGTTAATCTTCACACAAGTGCTTCAACTGTCTGAAATTATAGTTAATTTTTGTTTTTTGTCTTTTTTTGGTATAATTAAGTAATAATTGTCCTAATATTTGGACTTCTGCTGAGTACAAGATGGTAATTAATTATATATACAAATATTATATGTTCTTTTTCCTTCGACTTTTTGTGAAATATTTGTTGTAATTTTTATACATGGGGTTTCATAAATATATCATTTTATTCAATGTTGTAATCATGATGTGTAACGTCGTCGTTAGAACAATATTAATGACTCTAAAAATCTGGGAAATTCACGAACTCATATATACGTTCTTATCCAAATTGACGTTAACATTGTCTTCATTTCCAACGAATACAAATTAATTAGGTTTTAGAAAAGATATGGAATAAATAAGAATAAGCTAGCTAAGGACCAACCAAAACCTGAGAGAGAGAGAGAGAGAGAGAGAGAGAGAGTCAAGCTGCATGGTTAATTCCTTATTGGAGGACGTCTTGATCTACCTCATTGTTTTGGAAAAGATCGTGATTTTATGATAGTTAAGAAGTAGAAAAAACAAGATAAAGTTTGATGATCGTTAATCATTCAAGTCAATCGCAAGTCAGAATCCTAACTGATCATGATTCTCAACTTAAATCTTTCAAATTATGCATTCGTACGTCTTGATTCTTGAAATGACTTCATGTCTTTGACGTCAATATATAGTAATATAGTTCAGCACGAGACAATCAGAGACTTTAAATTTATTGATAGTATATTGTCAATATAATTATGTCAACATAATGTATGGTAAATATGTAATAAGCTTTTGAATCGTGCGCCCTTGAATACTAACATGCCAAATCTAATAAGAACAATTAAGATCACCTGACTAACTTATATAATGGTGCAAGTTTTCTTTGCTTTGGCCTTTGTGAGTCACATAGGTGAGTCATCTAAGGATACATGCAATTCAATATTTCGCTTTAGATACTTTAGACTCATTTAGAGCATTTCATTTTTTCTTTACCATTTTATTTGTAGCACTTACACCCTAAGGATGACCCAATAATATAATTTTAATAGCGTTATCCAATCACTCAAGTAGTTATTTTTTTCATTGAACTTTCTTCTTTAGATCTCTGGTCATGAAGGTTCAGTCACCTCTATTGGTGACCTAATTAATGGGCTTAAGTCTCATCTTCTTGATGTTCATATAACTTTCGACTTTGCCAATCCTTTCGTCAAAAGATCTGCTAGGTTATCATCTGACTTTACATATTCCAAAGTCATATATCCATTTTTTATCAGGTATATTATTGTTGAATGCTTGATACTCAAATATCTCATCTTTTGATTGAAGTGTTTATTATTGCAAACACTTATCCTAGCCTAATTGTCACAAATAACATAAATAGCTGACATTGACTTTTTGACTAGTGAGATTTCTGACAATAAATTCTTAAGTCACTCTATCTCATGTTCGGTTTCAGTAGTGAATCGGGAATTAGAAAAATTGGATTGAAATCGAAAAAACTGGAAGTTCCGGTTTTGATAGTGAATCGATCTCGTATCGGTTCTTAAATTCTCAAAACTAGTGTATATCAATTCAGTTCTAAAAATGTATAAAATCGAACCAAACCAGACCAGTTACACCCCTAGATTTAGATGGTTTTCTAGCCTATGTAGATTGAACACATATTAAATATTTTTCATCCAAATCAATAAGAACTTTAGAAGTAAATTTTTAAAATTAGTGTATATTAGTTCGGTTCTAAAAAATACACAAAATGAGATCAAACCGGATTGATTGCACCCCCTAAATTTAGATGTTTTTATAGCCTAGTTAGATTGAACAATTAAATAGTTTTTATTCAAATCAATGAAAACTTCAAAAATAATATTTAAATTTATCATTTTTTTAACGTTATAATAATTAATATAACCTAATATAGTATGTCATATTCAAGAGAAACATGTAAAAAATATAAATTTAATATTAGAGTCAAATTCACCTATTATATTGTTTTAAGAATTTATTAGAAAGAAACCATCATTCTCATGATGGCCTTTCCCCCCACAAATTCGTTGGTACGTGTCTTGATAAGACATTTACGTTGAACAAAATATAATTTCCAAATATTTATACTTTTAAATCAATGATACCTGACATTTCAAGATCTTGCAATTTGTAATTTTCTTTCATCTTTAGTTAACAAGCGATACAGAAGCTGACGTGCACGTTACTTTTAGAAGTGACATGACATGATGATGATCAGAATCTTAAAAATACATAAATTGATTTTAAAGAATGTTAAATGAGAGTACTTTTCGAATGTGTTTTCACATGAAGAATCGATGATAATTACTACTTCTAAATTCTAATTTCTTGCCACGCATGCAAGATATTAGTTCAGTACGGCTGTTACCGTTCTCTTTTGTTCTTTGTTTGGTTTATTTCTGGCCACACACGATCATGACCATGCATGGCTATAGCTGGCCTTTAGGGGCTGCTGCCGACGTTTCCGCTAAAACTAGGTCGGAAGATTTGTCGTTCATATATAGTACTAGCTACCACTACTTGTTGCATGGAGGCTATTTAAAAACTGTAGCTTATAATTTAATTAATTTAACATAGAGTAAATGTAAATAATATTTATTAAATTTAAAGATAAAAAAGCATTTGACTATTCAATGTCAATCCTCTTAGCAGCCTTGATTTGTGGCAACTTTTGTATTCCTCCGCTAGCATTAGCTCGATCTTTTTGGTTCTGAGCCAGAGACGACTTGTATTCTGTCAGTATATGATCTTCTAGCGCTGCCGAGTGCCGACACACCCGTGAATCATGGCGATACTTCCAGCAAAGATCAAGCCCAGATCACTTGTGTCACTTCTCATGTAAAGAACGAATTATATGCAGTACCGATCAACTCCATGCATAACAGCTCGGATAAACCATGCATATAGCGTCGATTTCTAGAATTCCATGGTCTTTTTGTTTCAAAGTTCGCACGGAGAACATACTTTTATAAACAGTATTTGACAATAAACTTCGTCACTCGTATTTTCGGATACTATATATAGGACGTGACATCAATAATAGATCTATTATTGATCAATAATAGATGAATATTATTGATCTATTATTGAATATAAATGGCCGGGTCCACCTTCATCTGCCATCTTTTGATCTTTCCTCATATATCTTAGTATACAGATGATCATATATCTTAGTATACAGATGATGTAATGGAAAAGTATATCTTATTGAATATTTGCTATGTTTTGGGATCATTTGCTATGTTTTTCATTACTTGTAATAGTATAAGTGTCGCGTAATTATTTTTAAAAAAATATAAAAATATATAATTTATATAAAAATTAATTAATTTTTTATTAGTGTATTACATTTTCTTTAAAAATGATTACGCGGAGTTTATATATTTATGGTTGTATATAATTTTTTTTTTTTTTTTTTTAGTGAGACTCACATTTTTACAAAAAGTCTACAGAGATTTGTACCAATTTGGATTACTTATATAATAAACATATGTATATATGTAGCGACAACGTGAAAACAGCATATTATCAAAATATCCCAATGTCCAAACTAAAATTGTCATCATAAGAAACTAAAAATTCAGTATTGATCACTAATGGGCAATAATTATTTATAATTGATTATAAGCGGCAGCCAAACCAGAGAAACCAATCTTATCCATCGAAGTTTGCTTTGGAGGATAGCTAGGCCCCGCCCATCATTTTCTTAGAAAATTCTTGTTCCATCTTGGAACTTCTCTTCCTAGTTGATTGGATCATATACAAATACAAGTTCACCTCTACCAAGAAGAAATGTTTAAATTTAGGTTGATTGTATTCAACACAATTGTTTTGTCCTTTCCCAGTTATAACATCAGCACGGCCAGCAACTTCCTCCACAATTTTATATAATATATATCTTGCCCATATAGAATGCATTGTCTGGATCGATGATCCTCCACATGAATTGGTGACCCACTGCCAGCTTCTTGTCTGGCTGCTTCAGATTCAATATTGCAATAATGTGAAAATAACATGAGTCCCTCTGAAGTGGTACTGAAATGTCCGTATTCCCGCAATTATCGTAGGAAGAATAGAGCATTCTTTTGAATTGTGGTGCACTTGACCCCCACTTGGGCATAGGCAGGAGTCGTGATGACGGGATGTTGGCTGCTTGGGTCAAACACCCGTCGCATACGTGAAAGCATAGTGTGTGTTTGCATACTCAATAAATGCATACAGTGAATTCATAGCGGAAAAATAAAAAGTGGCAGTCAATCAACAGTACTAGAAACTCAAATTACAACTCCAACAAAAATAATCCATAAGCCAGCAGTCTCCCAATCCCTGATATAAAATTTTATACAATCATCCAACTAATTAAAAAGAAAACCCCCAATAACGATACATAAGGGGAAAGGTACCCAAATCTTAACTCCTCAGGCAGAACCGATTCTCCAAGCTCATAACCATCATCTACATAAAAAAATCTACGGTTTCATAAACAGAACCACAAGTGGGAACATCACAATGAGATTTCACAATCTCAACAAGTAAAGCCAATAGAATGACACCCAAAAATACAAATACAGAGAAAGTGGACATATCACGACATTTGAAAAATGAGATCTTTTAATGGTGCATGAAACCAATATCCTTCTCAGCAATTTACATAAAATGTCACGCACACCAAAAATCCACATTTCCATTTCTTAAAGCATCCATTTAATTATGTATGCATCATGATCTCTCCTATAAACAATCCACACACCCTGGCTCCCTTTACCACACCACGGGTAACGACTGTGCGTGTGACTTTGTAACGAGCGATGCCTAGCTCCATGCCCGGTGCATACGTGACCAAACATCCTCTAGCATTCGCCAGCAGAGAGGCCACGGAGTTGGCACAATAACATTACCGTCTCGTCCAAGCCTGTTGTCGCTCGACGACAACTCAGGTAACCTTACTAAGTTTTACTCACTCCTGAGTAACCAGAGGAGCTCCACAGAGATAATCTCTCATCTCGGCTTGGGGTCGTGATACACACCCACCCACAAAACACCTTTTTAATAAATGACACCAAGAACACAATTTTCTAGTTTCATAGCACAACCAGAGAACATAGCACAATTAACAAATTAATTTGGCACAGACATAGATCAGAGCACAGTTAATACCTTCGAGCTAATTAACAATAATAATAATGCAGATGCGTGAACAAGCAGATATTGGATGACATGGAAATAATGCATCCACCAATGGCCAAACAACACACAAGTTCACATAATCACAATCACAACTACACGTGATTCCCAATGCTTCACCCGACCCTCAGCTAACAGTTCATCACCAACTGCAGTTATTATCCCAATGCTCTAGAGGCCCTCGACCATTTAACCAATCACAACCAGACTATAATAAAAACATTGTTTTCCAATATAAGTATTCTAAGGGTCAGTGTAGGGTTTTACTTACAACACGGGATGGAAAATTTTTGGATGATCAAATGCGCTGCCTAAGGGATCTCATGAGCGTGCGCACACATGTCGTATGGTGGCATCTAGAGGGGCAGAGTACTGCAACGGTAGTGACGTGTACGAAGATGCTTTAGTCTAGTGTGACAATGGGGGCTTATTGTGACTATGGTGGTGGCTTGTGGGTGGCAGATCTGATGACCTCAAAGGATGGGAAAGGACGGGGGTGGTGCTCATGATGGTGCAAGGACAGAATTGGAGGCAGGGTAGAGGCTAAGATGAAATATCGTGGGAGTTGTATTTTAGGACGGCGAAGGGCGGTGCTCGATACAAGGGTGCTTGGTTACGGCGTCGTGAGGTGGTAGAGAGAGAGAGAGAGAGAGAGAGAGGGAGAACTACTGAAGGATGCATGGGCGACAGATCTGGGAAAAGGAATCGACGGCAAAGTGGTGTGGGCGAGGAGGACGCCGTGTGACGGCAGATCTAAGTGCTTAGCTACCGTGGGTCCAAAACCGCTACTTCTTAGGTACGGTGGAGGAGATCGAGAGGAGAAATAACAAATTTGAATGGCTCAGCGTGGTGTTCCTCCAAGGTGATTGACGACGGCTATGGAATGGCAGCAACACATAGTGAAGATAGTGCGAGAGGGGGAAAGAGGACTTACCGATGACGAGAGGTGGCGAGACGTGAACGGTGGTGGCAACAACAATGATGGACGATGGAAACATGGAGTTTCGGCTAGCGACCGAGACTCACAAAGGAAGAAAGAGGGAGATGGGGTGGATAAGCTATCGAGGAGGAAGAGCTATGGTGGTCAGATGATGGCAAAGGTGACAGAACGATGCTAACACGCGGAGTTGGCATGGTGGAGGCCTCAGGTGGTTGCATAGTCGTTGCCTGCTAGCGGGATGAGAAACAAAAAAGAGAAAAATAGAGGGGGAGGGAGAAAATAGTTGGGCGGCGCTGGGGAAAGAAAGTAATGAAGATTAGGGTTAAAACCCTAGTCCCAAAACATGACCGTTTTGCAAGAGGGGAGGGGCTGGGTTCACAGACACACGGGTTGAGCTTGTCTCTCACATATCCACACACCATAAAATCCAAACTATTGGGCTTCACATGGGTTGGGCTAGCTCACCACACACATGCTTGAGCAAATCTTGGGCTCTAGTCTGGTTTCACATGGATGCCAGCCACACACCAAGATGGCAAGATCTTGGTAATCCCTTCAATATTTGTACACAAAGATAATTGGGATATCTGAGGGGAGGTCATTCCTAGTGTTGGACCAGACCGCACGAACCCATCTCATGTGATGTGGATGGGTCTAAGGACTGCCCGGTAGGACAGAAACAGTATGAGAGAATATGATGGGCCGAACCAAGAAGGGCGAGGTCGGCCCAGGAAGCTCACAAAGAGGCAGCAAAGTAGCATGTATGGGGCACATGTAGGGGTATAACAAGTCCGGTTCGGTTCGATTTTAGACATATTTTATAACCAAACCGGTATATACCATTTTTGAGATTTAAAGAACCAATATCACACTGGTTACACTCATAAATCGGTACTTCCAGTTTTACCGGTTTCGATCCAGTTCGGTCCGATTTTTTAGTATATTATAATATATATATATATGATATAGTATATTATAATATATAATAATATTGTGATAATATATTGTTGTATATTATAATATATAATATAATTGTGTTATAGACTATAGTGATATATTATAATATATAATATAATGACATATTATAGTATATTATAATAGATAGTGATATAGTATTAGTATAAATATTAATACAATAGACTATAGTGATCTAGGATTTCAAAATTTAATATTATGTTAATTAGTAGTTTATCATATAATGCAAAATTATTTTATATATAATTATAATAATTATATATTATATATATAAATTATATATAATATAAAAAATCATATAAAAAATATTTTATGCAATATAAAAAAATTAAAAATATATATATATGAAACGATCCGATCCGATGTTATAAAAAGAAAAACTGGAACGAGAGCGATTTTGAGAAAAATGAAACCGGTACTGGACCAAACCCACTAGTTCAGTTCGATTTGGTTCGGTATCGGTTTTTTTTTCACCCCTAAGCATGAGACTGAGCCAGAAGGCCAAACACTTCTACTAGTAGACAATCTGCACGCACAAGGTGAGGGACAACCTAGACCAATGTTTTGAATACCGTACCGGATGGCGTACCGGTCAAGACACTGGAACGAAATATTTCGGTACCGGTACCGTTTCGTGTACCGTTTCGAGATAGTCGATATATGAATAAATTATATATATAAATATATATAACAATTATATTCTAAAATAATAGTTTATATATGAATAAATTATATATAAATACATACATACATATAAATTATAAATAGTCTAATCTAAATTGGGGGTCAAAAAATAAACTTGTAGTTTGAAAAAACGAAAAAAAAAAAAAAATACAGGCCGAAATATCAGCCGGTACCGGCCGAAATTTAGGCCGGTACAGGCCGAAATTTAGGTCGAAACGGCCGGTACAGTATATATCTAGTACCTGTACCGGCCGGACGGCCGAAACGAAAAATTTCGACCGTACCGGCCGGTACGGTACGAAATTAAAAACATTGACCTAGACCCTTAGGCACTAACGGCTAGACAGTCCTGAAAGGTGGTCGCGTTTGACCAAGGCCACACCACATTTAATGTAAGACAGAGATGGACACGCCACGGCAAGGACCCAGGGTTGTTAGCGGTCGCCACGATCAGGCATGGACGGTCTGTCGCATGGCAGGGAGTTGGCAGAGGACACGACTTGGGTTCCGAGCGGCACCACCACGATCAACTTGTCTAGGGATTGCCCCTTCTAGGTATATATATATATATATCTCCCTCGGGGGGGAAAAAAACACTCTACACACACATTTCGATTGGAAGCTATATAAGATCCCCAACTCAAAACTCAAGCGGACTTAGGCAAAGGAGATATCCCCCACCACCCGAAACCCTCATTTCTTATCTTTGTAGGAACAAATCGACCCAGTACGTGGAGTTTCTTGAGCTGTGAAACATGACAACAACAGTGGCGTCGTCTGTGGGATTTATCCTATAGAAGTGTGTCATTCGCATGCCCGCAACAATGCATTCCCAGACTTCATGAATAGAAGAAGATCAGTTCGAAATGATGAAAACAAGACTCACCAAAATGGTAGACATGGTAAAGGAGCTGATGGAGGAGGTGGGAGCCCTCCGGCAAGAAAATGTCGTGTTACGAAGGACAAATGAAGAACTAGCGAGAGGAGTAGAACCAAGCCACAACGAGCATGTCCAATCACGACGCGCCCCAAAATTGTTATGGCCGAAGAAGAAAGATGCAGGATGCACCTTGCGCTCTCGGACCTCTGGGATAAGTACATAAAAATGGCTAAGCAAATGGGCTCGTCATCCTCTATAGACCAACTGTTCACCAGCACAAATCTACCTTACAACGCGGAAGTCATGGTCGTCCCTCTCCTGACCAAGTTCAAGGTCCCCCAAATGGAAGCGTAGTAGCGTACGATGGGCCTAGGGACCCGCTAGAACACTTTGAGACGTTTAAAGCTCACATGACTCTTCACGAGTTCCCGGGATAGGTTGCGTGCCAAGCCTTCCCACTGACATTAAAGGGGGCGACAAGTGCTTGGTTCGGCTCCCTACCATCGGGTTCTGTTGATAGCTTTGGCGAGCTGACCCGTCTCTTTCTAACACAGTTTATGGAAAATCGAAAGAGGAGACGACCGATCGCCTACCTCCTAATGGTAAAGCAATGTGACAGCAAGAGCCTGGAGTCATACCTCTCCTTATTCAATCGAGAGCGCATGACCATGGTCGACTAGGATAAGAAGTGGTCGGGCTAGAGCATCTCGAGCTTTGCCTACATGGCTACTCAGACACAAGTCCTTTGACTTGTTGAACTTTGTGAACCATAAGTCAAGTCCCTTAACTCACCATAAACAGGTCGAATGAGAGCGTCCTGAGCTCTGCCCACATTGCTACCCAAACACAAGTCTCTTGACTTGTCAAACTTCGTGACACATATCCCAAGATCTACCCAAGCGGCCAGTTGGTCTGCAGTCTGAACCTCCTGCTCAATCGCCTCAGCTCGAGCCCTCTCAAAGCTCGGACCCATCGCCTGGCCCTCCTTGCTCGTGGATAAGAGGACGGACGAACACCCCCAACTGCCACGAAGACCCAAGCACGTCAGGGACAGGTTTGAAGTAGGGGCCTATGTCAAGATCCTCTAATGCTTCACGGCATTAACCTCTGCCAGCTCAAGTGCTAGCTCCATCAACTTCGGCTCCTCGAGCACGACAGGCCCCGAGGAGGGCCCCTCAATCATCATGGGCGCCACTTCGGTCGAGGGGCTGACGTCCGCCTTAGGGGAGCCTGGCTCGTCCATTGGGGGAGACTGCAGCGCCACTTTATTTGAAGCAATATAGGAATCAACGTCTAGCTCTGGGGAGTAGCCAAGAGAAAGGGACGAGATTGACATCTGATCATCACTCAACTCCACGATGAAATGAGAGCTTGGCCCGGCCTCCTCTCGATCGACCGGCCTGGGAATGGTAGGGGAAGAGGGAGCCTCCATCACGACGATCGAGGAAACATGAGGAACGACCTCCTCTTATGAGAGCGATTATTCGAATGAGGTGAACGACTCGACCTCCAACGTAGGCCTGCAGTGTATGGGCCTGATAAAGGCATTGAAGAAGGCCTCCCGAAGGTCGTCGTCCCCTTCCTCCTCAACAACAGCGTGACCTGAGGCCAATGAGACCACAGGCAGCACGAATCGGGGACGTTGTGCCTCATGCGCAGGGGTCTAACTAGGGGTGATTAACGGTCCGGTCGGACCGACCGGACCGACCGTTTCGGTCTGGACCGGACCGGACCGAGACTTAGACAAGTCCGGTCCGGTCCATATTTTAGAGGACCGAAATCATTCGGTCCGGTCCACAGTCCACAGTTTTTTCGGACCGGATCGGACCGAATGAAAAATTAAAAAAAATATATTTTTTATATATATTTTATATATAATAATTGTACAATTAACAATATAAATTTTTAAATATATTATTAATACTTGTTAATATTCTATAAATTAACAATATTTTATATATATCTTCATTTAACCTATCACTATTAACAATATAAAATTTTAAATATACTATTAACACTTGTTAATATTCTATGAATTAATAAATATATAATATCAATTAGTTAATTATATAGTAATTATATAAATTAATAATATAATTTTTATCTAATTTATTATCATTGACCATATAAAATATTTTTTTATTGAGTTTGTTACATAATCCACATTAATAAGTCACTTAATTTAATTTAGTATTTTAAATAAATTTTTTTATTAATTTTTTTTTTAAAAAAGAAAAGGGCGGACCGACTGGACCGGACCGGACGGACCGATAGCTATCGGTCCGGTCCGGTCCCTTTGGGTGTTCGGTCCGGTCCGGTCCGGAAAAATAATGGACCGAAAATTTTCGGTCCATCGCCGGACCGGACCGGACCGAACCGGCCCGTTTGCAGCCCTAGGTCTAACGAGAAGAGGAGGCTAGGACCTCAGAGAAGCCGGACTATCCGTCATCCCCTGAAACAAGATGGGATCTAAAGCCCCTGGCTCCGCTCCCAAATGCCCCACTGAGGTTGTCGCTGCCCGCCCAATGCTGTTTCTCCCCATCGCTAGCCACAAAAGGGCTGGAATGCCATTTCCAACCTCGAGGCGAAAGGGAATCCCCTAAGAAGTCCCGACCCAGCACATATGAATGGTCGGGGGAGGAAAGGAATCTTCAGATGTTGGACTCTATTAACACCACATCAGTTTCGGTGTCGAACGGGTGGGCCACCACCCAGGCTAGCATGATCGCCACCCTGGCCTCCTCCCTTCTGCTTAACCTGATGGACAGGCTCTTGCTATTGGGTACGTACGACCAAATGGCACGGACCGAGAACTCCAGGTGGACTTGCTCCCCCTCAGGATACTCCTATCCCGAGCCTGAGGTGAAAAAGAACCTCCAGGACCAGTCATTAATGTGGGAATGGCGCCTCTCCAGGTTGGCAATGCGCTTCTCAGAGGAACGCACCTGGAAGCTACACAAGCTGAGTACCCTTCGAAAGATCACACAGTTAGCAACCAGAAATCATTAGGCGTTCGGGTGGAGCTGCGCCAGGGCCAACCCCAGGAAGTTGAGAACATCTTGGATGGGCGGCATAACGAGAGACAAAGACTGACCGCGAACATCAGGGAATAGTGCTCCACCTGAGACACCATCCCATCAGAGTCCACCGCGGCAACGTGGTGCCCAAGGACCTCCAGAACCACCGACTCTGGGATGTCGTACGTCCTCCTTAGAGCACGGAGGTCATTGACAGAGACTGACAACTCCCAACTTCGCCTGGGGAAGTACAAATAAAGGGCATCGAAAGATCCTTTAGGAAAAGATCCTTTAGGAGCCATTGAGAGCTAGACTAAAGAAGGAATGAAGAGAGAGTGAGGGAGAAACTAGAAAAGCAGGCTCGAAGGAAAATGTGGGAGGATGAAGAGAAGAAATGGCAAAAAATGAGGAAAATGGGGAGTTTATATAGAGAAGGACACGACGGTTGGCCTTCTGTGGGTAATGAAGTGACCCTGAGCCAGAAATCCAAGGGACACACTGGGCCTCATGAAATGCGCAAAGTGGCATCGTGGAACCCAACCGACTGGAACCCATGAAAGTATGAAAAACAAGCAATGGGAGCGTGGATAACATGGTCCAATACCCACCCAGTGCGTGGGTGGACTTCTCGCTGCCTCAAACCAACGAATAATGAGGGGGTGGGAAGAACCCGAGGCGCCGTCAAGTCATTGATGGCGCAGCCAAATCGTCGCAGCGTGCCAGACGTGCATTAGAGGAAACTGGCCCAAGAAAGGAATGTTTTGAATTCTCACCATATGTGTATGGTGGGAATTTGTGAGATACTGTGAGGGGGTCGTTCCTAGTGTTAGGCCTGACCGAACGAGTCCAACCCACGCAGTATGGGTGGGCCTAAGGACAGCTTGGTAGGACGAAATCGATATGAAAGAATAAGATGGGCTAGGCTAGGCCATGAAGGGAAAGGTCGGCCCAGGAAGCCCACAAAGAAGCTGCGAGGTAGCACGCGCGAGGCATGTGACTAAGCAATGAGGCCTGACACTCCTACTGGCCAACAATCCGCCCGCACGCACAGGGCCAGGGACAACCCAGGCCCTTGGGCACCGACAACTGAAAGGTGGGCACACCTAACCAAGGCCACGTCACATTTAATGAAGAACAGAGACGGACACACCACGACAAAGACCCAGGGTTGTTAGCAGTCGCCACGATCAGGCATGGATGGCCTGTCACAAGGCAGGGAGTTGGCAAAGGACATAGCGTGGGTACGGAGCTAGACCACCATGATCAGCCTGTCAAAGGATCGCCACGATTAGGCATGGACCGCCTGTCACATGGCAAGGAGTTAGCAGAGGAGGTACGGAGCGGCATTACCACGATTAGCCTATCAAGGGATCCGCCCTACCTAGGGGTGTAACCGGTCCGGTCCAGTCCGGTTTTGGATAAAATCTAGGACTGAACCGGTATGTACCGGTTTTGTATTTTTCAAAACCGATTACGCACCAGTTACCCTCCTAAATCTGTACTTCCGGTTTTACCGGTTTCCGGTCCGGTCCGATTTTTTTATTTTTTTAAAATTTAAGTTTCACAATTTGTCATTAAAAATTTGTTTATAAAAAAAAATTTGATTTAAAAAAAATTATTTTATACTTTTATTAATATATTAGACTATATAATAGTATTAATATTAGACTATTAGTATAGTTATAAGTTATATATTAGTATTAGTTATAAACTTTTAGTGATTTAGTATTAACATTTTATGTAATAATTTATAAATTATAATAAGAAATTATTTCATATATGAATATATATAATTATATATTATATATAAAAATTTCACTTAAAAATTTATAATTATACATTATATATAAAACTTATATATATTAATATTTAATATATAAAAAATATTTTGTATAAAACTTATATATAAAAATATTATTTTTTATTTTTTTTTAATCAATCGGTCCAGTCCGGTCTAAAAAATTCCGGAATCGGCCAGTTTTACATTTTGAAAACCGGTTCCGGACCGTACCGGTTCAAAACCGGTAAAACTGGTCCGGTCCAGTCCGGTTTTCCGATTTTCCGGTTTGAGTTTACACCCCTAACCCTACCAAATATAAATATCTCCCCCTCCGGGGCAAAAAGCACTACACATATACTTCGATTGGAAGCTCATACAGATTACAAACTCAGAACTCAAACTGATTTAGGCATTGGAGATATCCCCACCACCTCAAGCCTTCATTTCCTATTTACACAAGATCGGATCAACTCAGTGCGCAAAGTTGCTCGGGCTGTTAAACATGACATCGATAGGGAGAGTGCTATAAATGAGGCTCCCCATAGACAAACCAACTAAAAGCGACATAATGAGTTTGGAATGTCTCAAAGCATAACACAGCATGAATGTACAACGTGGTTGAATTCTGCACCTGCGAATCCCACAACATTGTAGTTTCAGGTTGCATTTTGGCCTTTTGCTGAATATTAAATTAAATCTTCCTCTACAGCTCAATCTTTCATCTTCTTGTTGCCTTTTTGGATTAGGAGTTTTGTTCATTTCAATGGTTACGAACCTTGTAATTTCAGATTTCATTTTGGCCTTTGCTGAATAATTCTCATCCTCAACGTCTTCTATCTGTTGTTTTTGGCTTACGGATTGTGCCGTAGAACCATCATAAATGACTTCGACTGCTTATTTTGGTTATGCGGAGCTTTTAACTTAGATGGCAGGCGCTACATGAGGGCTGCACACCAGATTTTTAGCCTATCACAGAACAGAACAACAAAAGTTTCGTTCCTGTCTTCTTTTATCATAAACAGGTGACGCCTTTTTGAATCATCCTAGAAAAAGTGCTGCATCCTTTACATCCTCGGTAGTTAACTCCAGCTCATTGTACTGCAATATTCATGATCAATCATTATATATGCATCACTTTGCAGAGCAAAGCACAAACACTTCCGCTAGCTTTACTTGCCCTGACCACACCCAGAAAAAGGTCCTCCATTTTCGCGCGCCATGTTACACCATTAAATTACCCTTTACTCATGAAGTTTCATTCCTGATCTTCCTTTTTGTTGCTGTTGTTGTTTTTTCTTGAGATTCCTGTTTCACGACCGCTGTTTGATTAGAACTTTAAAAAAAGTTCCATTTTTGAACGAGTTAGCTCTGTCATGCAGAAGCTGTGTATGTTCTTTAGTTTACCTGCTGGGGAGTATAGATCAGAATTGGATTAGCGTATTGGAGGGGACAAGATGGAGAAAAAGAATGGCTTGGATGGGAAAACAAATATACATGAGGCGGCTGGAGCACTAAAGAGAAGGGTAAAGGCAAAGAAAAGACCCAACATGATTGGTGATGCAGAAAACTTGGAGAAGAAAGGAGGAGGAGGAGATCATCAGAATACCAAAAGTGTTCCATTTCTCAAGCTGTTCTCATTTGCAGATTCTTCAGACATTTTCTTGATGATTGTTGGCACAATAGGCGCCGTTGGGAATGGTCTAGGCCTACCTCTTAGCACAATATTATTCGGCCAACTGATTAATGCTTTGCAGGGCGACAAAGATGTTGTTCGTGTGACTTCCGAGGTAAAACTCCATCCTC
Source organism: Juglans regia (assembly GCF_001411555.2). Lineage (NCBI taxonomy): Eukaryota > Viridiplantae > Streptophyta > Magnoliopsida > Fagales > Juglandaceae > Juglans > Juglans regia. The sequence goes on from NC_049911.1 coordinate 26,501,373, forward strand.
CTAAGTTAATTATATATATTTTATCATATATATGATTTCAAGTCTATATAATATATATATATATATATATATCTCATGTCTAATGGTATTATGATCTGATGCTGTCTCTAGCTTCTGTTGAAATTAATATTGGTTTTAATTAAGGATATTATATGTATGTGAGATCCTAATTTGCTGATATGACTGCTTAACTGTTTCAGATATGTGTTAAAACACTCTACCTTGCAGCTGGGATTGGTGCTGCAGGATTCCTCCGTAAGTACTACGTACATCCCATTTTTACCGCCGTGTTTACTAGTATAAATGTGTTTTTTTTTATATGTAATTTTTTTATATTTTTAAATATTCTGTTCAAAAAAATTTATAATATTATTAAAAAATATTTTCTTAATCACTAGCATTATTCATATAAAAAGGCACATGTACCGACTAGCTAGCAGCTATTGCATTGTTTTTTGTTTTTTAAGTATTTTTTATTTTAAAAAAATATTAAAACTAAAAAACGTGATACTACAAAACAAACAAACATAGATATTAAAAAAAACCACAATTCAATACAAATGATAGGTAAACTTCCGTAAAATCAATGCGTGAATTTTAAAAAATTGAGAAATTTCTTAAGTGGAGGTAGTAGTTCCCACGTGACAACAGTATGTTTTGTGTCAGCCAATTGAATACTGACACGCGACGTTGGCATATATGGCAGGTAAAAAAAATCTTCAAAAACAAACTATTTAACCAGCTAGATTTCGAATTGTAAAAAATATGAAATGAAAATTTAGGTATTGATTTAACTCTATAAAAGAAGTTTGGATTCATGATCCATCAAGCATATATGGAGAAATATTGAGAGATTGGGTGGTTGTTGCCAGAGGTGGCTTGCTGGATGGTCACAGGGGCGAGACAGGCTGCACGAATAAGGGGCGTGTATTTGAAGACCATTTTGAGACAAGATGTGGCTTTCTTTGACAAAGAAACAAACACCGGAGAGGTTGTTGGCAGAATGTCCGGTGACACTGTTCTCATACAAGATGCCATGGGTGAGAAGGTAGTAGTGTTACCATTTATTTATTTATTTATTTATGAATTTTATTTTTTACCTCAATTGGGTTTGAGTTTGTCTAAACTACTGGACAAATTTTGACAAATATTAATATAATATAACCAAAAACATTATAGCATATATATATATATATATATATACTACTGATCTGTGTTAAAAGATATATGGAATAAATATATATTTCATATTACTATATATATATATATATATATATAAGGGTATATAATATATATATAAAAGTCAGAAAGAATGCCGTACGTGGTGAATAAAAATTACTTCACGTTCTTAACTGCACGAATTTACAATTTTAAGTTGATTTCATAATATATCAACAAGTAATGTTATATATTGTACTCTTATTTTATTTTGATCATATTAAATAATAGTATGATATCATATTTCTTTATCATTATTAGATAAAAAAATATATGTATTAAATAATCATAAAATAATAATAAATATATCATATCATATTTAATGAGATAAAAGTAAGATTATAGTATGATATATTAAATCTTTTTATATACTTATTAAATATTTAATACCTTAATAAATACTGTAAAGTCTTAGTTTTTCTTTTATTTAAAATTTTAAAATTTTAAAATTTAATGATTTTTTTTGGGCATGACCCCACCCCCTAATTCCGTCGTATAATAATACTCTGGTGTGTCAGTGCTAGTCATGTAGGATGGGTACAATAATACACGGTACGCTCTCTCAGCGCGCACATGATATGTAGGGTACTAGAGCAGTAAATGTTTGATACAGACTATTTTTACTCTCGTGTATTTAAAAAATAATAAATAAATAAAAGTGTTATATCTATAAAGAATAAATCTTCACAACTTCTTAATATTCTATATTATTTTTAATTTTTAAAATTTTTTTCTTTTATCAAATATTTATTATATGAATAATGAATAAAAAATTTTAAAAAAATAAACTAAAAATTTTTTTAAAAAAAATATGAAAATTTTAAAAAAATGTGGAGTGTGGAGTGTGGTGGAGGTTGTGTAGTAAAACTCATCTACAAAAAACATCACACAAAAATAAATTTACAAACTAATATGACTTGATGTGGTACGTTAAATCTATTTTATGATAAAATTAATTTTATAATCTAATATACCACGTTAAATCACGTCAGTTTGTAAGTTTATTTTTATGTGATTTTTTTGTAGTTAAAGTATTTCTTGTAAATAAATATGATACTTACATAAAATAATTATTCTTTAGTTGGACTCTACTTTTTTTTTTTTAAAACGAGCCACTCTTTTTTAAAATGAGTATGTGGCATTTACACCATTCATAAGTATATGTAGCATTACTCTATATTGATTTTATTAATATTAATAAACTCATAGCATTACTAAGGTCTCTTTTGAGATATTTGGGGAATGAGATGAAATAAGTATTTTGTGAATAATAATGCAATGGTTCGTGAGTAATAGTGAAATAGTTTGAATCAAAATGTTTTATTGGGTTTTGGGCAATATTAATAAAAAAAACCTTGAATAAAAATATTATAAAGTTAAAAAATTATTTGAATATAATTTTCGAATATAATTTTTATTTTGAAATTTGAAAGAAGATATACTTAATTTATAGTCTATATTGAAATAAAAGTTTGATGGAAAATTCAATAGGAATATGACAATCGATTACTTTTGTTCGTGGAAAGAACATCAGCTTTAATTAACATAATTAATATTATTTTTTATTTTTTATTATACATTTAAACTTGTAGATGAACAAATATATATTTATGTGAACTTTTGGGTTATCTTTTAATTGTTTTCTTTACGAATTAATTATATAATTTGGCCCCCACGTTACGTATACAAAGAATCCTGGCTTGCCTTTGATGAGGGACAGCATGCAGTCACAGCACAACACCTGCATCTTGCAGAAAACATATTTGATTAGCAAAACGTTGAAATAGTCTGTATAATACTCATCAATATATAAAGTTGTCCACTGGATAAGATTAATGGGCAGGTTGATCATAAAAATAATGCCCATACTTGTGGTATTTATAAGAAGATTTGCCTTAAGTTTTATTCATCTTGTGCATGTAAAATGTAAAAGAGTCTGTTTGCACGTGCAGGTTGGGAAATTTCTGCAGCTGGTATCGACGTTCATCGGGGGCTTTATTGTAGCATTTTTAAAAGGATGGCTTCTGACCCTTTTGTTGTTAGCCTCGGTTCCTCTTATTGTGACATCGGGTGGTCTTATGTTCATCGCTATATCCAAGACGGCATCTCGTGGACAGGATGCTTATGCAAATGCAGCAAATGTGGTTGAACAGACAATCAGCTCAATTAGGACAGTATGTCCCTAACTTGAACTACTATACATATATATATATATATATATATATGCATGCATTGCCTGGTGAAGTTTATATATACTTATAAATTTTATCCTTCAGTGTAGAATGTTTTTGATATTGCAGTTATTTTCTGGAAAATATGTTGATTTCCACCATTTTTGTTCATCTAGGTGGCATCGTTTACTGGGGAAAAGCAAGCTGTAACTAACTACAAAAAGTTCCTAGTAACGGCTTACAAATCTGGTGTTCAAGAAGGCCTGGTATCTGGATTAGGTTTTGCCCTGGTTACGTTTGTCATTTATTGTTGCTATGCTATGGCCGTATGGTTTGGAGCAAAGATGGTACTGCATAAAGGATACACTGGGGGTGATGTGCTGAATGTGATGATGTCTTTGTTGACTGGATCTGTGTAAGCTGCAGTTTGAATGTTCTTTAGCTCTGTGTACAGATTTATTTAATTACAACTTATTTTGTTAATTTTTTCTTTTATTCATTTCTTTCCTTTTGGTACCGTGTGGATGATTCAGATCCCTAGGCCAAGCATCACCCTGCATAAGTGCCTTTGTTGCCGGTAAAGCTGCGGCATATAAGATGTTTGAGACTATTGAGAGGAAACCAAAGATAGATGCTTATAACGCAAAGGGGAAAATTTTGGATGATATTCGTGGAGATATAGAGTTGAGAGATGTTTTTTTCAGTTATCCAACCAGACCAAATCTGCAAATATTCAGTGGTTTCTCTTTTTCTATCCAGAGTGGCACAACTGCAGCTTTGGTTGGACAAAGTGGAAGTGGGAAGTCAACAGTTATCAGTCTAATAGAGAGATTCTACGACCCACAAGCTGGTAAAGTTCTTATAGATGGAATTAACCTCAAACACCTCCAACTCAATTGGATTAGGGGGAAAATTGGTCTTGTTAGCCAAGAACCTGTGTTGTTCGCATGTAGCATAAGGGATAATATTGCATATGGAAAGGATGGTGCCACAACTGAAGAGATAAGAGTTGCTGCTGAACTTGCAAATGCTGCTAAATTTATCGATGGACTGCCTCAGGTTTAAAGTTTTAGCCTGATCTGTAGAAATTAATTAATAAATATGTTCTCCTAATTGTCATCACTATAGATCAAATATACTCTCTAACTTGGAATTCTTGCATACAGGGACTAGAAACCACAGTTGGTGCTCACGGAACGCAGCTCTCTGGTGGTCAAAAGCAGAGAATTGCCATTGCAAGAGCAATTTTGAAGAACCCTCGAATTTTGCTTCTAGACGAAGCTACAAGTGCACTAGATGTGGAATCTGAGAGGATTGTGCAGGAGGCACTGGATAGGATCATGGTCAACCGAACTACTGTCATTGTTGCCCATCGTTTAAGCACAGTGAGGAATGCTGACATGATTGCAGTCATTCACAGAGGAAAGATCGTTGAAAGAGGTATATTTGGGTACAATTTAAAAAAGAGAAGAATGAATATTACAGTTATAAAGTATTTCACAAAAATAATCTTACAAACTGACGTAGTTTGATGTGGTTATCAGATTGTGGGTTACTTTTATGTAATTTTTTGTTGGCTAAAGTATTTCTCAAAAGAAAAGAAAAGAAATTACCTTCTAGGACTGTTATGCATTACATTTTGCCATATGTCAATTTCTCAGGCTCACACTCAGAACTAATCAAGGATCTTGATGGAGCGTACTCTCAGCTTATACGCTTGCAAGAAGTAAACAAGGAGTCTGGAGAAGATCATGTAGATGATAAAAGCATATATGAAAGTCCTGTTGAATCGTTTGGACGGCCAATTACTCCTGGACAGTGTAAAAGAATTTCATTCCAAAAATCCATAAGTTGGGAATCATCTACCAGTGGTAGTAGCCACCATTCATTCTCAGTCACAGAATATACTTCCACCCCAGAAGTCCCGATCCGTGAGAAAGTGCCAGCAGAATCAGAAGAAAAATTTCCATTGGTTTCAATCTGGCGACTTGCATACCTCAACAAGCCAGAGATTCCAATTATTCTTCTTGGGGTTATAGCTGCTATCATCAGTGGCATATTACTTCCTATTCTTGGCATCCTGCTTACCAAGGTAATACACTCATTCTACGAAAAACCTACTGATCTGATGATACAGGATACATCGTTTTGGTCGAAAATGTTTGTGATCCTTGGTGTGGTATCATTTCTGGCAATTCCAGCACGAGCTTACTTCCTTTCTGTGGCCGGATGTAAGTTGATAGAACGTATTAGATTGATGTGTTTTGAAAAATTGGTTCGCATGGAGGTTGGTTGGTTTGATGAGCAGGAGCACTCAAGTGGTTCCCTGGGAGCTAAGCTCTCAGCAGATGCTGCAGCAACGCGTTCGCTTGTTGGAGATGCACTTGGTCAGATACTTCAGGTTATTGCTTCAGTAGTTGCGGGCTTGATCATTGCATTTGTTACAAGTTGGCCGTTGGCATTTATTGTCCTTTCTTTGATCCCCCTGATCGGAATCAATGAATATCTTCAAGTCCGGTCCATGAAAGGATTCAGTGCAGATTCAAAGGTCTGCTCTAAAGCTAACCTAACTTTTTTTTTGGAAAATTAAGTAATCAACTTTATTTTTTCAAAATTTACACCTCAAGTTATCTAAACTGTCAGATTGAAACATGTTATACAGTTTCATGATAGATATGTTTTTGTTTTAGTGACTACAGCCTACATCTTCCTATACATTATGAAAAATCCAGTGAAGAACAACCTGTTCAATTGAGAGTGTTTACTCTAAAATCCAAGCAGTCATTTTAAACATAGCTAATTAATTTTTCATCATTTTTATTTCGTTATTGAAAGTTGATTCCTGAATATGTAAATTTATATGGTTGAAGATGATATATGAGGAAGCAAGCCAAGTTGCCAACGATGCAGTTGGGAGCATAAGAACAGTCGCTTCTTTCTGTGCCGAAGACAAGGTGATGCATCTATACAGTAGGAAATGTGAAGGGCCAAGAAAGGAAGGAATAAGACAAGGCTTGATCACTGGAATAGGATTTGGGACATCTTTTGTCTTGCTGTTTCTTGTCTACGCTACCAGTTTCTATGCAGGAGCTCGATTCATTGAGGCTGAGAAAGCAACATTCTCAGATGTTTTCCTAGTAAGTTTTCCTTCTATATTTAACAAGCTTTTCAAAGCTTCTTATAAATAGCAGGAGAAATCTCAAAATGGATGCTTGGTTTGCAGGTTTTCTTTGCTTTGACTTTTGCAGCTACGGGAGTTTCTCAAACAAGCTCCATGGGTCCAGATACCAGCAAGGCCAAGGATGCTGCTACTTCCATATTTGCAATACTAGACCAACAGTCAAAGATAGATCCAATAGATGAGTCTGGAATGACTTTGGATGATCTGAAGGGAGACATTGAACTTCGCAATGTAAGCTTTAAATATCCATGCAGGCCAGATGTCCAGATTTTACGAGACCTCAGCTTGGCTATTCATTCTAGTAAGGTACATATGAAACTCTATTTTGGTATTTCAAGAAGCTACCACAAGAGAAGCACAGAAGTTATGCTTGCCTACCATTCTAGTTACAACTAATGATCAAAATTATACTGGAATGATTTTTTTTTTTCCCCTTCTCAGACAGTTGCCTTAGTTGGAGAAAGTGGGAGTGGGAAATCTACAGTCATCTCCATGTTACAAAGATTTTATGATCCTGATTCTGGTTATATCACTCTTGATGGAATTGAAATTCAGAAGTTTCAAGTGAAATGGTTGAGGCAGCAGATGGGTCTTGTGAGTCAAGAACCAGTTTTGTTCAATGACACTATCCGTGCCAACATTGCATACGGAAAAGAAGGAAATGCAATTGAGTCAGAAATTATAGCAGTAGCAGAGTTGGCAAATGCTCACAGCTTCATCAGTGCCTTACCACAGGTACCAAAACAAGCAATGCATTTTTTAAAATTCCTCAGCTCATTATCATATCCTAATAAAACTCAGCTAAATTCAGGTGTAAAACTATCCTTGCTTAATTATTAGCTTTGTTTTCCTTCTTGCAATGCAAAATATGCAGGGTTATGACACCATAGTAGGAGAACGTGGAGTCCAATTGTCTGGAGGGCAGAAACAACGCGTAGCCATTGCACGTGCTATGATCAAAAGTCCAAAGATATTGCTACTAGATGAGGCTACCAGTGCACTGGATGCTGAATCCGAAAGAGTAGTTCAAGATTCATTGGATAGAGTCATGGTTAACCGGACTACAATCGTGGTGGCTCATCGACTATCTACGATCAAGAATGCAGATGTAATCGCAGTTGTTAAAGACGGAGCTATAGTAGAGGAAGGAGAGCATGAGACTTTGATTAAAATGGAGGATGGCTTCTACACCTCCTTGGTTACACTCCACACAAGTACTAGCTAGTAGTACTGCCTCATAAGTTATTTTTTTTCTTTCCTTTTTTTTCTTTTTTTGTTTTGACAGCAGACAGCTCATACGAAGAAAGAAAAATTATATTCATCATTCCTACAATATACTATACACTATAGTTTTTTTTTATTTTTTTTCTCTTACTAAATATGTGGTATTTCGTATGAGTAGCAAAACTCTATACGAAATAGACAGGAATTAGAAACATAAATTCCTACTGTTCTTTTTCATTTTTAATTTTCTAATTTTAATTTGTAGTATTTTAGGTCTTTCTTCATAAATAAATTGTTGTAACATGTAACATGAGTAACACGTTGATGAATTAGGAGTCAAGAATGATCGGATTTTTGCATTTGATTCGACCCTCTCATTTGAACAAGAAATATTAACATTTCCTTTAATCCAAGACAAAAAAAAAAAAAAAAAAAAGAATTGGTTGATTTTTGTTGAAGAAATTTGAGCAGATACAGTAATCTGAAAAAATAAATGAGAGTTTGAGGTGTGTAGAATACTATTTTTAATGTGATAATTACCCTCACTCAAAAGAATTTTCTACCAGATTACAAACAGTTCACCTCCAGGATACAACAAACTCACTAACTGCAGATAGAAATTCTGAAAATTTTCCTTAAAAGTTTCTCTACAAAATTGTGTAAGTGACTAAGAAATTGGAGAGAATAGAATGTTTAAATTTGTGAGTCTCATCCTCTATTTATAAAGAATGAAGTGATACCTTGTGAAAGATAACAACTTTTAACTTGTGACATTTTAATTGGCAGTTACTAGTTTAAATGACATGATGTTTTCATAAGGGCGGGCAGCAGGGCCTCACTCCTCGCTGCCCCGCCCACGCCCAGGTGGGGCGGAGAACCACGCAGCAGATGTGGAGTGTTGGTGGCCCCGCCCGCATCTAAGGCCCTCAACGGAGGCGGGGAATGCTCCAGGTTTCACCCGCCCCACACCCCATATATATAATTATATATATATATTAAAAAAAATTCTCATAGGCAAAACGACGTCGTTTTATGTATAAAAAATTTTTTTTTAAACAACCTAGACCAAATAACGTTGTTTTGTCATTATAAAGACAAAACGACGCCGTTTGGTCTGGGGTGTTAAATCCCCTCCCCCCTCCCCATCTCGAATCATTATCTCTCTCAATTCTCCCTCCGTCGCTCTCTGACACTGTGTCTAGCATCCGCTTAGCTCTATCGCTTTCTGTGTCCTTCACAGTCGCCGTCGCAGTTGTCTGCATTATCGTCGCCAAAAATAAGCCCTAAATCCGAACCTTTTAGTATTTTATGTTTTTTTTTTTTTTTAGTTATGGAGATTGGAGGAATGTTGGGATTCAATGGAAATGGAGGATCGAATTTGTGAACTATGTGCTGTAGAGAATCGAGATTTGATTGTGCATGTATTTGATGTTGTAATTTTGTATGTATTTTGATTTTAATCCAGACCCTAAATTAGTTTAGGATTTCAATCTGAAATCCTAAATTAATTTAGGAATTTCAATGAAAATATTGTAAGGATAACATTAAACATTATAAAATTCACATAATGTCTCTTTCTCTAAAATTAAATCATCCAATTTGATAACTAGATAGGACACTTTTGGCCTAATTATTATTCTGAACAACATTTACTCACAGTCCACACACACGAAGTGAAAATCCATATATATATATATATATACACACACACGAAAATGGAACCTATCTAACCTCATTCATCTAAATAATATAAAAATAATGTTTGATTTTTTAACTTTTATATGTTATCTGTCCCTTATTTATTAGAGTATCTGAGCACATTCTTGAAGGTGGCATACATTTTTTTAAAGAAGTTTTTTTATCACTTCACAATAAATACAACCATAAACCACTGCCTACAGTTTGCGGAGCACCTAACAAGTCTTTGACCCCCATTTTAAAACAGTTGATAATTTACTATTGTTCTGTTCTGGTGACTGGTCCTGCTGACGAGAAACATATCTTACTAAGATAAACTATGAAGACAGTTTAAAAAATCTATAAGATCATTTAGCTCAGATGATACTTTAGAGAAATAACCTTAATCCATCCAAGGTTAAAATCAAATATTAAGAAGATACTTATTATCTCAATTATTTCTAAATTTATTTATTTCAACATCTTGGAGGGTATTTTTTTTTTTTTTTTTTTTTTAAGTACCCCTCAAATGATTTACAGCAAAATAATTAGCGTTAGATTAAGAGTATCTCTTGAGAGAGACCCAACCACACTTGACAAAACCTAAATAAGCCATGGACTTGATTGACACTGGAATTTGCAAATTCGAAAGTTAAAACCTAACACACCAACTGCCAAAACAATTTGCAAAGCAACCAAAGGTAAAGAAAAAGAAGAAAAAGTCTTATCTATGAATTACCAAACATTAGTAAGAATTTTAGGTCCAAGTGTCCCAATATTTGAGTCATTTTCTTGTCATTCATGCATCCTAGTACGTACACGCAGGTATGGTAATGCTAAAAGCTAAAAACTTTTGACTTTTGTTATCAAACTTTGTTTGAAGATTAAGGTTGCTGGGATATCTGATAATTATATAAGAGAGATAAGAGAATAATATAAATGATATGTGATGTTTAATTATGAATACTAAATATTAATTATATATGTCGGTTGATTATTTCTTACTCCTCAGGATCTCACCGTATTTACCCTAAGATAGACTCGTTGATATCAATCATGGGTTCTATTATATATGTGTAATATGATTGGACCCGCATCCTTTTAATTATAACCTCAATAACTATGGTTTTTATTTATTTATTGGACATATGATTGTGCATTGTTTAAATGAAGTAGCATTAGATTATTAATTAGTACAATAGGCAGCACTTAGTATCTGCCCATTAATTAAATGAAGTAGTATTAGATCACTATTAACTAAGTTAGCACTTGTCTATACCAAAATTTGATAAAAGACTCTTTAAAAATTAAAACATCAATTCAGATTTCTTTTTTCTTCTTTTTATTAATCAGCTATAACGCATATATTTGTTTCTGATTTTTGTGTGCAAATAAACAAGTTGAAGATAATGGCCCTTGAAAATAGTTGTAAAAAAAGTTGCAACAGTACTAAAAACAATGCATATATATACACAATGATGATCAAAAAACTATTCCAATCGAAGAAAGATTTCTTTAAGAAGTAGTAGCATGCAACTTGTTTTTAGACCATTAATCTAATTAGTTCACTATATTGTTGATGTTAGTGGCATGTTTTGATTGTTGATCTCTATATGTTGATTGTTGATATTAGTGGCATATTTTTATTTTAATTTCATATTTGTTGCTTGTTTTGAATAATGTCTTCCTCTACTTTTTCAGATTTTAGTGATAGTTGTCATACCCTACCGGGCCTACCCAACACCTAACCCTACACCCAGCACTAACCCTATGGATCCTAGTCCTAACCCCACGAAACCTTTCTCTGCCCCAAGTCTAGCCCCATAAAGCAAGAAACATGTTTCCATAGTTTGGTATCACTTTACCAAACTAGAGGGTGGTGAACCCCCAAGCAAAGTGTGACCACTGTGGTTTGGGACTTGTGCACGATGCCTCATAGACTAAGCTTATTAGGGGCATGGTTAGAGACACTCTCGGTAGATTATTTAATGAGCTTATTGTGATCATAAGTGGTAGCACACCTACACCTAGAGATGAGCATCGGGCGGTCCGGACCTGAAAAATCGACCGGACCAGGGTTGGTCCCAGTCGATCTCGGTCCGAATTTTATAGGACCGAGTTCATTCGGTTCGGTCCACGATCCAGGGGTTTTGTGGACCGGACCAGACCGAATGTAAATAAAATATATATTTTTTATAATTTATATATATAATTAATTATATAATTTTCATCTAACCTAATTCTATCACTAACTAATATATAATTATACTATATTATAATTATAAATTAAGTATAGACTATAGTTATACAGTTATACTTATACTAATATTACTAATATATAGCTATATTATATCACTAATAGTCTAATACTTTATACTACTACTATTATATAGTTATACTAATCATGATTCATAATAACTAATCACTATAAGTCTATAACTATATATATTTACTATTTAGTATCAATGTATTAATATATTCTTTAATGTATTACTAATACTATTAAGTATTAAGAGTTATAGTATAAATTATAATATATGTATAATTTATAAATTTATAATAGTATGTATAATTAAATATTTTATGCTTATTTATAATAATATGTTAAGTATGTATTTTTCTCAATTATGGATGTAATATGTATGGATAATTAAATTATTTATGCTTATTGCTTCATATACAAAATGTTAAAAGTTGTATATGGCTCAAATTCAATGGCTCATTATGCATTAACATACTTTAAGTTAGTAATAAAGTCAATATAATTATAACTAAACTAAATCACTATAGTCTATAACTATAATTATAAATTATAACTAAATCACTATAAGTCTATTAAGTCTACTATCTATATATAGTATTAAATTATTAATATCACTATGAGTCTATGATACTATGACCATATATTATTATATAGTATTAATATCACTATTAAATTATTAATTTAGTATATAGTAATAATAGTATTAGTAATAATTTATATCAATGTATTATCATATAATATGTAGTATTAGTATCACTATATCATTATAATATATATATGTATACACACTATAAATCTATATGTAGTAGTAACAGTAACACTATAGTCTATAATAATATAATATATAGTATTAGTATATATTAATATATCATAAGAGTTATAGAATTATAGCATAATGTATGTATAATAGTATAGTATTAATATCACTATAAGTTATAACTATATATACCTAATAGGTTTATAGGCTAATACAATGATTTATTAATATCACTATAAGTTATAACTATATATACCTAATAGGCTTATAGGCTAATACAATGATTTATTAATCATATTACAAATTTGTTGTTTTCTTTTATCATTGTATTTTCAAGACCAAGTTTTTTTTTAGTATTTTTAACTAAAAAATGTACAAAATTTGAAGTGGGTCGAAAATAATTGAAATTTGGCAAGAAAAAACTAGATTTAGATGGGCTGAATAGCCCATTTGGGGCATGTCCAGACCAAATGGACCAACCCTGGACCGGACCGGACCGAAATGGACCCGGTCCTATATATACTTGGTCCTGTCCGAGGTGAAAAATCTCTGGACCGAATAGGTCCGATCTGATCCATAAAACCGCCTAAGACCAGACCGAATCGGACCGATATCACCCCTACCTACATCTACACCTACACCTACCCTAGAGCCTCCTCCAGAAGTTAGGGCGGGGAAAAAGCTTAGGTTGATGTGGGCCTAAAGCCCCCCACAGAACCCCCAACTAGTCCGTCAATCTACAGAGGCGAAGTCGGAGGTAGACTGATATTTGGCAGGGAATCTTCTCCCATATACAGAATGATTTGATATATTAGCTTGGTGGAAAACCAATGCTGTGAACTATCCCGTTCTTGGAGAGATAACCCACAGTATTTTGGTCATCCCTATTAGCACCATAGCCTTAGAGTCGGCCTTTAATACCAGAGGGCGCATATTGGATCCATTCCGGAATTCTTTGTCTCCTACCACTGTGGAGACATTAATTTGCATGCAAAATTGGATCAAAGAGACTCAAATTCATATTCCGGATATTCTTGACTTTGAGGCCAACGAGGAGGAGGGTGGTGATCAGCCTAGATATGGTAATCGTTGAATTCATTTTATTATTTAATTTATATTCATTTTATCGATATTAATTTCAAATTTAATTGTTATAACCATGCATGATATGACTTCTACCTTCGCTACAGTATAATTTCATCATATTGGACCCCGACCACCATTGTCATTTGCTATAGGTTTGTATAATTTGTATTGTCTCTTAATTTTTTTTCATATTTATATAATTTTTGGTATCTAATTATTTTTATAATCTTAATGTCATATGCACACCTCAAGTCTCAAATTTCAATCATAATTCCAAGCCGAAATTCAAATGATATATTCTCAATGTCGCATCTTGATCCCCATCTCATCTTGGTTTGTCAGATTTTAATTTGTAAATTTTTCATTTCTAATGGTTTTTTGTAATTTTAACTTTTGTTTCTTGTTTATAATTTTAATTTATTTTCCTATTCAATTGTTAATGTTTCAAATTTTATGATCTCACGATTCACAGCAAGCATCACTAAATTTTATTTCCACCCTTGGCCACTCGCCCCAAATATCAAAGTCAAGTTCAAACAGCTCACTTTAATCATTTATGTTCAATTGTATTTAGATTTTACATATTCAATTCTTTATAATGTTGATACAATGTCCTTTTTATGTTTGTAATTTTATAATTGTTTTCTCATAATTTGTATTATTGTAATAGTTTAGTTATTATAATTTTATTATAAGTTGTATTATTGTAAATTGTCATAGCTTAGGAATTAGGACTTACGAGTATTAGTAGTACTTCATTTTCTTTTTTCTTTTTTTTTTTTGTAAATTCAATGCATTGTTTATTACTATATAATTATTATACATTTTTTTTTTCTATTGGACCAAAAATGGTCCAGAAACAGCTTATGGGCTCATGGCTCATTTGGGGGTGCATGGAGGCGGACGAATAGGGTATCCACCCCCACACCCTGGACAGGATACCCTGCCCCCGCACCACGGGGCGGGTGCCGGGGCGAAAACCACACCCCATCCCATACGGGGCAGGGGCTGAAGAGGGGGTGTCCCTGCACCATATGGTGCGGGTAGCACTCCTATGTTTTCATGTAAAGACCAAGATGCATGCCTAGCCAAGTGGTCTTAAAAGACATGATGCTTCAAGTAAAGATGAAGAGATATGCTTAGCCAAATGGTTAGACACTTCTCTTGGTGAAGGGAGGGCATTGGTTCGAGTCTCCTCAATTATACTTGAATAGGTGCAATACTTCAAAATTAAATCACAAAAAAGTAGTACAGTTGAGGGGACTTGAACCAATGTCCTCCCATCATCAAGGGAGTTGCCTAACCAATTGGCTAGGCATGCCTCTTGGTCCTTTAGTAACTGTCACTTGAAAAGTTACAAGTTAAGAGCTGTAATGTTTCACAATGCGCTACTTCATTCTCTTTAAATAGAGGATGAGACTCATGAGTTTAAACATTCTATTCTCCCATTTTCTTAGTCACTTATACAATTTTGTAGAGAAAATTTGAAGGAAAAATTTCAAAATTTCTATCAACAACTGGTGACTTTGTTGTATTCTAGAGGTGAATTACTTTTAACCCAATAGCAAACTATTTAGAATGGGGCAATTATCATCTTAAAGATATTGTTCTACATGCCTCAAACTCGAATTTAATTTTTCAAATTATTGTATCCGCTTAAGTTTCTTCAACAATTTTAAGGTGATAATCACAATGAGATCAAAATCTAATATGTTTTTTACCTAGACTTTTCAGTACTTCTAGAACTCAAATCCAACGACAATGACAAAATCAATGCGAAACACAAGAAATGCGAAGAAGATGAAGTGGTATATAGATGACACATTCTAAATATACTTTTTGATTGTTTTTACGACTTGTTTATATCATTCAAGTCACCAAGAGAGATTTTGAAGGCATTGGAATTCAAGTATAGAACTAAAAAAGCAATGTTCGGATAAATTCCTTATTATTTCCATCAAAAGGTACAAGGTCAATCATTGGAAACTAGTTGAATTAATTCACAAGAAAAAAACATAGAATACGATACTCATTACAATGTGCTACCGCTGTTAAATAAACAACGACAATTGTCATGCATATATCCCTCAAACCTAAAACTAGCAATATTCTTGGAATATTTTCAGTAAAACTAAGTTATTTTTCCTAACAGACATAATTAAGCATCTTTGGTTTACGAAGAAAAAGGAGAATGTAATGAACATTCATATTTCTTAAGGAAGGTAATAATTATGCATCTTCGATCGGCATATATATATATATATATATATATATTGATATAGGATATATAAGTTTTATGTACTATTTTTTAAAAAAATGGATAAATATAAAACTAATCTAAAAAAAAAAAAAAATTAACTTTTAAAGATGTATTCTACTTTTTTTAAAATGAAACACGTGAAATTTCATACCCTAAAACTATAAATAAAATCTCTCATATGGATATACAACATTATTTGTATAATTGAATGTTAATATCTAGTTGACTATATATATATGGTTAATATCAACTATAAAATTATTATAACTGGATTCAAAGCCTCCAAGAAAGATGGAAATAGAATCAAATCCAGTTCTTCTACGTATACGTGGTTGGAGATCATTTTATACTTTAAAAAGCATTTTGGCCATTGATGTCATTGATGACGATTCCTAGCTTTCTTTCCCACTTTCTGTTGTGAAAGAACGAATCAACGCCTCCAAAATGGAATTCAGATATTTAATAACATTATTACATGAGATATCTTATAATATATATATATATATATTATAATTAAACGTCACAGAGATCATAACCTCGACTCTGCCTGATATGAAGAGACCATAATCATAAAATAAATTAAAAAAAAAATAAGATTTACTGTATTAGAAAATCAATTAAGTGGCAGTTATAAATGTTTCGTTGTAGTCAGTAACAAAATTGAATAATTGGATCCCTGCCACTTTAATGATTATATTTGAGGATTTATTTCGATAAATACAGGGGATAAGACAACGAAAGACAATAAATTATTTAGAAAACGTCCTGACGGCAGACAGCGTGGATATTTTTTTAAGCAAGTGCTGGCCGGCTGCTTTTATTTTTATTTTTATTTTTATTTTTTTTTAATAAAAAAGGAAGGCAGAGACGATCAACGTAATTATTCTTTCTGAATATGATCATAAGAGTCTCTTTACTATTAAATGTCCCGTTTAAGCTATAGCTACTGCTCAATGGACAAGCGGCTTTATCGCTGCGTTGGTTAAATTTTATTTTTTATTTATTTATTTATTTTTAATATTTTTTTAACAGTTTTAGTTATTAAAAAAAAATTTAAAAAATATACAATTTTATTACTAATCATTTTTTTAATCACTAAATAAAATAATTAAAATACTCAAACCATAACTTTAAACAATAATATTGAGATAGTAAAGTAGCATTTTTTTTAAAAAAAATTATAAGAACGTGGACTATGATAATTCAGCTTTGACCATTCAATTGGCACAAAACACAGCTGGAGTTAGATGTGTAGATTCGATTCTCATCATGTATCCTTTACATTTCATGTAATCTCTGTTTGTTTTCTTGGCAGCCTATTTTGTTTAATCAAAGTCAATGTTTGGGTGCCACATTCGAGTCACACAACTCTAAACTATTTGTGCAGTAAGACTTATAGTGAAATGAAGGGTCTGATTTTACTAAATGAAACTATAAACTTTACATGACTGACTTGATATTATATTTTAAATTTATATATCACATTAAATTATGTTAATTTATAAATTTTATTTATAAGATTTCTTTTATGTACCATCGGATACAATTTTCTACAGATGAACACCGAAATATGATTTTATTTTATTTTATGATTTTTATTTGTTTATTGTCTTCGACATATCCCAAAGAAAAACCACAATATGCACGGGTCATCTAGAACAAAAACGATGACCGGCCACAAAAGTGGGGACCACCGGTATCTTTATTTCATCTTTTTCGTTAATCAGACACCAAATGTCAAAGTTGGATACAGCAACGCGCAAAAAAAAAAAAAAATTAAAGGAGGAAAAGGTGATGTTAAGATTCATATGATGAAGAAGATTGCGTGCAATGGTAGTGTTGTCATTTTTATAAAATGAACTCTTTGTCCTTCTTCCCTACTCAAATCTGATTCGGCACATCCTGAAACACCATTAATGCATCGGACACCCAGAAGAGAGATTTTGGCTATTCATACGTATAATATATAAATCCCATTGACAGCCGATACTTTTGCGCCTGCATTTATCTTTTTCTCCAGACGTGCAGTGCGACATAGACGAACGACAAAGGGGGAATCAAAGGTCGTTGCTTTTCCTTCTCTGACTAAACTCCGGCTCGGATTCTTGGACTTTGTTTATGCCTTTCAACAACTGAACAACGGATTTTACTCTGTTTGTTTCGTAAGCAGTCACGACTCACGAGTTATCTGTTACTCTTGAGAGTTGAGACTAGAGCCTGATAAAACTAATCGTATGGTTTATCCAGCTCATACTTATCCCATCTATCTTGCATTAATCGCTCTTAGGGGCTAAAAGAACGGTTCATTGCGGCAACGTGCATGCGATTCATAAGGACGTGATCAACCATTCTAGAAGAGGTGATTTATGGGGTTTTTTAATCCTCTCTTTAATCTTTCTTTATTCAGCATGTATCTTTCCCCTTATATGAAGCGAATATTATATGAAATTGCTTGAGTCAACAACTCTGCTCTTCTTTATATCTGACCACTCTACCAGTTTCCAGGTTTAAATATATTCATTCGTGTTAGAAATTTAGTTCTTCTGCAGAATCTCTTTTTGCAAGGTTTAGCCGACTAGCTTGAACCTCTAACCCTGAAAGATTTTTTCTTGTTTTTGGGATGATAAAACTCAAAGTTGATAGTTTCTGGCCGTACCCGTTTGTTCTTTTGATGGACTAAACTTTGAACTGCTTTCTCCTTTTATTTTCTTTTTTCCTTTTGGATCTTACCAGTTGGGTTTTGTTCATTTCAATTGCCATGTAGTTGACTAATGATTATTGGATTGGTAACTTCGCTTTTGCAGGAATCTTGATTTTAACGGGCGTTAAAGGGTCGCGGAGCTTCTGTTTCTGATAAAGAACAAAGAGAATTTTGGTTCGGTTTGCTATCTCTAAACAGCTAAAAATCTTGGCAGAAAGATTATATCTTTTATAGTTATCACCAATATTTGGTTACAATAAACAGCTAAAAAAGTATACCGCAGGAGTTTATGGAAAATTGGATTCTCTCTCCATGATGATTGGTCGTGATTGTTTAGTATTGACTTTGTATTGTTTGAGCCAACAGAAACAGTATTATTTTGTATCTTCCTTCTTTTACAATATTTCAACCCATAGCATAGGACTCATGATGCAACCAAGACGTTCTGACTTGTAGCGGCGGGCGAAAAGTACAGGTCGCTCCCCTCAATAACCTTGATTATACCACCACAACCTTCGAATTCAGGGGTGGTGTTAACTCATAAAAGCACTACATCTATACCTTCTAAATTTATCGGCTAGATTCTTCAATTCAATATTGACTTAATATGATAATATTTTTAAATTAAGATACGATTAGTGTTGATCTACAGAATACCCAAAAGGATCTTAACTTGCTAGGTGATTTTATAAAGTTTTACTGTTGCTTTCATTCTTCTTGGGAAATGACTAAAATCATTTCAAGGGAAACATACCAGCTCATTCCTACATTGTTACATATCTCGAGACTGCTGCTAGCTTTAGAACACCTCATATCCTGCTAGTAGGCTGCTACACTTTCTTATGAATCATTCTTTTGATAGTCTAATATTTTGATGACTGGCCAGTTTTTAACTTGTCTAGTTGACCCATAAGTTGCTCATTTAAGCCATCAAATTCGTTCTGCAGCTGCAATTTAAGTTTGATGTATTTCTGAACCAGTAGCTGAGCTTCTGAAGACTGTATTGATATCTTTGACAAGGTAAAAAGATGGCTGAGGGCGGCCTGGAAGGCGAAACAGATATAAATGAGGCCACTACTTCAACGGGCAAGGCAGTAGCAGAGAAAAATCAGGGCATCAATGGGGGCCAACAAGATTCTCCAAATAACACAAAAGATGAGGAAACCAAGACAGTTCCGTTTCTCAAGCTTTTCTCATTTGCAGATTCCACTGATACCGCATTGATGATTGTTGGCACAATTGGATCCATTGCAAGTGGGTTAGGCATGCCCCTTATGACTATACTGTTTGGGCAAATGATCAATAGTTTTGGCAGTAACCAAAGTAACACCAAGGAAATCGTTGATGTTGTTTCCAAGGTAAAAACAATGCATGAGCTTATAAAATAAGGTTTGCTTCAATATTTATCCCAGGAAAGATTTGTGCTTTAACTTCTGATTTTATTCTTCACTACTTTCCTGAGGTAAAAAATTTGTGTAGGGATGCAGTTGAACGCTTATACTTTTTTTTACATGTTTATTTGTTGATACGAAGATGCTAATTAACCACCTGGTGAAATTATAGATCTCTCTAAAGTTTGTCTACTTGGCTTTGGGGATTGGTTGCGCAGCATACCTTCGTAAGTAAATTTGATGCTCAAAATCATTATACATATTTAAACCATAGAAAAGTCTTTTATGCATAACCCCTTCAAGATTAAGAAACTCGGTTCTGTTGTTTGTCAGAGGTGACATGTTGGATGGTCACGGGGGCGAGACAGGCTGATCGAATAAGGGGCTTGTATCTGAAAGCTATATTGAGACAAGATGTAGCTTTCTTTGACAAGGAAACTAACACTGGAGAGGTTGTTGGGAGAATGTCCGGTGATACTGTTCTCATACAGGATGCCATGGGTGAGAAGGTATAACACAGCTGCCAGAATTACATCAAAACGAAAAGAAGATAAATCAAATTTTTGTTCATCTCGTGCCTCTAAATGAAATCATGTAGTCAACCAAGTCTACCTTGTCCTGCAGGTTGGGAAATTTATACAGCTGATATCAACCTTCATTGGGGGCTTCATAATAGCATTTGTCAGAGGGTGGCTTCTTGCCCTTGTCTTGTGCTCTGCCATTCCTCTTCTCGTGACATCAGGTGGTATCGTGGCCATAGCTATATCAAGGATGACATCCCGGGGACAAGGTGCTTATGCAAAGGCAGCAAATGTAGCTGAACAAACAATTGGTGGGATCAGAACTGTGAGTCAATTTGTCAAAAGCAAATACATTTGACCAAAAAAAAAAATACTTACCCTCTTAATACTGCTAATATGATTTTTCTCTGCATTATTTAGCAAAAGGTAACACATCTATCATCGCTTCCATTGTAGGTTGCATCATTTACAGGAGAGAATCAAGCTATAACAAATTACACAAAATTTCTTGTACATGCTTACAAGTCTGGCGTACATGAAGGTCTTGCCGCCGGAATGGGTTTTGGCACAGTTATGTTAGTAGTGTTTTGCACCTATTCGCTGGCTGTGTATTTTGGTGCAAAGTTGATACTAGATAGAGGATACTCTGGAGGACAAGTGATGAACGTGATCATTGCTGTCTTAACTGCTTCCATGTGAGCGGCATTTTGTATTTCCTTTATCTTGTAGAAAAACGTGGATATGCTAATAATTCTATTATTCCGATTAACCCAATAAACAAAAACTTATTTCTGCTTACGTGACTGAATATACAAAAGCTGCCATGCAGAAAACCATATGAATCCAAGTGTTCTATTTTTCCATTGGCTTCTGTATTTATTTACTTCTACCTTTTCCTGATATATTGATGCTTCAGGTCCCTAGGCCAGGCGTCTCCCCCCTTGAGTGCATTTTCTGCCGGCCGAGCTGCAGCATTTAAGATGTTCGAGACTATCGAAAGACAGCCAGATATAAATGCTTTTGACAAAAGCGGAAAAGTATTGGATGACGTTCGTGGAGATATAGAATTGAGGGATGTTTATTTCAGCTATCCAGCCCGTACGGATGAGAGAATATTTAATGGATTCTCTCTCTCTATCCCTAGTGGCATGACTGCAGCTTTAGTTGGAGAAAGTGGAAGTGGGAAGTCAACAGTGATCAGTCTTATAGAGAGATTCTACGACCCACAAGTTGGTGAAGTTCTTATAGATAACATTAACCTCAAGGAGTTTCAGCTTAAGTGGATTAGAGGGAAAATTGGTCTTGTAAGCCAAGAACCTGTGTTGTTTGCCTCCAGCATTAAGGATAACATTGCATATGGAAAAGACGGTGCAACCATTGAAGAGATAAGAGCTGCAACTGAACTTGCAAATGCTGCTAAATTTATAGATAAATTGCCTCAGGTTCTAATTTTCACTCACTTTTAGACCCTTCATCTTCAAGTTCTGAAAGTTATTATTTGACTCCTAAGATTTTGAATTTTACTTTCAGGGACTAGACACCATGGCTGGTGACCACGGAACACAGCTGTCTGGTGGACAGAAACAGAGGATTGCCATTGCAAGAGCAATTCTGAAAGACCCGCGAATTTTACTTCTGGACGAAGCTACAAGTGCACTTGATGCAGAATCAGAGAAAATAGTGCAAGAGGCATTGGATAGGGTTATGGTTAACCGAACCACTGTCATTGTTGCCCATCGTTTGAGCACGGTGAGGAATGCTGATATGATAGCAGTCATTCACAGAGGAAAGATGGTTGAAAAAGGTACCTTACGGGTATTTACATGCCATTGTATTCTGAATCATTGGTGCATATCCTTTATGTTGTGATCAAATTTTAATCTTTAAAATTTCTCATTTCATAGTTTATTTGGCTTTATATTTCTAAATGCATTTGGCTATTGATCAGGCTCGCACTCAGAACTACTCAAGGATCCTAATGGAGCATACTCTCAGCTTATACGCTTGCAAGAAGAAAATAAGGAGTCAAAGCATGCTGTAGATGATCAAAATAATCCTGAAATTACTGTGGAATCTTTCAGACAGTCCAGTATCCGACAGTCAAGTCTTCGGCAGAAAAGTCAAAGAGCCTCAATCCTACGATCCATAAGTCGGGGATCATCTGTGGGCAGTAGCAGCCGCAAGTCATTCTCAGTTACATTTGGTGTGCCCACAGGACTTGAAGTAACTGATGCTGCAGTAACAGAACAAGATACCACTTCAGTAGTGCCACAAAAATCACAAGAGGTCCCAATTCGACGCCTTGCCTATCTCAATAAGCCAGAGATTCCAGTGCTTCTAGTTGGAACTGTGGCTGCAATCGTCAGCGGAGTAATACTCCCAATATTTGGTTTGCTGATTTCCAGAGTAGTCAAAACATTCTTTGAACCACCTTCCGAACTAAAAAAGGATTCGAAGTTTTGGTCGCTAATGTTTATAGTCCTCGGTGTGGCAGCATTTCTGTCAGGCCCAACACGATCATACTTCTTTGGTGTGGCTGGTTCTAAGTTAATTCAACGTATCAGATCAATGTGTTTTGAAAAGGTAGTTCACATGGAGGTTGGTTGGTTCGATGAGTCTGAGCACTCAAGCGGTGCCATTGGTGCAAGGCTTTCGGCAGATGCAGCAACAGTGCGTACTCTAGTAGGTGATGCACTAGCTCAAATCGTTCAAAGTATTGCATCAGTTGTAGCGGGTTTAGTCATAGCTTTTGCTGCTAGTTGGGAGATGGCGCTGATTATCCTAGTATTGGTTCCTTTGCTTGGAGTCAATGGATATACTCAACGAAGGTCCATGAGAGGATTCAGTGCAGATGCAAAGGTATGCTCTGAAACTGACAGTTTTTATTGCAGCTGTGTGCCAAATAATATGAGTTTTGAGGAGAAAAAAGCAAGAAAATAAACTCCATATTCAATGATATGAAAATTTCAAATTCACTTTCTTGAGGTAAATCAATGATGAACTTGATTGCAGGCAATGTATGAGGATGCAAGCCAAATAGCCACTGATGCAGTTGGAAGTATAAGAACCGTTGCTTCTTTCTGTGCTGAAGAGAAAGTGATGCAACTATATGAAAAGAAATGTGAAGGACCTAAGAAGGCTGGCATAAAGGAGGGCTTGATCAGTGGAATAGGATTTGGGATGTCTAATTTCTTCCTGTTTAGCGTCTATGCCACAAGTTTCTATGCTGGGGCTCAGTTTATTAAGGAAGGAAAAACGTCATTCTCGGCTGTTTTCCAGGTAAATTTCTTCAATAGCCATTGTTCTTTTTACACATACTTCAAAACTTTCAGGAAAAATTTAAATCAGATTCATTGCACCAAATTGTTTCTTTTAATATTGACATGTATGTGTGGTTTGCAGGTATTCTTTGCTTTGACCATGGCTGCCACGGCAGTTACTCAATCAAGCTCCTTTGTCACTGATACTCAAAAAGCCAAGAATGCAGCTGCTTCCATATTTGCAATATTAGACAGGAAGTCAAAGATAGACCCAAGTGATGAGTCCGGGATGACACCAGATAATGTCAAGGGAGATATCGAGTTTCATCATGTAAGCTTCAAGTATCCATCTAGGCCAAATATTCAGATTTTCAGAGACCTCAACTTGGCTATTCATGCAGGAAAGGTAGTGTAGTACTCTCCGAAATCATGTTTTTGAATTCCCTTTTCTGCTGTGACTGGTACTACGATCAACTTTAACTTGTATATTCTTGTCAATCTCTCTTATTTCAGACAGTTGCCCTGGTTGGAGAAAGTGGGAGTGGAAAATCCACAGTAATAGCACTATTGGAAAGATTTTATGATCCTGATTCAGGTTATATCACACTTGATGGAATTGAAATCCAAAAGTTGCAATTGAAGTGGCTGAGGCAGCAGATGGGCCTTGTGGGACAAGAACCAGTTTTGTTTAATGACACAATCCGTGCCAACATTGCGTATGGGAAAGGAGGAGATGTAACTGAGGCAGAGATTATAGCTGCAGCAGAATTGGCCAATGCCCACAAATTCATCAGTGGATTACAACAGGTAATAACAATTGCAATCCTTCTGCATTGATACATATATGAGCTAAGTTCCTTGAACCAATTATTCTGTGAACTTGCAGCACTCTTTTCTCAAAGGTGCATTTGCAAATACTCAGCACTTAAAACATTTGTTCTTCATGATGCAAAATGCAGGGTTATGATACTATAGTAGGGGAACGAGGACTGCAATTGTCTGGCGGGCAGAAGCAACGCGTAGCCATTGCACGTGCTATAATCAAAAGTCCAAAGATATTACTGTTAGATGAGGCTACCAGTGCACTAGATGCTGAGTCTGAGAGAGTGGTCCAAGATGCATTAGACAAAGTCATGGTTAACCGGACTACAGTTGTGGTAGCACATCGCTTGTCCACAATCAAGAATGCAGATTTAATTGCAGTGGTTAAGAATGGAGTTATTGTGGAGAAAGGAAAGCATGAGACTTTGATTAATATCCAGGATGGGTCTTATGCCTCCCTTGTTGCGCTTCACACAAGTGCTGCAACTGCTTGAGCTTCCTGTAACTCTTTTTGTTTCTCTAAAATTTTGGAGGGTGGGACTGCTCTCTCTTTTTCCAAGGAGTAGAGGGACATGTTTTAGTAATGGTTGTAACTCTTTTTTTTTTCTTTTTTTTTGTGTAATCAGTTGTGGTTATAACTTAATTGTATATTCGGGTGGAGGAATGAGAGAAACTTAGGAAAGAAAGAAAAGGTTTTCGAATTCGTGGTATAGCATGTATTCCCTATTTGAATCACCAGCTTTCGTTGTTCACAGGGGAAAAGTTATTACTGAGTTTTTGTAATATAGATAAATGCTCATAGTGCACTGTTTTCGCTTGTCCGCACCAACCATGAGCACATTGAGCAGTCTGCATCAATCATCCAATTCTAATGGAGGTTTTCTTTTTCAGGGTATATCTTTATTATTTTTCCTTTTTAAATCACGTAATATACGCTGAATCATGGCCCTAACACCATATCTACTAGAGTCATTCAAATGCCATGACATCCTGGAAATAAAACACAATATCACCAACCACAGTGATCAACCCCTAAATCCTGCGATCCTGATATATCGTGCGTGCATCTACACTGCGTTGATACAGAAAATTTATCATGACCAAAAGCAGCAATACAACAAAAGAAAATAAATTGGACAAATATAAGTTTTTCTTTAAATACTAATGTAAAACTGCTAATCATCTTCTTCACTTTCGTCACTGTATGAAACTAGACCAGTTACACCAACTTCTTGAGACTTACTGTTACTACTATTAGAGGTTGTCACTGGCTCTGAAGATTTTTCTGTATCGCCATCAGGGATTTTCACCATGATTCTTCAGAAGCTCCTGGGTCTAACAACCTTGCTTTCTCCCAACTGATTTCTGCTCCTGCAAACAGTAACAGGTTTCATTCAGAAACCATCGTGTACTAACAATTCCAGAGGTGACATTTCACTAGCAAAAAATTGGTTACACTGTCCTCATAAAAACTTATATACAGCTCTGTAGTAAAACTCAATGCTAAACAGAGCCTAGACCAGATTGACTTGATTGGATGACCAATAATCTTGTAATAAGGTCATTGATAATTGGCTCTAACCCCTTGGTTTTGGGATTTTTTATGTAACCCCCAAGATGATTTTTGTTACTACTGTTTTCCTCCGCAGGATTTTTTGATAAAAGTATGGGGTGCCATCCACTTTTTAAAAATTTATAAATAAATTAATTAAAAGAGAGAGAGAGAGAGAGAGAGAGAGACCAATACTCATTAAAATCTGGTATTTTGGTTCATTTTGATCATAGGGACACCCTGCTAACATATCATGTATTACACCCAAACCAAACAAATATGAATGATTTCTGCTTTGGGCTGAGCATCATCTGGGTGGAATCTGCATAGGTCAATTCCGATGACGTGCAACTGTCCAGTGCATACCATGCAATTGATGACAACTCGAACTGTCTATGGTGCAAACATTAGCATCAAGTTCTACTTTATATTTACACCAAACTTTCCTAGATATTTTAGAAGCATTACGGTGGAGATGCTCCCAATGCCGAAGGTCGCAAGTAGCTTTATTGGTCAATGTCTGTGAGGCAGTAAATGTAATGGAGGCTTGGGATTAACTGTGATCTCCATTTGAGACAGCGTCAAAGGGGCCTTAACGTGCATATAAGAGTAATGTTACGTGCAGTCACTTTAAAAAAAAAATAGAATCTACTATTAAAAAAATTAATTTTTTTATGTGAGTCATGTATTTATTCATTTTTTTTCAAATTAATTTCACGGCGCTTGTGCACTCACGACTGTAATTATCATTATCCAGAATTTTAAGGTTATGAGAAAAACCATAAACCTGTTCCTCCGAGATGAAATTCATTAGCCTAGTTGAACAGCTCCATTCTTCAGCCATTCTCTCTACTTTCAACGCTAAACACTTACTTCTCACAAATTTGAATGGAACGTTGATTAAGACAGGTATGCTGAGCTTCAATAATACTATTATTTTGTCGACGAAGAGGAAGTGAGGAACCGTTGGAAACGACAAGTCATCTCGTAATAAAGTATCGTACTATCGTCAACCAACCTTCTGATCTGAAATCTCTTTTAAAAAAAAAATAACGAATTTAGCTTAAGATCTGTTTTTTTTTTTTAAAAAAAATTTTATCATCTTTAGTTAATGGTTGATTATTTTTTATGTTTTAAATAAATTTTTATTTAAGTAATTAACCTATAAAATCATTTAAAATATCACATCAGGTGACAAAAAATAATAAAATTCAAAATAATAATAATAATAATATTCTAATTTAATAGGCAGCTAAAATGAGTAAAGAGATATATTATTTACAACTCTTTCCATCATTGTTCTTTCATCCTGCATTAACGACTCTTTTCACCATTTGTTATTTTTTACTATTTAGTTATCATTTAATATTATATCGAAATATCATGAAAAGATAAAAATAAAAATATAATAAATATAATATTTCATTATTAGTTTTTTTATGCACAAGTTTTTTTGTTTTTTTTTTTAATTTCATTGTGTTCAAGCCTCACTCAGTTCTTTTTTGATAGTGCTACCATACCATTCAAGTTTGTCCACTTGGTGTGCCTCTTAGTACAAATTGTACTCTCTTTTTTTTAAATATTTTTTAAACATTTTTAAAATTAAATAAAATATTAATACACTAATAATCACTTTTTAACTATTAAGTAAAATAAAAATTAAAAAATAGAATAAAATATATGAATAGTCAAATTGAAGAAATAAACTTAATCAATATAGTATCATTATCATTTTCCTTTTTTTAGAACGATACCACAAATAATACTTTTATCTCACTTTTATTTCACTATACATAATACTGCATATTTATTACCCTTATATCATCCTCTATTTATTTATTTTTTTCAATTTTGAGGTAGCGTATTCGTGGTTTCCTTTCTTCGCACTTTTTCTTTCTTGATTATTTCTTCGAATTTCCGTTCAATTGGAAACCGCATATTCTAATAGGAATATATGAACGTTGCCCAAGAAAGAAAGAATAAGGCTTCGGTTGGTTACTGTACTCAATTGAGTTTAACTGAATTAAGTCTAATTTTAAGTTAAATCTAACATTCAAACACAACTTTCAAATTATTAAACTTATCACAACTCAAAACCTTCTTACACATGAGACTCACAATATTTTTCAACTTAAAATATATTTATACATGGAACCCATAACTTTTTTTAATTTTTCATAAAAAAATACTAAACTCATCTTAACATCTAAATATACTTTAAACTCAGTTTAAATAGGTCTCATATACTTCTCTTCACTACTCAACTTATTATCATTCATAAAGAACTCAGTTCAGCTGAATTCAGTTCAATACCCAAATGCAGCCTAACAGTATATGTGGGTATTTTTTTTTTTTTTTTTTATAAGAGTTTACAGAGGACAAATGCATGTCGCGGCAAGGAGAAAACCATATGTACTTTGATAATGCACAGAGAGTGTCCATAAAGTCGTAAATTAAATTCAGTCGAAGCCGGCTGAATTGCTAAAAGAATGTTGACATTTCTATACAGTTTAGTACGACCACGGTGAAAGATTAGGCCACAAACAAGAAAGTCAGCTTACAAAGTTATTCGGTTCCTAAGCAACTCTTTCACTGGCTGTGCCTTTGCCAGTCCACCAAAATTCTGTTGTTTACAAAACTGTGTCATGCGGCAGGAATCAGCAAACCCAAATGTTATTGCATAGAAGGCTCTGCTCCAGTAACTGCCCAAAAAAACATTGAGAGAATCAGGGAAAGATGCTTATGAACTTTTAACCAAAATATGGGTGAAATGTCAATCAAAGAGTTCATGTACACAACACCTTGAAAGTTCAAGGTATCCACAGGCACGTGCATAAAAATATAAAAAGCCGCTCAAGACATCCAGCAGAGTGACTGCATCAATGGTCTCAGAATTTAGTCATGAATCATTACCCTAGGTAGCCTAGTCATGGCTAAATTTGTTACCATTTAGATTGCTTGTTCTCTGGACAAAACTAGAATCGAGTTTATCTAGTTGTTTACATCCCAACAGTGGCCTCATTGTCCTGCTCAATAAAGCGCTCCTATGTCAATCAGGTTTTTTGAGCCAAATAACTTTCATCATCTATACCCCTGCATAAGGTCCAAGTTCAACTTTAATGCCCCCTGGATTTGCTGCGTTACACCCCCACTCCGAGCTAATGGCAAGCCGAATAGACTCATTCGCTAACTTCTTTACTACAAACTCAGTCTTCACTATTCCTGAGCAGTCAATTGCACCCAACCACACCTAGTAATTATTCTAGTCAGTCCAATCACCAATGATGATTTTTTAATCGAATTCAAAAATCTATATGTCAGTAGTTGAGGAAAGAATAGATATATAGGAGTTTTTTTTTTTTTTATAGAGACCTCTTACTTAAAGGCGCAGCCATGTAAAATCAAGGATGGAAATTGGGAGAAACGATGACTTCAACATCAAATTACAGCCACAAATATGTAGACATTACGACATACACATAAACCGACTGGTTAATAAAGTGCTAAAATATGATGAAATGACATGCAAAACAATAATTTAATTTAAACAACAATCCAGGCAAAGTGACTAACTTTCACTAACATCTCCCACCCATCAGTTTCATAGGTCCAATTCATTTAGCAAAAATCTTCAAAATAAAACATTTCTAATTCATAATCTCATTAGGTATGTAGTTCATAATATTCATGGATGAAAAACAATGATGGCAACTCGGATGAATGTCATGGAGAGCCAAGTGGCATTAAACTCATCCGTCATCCATTGATCCCTAGAGCTAAGTATGTATCAAGGAATCGCAATTTAGAAGGCATTCCTCTTTTGCAGAACAAAACAATCCTAGTGCGTTCACACAAGCGTGTCACGATTGCAAGATGAACAGAGTAAACAAAAAGCAGAAACAAAGCAAACCTTTTTTCATTCCAACAAAAGCAAACTGGCAAACTTTGTCAATAAAGATCCTCCTCCAAAACAATCCGATTAATTGCATCCCTAAACTTAAAATAATCCTCGATTCTATTATAAACCTGATGCGAAATTCGGGCATAACCCGTTATCAACCCATCCTTATCCTTGGGCTCACACTCGCCTTCCCCATTTTTGGGAGCACGATAATATATGGGTACTTCAACACCATACTTCTCTCTCAAATGCGACCTCAATCTCATAGCATCATCGTCGCTCGAAATGCACAATT
This sequence comes from Juglans regia, assembly GCF_001411555.2. Taxonomy (NCBI): domain Eukaryota; kingdom Viridiplantae; phylum Streptophyta; class Magnoliopsida; order Fagales; family Juglandaceae; genus Juglans; species Juglans regia. Next base: position 26,531,653 of record NC_049911.1, read on the forward strand.
TCGACGGCAACCCCACCATCACCATGCTGGCGCACATCTCCGGCGGTGACCCTAGGCTTGTCCCCCACGCCTCCGCGAGCATTTTCCCCATCTTCAACACCTGTACGTGGTTTCTTCTCATGATACCCTCGCTCCCGCCTTCGAAACGGTTCACGAAGTCCGTGATCGCCGGCACAACGAGCTGTGGAGTGTAGTCTCGGGTCCCAATCCACGAGCTCTCAATGGGGAGTCCGTTCCCGTACTCGTGAGAGACCACCGGGTGGTGCATTTCAGAGGAGGACGCGTTCGATCTGCGACAGTAGAGAAAAGCAACAGAGGGCGGTGCGAAGAACCATTTGTAGAGATTGCTCACGTAGAAATCGGCTCCGATTTGTTGCACGTCAACGGGGACGCTGCCTATGGCGTGCGCAGCGTCGACGAAGACCTGGTCCACTCCTTCCTCCCTGCAGATTTTAACGAGTTCGCGAACCGGAATCAAAACAGATGGCATTGATGTAATATGATCGATTATTGCCAGCCTGACTTTTCGGCCGCCGGATTTTGCTTTCGATAGTCCTTTTCTGAACTCGGAAATGACCTCAGTGTTCGAGTTCACCGGAAAAGGGAGGTCAACCTCAACGACTGAGCCTCCGGCGCGGGTGACGTAGGCTTGGATGGATTTCTTCACGGCCGGGAAGGCGCAGCTGAACATGACAACGGCGTCGTTTTGGTGGTGGGAGAATCGGCGACCGATTTGCTGGAGGACGATGGCGGCGGCGGTAGTGGCATTATCGACGAGCGAGACCTCGTCGATGTGGTCGGCGTTGATTAGGGTTTGGACGAGGGCGCGTGAGCGGAGGAGGTTAGGTCGGAGCAAGGAGAAGTAGAAGTGGTCAGGTTGTTGGAGGAAACAGAGCTGCCAGGAGCGCTGGGCTGCGAGTACGGACCCAGGGCAGCACCCGAAGCTGCCGTTATTGATCCTGGCTACGCGGGGTTCGTGGTGAGAGAATTCGGATTGAACCTCCGAATCAGTAATAAAGCCAGAAAGTCTGGGCTTTTTGGCGGTGGTGCCATTTCCGCCGCCATTACGAGGATCTTCTTCTCTGTCCATGGCTACCTGATGCTGAAGCTTTAGGGCTCGACGAAATGCCAAATACTCGAGCCGTGCCTTGTCGATAAAATAGCAAGCGAGAGCGAGAGCGGGTGTGTCCGCTCGCGCGTGCCTGGCGCCGGTGGGACACGTGTCGTTCTAAACTGTCGTTTTGGGAAAGGAGTGTCTATGCTGTAGCTTCCTTTTAAACGTAGTATAGAATCTAAAATTTTTTTTTTCTCAACAAATCTAAAAAATTATTAGATGATTATTAGGTTTTATATTTTCATTCACATTACTTAAAAAAAAATATTATAACATCTTCCTAAAGTCAAATAATATAACAAATAAATTCTTGGTATATATCTTAAAGACCAACTCTGATACATGCGTGTGAATAAAAAATATTTTAAAATTTGAGATGATATGAGAATTTTATTAATAATAATAAAATCATTTAAATTAAACTATTTTATTGAATTTTAGAAAAAAAAAAAAACAAGTTGAATAAAACTATTATAAAATTAAAATATTATTTTAATATTATTATATTTTGAAATTAGAAAAATTTAAAAATTTAAAATTAAAATGTGTTTTGTGTTTTGTATTTGAGAATAAAATTATAAAAAATTTTAAGACCTCACTTTCCAAACGTGACCTTAGAAACTCATTAAGAAATTTAAAATGCTTAAACACAAAAACAAAGTGAGCCAAAGAATAAACATCAAAAAAGAAAAAAGAAAACTCTAAAATAAATATAAACAGAAGAAATTAGAACTTAAAATAGGAAAATAAAGATTTAAACTTGTTTTTGTGGTTTAAAAATATTAGACTAATAAAAAGATCATTACAGTTTTACAATATATTATATATGGATAATGATACTCTTACATTTTCTTTGAATCTTTATTTATTTAGTTATAAATTTTATAAAATAAACTCACAAATTAACATGACTTAATATAATATATTAAATTATAAAAAAAATACATGTTATAAAATATAATAAACATTTCAACTTTTTTAAATTTCAAAACAATAATAATATTCTAACAATATTTCATTTAACTTTTAATTTTTATCTAAAACTATTTAATTTCATCTCACTATTCAAACTGCACCTAAATATCGTCTCGGTGACTACGTTATTACAATTCTTTGTGCCTCCTAGGTTCTCTCTATTTTTTAAATCTTTGAAAGAACTTTTATTATACATATTATCAAAACAAAAACAACTAAGAGGATGCTTAGAGAATTAGGGCAGGTTTGGGTCAAAACCAAAACACAAAATTCTCATCTCATCTCATCATTACACATTTTTCAAATCCCCATACAAAATATAATAAACAATTCAACTTTTTCAAATCTCAATACACATTTTTCAAATTCCAAAATAATAATAATATTAAAACTTAATATTTTAAACTTCAAAACAAAACACAAAATTCTCATCTCACCCTCCAAACCTACCCTTAGATTATATGATAATTTTGTGAATAATAATAACATGGTTAGTAAATAATATTGAGATGGTTTGAATTAAGTATTTATTGAGTTTTAAAAAATGAGAGAAAAAAAAAGTTAAATAAAAATTATTATAAAGTTAAAATATTGTTATGATAAATTTTTTATTTAAAAAAATTAAATTATTTATTATTTTTTGTTTGAAATTTTGAAAAAATTATAATGATTACTTTAAAAGTGTTTGTATTTAAAATGATGTTTGAGAAATAAATGAGATAAGATGAGATAAAAATTATATAGTCTCGCCATTATAGTATAAGAGTTTAGTCTAATTAGACTATTAGTAATAATTTTTATATTATTACTAAACGGCGCCGTTGCACCTCTAGTATCCCAAACCCTAAGACCCGCCCCTCACTCTCTCACTCTGCCTCGCAGTCTCTCTGCATCCTGCCCTCTCATGTGGCCATGGCCCACACCATTGCACTGTACACATATCGTCGTCGCCCCCTCAGCCTGAGTCCCCTCCTTCTTGCCATTGCCCCCTTAGAAACATAGACCCGCTCTCTCTTCATTGCACCTCCCCTCACGGCCTCACCTGTTAAGCCGTTCTTGTCGTGCACACAACCCCTCGGCCCCTCTTTCAACGCTGTGCTGCTCTATCTGTCTCTCATCGTCTCACGCAACCCTCCCATCTCTCACGCAGCCAACAACCCTTCTCTCACGTCTGTCTATCTTCGACGATAATTTTTCTTGAAACAATCTCGGATGTGTATATCATTTTTAATTTACGTTGATTTAATTGTTGTGGGAACTTTTTTGTTTAAAAGGTTTATTGGTTAAATTGGAACTTTAGACGTCTTTGAGAATTTTTGTCTGAGTGTTGCTCGTTAGACTTAATTTCTATACAATTTTGTGCATCTTTATTTGAGATCAGGATTGTCTAGACGTATACTCCCAGTTATTAAAAGAAAGCGAAATAGAGAATCTATTTTACTTTGGGTTGTCAATTTCAAACAAAACAAATAAAGTCTAATACTTCCAAGTTAAGTAGGACTCTTACATCTGCAATGATATGGTTGGATTGCGGACTTCTTAGGGGTTTTTATTTCTAAGGACCACATTAGCTTAAAGCTCTGTTTGTTATGTTTGATTAAGCATTTGAGTTGAATGAAAGCTTTTAAGTGGCTTTGCTCCATTGCCTTCGGTCTCATACCTATTGTATGACTTCCAAATATGAAATATCTCATTTTTACTAAGTCAAAAATGAAAAATAAAACATCTACTTAATTGTAAAAAAAACCTACCTACCAGTTGAATGCCCTTTTGAAAGATTTATTTCTCTCATACATAGATGGATTAAAGATATTAAAAGCAAAAAAAAAAAAAAAAAAGGTTAAAATCATCTTCTTGAGGATCTTTATTTGTCTAATGTAAATAGTGAAGATCATTATTTTTTATAAACTTACTAAACATATTATATTATTTTCTAGGATTTTGTATTATAAATTTTTAAAAATTTTTGTGTTTCTTAAATTTACTATTATTATTCATTTCTTAAATCATTTTTTATAAATTTACTAAATATATCATTTTTTTCAAAAGATTTATGCAGGGTGGGGGGAAAGAGCATACTTTTATCTTTTAAGAGCACTCTCGTTGGATTAGTTAAAGTTAAATGACGTTTTTTATGAATATAAGAGAAATCTGACTTTTAGCTAATCTATTTACATAAATCTCCACATTGAAATAACTATTTTTTTATTATATAATAATAAAATAATATAATATAAATTTGATTTTAATTATTCACATCACATCTCCACATTAGATTATACATTTATTTATTATATAGTAATGAATAACTAATAATTTTAAAAATATTTAATTTTTTAATTATTAATTTATTTTATTTTATCATATTTTACTGTTCTACCTATTATATATTATTAATTATTAATCATATTCTTATTAAATTAATATATCACAAACTCAAATTAATATATCAATTTCAAAAATGTTTTAATTTTTTTAATTATGAAATTATTTTATTTTATCATATTTTACTATTCATAATATTATACATTAATTAGTAATCATATTCTAATTAAATTATGGATTAAAAATAGAAACTAGAAAGACATTGATGGAGACCTCGGGAGAGAGAAACAAATGATATAAAATGGATTTGATGAATAAACAATGTCTTTCAAATTTGGAAATAACTGTAGCTATATTCTAAATATTTGGAATATAGCTATTTCAATGTGATGCATTTTATGATTTAATAGCTAAATTCTCATTGAGTTTAGCTTTTAGCTAATCTAATGAGAGTACTCTAAGATATGATACATTCCCAAGCATTGTATTGGGCTCTCATCCATTAACAATACTGTTCCCCAAGAGTACCTGCTTTCATATATTGTGATGAATCTGATCTGTAATAATATCCTAGCTAGGTATCCTTTTAATCCAGTTTTAGATTCCTTGCATTTGTCTTAAGCTATTGGTCTCTCTCTCACACATATATTTATTTCAAGTTCTAGATTGCTAGCTACTTTTAATGCTTCTCTCTCACAAATCTCATGCATTCACTAAATTAAAATCATATAATCAGACCGAATCGGTAAAACCAGATGTACTGATTTAGGGAGATAACCGGTGCATAATCGATTTTAAAAATACAAAACCGGTACATACCGATTCGATACTAAATTTTATCCAAAACCAGACCGGACCCGTTACACCCATACCAGTACAGTATCAGTTTTTCAAATCTCAAAACCAATATATACTGATTCGTTTTTAAAATATATTCAAAACTGAATCGAATCAGACCGATTACACCCTAAACATAATTTCATTTTCTTTAAAATTAAACAATTCTTGAACCTTGGGATTCATAACCGGTTCAACGCAATCCCATATTCCAAACAATGATAACTCGTCACGACAATGTAACCCGACCCGATGTCAGTTACTACTGGAATTGGATTGGACTCGAATAAATTAGCTGCTACTGCTGCCGTTCACACTGCGTCAACAGCAAGCTCATTCGCTAGGGTTCATCGTGTCCGCGCCTCCTCCTACTCTTTCTTTCGTTGTGGAGAGAAAGATCCAAAGAAAGAACAAGTCCCTCGAAACCTCTTGGAGAAAAAGAGGAGGTCGAAGTCTACCCCTCGAACCCTTTGGATTGCTGATTTTTTTGGATGATTGCTTCTACTGCATTAGAGCATTGTTAGCTTTATCTTTCTGTAAATAGATTAGATTTATAGAAATGGTTAAGGTTTTGCGCTTCTTGACTGGGCCATTGTGTAGAATCTAATGCATTTCCGGTTTTAACTCTCTCTCTTTTTCTTACTTATCAAAAAAAAAACTCTCTCTCTTTTTCTTCTTTTTTAAAAAATAAAAAATTCAGCACTTAGTTTTTGGTTTTACATACAATAAAATATGATGAATCTTCGTATATGTCAAGGGATATTTTGAGATTGAATTGAATTCTCGCTGCCAAAAGTTGTGCGTATACATTTTATATTCAGTTGTTATTTACTCACAACAGACGGTATGAAAGCCATTGAGCTAGTCAACCAAAACCATGGAGCTTGGAGATTCCCAGCATGTCTTGTCTCAATAACTGTTAAAATCAAAATGTTTTGCACATTTCGTTCAAAATTAAAAGGAATTTTGTTTCTTGATTAGATGAAGGTACGAGGAAACCCCTTCCTTATATACTCTACTTCTCTTCACATGCTAGGACCTCTATGGTGCAGTGAAGTCTTAATCTTGATCCACGGTATTACTCATAAAACTACGTTATGTGTATTAATTTACTCACCATTGTAGAAAGACCTTAATTTACTGACCATTTTAGAACGGCTTACTTTAATGACCATTTTAGGATGATTTTACTGACCATTTTAGAATGACCCGCTGATGCACATATCTGCTAGTGTCGTGGTGTTTTGAAATTTTGAGCATGGTACTTGGGGACTTTTTTAGTGATGCTTATAAATATCATATGCATCACATTTTGATTTGGTTTCAAAACCTTTGCTCCAGATATTTTTGCTTGATAATCATTGGGTATTGTGCTCAGGAGGACATGGCTGGTGGTGACACGAAAAAGTCTAATGCTAAAGCGAGCAGTGGTGAGTGTTTTTCCCCATTGTATGGTGCTAGTTTTCCTGATGCTATTTATGTTGTAGCGGGCTACTTTTGCCTGATCCTGTGTATGCACATGCTTCCTTATGTGCATTCACATATACTTCTGACCGTTTTGAGAAGTCATCCTCCGCTTGTTCGAGTGTCTGATGCTGCTTAATTGATTTTACAGGGGGAAAGAAGAAGGAGGTGAAGAAGGAGACTGGTTTGGGAATAACCAATCGGAAGGATGATAATTTTGGGGAGTGGTATTCAGAGGTCTAACATACAATTCCATTATCTCATTTCAATATATATCATAATACTGTAATATTAAGTTGTCTCCCTTTACATATTTGATGATGATTCTCTAGTCAAAGTATAAATTAGTAGGGGAATGATCTCGTCATGATTACTTATAGAAAATCATATCATCATGATTGAATCCTTTCTCTTTAGGATATATTTCACAATGATTTAGGCCTTGTTTGGATAGTCTTTTTTTTTTTTTTTTTTATCAATAAAAGATAGATATTATATATATGAATGAAAAAGGTATAGCCCTTTTACACTGAAAGTATACGTAAGTGCTCCTAAATGCATTCTAAGAACGATAAATTAAAGACAAGAAATCATGAATATTGTCCCCATGCAAAACAATAGTGGAAAACTAACACATTAGAGTGTGGAGAAAAAAATTCTTCAACTCGGTCATTGTGCGTTCCTTATCTTCAAAGCACCTCGCATTCCTTTCCATCCAAGTACACCACATAATGCACAACGAAATCATCTTCCACACTGCAGCCACTTGTTGACAGCCTTGCAACTTTGTCCAACAACCCAACAAATCCACCACCCGGTCCACCCTCCAAGGCATAACCCAAGCAACATCAACCCTTTGAAAGATCTCATTCCACAACACCCTTGTTACCTCACAGTGTAATAAGAGATGGTCCACGGATTCTCCATTCTTTTTACACATGTAGCACCAATCCACCAATACACAACCTCTCTTTCTCAAATTGTCCGTGGTCAATATCTTCCCAAGAGCAGCATTCCAAACAAAAAAAGCTACTTTAGAAGGCACACGAGCTCTCCAAATATTCTTCCTTGGGAACAGAGTATTATCAAGATGTGTAGTCAAGATGCTATAATACGCCTTGACTGTACGTATCTTGTGATTATTAGACCTCCACTTCAAGCTATCTCGTTGTGCCATAGGAATCTCCATGGAATATAATAAGCTGAAAAAAAACTGAGACACTAGGTAATTCCCAATCATGGAAATCCCTATTAAACAGAATATTCCACTGGTGCGTACCATGAGAAAATAACCTCACATCCGCCACTGAGGCCTCCTTATTAGCTGCAATACGGTATAGAGCCGGAAAAACCCTTTCTAATGCCTGTTCTCCACACCACACATCTCGCCAAAATCTGATTCGATTGCCCTCACCAACTACAAAACGAATTTGATTTGCAAAGTATGGCCACCCCTTCCTTATATACTTCCATAATCCAACACCATACCCCCCTCTCACTTCATTAGAGCACCAACCACCAGCCCAATACCATATCTTTTTTTTTTGATAAGTAATAAGTTATTTCATTAATAAAAGTAGGCATAGCCCAGGTACACTAGAAGTATACATGTGATTATACCTATTTAAGCACTAGGAACAGTTACAAGGAAATCATGGAAGCTGCGACCATTCCAATCAAGAGCAATGGCCCACAAAAACAAAGTCTTCCAGAAAAAACTCCTAAACTCTTCCAAGGAACGTTTATGGTCCTCAAAAAATCTCTTGTTTCTTTCATTCCAAATACATATAGGAACCATCTTCCACACGGTTGCAATCTGTGGTGTCCTTGTGATCCCTCTCCAGCTTGCTAACAAATCAACCACCCTACCTGGCATCACCCATGCTATACCCATTCTACTGAGAAAATAAGTCCAAATATCTTGGGCAAACTCACAGTGTAAAAGTAAATGGTCCACCGTTTCACCACTATTTCTGCACAAACAGCACCAGTCCGTAATAATAAGGCCATGTCTTCTAAGATTCTCAATGGTCATGATCTTCCCTAGAGCTGCCGTCCAGACAAAAAATGCAGCCTTTGTAGGTGCTTTAGTCCTCCATATATTCTTCCAAGGGAAATTATGCCTTTGATGCATAGTAATAGAGTCATAAAAAGAGCATACCGAGAATTTTCCTTTTCTAGAATATCGCCATTCCATCATATCTTCCGTTGTGACAGCAATAGAAATGTTGTACAACATATTCAGAAATTCCACCAGCACCGTCACTTCCCAGTCATGTGCATCTTGAGTAAGGCTGATGTTCCACTCCTGTGAACCTTGATTAATAACCCGCAAATCGGCCACCATAGCTTCTTTTTCCCGTGCAATTCTAAAAATCATAGGATAAGCATCCTTCAAGGCCATGTCTCTCAACCACACATCTTGCCAGAAATTAATCCTACTACCATCCCCCAAACGCAGCCGAGTATCCAATACCATATCTAGCATCAATAATATCCTTCCACAATGATCCCCCATTCAAATGATATCCCCAAAGCCATTTTCCTAGTAAAGCTTTATTAAAGGTTTTCAAGTTACATACACCCAACCCCCCATTCACAACTGAGCCACATGCAGTCTTCCAACTCACTAAATGAAATTTTTTCTCCTCCCCCATGCCCCCCCATAAGAACGCTCTAAAGAGTTTCTCCATTCTGTTCATCACCCCTACATGCATAGGAAATAAAAATAAAAAATAAGTAGGGAGGTTAGTGAGAGTACTCTTGATAAGAGTGAGACAACCCCCTTTTGATAAATACACTCGTTTCCAACCTGCCAACCTATTATCTATCTTCTCCACTACCCCATCCCATATAACTCTATTCTTGAAAGTTGCTCCCAACTGAAGGCCCAGATATTTCATCGGGAAAGAAGAAACCTTACAATCCAGAAGGCTTGCTAAACTATAGATATTAGAGACCACACCCATAGGAACCATTTCAGATTTGCCCAGATTTACCTTTAGCCTTGACACTGCTTCAAAGCAGAGTAACAATGCTCGTAGAGTTTGGATCTGGCTTCTATTCGCTTCACAAAAAACTAACGTGATGTGAAATGATAGTAGGACTACCAGAACCATTGCCCACCTGAAAGCTAGATAAAAACCCTCCCCCAACAGCAGTCTGCACCATCCTACTTAAAATCTCTATAACTATAACAAAAAGAAGAGGAGATAGAGGATCTCCCTACCGCAGACCCCGTGAATTGTCAAAGAATCCAGCCTGTGTGCCGTTAACCAGAACTGAGAATCGGGTAGTTGAAATACAATGACGCATCCATGAAATGACACATCCATGAAATCCGCCTATCCCCAAAACCACATCTCTCAAGTGAGTATAATGGAAACTCCTAGTTTACGTGATCATATGCCTTCTCCATATCAAGCTTGCACAGCACACCTGAACCTCCCTCTCGTAATCTGTGGTCCAAACACTCATTTGCAATGAGTACTGAGTCAAGAATTTGTCTCCCACGAATAAATGCATTATGAGACTTGGAGATAATTTGTTCCAACACCGGACTAAGCCTGTTAGCAAGAACCTTCGAGATAATCTTATAAACACTGCTAACCAGGCTTATAGGCTGAAAGTCTTCAATTGTCAAAGCCCCGTGTTTCTTAGGAATGAGAGCAATAAAGGTCGCATTTAGGGATTTTTCAAACTTTTGAAGAAAGTAAAATTCATTGAAAACCTGCATATGAGATGAGATGATCTGTGAATGATAGTGAAATGGTTTGTGGATAGTAATGAAATGGTTTGAACTAAGATGTTTTATGGGGTTTTGGGAAAGGAGAAAAAAAAGTTGAATAAAAATATTATAAAGTTAAAATATTGTTAGAATATAATTTTTTAATATTAATTTTGTTTTGAGATTTGAAAAAGTTGTATTGTTTTTTGTGTTTTATTTGGAAGTTTGGGAAAGTTGTAATGATTAGATGAAAAAGTTGAAGATATGAAATTGAAAAGTGTTTGTGTTTGTGGTGTTTGGATGTTGAGATGAGATGATCTTGCAATCCAAATAGGGCCTTAGTGATTTGAGATTGAAAGAGAGATGGGATAATATAGGCAGTTGTCAGAGGATAGGTCTCTTAGCATTTAATTGTGTGAAGAAACTGATATGTATCCTGTATTATCACCGCACAGAATTACAATTCGTCATGGAATTCTTAAGAAAAACTGCCAGGTTTTAATACATGTAGTTCAGGGAACAGACTTGAGTATACATATCCAAAAAAAGGCAACAAACTTTAGTGAAATATTTGATGTTCAGGCCTTTATTATCAATTAATCCTATATTGGCTGGTGTAGGTGGTTGTCAATGCTGAATTGATCGAGTACTATGATATCTCAGGCTGTTATATACTGAGGCCATGGGCGATGTCGATCTGGGAGATCATGCAAGTGAGTTTGAAGTGCTATTTAAATTCTTTGTTGTTGTTCATTCGACATAGATGACACTTCACATCCTTTGTTGAAATTTCTGTAAATGGTAGTTTTGAGGATATAAACCTGAAGCACCCCCCTGGTTATTTCCATCTGTTTGCGGGGCTGTGGTTTTCTTTTTTCTCTCTTTCTTTTTTTTTTTGCTTTACTTTTCCAGATTTAATGTCTGGTATGATTAATTTTACATTAATCTATATGTGCAGACATTCTTTGATGCTGAAATAAAGAAAATGAACATCCAGAACTGCTACTTCCCTCTTTTTGTTTCTCCTGGCGTGTTGCAGAAGGAGAAGGATCATGTTGAGGGTTTTGCTCCTGAGGTGAAATTTGAAATATTTTTCTTTCACAATATTTTATTGTGGTATTTATCTTCACTCATTTTATTCTGGCAATAACATTCGGAACTTATTTTGTGCTCCAATTAACACACCGGTACTAGAGTAAATCGGAAACTGAAATGCTCTTTAAAATTTTTCTTTTTAAAAGTGTACTTTTCCTGATCTTGGAGACATTACTGCTAATCTAGAGTGCAGCACAACTTGGTTCATTGTTTGTTTCTTTTTGTGGGATTTGTTATTACTATATGCGTTCTATATTGGTGCAGAGTTCATATATATGTACTTTTTTGTTAAACTGGGGAAAGGGCTTAAACTATTTTATGTCGATGGTTCTTCGTTGATGGAAATATTTTATTCCCTGATAATTTTTGAAATCCGATTGTTTTCATGAGAATTCAATTTATTAAAAGAGAAGGTTGCCAACCACATTGGTTCTTGGGTTTGCTTAGGTCGCGTGGGTGACAAAATCTGGGGAGTCTGATTTGGAAGTGCCTATAGCCATTCGCCCAACCAGTGAGACAGTCATGTATCCCTATTATTCCAAGTGGATTAGGGGACACCGTGACTTGCCATTGAAACTTAATCAATGGTGTAATGTTGTGCGATGGGAATTCAGCAATCCCACACCATTTATCAGGTAGTTGATTTCTGTTTTTTTCTTCTTTTTTACTTGTATTGGAAATTTGGAATTCATTCAACCATGTTGCTGGCATGCATTGGTTCCTGAAATGGAGATGGGATGACGTTTTTTGTATGGGTAAAAATAGAAACAGACACAAGGAAATCATTAGGATTTTTTTTTTTCACATCATCCCATCACTGCTGTTAAGTTTTTATCAGCTGAATAACCTTCTTTCAAGTTGGATGACTGTTTGAAGAGGACCTATTGATTTATCTAGAATCAATTATAGTAATAGGTTGCATGTGTTTCTGGTTGCAGGAGTCGCGAGTTTCTTTGGCAGGAAGGGCATACTGCTTTTGCAACAAAAGCAGAGGCAGAAGCAGAGGTATGAAACTCCGCTCTTTGGATTGTGATGTATCCCCAAAATTTTATCCCGAGTCTTTCTTTTGAAATTAATGGAAAAGCAAGAGACTGGTTGGTAGCTTTTTTTCCTCTTAATTGTTGATATGCACTTTCATCCCAAGTTATAAGCTGCAGTATCTTATCTTCTCATTGATACCAGAAGTGGCACTCGCCGTCCTGTATAATTAGGAGTTTCTCAATTTTTTTCTTCATCTAATATCTTCCGTTGCATTGTGCACCGCATGATGTTCTTGTATTCAACTATCCTACATTTGTGGTCTTTTGTTTACTTCACACTTTTGCAGTTGATTATGAACTAATTATTGCAGTTGTCTTCACAATCATGTCAAGTTGTTTGCTACCACTACGAACCAAATTCTGTATTTCAGAAATTCAATAGATAAGAAGCTCCAGATAATAAAACTATTAATATATAAGCATTTCAGGATATGAAATCTTTGCTTATTCTGCATAATGAAAATAAATGAAGAACAAAAAGATTACAGTAGCACTTGTTTTAAGAAAAAGTTGAACTTATTTGTGTCTTCATACTACCATCAGATGTTATAATTGCAACAAGCGTGTGACACCCTTCTGATTCATTATCACCAAAAAATATATATTTTTTAAAAAGGCTAGTATGTCTGTGCTATATGTTTTCACACTCCTGTCAGCCAATTTTTTTTCTTCTTTCCCCCCCATGAAAAGGCGATTCTTATCTTTCATTTTTACATTAGAACAGGGGCGCATGGGTGCCATAGTTTACAAATATCATCGGTTTAGTATCTCTCCTATTTCAGGTGCTAGATATTTTGGAGCTTTATAGACGAATATATGAAGAATTCTTGGCTATTCCTGTTGTGAAGGGAAAGAAGAGTGAATTGGAGAAATTCGCTGGCGGACTATACACCACTAGTGTTGAGGTTTATGATAACTAAATGTGCACGTTTAATTGATCCTCTGTCTTATTTGACAGAGATTGAACACTTGGTGCTGAAACTTGTTTTTTTTCAAATATGTCCTGTGTACTGTATGTCAGGCATTTATTCCAAACAATGGACGTGGTATACAAGGTGCAACTTCACATTGTTTGGGTCAAAATTTTGCAAAAATGTTTGAGATAAACTTTGAAGATGAAAAGGGAGAGAAGGGTATGGTCTGGCAGAATTCATGGGCCTATAGCACTCGAACGGTAATTTTTTGACATTTATTAACTATTTTTGTTGAACAGTTATAATTAATCAGCCCGTATATTTCCTTGGCAGTAGAAAAGGAAATTAAAAAAAAGGAACATGCCTGGTTTCCAGTTACTTTTTGACTTTTATGGTTTTTTTTTTTGGGGGTGTTGGTGGTTATTAGATGGGGGTTGGAATGGTGTATTTGCACATTAGCATGCATTTTTGCAGACATCTGCCATTCTGTTGATACAGATTGATCCCTTTTTTCCCTTCTTTTAAAAATATTACTGGTTATGTTCAGATTGGTGTGATGGTAATGGTTCATGGGGATGATAAAGGCTTGGTGCTACCACCTAAAGTAGCATCGGTCCAGGTTATTGTAATTCCTGTGCCATATAAAGATGCTGATACTAAGGGAATTTTTGATGCCTGTTCTGCCACGGTGGATGCCTTGTCTGAGGCAGGTATTCGTGCTAAGGCAGACTTTAGAGATAACTATTCTCCTGGTTGGAAGTACTCCAATTGGGAAATGAAAGGCGTTCCTCTAAGAATTGAAATTGGGCCAAAAGACTTGGCTAATAATCAGGTCAGCTAGCCTATCTTTATTTTTCGACTTTGTTACTTGCTTCCGGGTTTATTCCATATCTCATTGGCAGCACCTACTGTCTTATGTTTTTTATTCAACAGTTGAATAACCAGAGAATGAACCTTGAATTTATTCACAGGTACGTGCTGTTCGCCGTGACAATTCATCAAAAATAGATATCCCTAGGGCCAGCTTGGTTGAGCAGGTGAAAGAAATGCTAGATAAAATTCAACATAGTCTGTTTGATGTTGCAAAACAAAAGCGAGAGGCATGCCTTCAGACTGTAAACACTTGGGATGAATTTGTGGAAGCACTTGGCCAAAGGAAATTGATCTTAGCTCCTTGGTGTGATGAGGAGGTATAATATTGAATTCCCCAAGTTATGCACTTGCCTATATAGTTTTATTTGCCACTTGGTATCACAAGATTTTCCGTTGATTGTAGGGAGCCATTAATCCATGGCTTTTTTCAAATTTAAAGCAGTGAAATTGTTACAATGCTATGGTCATTAAAAAAAAGCAAGATTTTCCATTGATTTTTTGCATTTTAAATAATGTATAAGTTCAAAATCTTCAATGGGTATTTACCCTTATGTAAATACTTGAATGTATTTCTTTTAGCTTTTGCTTTCATATTGCTCACTGTGCAAATTTTTATCGTAAGTTACGTTTTTTCATGCATAGAGGGAATGTTCTCTCAAGAGGCTGCAAACAGTACTTGAACTTCCTTTTTCCTCATCTCTTTTCCTTTTTGTGCTTTTTTTAAATTTCTTTGAACATGGTTTATTTGTTGTGCAATTCTTGAAGGAAGTGGAAAAAGATGTGAAAGCAAGGACAAAAGGTGAGATGGGAGCAGCTAAGAGCCTTTGTTCCCCATTTGACCAGCCAGAGCTCCCAGAAGGTACCCACCCCCTATATGTTTCATGTCAGGGTTGCATGTTCATTCAATGATATGGTATTTAAAATGAACCAAGCAGAATTTGACGCTGCCAGAGGTTAACTAAGTGTAGATTTTCCAGAATTTTTTTTATACTGGCTATTCCCTGTGAATGTTCTCGCTTATGTCTGTGACAGTGTAGGATGACGCAACATCTTGCCATTGAATGAACAAATTCCCCGGAGACATCTATGTGCACCGAATGATTTATCTGATTCATGATATGATTTCGTTTTGGATTGCATGTCTTATGGAATATTGCTTTTAAGGTCTTTTATGTTGGGTAATTTTTCACAGGTACTAAATGCTTTGCTTCGGGAAAGCCTGCAAAAAAGTGGACCTACTGGGGCCGGAGTTACTAGATTATTTGGTTTTGTCTCGATTCTCTTCTTTTGATGTTTCGCAATCTTATAGACATGCCAAGGAGTGAAGAATTATTCTAAGGAACCAAAAAGGGACATTAATTTCCATAGACATACAAGGATACACCGTACATGGTTTTTATTATTAATACTTATTAATCAATTTGTTGTGTGGTTCCTGCTTGAAATAGGCATTTTGTTGATCTCTTAATTATATGTTTCTATGTGGAGGTTTGATCTCGTGCAGTTATCTGTTCTCGTTTTTTTGGTTACAAGTCTCTGGGCGTTATCTAGTGACCTTGGGTGCGAATCCCCAAATAATTTCAGTTCTTCCCACAATTTCTTTTATCTTGTGATTATGTATCTACAAGGAAAGACCTGATGAATTTGGTTCTCCATTTGCTTGAAACTTGTTCTGCGTAGGATTACATGTGTGGATACATCTTTCGATCTTTCCATCTATCCATTTTTCTTAAAACGGAGTTAGTATATTTTCTTATTTTTGCTTATAACTCATGTTTTAAATTCGAGTTGTTTTGATTATTATGAATAAAATAGATATAAAAAATAATGATGATGTTGAGTTGAACGAGCCCTTCATTACTGTAGCATCTAAATGGAAGATAGAAAGCGGTACCTATTGGTAGGTCAAGATGCAAATTAAATCACCTGTATTTTATGGTGCAAATTGAAAAGTGTAATTTGAGTATTATATACAGTTTTAAGGCGTGGAAGCCTTTAGAATTTTTTTGGTATGAAAATTATATGAATTTTTTGCATGAATTTTTTTTTAAAGGGATTACATGCTGTTTGTATATCTTTGGACTATACAAATCATTTTTCAAATAATATATAGTTGAAGAGTGTAATTACTCCTAAAATATTTCATGAATTCCCCTTATTTACAAGGACTTGTATACTAAAACAATTACGAGAACATAAATAAAACCATAAGATCAATTAAAAAAACATTCCCAAAGATCTTGACATATCCTGAGGCATGTAGACGGAGTGAACCATTGCAAAAATTTGATATATCATTATTCAGGGTCTTGAAAGAAGCTATCAAACTCACACGACCAATAAGATGTGCGAGTTGGTCTCAAGCAACTGCTTCTGGACAGCAGCCTTTCCATCCCTCCCTTTCTGCCATGGGTTCAAACTCCTTTCATGACTGTTCATCGTACATGCCACTGACATGGTGCATCAGGCATTGCAATTGTGTTGATGCAATTGGTTCCATGATTTATTTCTTCACCATTTTCTCAAAAAGCTGGTTAATGGCATTTCCTTTAGCCTGTATTTTGTGAGAGACTAGAAAAATATATAATTTTAACAAGATCAACGTACATAAACAAGAAAAATAAGATGTCTACCCTGTACTAGTAACATTTACCTTCACTCCAATCGCCATTGCTGTTCTGAGTTTAAAAAGTTCACCCAACCTCAACGAGCCTCCTTTCTTATCTTTGACAAGGATCAGTGGAACGCTCCTTGATGATGCCAAGATTGGAAGATGCTTTGTCAGCCACCAAGGGTTGCAATCAGAAGCCAACAATACAACCTAAAAACTCAAAATGGGATTGGTTACCTATGTTGGACCAAGAAATCAACTATGGTGAACTACTGACAGAACTCAATGAACATAATCACTCCTTGAAAGATATAGCCACCATTAAGGTGAAAATGAAATATATTGTTCACTTCCCCATAATTAAATTTTCTTCTCCCGTTCTAGTCTAAAAAAAAATGTTCTCCTGTCATAACCGTCCATATTTGTAGAATTGTTCAGCTTCCTCTTATTATGAAGTTCTTGTCTACATTCCATTGATCGATTGTAATAGATTTTAATGGCATGAATACTCATGACTTTCTTGTATCTTTAGACAATCATGCATTGGTGTTGCTCTTCTATATGTCCCATGTACTTGGGCTATGCCTACTTTTCTTAGCAATAACATTCTTCTTTACTGATCAAAAAAATGAAGTTCTTGTCTACACAGTGGAACAGAAATATGCATTCTCAAGTTTGTAATGCACATGGAGAGTGACGGCTACAGAAGCAGGTTTTTTTTTTTTATGAAAGCTATCCCCATTATGCTACAGCAGCAGGTTGAAGGAATTATCTCACACAAGAATAATAAAATAAATCAAAGGGACATGTTGAGGTGATAAACAACACAGAAATATTTAAATAAGGTCTTGATATGATATATTTGAGAATGAATTTAGGAATAGGTTTATGTCTATAAGTTTGGGTTCAACAATGTTTTATCCGCACGCAATTTCAACATGAGACCCTAACAAAAGGACACTAACCTGAAGCTGGTCCATATGATTGCTGCAAATTGAATGGGGCTGTTGAGTTGAGCTTCTCACTTGAGCAATTGGTGGCATCCGTTCAAGGACACGAGTGACATCATTGACCCCAATTGAGAACTGTTGCTAAAAAAAATACACATGTATCAAACATAGATTGACTTTGAGTCAATCATGATTTCACGGAACACAAAATCAAAACATGGGTAAGAAAAACCTTGAACCATATTTTTTCAGGTAAGGAGTTCCCATCCCGGAGTCTTGCTGATCTCCCTGTAGAATGACATTAATGATAATAGTCATATAATCATGAATGAGAATCTGAGTTCACAGACTAAATGAGAAGTAACAAGTTGAATAGATCAGCCAAAATCATAACCGAGTAAATTTGATACAGCCAATCTGAACACAAACACTTTTGGGAGTCAGGCCCAACCGGCAACTTTTAGAATAAAACACAATAATGAATACAAATAAAGGAAAATATTAAAAAACAGTTCAAATAGATATGTGGCGACATAAAGTTTGTAACGTACGCCAATGGAAGATAAATTGAAGCACGAGAACAGGGTATATGGTACGGGTACCATTAACAAGTGAAACAAAATTAAATTCCAAAGATGAAAAAAATAGAATTTATCTATACTGGGATTGAAGTTTAATCTCCGAACCGATTTGAGAAGAGAAGCAAGACGTTCCCCTTCATAGTAACTACAAATAAAATTTATTCACAAAAATATAACATATTGTTCAGGATCCAAAGGAAAAAAAAACTGATTAGAAAAGCACCCACAATAGTAAATCTCACGTACTCTTGCTCTTGAGGAGGAACAAAGCTTGCTTTCGAGATAGTTGCGTGTTTTTTAGAAGCTTTCTTTCTACTTGGCATGGTCGCCTTCAATCTCTGCTTTGCCCGCTAAGTGCTTGAAGAAAAGCTCCCAGAAATTATAATCCGTATTATGGGTCCAAGTGCCCGGGGGTCCAGCTTGAAGCCCATTCAGGTTTCATATGGCAAATCTGGGTCTCTTGTGTCATAACCTCTGTTTGGTTAGTTGAAATAAAAAGCAATATGAGTTAAGATTAATATTAGATACAGTTATGCGTTGTGTAAGTTTCGTGCATTTCTTTTAAAAAAGAATGAAATCTAATATTAAAAAATTAATTTATTCATATGAGCCTATTTTTACTCACTTTTTTCAAAAGGAGTGTACAACGCTCGCACATTTTATGACTGTAAATATAATTTTTAATAAATTAATAAAGTTTCTTATTTTTACACAGATGTGTTTTTTTTAAAAAAAAAAATGAGATGAAGATAGAAGAGTGGCATATAGAACAGGAAATCCAACAAATTAGATTTGATTATAAGCTTATTTTATATTCCTAAAAACTTGCGATTTATCTTAAAACCTTTTAACCCTAATGTGAATATCATCGTTATTGAATCACGTAAATCCTTGTGTTATATAAATAAGCGGTAATGAATAGTGATTGAAAAAGAGTACAACAGCACCAAATTAATGCATACTGCCATGGCAGCCAAAATTCCAAATAAATATAGCAGTATAGCTTTGTAATCATCCTTTTTCCGAAGTTATAATGAAGACTGAAGTCCATGGAAATGTTGGAAACTACAAAAAATGAGACACCTCCATATTAAATACTTGAACAAGAGGTGGTCCTCCTCCGGACTTTCTCGGGTCCAACCAAAACAATACATAAACTAATACACACACAGACAGACAGACAGGTGGATCCAAAAACAAGTTATGTTTGTACATGTGGTTGGGTCATGGGGATGATTTGTGACCATATAAAAAGGCTGAAAACGAAATCATGTGGTCACCACCTCTATTAACAATACACGTACATGATGTTCATGCACATATTTAATCAAATTTGACGTATATTTAGCATTCTAACAACTTAGGAAGAGGTCAATAAGGACGTTTAATACCATTAAGCAACGTCCTTCTTCACTAAAAGGCAATGGGATTTGACAATTTGAAGCCAATTCTACTATCACTTTTCTTTCTCCAAGGCATCACCCATGTGCCAAATTCGCTATCCATCCCTCTCGAAAAGTACGCACGCGCGTTGTGATTTTAAATTATCGAAAATTTTATATCTTATACCTCAAACTATTAAAAATAATATTTGATACAGTTATAAGTTATTTAAGCGTTATACATTTCTTTTGAAAAAAAATAAAATTTATTTTTGAATTTTTTTCAAAAAAGTATGCATCGTTTATACACTCTATGATTATAAATATTATTTTTCAACTATTAAACTCATTGCATTCCAATGAAATTATAAACATGGAAATGAAATAATAAAAATAAATGATTTAGCACAGTCATAACTGGTAGTTTAAGGTGCAAAATCCTTAGTAATTTTAAGAATACAAAGTAAAAATAAATTATTTCATTTCATGTGTTGTGTTTTCATTGCTGTCTCCAAAGTGTTGATTCTCATAGTGATAAAAGATGGTAGTGGGTGCTTTTTTTTTTTTCTTTGCTCTTGCACTTGAAGAAACAGCACGCTATGTTACCAAATACCAAGTAAGTAACGACCCCATGCATGTGTCTCCCACTATAAATGCGCCCCCCACAGTCGGAGATGCATTTATGCAGCTTATTATAATTTCTTGCTGAAAGCTGGTTTCATGTTAATTTGGGTTTTCCAGCACATGCAGGAGATAGTGATGCTTTCCTTTGATCTATTATTGGCTGTTATTTATATGCTAGAGACAAGTGAGTTGGTGGTGTTTGGTGTCGTGCATTATGGCCCATGCATGTTGTTGGCATGGTCTTGTGTTTCTTTCCAAGACAATATGGCTTGTTCTGGTTGTCAGGTTGCATTGCATCTCACAATTAATAGGAAAAGGGCAAAGAGAAGATATCCTATTTATGTAATTGCAACTAATTAATTTGTTCCTGATTTAGCTATATTGAACAAAAACAACTTAATTTATGCCTCTCATCTCTTTAATTTACTTGTTTGGCCATTCCATCAATTTTGATAATCATTTCCAACCCATCAAAAAATTAGGTTAAAATAAAAAAAAAAAAAATATTTCCCTTTTGAGAAATTCTAGGGATAATTTCATATTTTTAAAGGTTATATATTTGTTAACTTTGTCTCTTCTTTTTACTAAAACAAAAGGGCATCTTAAGATTGATGATTGCAGCAAGTCTGCCTACCACGCTACCACTAATGTCTCTTTCCCTTTGGCCATGTGACTTCCATGTTCATTGGTCCTACTACCAAAAATACAACGAATATCACTCTCAACACTCAATTTTAACAGCATTAAAGGGGGTAAAAATAATATATTTACAACCCCATATTTTTGTAGATGTTTTTACTAAAATAGAGTTGCTATTTTTTTTTATATGTATTTTCTATGAATTAAGACCTCTTTTATAATATTTATTGAACATTTAATACTATCGTTCTCTCAAATTCAGACAGAAATTTGAGATAATTTTTTCTTTTAAATTCAAATTTCAAATTTTATAATTTTCTATGTATCAACAGCCAACACATAATACGAACATATTGTTATTTGTTATGTAAATAAAAATGATAAGCATATATAAAATTTGAAATTTTATATTTTTTTTCATTTCTCATTCTCCCCCAAAGGAGACAAACACAATCATACAAAACCAAAATCTAGTGAAGAGATTTGGGAAACAATCTAATGATGATGGAGGAAAGTAAACTGGTAAATAATCACTAAATAAATAGTGTAGGATTAGGCAAACCGCAGATGTTAATTTGTCCCAGAAAGCATGCTCTGTGATCAGATGCATGCGGACCGAACATGATGTTGGACAGTCGTATGCTGTGCTTTACAGACTACACACCCAACAGTAATTGGGTTGAGTTTGATCAACGGCTGCATTTCAGAGCATTGGATACCTGACTTTGGAAACCTTACCTCTGCTTTATTTATATATTTTTTTATAAGACTGACCAGAGACTAATAGGACGTCACTTCCTTTATATCTCCCCTTCTCCGGCCTAAACCTTGGCCCATGTCCCCATCTTTTTGGACATATTTTCCTAATTTGCTTGAAATTTGCTCTTACCACTCCCACCTTCGCAATTAATGCTCAACGCCATTTTGTACAGACTGCTTTTTGTAATTATATGCACCAATCACTGCTTTTCTTACAGGGCTGGGGGTGTGCTCAGATTCTTTTATTTGAAAAAGGATAAATTTAGCATTTAATAAATCTTTCAGAAATGCAACTTATAATCGATGTGTGTAACTTTTTGCGTAACCGTTTGAAATAATTAGATCTCACTTTCTCCTTTTTTTCTCTCTCCTTTCATTTTCCGATCTTCTCAAACAGTTCTCTCTTTTCTTTTATACTCAATTAAAAGTATTCCATTACTCATAAAAAAAAAACTCACAAACAAGAATGAAAAACAATTACAACAAATAAAAAATGATAATTTGTGAATGATCTTCAAACATTTGAAGCAAAACAATTCATACTCCCATCATTGAACTCGGGTTTAAACATTACATAGAACTAAAAATAAAAATCAAACTTAGAGGAATAACTCCAATAACTAATCGGTTTACATCCATTGAAATCAAACTTCTCCTACTCCTAAGCATAATTTCTTCCTTTAAAGCAGAATCTCATTACATCCAAAAAACGAATCAACCATGAAGAGTGCCCAAGATGTCTGCATCCCTGTACAAATGGAACTCTTTGTCATCCGCCATAGCACTGCAACATCTCTACCACCTTGAATGGTAGCAAGGAAGCCTCACCGGTTCCATCATGCCAACCACCCCACACACGACAGCAAACCCTCTCTCTCTCGGTTTCTCCATCTCTATTTCTGTCGTTCTTGGCCACCACCCATAACCGCAATCACCAGCCATCAACCACTGCCTTCGGCACTGCCAGATGTCTAGCCCCATTGTCGCCTTCACCCATAGATCACCAAAGTCGTGAGCCCCATGGAGATGCCCCAAGCCGAAGCCCCTTCCTTCTGTAACTTGAACCCACTATTAGGAGCCACCAACCAGCCTTCGTCTTGGCATCGTAGTCATTCATGACTCTAGTTCATGGGTTTGTGGCTCTTGGGTTCGAGGAGAAGACGAAGACCCACTGGCTTCGTGTAGAAGATGAAGTCGACGGGGACAGAGAAGAGGGTTACGATTGAATGGAGGCTGGTTTCGTAGGGGGATGGCGATGGAGGTTAGCTTCACGGGGAAGACGATGGGAATGAATAAAACGAAGATAATCCACTTCATGATGAGGGTTTCTAACTTTCTATTGGGATGGAGGGGATGAAAGCCACTTCATCTTCGTTGGAATTAAATTAAAAAAGATGTCGTTTTGAAATGTCACATAGGACACGGTGACACAGGGGTTCCCTAGGTCAATTATAAGTAGAATTTTTGTAAATCTATTTATTGTCGCACAAAACACATTTTTGATGTAATGATAATTTATGTTATAAGGTTTTTTTTTATAGATGTTTTGATACTACGCTAAGCGGTTATTAAATAATAGAACTCTTTTTTCTTTAGTTTTTGGATTTTTATAATAGAGAAGTGCTACTCTTATGACAAGATTCTATAAAAGTAAATTTATAAATTTACGAAGTTTCAAATGATACGTTAAGTTTATTGTACAATGAAAATAAATTTATAATTTAACGCATTATATTAAATTACATCAATTTATAAATTTATTTATTTTTTATAATTTATAAATTTGTTTTTTATAGAATATTCTTATGACTAAATTATTTATGTTCGTAATATAACCTTATCAAGAGAATGAGTTAAAGAATACTTGACATGGAGACAAAAAGATGATCCCATCAGTTTGACTGTGCGCATAAATTAGCAAGGATTTAAGAGACGCGCTTTTTCATGTGATTTGATTGTGTTGTTTGAAGGTGTCGTATCGTACATACAGTCACCAATGAGTGAATAACACTAGATAGTTGTGAAGTGTTGTTGCATGTTATTTTCATTCTAATCAAAATATAATGTCATTAATAATTAATATTTACTATGATTTCTACTGTTCCAGCTCTTATTTTTGTCTGAGGAGGAGGTCC
The DNA here is from genome assembly GCF_001411555.2 of Juglans regia. NCBI lineage: Eukaryota > Viridiplantae > Streptophyta > Magnoliopsida > Fagales > Juglandaceae > Juglans > Juglans regia. The sequence continues at coordinate 26,555,698 of NC_049911.1, forward strand.
TCCTTCTCCTTCTCCATCTCCTTTCTCTAATTCCTCAATCCACCTATTTTATTTGTCAATGTAGTTTTTTTTATTTAATTTTATTTTACTTCATTCAAGGTTAAAAAATATAGATTTATAACTTTCCGACAACTCCTGAGAGATATGCGCGACATAAGCAGACTCCAAAACTACAAATTCGTTTGAAGGAAAGTTTTAGTTTTACAAAAATCACAGTACGTGGTCCTTATGCACCAGATCATCAGACTCGCCATCACCAGATCTTTTCATATCTGACCTTTGTGGTTGAAAAGAGACCAACGTGTTGCCTTTATGCACTATCATAGATTTCGAAATCTACTGAAATTAGTCCAAACTGTAATCTATTATTTTTTACATTTATCTTGCTTTCTTTTTTAATTTCTTTATTATTAATTAAAATAAAAAAGAGTTCGTCCTTTGAACTTTTATCTATAGAGGTTGAGTCATCTCATTCTTTAAAGGGTGAGGTTGGGTCTTTGTTTAGGTGGATAGTGTTGTCTCTTAGAAACTTGTTTGTAGAGAGTATCAACAGTAATAAAAACCAAATCAGTCACACAATAAATAATGTATAGGTGAAGCTTCAAATGTATTATTTTGATTTATAATATTATGTTTGATATAAGGACATTCTAGAATGTATTTGGCCATGGACATAAATTTTTTTATGAATAAATGATGATAGTTTTTTTAAAAAAAAATAATTAATATTTATTTCAGTAATATAATATTTTATAATATAAATTATGAGAATATCTAAAGAATTTTCTAATGAGAAAAAGGTGACGCCTTTCATCCGAGTCCAGCATCCAAAGACTAGTTCCCACTGACTCTCGAACGCGGAACGCCTCTTCGGTCAGCCTTTAAAAAAATAAAAAAATAAAAGAAATGAAAACAAGAAAGGCGTTTAGGTCCAAAATCCGAATGTGCAGAACAAGGAAATGGAAATGGTGTTGCCAAATGCGAAGGGAGCTATTGTTTAATTGCCGTTCGACTTTTTCATTATTTCCCCAAAATCAAAACAAAAACAAGACAGCAGTGTATTCTACAGGTAAGTTTTTGTTTGTCCGGGTTCGAGTTCCACAACTACAGCAATTCTCTTTGTTTACGTTACAAACAGAAGTAAAAACAAAAACAGAGGCAGAAACAGAGAGAGGAAACACTTTTCTAAACCACTTATGTGTGTGTGTGTGTGAGAGACACCGGTGGGGAGCAAATGATGGGTGAAGTAGTGAAATTGTTAAATTGTCAGTTTTATTTGAAGTTGACGGGTTTTTCGAACTTCAAGCTGGCACGGAAGATTAGTCACATGAGATATGAGATGAGAAAGGGGAAGACCCAATTTCCCCTTGAAAACCTTGATCTGTGTATTGTTTTCTCTCTCTCGCACAGGGTCTATGTATAGGAAAAAGTCGCTGTGATTCACTGAGTGCTCCCCAACTAGTACACCCGGCCCGTTCCTTTCCTCTTCTTAACAGTTGATAGCCATTTCTTCGAGTTCTGCCTTCTCCATCCTCATTAGGTTTCTGGGTATCCTCCATCATTTATCACACAGTGAGAGAGAGAGAGAGAGAGAGAGAGAGAGAGAGGGAGTTAGTGAAGGAGGTTGAAGAAACAACGTGGGGGACCTACTGCTTAAGTTTTGGCGGGCAGCAACGGACACTATCAATGATTTTTATGTGGGTAGTGGTGTTGGCTATCTCTTTGTCCCATCTAATCACTCTTGCATCTTGATCAACAAAAACCAACGCAGCCCCCACGCCCCCTCCTTCACAAGCTTTCTCCTTTGTTTGCTTTTTATTCAGAAAGGAGAATTTGAAGAGTGGCTGAGTGGTTGTGGCAGTAAAAACTTTTTTATTTTTTTGTGCTCAGGCTGAAGGGGAAACGGCAGATCTCAGTCATATGAGGAGATCTTTAGCTGTGAGTACTTTGATCCTTGCTTACTCTGTTTCTTGGTTTCAATTCCTTCTTCTAATGCTGATTTTCTATTTTCTCTGCTGAGGTTACTGTTTATTTGCCGCTCTACGTTCAACACTAAGGGGTGGGATGTAAAGATTATTATTTTCTTGGGGGTGTGGGGGTGATCAGGAAATGGCCTCTTGATTCTTGTTTCAGCCACAAATTATTTGCAAATTTTAATTTAAAGAGAGAGAAAATGATGGGATCTCACTGAGTAAAGCCCCTTTTAACTGTTTATCTCTACATGACAGTGTAGTTCTTCTCCTTTGCTCTTTCTTTCACTGTCTTTCGTCCTCTATCTTCTCTTTAATTATAGCAAGTCACGGAACGAAGGAAGCTTCTTAAATATGAGTAATGAATGTGAATTTTTGTCTTTCAGCTGGTGGGTTTGCTTCTGGTGGTTGCCTTGCTCAGTGATGCTCCATGGGCTGCCAGGGGCAGCTCACATTGCAAGCATACGTACTCTGAGGATATTCGACCTCACAGTGTCACGATTACTGAATTTGGCGCGGTTGGAGATGGGATCACTCTCAACACAAAAGCGTTTCAGAATGCCATATTCTACCTCAATTCATTTTCTGACAAAGGTGGGGCCAAACTTTTTGTCCCAGCTGGCCGGTGGTTGACAGGAAGCTTCGATCTCATCAGTCATCTTACTCTGTGGTTAGATAAGGATGCAGTAATTCTTGGATCAACAGTAAGCCTTCTTCACCTTCATCCCCTTAGCAGAAAAACATTTATGCTATTAAAGGAAAAAAATTTGCAAGCGATTTACTTCTGCTTAAATTTTCTGTTTTTAGTTAATTTGAGTTGGGAAATTTCCAATTTGGGACTGAAAGAAGCTGTTTTTGATACGGCTAGATAGCTTTCATTTGATGGAATTTTAAGAAAAACTATTGGGATGCACGTGCTACTTTGGTAATGCAATTGCTTATCTGTGATCATCAACCATCTGCTGCTAGCTCATGTAGGGAATATTTTTCGACCTCCATCCAGTAGGGCAGTGCTAGCTATCTCTTTTCGCCTTGAAACAACAGGTATGGCATCAAAGCACGTAAGCCTAAATAGGTTATGCCGCATTGTTTCAGAACTCCGCTGATTGGCCAGTCATTGATCCTCTACCATCATATGGCCGAGGTAGGGAGTTGCCAGGTGGAAGGCATCAAAGCCTCATTTATGGACGCAATTTGACGGATGTAATTATAACAGGTTAGTGATATTAATGAAGAATCACCTTGAATATGGATTTTGTTTGTTTTGTTTATTCCATTAATTTCTTCATGCAGGTGATAATGGAACTATCGACGGTCAAGGTGACATCTGGTGGGAGTGGTTTGGGACTGGAAACCTGAACTATACACGACCCCATTTGGTTGAGTTGATGAACTCAACCGGGGTTGTCATCTCAAACCTAACCTTCTTGAATTCTCCATTTTGGACCATTCATCCTGTATATTGCAGGTTTGTCTATTCAGAAGGATTCAATTGCATGTTGTCTCCTTGTTTATTTGATTCTAGTTTTTTTATTGCTTAAAACTGTGCAATAGTGAAGCTTTTATGAAATAGGGGGAGAGTTGAGACTCTTTTTCTGGATGAACAGCCAAGTTACTGTCCAGAATGTCACAATCCTTGCTCCTCTTGATTCTCCAAATACAGATGGGATAGATCCAGGTGAATTCTACCATCTAAGCCAAAATCTCTTCCATTCATTTTATGGTAAATGACTGGAATTCACTTTTGAATTGCTAATTATGAACATGCAATTTTATCTTGTGATTTACCTTCTCTAAATAAGCTTTTAGCGGTCTTGAGTTTAACTTTTGTACATATACCGAAAATTAGTGGGAATATGTCAATTTGCCCATGGTGGACTGTGCCTAGGTGATACTCATTAAATAATTGGGTGTCGATAGTTTCTTTCCTGTCACTTTTGTGGACTCTTCGTTTTATTGTTTTCCAAATGCCAAATGTATATTAACTTGAATATAATACTTCAATTGCTGAAACCTGACATCAACTTCCAAATCTCTCATCAAGCTCAGTAACTTGTTGTGAACAATATATAGTGTTCTGATCCATACTTCTTATTGCGTTCAGACTCCTCTGATAATGTTTGCATTGAAGACTGTTACATTAGCACTGGAGATGATCTGATTGCCATCAAAAGTGGGTGGGATGAGTATGGCATTGCATATGCTCGTCCGTGTACAAACATCATCATCCGCAGGCTAATTGGAGAGACTCGAACAAGCGCAGGGATTGCAATTGGCAGTGAGATGTCTGGAGGCGTGTCAGAGGTTCATGCAGAAAACCTTAGATTTTTCAAATCAAGCACAGGTATCTTAATAAAGACATCTCCTGGAAGGGGTAGTTATGTAAGAGATATCTACGTATCAAATGTGACTTTGGCTGATGTGGATATAGCTATAAGGTTTATCGGTTACTATGGAGAGCACCCAGATGAGTTTTATGACCCAAATGAGCTCCCTACAATAGAGAGAATAACTCTCAAAGATATCACAGGAGAGAATATTAAACTTGCAGGTCTCCTTGAGGGCATAGAAGGGGACAATTTTCTCAACATTTGCCTTGCCAACATTACTCTTAATGTAACTTCAGAATCTCCTTGGAACTGCTCTTATATTCAAGGGTATTCTGACTTAGTTTCCCCAGAAACTTGTGAGCCTCTCAAGGAAATAATCTCTCCTGAGCGTTACTCAGATTGTTACCATCTATCAGATCACTTGCGGAGTTCGAGGAATCAGAAGAAAGGTGCTTGGTCACTGTCTTGGTAAAGTAAGGGAAGTATACCATTTTCTTGTAAAACCACATTCTGCAAATGTCCAGTATAAGTTGAAAATTTGATTCCTGCCAAACGCAAGTGCCCGCTACTGCCTTTGTGATGAAATAGTTGCCTGAGATAAGAAGCTGAGTGAGTTGCTGATCTGTGGCTGTTGGCAGTTGAGATGGGTACTGAGATATGATTGTTTCTTGTAACGTTGTGTGCAGTAACAAATAAGTGAGTGATTTATCAGATAATTGGAAATAGAATGAGTTTGTCTTCCAAAGTTTTATTTATTTATTTTGCGTTTGTAGTTATTCATATGGTCTTCAGATAACCTCTCAAACTTATTACAGAGATTACTTCCGCCAGGAACATGTAGAAACAAATCATGTTACCAATTGTAACTGTGAATTGTCCGTATAATGGACTGAACTAATGGGGAAATTGCAGCACTTGGGAATTTGGCTGTAGGGCTGACCTCTAACTCCGACGCCCATTTTGTCGAAGGTCGAAGCCGACCTCTGACTTTGATTTGCATAGCCTCCAATCTGACTCCGACTTAGACTTGTCGGAGCAGAGTCGGATTTAGGCTTTTTATTGGTTTTTTTTTCTTAGCCCATTTGAAATTTCAATTTGACAATCTTGGGCTCTCACTAATCTGATTTGGGCTTCCAGATTTTAATTTTAAAAAAAAAATATTTTTTTAATTTCAATTTTATTAAAACATATAACCAAAATTAAAAAAAAAAATCATTGTACAAATTAATGTTATTAGTATTATATGTTATTATATGTTAACGTTTATACATTAGTATTACATGTTATTATATACTAGTTGTTATTATACATTAGTGTTACATGATAGTAATAGTGTATAGTGTTTACATATACTAAACTATTATTAATCAATTTATATTATAGTATAAGCATATTAATTTATAATAATTTACTCATACTAATATATTATTAAATTTAATTAACTATATACGTTATAGTTATATAAAATATATGACTAATATATAAAAAATACATATTTTTATAAAATATACACAATATCGGAGTCGAAACAAAGTTAGAGTCGGTACATCGTCACCTTCGACTCCAACTTTTCAGATTTATACTCAGTCTTATGTGGCTGGTCTCTATAGGTTATTTCGTAAAAGTGCCATCCTTGATTAAGAAAAGAGAAAAGAAGGCCTGCCTTTTCCATTCCTGAAGGCCAAGGAGATCCAAATCCTTCGGTTTTTACCATTGCGGGGGGGGGGTTGTTCTTGTAAGAGTCAATACCATAAACACTAATGTATAAGGAACATTGGCATAAGGAACGGATCTTTGATTGGAATAGGCATAATTTGAAGAGGGCAGATTTCTCAAACTGAAAGAATCCAGATAAAATGTGTATGGGTATGAAATCTGACATAATGTATTACTCTGAATTTTACTTATAAAAAAAATGTATTACTCTGAATTTTCCTAGTAAGGTGTCCATCAAGAATACACACAACACACAAACAACTCTTCCTCAAAGGCTGAGAACCCAAGTTTTTCAACCACAATGCCTATCTTGGGGATGCCTCACTCCCATCCTTCTTAATTACAGAGCATAAAACCTGCCTTGAAATGTAGTTTTCAAGCTCCCTGGACACCTCCGTTAACTTCAAGTCAAAACTGCTTCTGTACTTATGCTTTGGCGATGCCACAACGCCAGAGAACATGGTTGGAGATCCAGAAAACCGCCTTCTAGGGCTTGAAAAGCTTCCGGGTGAGCCTGGATGCCTTCCTTTCAAAATGAGAGGTGTTAAGCCTGTTCCAGCATTGGACACAATCCTATCCGTGTTCATCAGCGGTCCGGATTTAGTCTCAAGAGGCAGTGGCTTTAACGGATCATGTTCTGCCAATGGCTTCTTCTTCAGCCTTTGTCTGGCCTTCTCGGCTGCCATCAGAGCTTTTTCCCTGCTCAACTTTATCAGTTTCCATGGATCAATGCTTACATGGAAGCCTTGTTTCTTGGACGTTGTGGGTGGCTCAGGATGTCTATCAATCCTTATGGACAACCTTGGCGGGTTCTGGAAATAAACAAGTATCAAGTGCATAGTAAGGTGGATGTGCTTATTTCTTCAGAACATGCAAAACGGAGGTAAGCGCACTCTGAGCCTTACCTGATTTCCCTTGTCTCCTCGACATATAAACCGTGACACAAATGATGGCTTTTCGGGGGAATCAAAGTCAGTGCTTTCATCAGACGAGAAATCAGAATCATTAAAAGTATCCAGTTCCATCGATTGGTTTTCCTCCTTCATCGCCAAGATGTAGTCATAGGTTCTCATTCCCTGCAGAAGTACACACTAGTGAGAATATCGAAGAGAGACATAGAAGTAGAGGGGGTAGGTGATTGTTGGATGCATCAAGAGTAGAATTTCATAGACGTGATTGATTCCATTATTCTTTTTCTTTTTCTCTTATCGTTCCAAACAGCCCATACCTAAAATGAACTGCTATATGAAACGAAAGAGGTATTTTTTGTTAAAAACTAAGACAGACTATAGGCTATAGAAATGGGTCAATAGCTGAAGTTTTGTTAGTAAGAGCCTTTATTTGTGCAGAATAATACAAGATAAGTAAGTTCAAAGCGCAAGGAAGGGAAAGAATTAATAGTTATGTGCCATAATCTTCCACCTTTTCTATACTCACAATCACAAATTGTTTACAGATGATATTTGCAAGGCAACCATGAAAATTACCTTCCGAATGAGAACCAGGTGAAAGAAGAAAAGTTGTCCTAGGGCAGCTGAACCATAAGCTGTCATGAGAAACAGAAGTACCTGTGAAATTTCAGGTTTCAATAAATATTAATCAATATGTAGTGAATTTGCACCCAAAAGATTGCAATGAAAATTTGATCAAGGGCTTTGTTAATTTTACCGATATTGTGGCAAGAACCCCTCTTGGGAACCGAGTGTAAAGCTTCTTCACCAGCTCCCTCTCAATTCCTTCCTTATCTGCAAAGCACCTAACGAATATTGCAATGGCAGTTCCTCCTTCAATGATTAGCTGTAGCAGCATTTAATGAGGTTGGCATGGGAACAACCACATAGCATAGAGTTATGAGCTCGTCTAAGGTAGTCTAAATTCTCAAGGAACTGAAAGGGACAAAGTAACTTACCATTGACAAGACGGAAATCATTAGAAGAATGAATGTCGTGTAATTCCTTTTCCCAACACAGTTGTTTAACCACTGAAAAATTGAGAAGAAAAAAAAAATAGCAATCAACTGTCTTGTATCAATATGGTAGATTGACTTCTAAATCTCAACAAAAACCAGGATGCATTTCCACACAGTTTACCCTGCAATGGTGATCAAACCCTTCAACACAGCGGTTGCAGGTTCTACAGTGCTTGCTGTGCCTTTTCACCTGCAAAACGAGAGTGTCCAATAATGGTATGTATTTACCGATGAATCTACTTTCTCACCACCCCATTTGTGTCCAACAAGGCAAAAATCCTGCATTTGACTGGCATGGCTATTAAGTCAGGGCTTACCTCAAAATCACATAGCGAGCAAAATGAGATGTCATCCTCTTTTAGATGGGGTGGTATAGCATCATCCTTCGTGACAAGTGGAAATGGAAGCAGCAAAGGCTCTATTTGAGCACTCGTCTTCCATGGATCCAGATACTTCCTCCTGATAAAAGTCCTAAGAATCTTCCTTTCTACCCTCCTTAAAAACCTCACAACTATCTGACCCATTACAAACCCGTAGTTCAGCTTCACCAACCCACTCTTGGATTTGGCTCTTTTATTTTTCCTAAGGCTCGTTTTGTCAGTCGGGTCGATGGCGGTACACCTTACAAAGAGAAACATAACAGAAAGTGCCTGAAATTTTAGTTAAGGAACAAGAAATAAAAATTGTCAGTTAAATGAGAAGGAAAAAATCCCAAAAATTCGATATGATTGCTGACTTTTTAAGTCTTACCATAAAGGAAAATATTGTGGTGACCGTAATTTCGGCAACTCTGTTTCCAAGGAAGAGACCCAGGAAAGTATAGAAGAACAAAACCAGAAAAACGTAAACTACCATTCCCACTACCTGCAATTATTAGCTTAAGGATAACAACACATCAATACTAGAGCTAGGAAAATATATATACAGTACTCGTACACAGACATATATACATAAGCAGAGAGACGGAGAAGTTGAAGGCGGTAGAAAGTAATGAAAGAAAGAAAACTTCACCTGTAGAGGGTGGAGAGGGCGTTGCCAGCCATGGCGTCTCATCATCAAAGGACGTTGGGGGTCTAATTTTTGTTTGGGAGCACTTTCGTGTGCTTTCTCGCTTCGGTACTTTCAGTCTAGCTACTGCTATTTTTGTTCTCTTTCTTTTGAAGTTTTCACACACCTCCACGCGCCCAACGGTCGACTAGTTTGTTTTGAAATTTGAAAGATGTTGATGCAAGATGCGGATGATCCAACGTCTACGATCGATGTCTGTGGGACCCGCGATGCATACCACCTAGCCGACGTCCCCACGATATATATACCTTGGGTACCAGAAACATCTGGACCGTACAATCTCTTGGATAGTTGGATCAAACCATGTTGTTAAGGTTGTTTGAGTTGAGATGAGATTAATTGTGATAAAATTAGTTAAAAGATAAAAAATATATTATAAGTATATTATTTATTATTGTTTTGGGATTTGAAAATATTGAATTATTTTTATATTTTATGTAAAATTTTAAAAAAATTATAATGATGAAATGAAATGAAATGAGATGAGTTGAGTTGAGATTAACTCTGAATCCAAACAGTACCTAGCAGTAACAAGTTGTTATTTAGTAGTAATTTTATCATTTGTCATGATAATAATAATAGTAATGGAAAATGATAAAGTTAATACTAAATAACAACTTGTATATAACTATAATAAAATAATATTATTTTATATTATATTTTGACTTTTACTTTTGATTTGATGTGTTTAAATATAAAAAAAAATATTATTATATTTAAAATTGTCTATTATTTATGAATGAATTGTTAGTCTATCACTACTCGCTTATTATTATGAGAAGTGCTATACCTATAAATAGATTTCACAAAATAAACTCACAAATTCATATGATTTCAAATGATACGTTTGATTTATTTTATAATAAAAATAACTTAATTTACAATCTAACATACGTATCATATCAATACACATAAATTTTTAAATTTATTTTTATAAAATCTCCTCGCTAAATGTTTTTGTATTATCATTATTGATAAAATGACATTGAAATAAATCACAAGCTTCGGTGTTTGTTACGGGCCCTCCCATCAATTCTTTTGAGTTTTAAAGTCTTGATACACCCATAGAGGATGTAGCCTGACTGAAAAGGCTAAATACTTTTTTTTTTCCATACATTTTTTTCATATCTTTAAATATTTTAAAAAGTATTTCATAATATTATTAAAAAATATTTACTTAATCACTAAGTTAAAAAAATAAAAAAATAAATAGTGTTGGTAGACCCTCTTGGGACTCAATCTCAATGAGTTTAGATGAGCTGACCAGAAATCCATTTCCTTCGAACTCTATGAAAATATTGTGCGTACAATAGTTTTCCATTAACTAATCCAAGACATGATGTTTGCAAGATGTTAGCTTGTTAAGACAGAAAAATGTGATGATCCAAAGTAGGACCAACAACCTGACTATAGAAGAATTCTCTCCAGTGCATACCCTCACATGAGTGCTCCAGCAGCTGATAGAATCATCTAGAAGGAATAATTCCATAACAGAATGCTGAGAGGTGGACCAATTACATTGTAATAGTTGTTAGGAAATTGTTCTTTAAATGTCTGGTACACCATTCTGAAATGAATTTGATGAACCATTATCAGAAATTGAGTCTCAATGAGAAGTTTATTTCCATAGAGTCATTTTGTCAAATACCTGAGTTGGGTCTTTGGAACTTTTCTCAATATGGTATCTAGAGCCTGATAAAGGCCAACGCCTTTCGTCTTCTTTGTCTAGTCTGTTTCTTCTTTGTTTCTCATGGAGTCTGATGACTCCAACTCAGACACCAACTCTTCTATTTCTCAAGCTATTCCTCCTAATTCCACCATTGTCACTGCTGGGAATCATTCTATCACTATCAAACTCTCCAATGATAATTATCTTCTTTGGAAAGCTCTGAAAGTCTCATTTCTCAAAGGCCATCAACTCTACTCCTATGTTGATGGTTCTTTACCCCTCTTGCCGTTACTGTTAATGGTTGTATGAACCTCGATTACACTTGATGGGTGCTTCAAGGCCAATTAATAGTCTCTACTCTAAATTCTTCTTTATCAACTACTGTGCTTGCACAAGTCCTTGAGTGTAATACCTTTCATGATGTTTGGATGACTCTTCAAAGCGTTTATGCTGCCCAATCTTCCGCCCATGTCATTCAAACCCAATTTCAACTTGCTACTTTGAAAAAGGGTTATGAGTCTATCACAAAATATTACCACAAAGCTCAATCACATGCAGCAATCTTCGGGGTCTGTCAATCCGGATCTCCCACATCATGTCTGTAAGTTAAAGAAATCGATCTACAGCTTGAAACAAGCCCCTTGGGCTTGTTCTCCAAGCTCACAGATAGATTGCTTAACCTTGGTTTCACTAGTTCTAAGTTTGACAGTTCCTCATTTATTTTTCATAATAATTTTGAGTTCCATTTTGTGTTAATATATGTTGATGATATTGTTGTTACGGATTCAAATTATGTGTTGATATTTGAGTTCATACTTGTTTTGCGTTCATATTTTCTTGTCAAGGATCTTGGATCCTTACATTACTTTCTAGGCATAGAAGTATTTCAAAATTCCTCTGGACTTTATCTTTCACAGTCAAAATATATTTCCGACCTGCTCATTCGAACCCACATCCATCAATCTAAGCCAGTCTCCACTCCTCTTTTGGCCTCTGTTAAATTAACTGCTCTTTATGGACCCTCATTTGAGGATCCTCACATGTATCGAAGTATTGTAGGCAATCTGCAATATTTAGCTTTCATTAGGCCAGACATTGCTTTTGCCGTTAACAAAGTCTGTTAGTTCATGCATTACCCACGGCTGTCCCACTGGTAAGTTGTACAACACATACTTCAGTATCTAAATCTCACCAAAAATCTTGGCCTTCATTTTGGTATAGCCTTATCCATTTAGCTGTGTGCATTTTCAGATACTAATTGAGTCGGGTGCCCTGATGATCGCAAGTCTACTGGCAGGTATTGCATTTATTTTGGTTCTCATCTTATCTCTTGAGGCTCTAAGAAGCAATCCACTATAGCTCGGTCTTCCACTGAAGTCGAGTATAAGGTTCTGGCAAATGCTACCTGTGAAGCTTTGTGGTTGCAATCTCTATTACGAGAACTTGATATTTTTCTTGTTGAAGCACCAACCTTGTGGTATGATAATTTGGGTGCCACATATCTATCGGTAAATCCTGTGTTAGATGCTTGCACTAAACATGTGGAACTTGATTATCATTTTGTTAGAAATATGGTAGCTACCAAAACACTTCAAGTTTCATTTATTTCTAGCAAAGACCAACTTCTTGACATAGCTCGATTTTCACAACTCTCATCAAGCCTCACTCTCACTCAAGTGCCACTTGAATCACGAGGGGATGTTAAGGCAGAAAAATGTGATGATCCAAAGTAGGACCAACAACTTGATTGTAGAAGAATTCTCTCCAATACATACCCTTGCATGAGTGCTCCAGCAGCTGATAGAATCATCTAGAAGGAATAATTTCATAACATAAAGATGAGGTGGACCAATTACATTGTAATGGTTGTTAGGAAATTGTTCTATAAATGTCTGGAACACTATTCTGAAATGAATTTGAGGAACCATAATAAGAAATTGACTCTCGATGAGAAGTTTATTTCCATAGTCATTTTGTCAAATACCTGAGTTGGGTCTTTGGTAGGGGTGTTAAAAAAATCGGTGAACCGGACTGAACCGGTGGGTTTGATCCGGTACAAAGTTTGGTTCGGTTCAGTAGCAGTTTTATTTTTCTTAAAACCGGTTAAAATTGATCCGGTTTTAGTTTTTCTTTTTCTAAAACGAGATCGGACCGAGCCGGACCGGTTCATATATATTATAATTTTTTTTATATTTTATATAATTTTTATATATAATTATATATAAAATAGTTTTGTATTATACGATAAATTACTAATTAATATAATATTAAAATTTAAAATTTTATATCACTATAGTTTATTATATTAATAGTTATACTAATACTATATCACTATATATTATAATATACTATAATATATCACTATAGTCTATAATACAATTATAATATTTATTATAATATACTACAATATATTATCACTATAATATTATATACTATAATATATATTATATAATATAGTATATTAAAACTGAAAAACTGGACCGAACCGGTAAAACTGGAAGTACCGGTTTAAGGGAATAACGAGTGTGGAATCAGTTTTTATAAATGCAAAACTAATGTATACTGATTCGATCACAAGTTTTATCCAAAACAAGACCAAACCAGACTGATTACACCCTTAGTCTCTGGAACTTTTCTCACTATAGCTGGATGAGTTTTTGCCAATATTCTTGATCAGTAGCTTTTGTGAGAATTGGTGGTACGTACGGTGCAACTCATGATCATCCCATGCATGCATGCTCATTTTAGCTTAACAATATTGATATTCCGCTGTAAATTTACTTTAAAAAGAAACGCTGTGAATATCTTTGATGGAAAGGTATAAAACAAAGACGAATGTTTGGAGTCAGATCGAGGAAGATCAAGCAGATCAACATTTAATCAACATCACATGTGGTACTATACATGTAATATATTTAAAAATAAAATAAAATAAAATAAAATTTGAAAAACAAAAGCTTCCCACCATCCAATGCCTGGGGTTTTAGTCAGCCTTACTTACGTGAGGGGGTGGCCGCGAGAAGCCAAGAACCACCGCTTGTGGGTAGTCACCACATGCACAACTTCTATCGAATTGATCTTCGTATATTAATAAAGTCATGATCGATTCTTTTATCCTCATGACCAGTTGGCAAAACTCGAATCTACCTCATGATGTTCATCATTTTGCTTGGAGGAAGAAGATAATATATAACATGAGAGCGGCTCCATGGAGGAGGAATATTGTCGATTCCACTCCAAGTACTACAGCTACCATGAGTTTTTTTTTCCTTCTTCTTTTTGTTAAAAGGTATATTTAAATTTTTAACAAAAAGAAAATCCCTCGCGAACCATGCATGCACATGAGGTGCTAGTTGTGTGTGACATGCCAAATCATGTGTACGTAAGCTGAAGCAAATAAGTACTCCACATAAAGGCACAAAAAGAAGTGCAAATTAAATTGATCAAGAACAAAATAAAAAATTAAAACAAGAAAGAAAAGAAAAAATCTAATATAGGTGTGCGCATAAATTGCAATTAACCATGATCTCGACCTGTTCATTGTATATATAGTTGTAATATCTCCTAGTTCACATCAAACTTTTTATTTTTTAATTACAAGGTGTGTGTGTGTGTATACATACATATATATATATATATATATATATATATTTCTGATCTTCTGCAACACATGACAAGTACCTGATCATCTTGTCCAGTACTACCGCCAGTTCCAAGTTCTTACACCGCACTTCAAGATTCCCCAAACCTAAACACATAGAAGACGGATAATAGCATTAATTATCTATATTCAACTCATGCAGTAACATCACATGTACTATATATAGTACTATAATGGTGTAGTAGTACTTGACTCTGATCAGATCAGGTGGATCGAATCTCTGATCAATGCCTTCAACCCAGCTTGAAGTTGATGATATATATAATGGATTTCATTCCATTTCTCATGATCCATGGCTTAGCTAGCTAGATATGTAAATTTATCTCAAGTACTGCGTACGTAGTAGACCAATCTAATTAATTAATCAGATCATGTGAATCCGTGAGAACGCCAGAACCCTAAAAGCTGGAACGAAATCGAAACAGCACGTCCAAGCTAGCTAGCTTGCCTTATGGTAACTACGAAATGATCATCTCATCTTTAGTTTCCTGTACAATATTAGCTAGAATATTACTGTAACATACTCCTATAAACATGGGATCCTTCCTTCTCTCTCAAATCAATTAAGAAAGGTTGATTAGTTGGTGGAAAACGTGGTGCAGGATCGAGGAAGCTGGGGAGATCCAGGCAATCCGGGTACTCCTCCATTGCTGGGGATTGTACTTCCAGTACCGTTGTTTCCATCATTAGAACTCCGCGGTGCTCCTATGATTGTTGAAATGGCTGCGGCTAGGGCTGCTGTGAAATTTGGGTCTGAAGCAATGGCTGCGCTAACCGTCTCAACCATGGAAGTGTGGCGTTGGCCAATCTGCAGTGCTGGCGTTCCAGGTAGCTTGGGAGGGAAGTACATTGGGTGACCTAGGAGCTGTGGACAACCATGCAAAGGCAGAGGGAATATTGTCCCCGATGGAGCTGGTGGAATTATGCGATGGTATTGCATGGGGTTGGGGCTTTGTGTCAAGTCGAGGGTGATGGTGGGAAATGGTGCAGAGGCAGATAATGTCGCCATTGTCGATGCATAAGGCATAGACGGGAAGAAGCCAGAATTTGTTAGGGTCTCTTTGCTAGTAGTCGAACCTGAGAGGAGCATGGCTGCTGCTGCTGATGTAGTACTAGCCATTGACATGGCCGCTGGAGGGAGAGGATGGTTGTGATTACCTTCATAAGTTGTTATGAGAATGGTCTTGTCTTCAGCACTTCTTTGCACCTGTTGATCATGAACATGCCCAAAATCCAAATTAAGGGTCAAGAAACACCAAATCTACAGTATTTATCCTTCTTTGTCAGTCATAATTAGGAGCTAGCAGAAATTAATGAGTAGAAACTCGCGTCTCTGACTCGAGATTTAGATTGTACGTATATTATTGGTGGTTTATATAACATGTTAATAATTGCGACAACGACAGATATCCACCCGAAGAATTCGAAAAACATTGAAGCAAACGTGCAGGGAAATAGGACAAAAGGATTGAAGCAAACATCATCGTCCTATACACACACACACACACACACACATATATATATATATATATATATTATAGTACCTGTTTACGAACTGGGCATCCAACACCCATAGTGCAGCGATAGTAGGCACGTGGACAAGGGTTACCCTTGGCCATCTTTTGACCATATTTCCTCCATTGGCATCCATCACTGATCTGAATCACACCACACATAACCCGTTACTCCACACGCACACATATATATCTATATATGTATATACTTTTTTAGCAGTTATTGAGCAATTAATTAATCATCATGGTTAGCTGAAATGTTCGAGTTAAATCTTACCAAAGGAGCTTCTGATCTCGCTCGTACTGACACCCTGGCCTTCCTGAGCGGGACCTGATGATCAGGAGCCTGTTCTTCGCCTTTGGCTTTATCTAACTTGGGACTTTTAGGAGACCCCCAACTCTGTGAGGACTGATCAAAACCATCTTGTTCATGAATGCCTGTCTGCTTCCCAGTTGAGCGGTCACGTTCCTTGGACATCACCTCCATAGTATTTGACCCAGACAACTCTTGTGTCTTGTCATCAGAATTGGAAGGATCAATATTGGCATCTAGTGCAGCTGATGGTCTTGTGTCCATAAACCGTTGGGCCGACATTATGTGACTTGACATTCCATTGGGCTCAACCTTCTGTTCAAATGCCACTTTCAATAATTTAATTGATTTCATAATTAAGAACTAATAGCACTATCCAAATTATCGTTAATTAGTAGTTTCCTCAACTGATAATTAACGTTCGATGCACAATTTTCATGCACAAAATTATGAAACTTGTTAACATTAATCGTTAATTTACCGTAGCCAATTAAGAAGTAGATCTGCATCATGCAGCCTACGTTTATAGACATCTTGTTCTCTAGAGATCATTAATGATGGGGGCATTTTTTTTTTTTATATTATCTGCATTGGCCGTCGGTTGCTCAGCACTTGCATGCGCAGACTAGTTCAACGTAAATTAAGCATCAGAGAAGCACGAAAAGTTACAACTTCAATCGATTGAAAATGGAACCGGTGTCGTGAGTTAATAGATAAATATTGTAATAGCTAGCTAGATAGCTGGTATCTTTGACATACAAGGATGAAAAATTAAGATGGCGATCTCACTAGTTAAACTTAGTAAACACGTTGAAAAGGTACCAGCAGATTAAGGACGCACGCTTTCCAATTTAAGGGAGGCACGTCACCCATTTCTTTAACTACGGTTTTTCTTTTTAAAAAAGAAAATAGAAATTAGAGAGAGAGAAGAAAAAAGTAACAAAAAATCTACCTAACCAATAATCCCAAAGTTCAAGAAAGTGAAAATGGTTAATATATAAGGGTCTCCCGGCCCAATACTAGTCCAACAAAAATGAAGCTCTGATTTATATGATCAAAGAGTGATGAGAACCATATATAATATACATATACACGATATTCACCTGTTCTTCACGATTCTGTTGAGCCTGGTTTTGCATTGTCATGAGCAACTGACCTTGCATTTCGCTGTAACTTTTTGTGATCTGATCCAACATGCTTCTCAGTTTCCGATTCTCTTCGTGTAATCTGCCCAACTCCCCTTGAAGTGTAATCAGCTGTGAAATCATGCATGTAATTCCTATCAATTTTAATCATTTTCCAAAACCAAACCAGGGGGAAAAAAGAAGAAAAAGAAATACGATCAAACATATTCTTACCTCAGTATTGAGTTTTTCTTCATGATTTGCTGATGATCTTAACATACGAGAGTTTACAGTGAGCAGATTTAATCCGGTCTGCAAAACACATAGAAGTCAATTTCCAGACAAACACATAGAAGTTAATCTATATATGGATATAAGTCCCTTTTACACCATATTTTATGAATCTTACAGCTAGCTTAAGATCGATGGATGACTTGATGTTTTACACACTCATCAAAAAAAGGATGAACAGACGAACCGCAGCTTGGAGATAGCAACATATATATTGAAAAACTCACGTTGACACTCGGATCTGAAACTTTTGTCGGAGATGCTTCGTTCTTCCTCTCGAGGTACTGATGACCATCATCATGTGGCGGGTGATGCTTATTGTGTAGAGTGGCAGTACGCGGGGAAAAGAAGTCCATTTCTTTGATCATCGGGTTGCGATGCTCGACGGAATTCTCAACCATGGGATCGGTGCCCCCGCGATTGCTGTGGTGGAGGAAGTCTCGGGAGCGTAAGAACGTGAACTCTCGGCGGTGTTGATTTTCCATGACCAAAGGGTAGACAAAGTAGAAGTTGTGTAGCCCTTTCAACGATAAGTATATATCATATATATATATATAATGGTAATTAGCTTGGAAAGACTCTTTATATGGTTAATTTACTTAATTGGGTTTCCGAAAATGATAAAAAATAATAATAATTAAAAATGTGAGGGATACTTAATAGTTAAGGCCTAGAAATTAGACCCAGCCGTTATTTTCGCGGGAAGATAAATGACATCATAGTTGAGGTAATGTACGCGTGGGTAGGAGTTGTAGGGGGAAAGACAGAGAGAGCGTGCGTTTAGCAGTGGGGTTAAGGTTGTCTCCCCTTCTGCACTGTCTCTGCCGTTTCCCTAAGAGATAACGGGGTCTGCGATGCTGAGTACTCCACGTGGGGGGTAGGGTGGGCGGGCGTACGTCGTCGTCCCAGGTCAACGCAGTTGACGGCACTGCCATATCCGACGGTGAGGATTGGGGGAAGGCGAAGGTTGTGGGTCCCACCGGAGATTGAGAAGAATACCTAATCCTACTGACTTCTTATTCAGCCAACGGCGTATTTTTTGGGTTTTAAATTTTAATTAAATTTGCCATTTTGATTTTGCTGTGAGTAATATTTACTAATAACTACTAACTAGGATATAACATTACTCACTAATTAACTATGTATGTTGATATATGATAATGAAATATTTTCAATTCACAAATAATTAACGCGATTCTATAATATTAAATTATTTTAATTAAGATTAAAGATTTATTATTTTATTATTATATAAGCTAGCGATCGAGTTATATAAGTTATGTAATTATTTGTATCATTCTTTTTTGGGGTGTCAGATAAGTACGGTAGTCTTGGTTTTCAAGAAATAAGCCAAAATGCCAAATTTTCTCCGGTAAAAAGATTGAGAATTGACATATTAAAAATACGAGATATTTTTTTTTATAATTATTAATTAAACTAGGAGATATGCCCAACAATATAGATGTGGGATTGAGTTAAAACTAGCTTTGGGATAGACATCAAGTACCGCGTACTTCATGAAGCAAAAGCATGAGCGAGCTATATATATATATATATATATATATATATATATAGGCTGTATATATATAGGCACTCGCCGCGCGCCTTACATGCTATTATAGATGATTTTGCCTAAATTGCACGACGATCGAGATCAGGGTCAGTACCACTAGCTCTAGCTCGTTGGACGCGGGTGTTATAATATTATTGTATATAAGGTCTAAGATTTTTGCCTAGAGTACGTACGTAGCTTTGGGTTGCAATTTTTCGATGGATCTTAGAAGAAAGTACTCCTATACATACATGTAATCATAATTGAGCACACAATTTTGACCTTTTTTTTTAATGAATATTTATGAGATCGAACACATGATTAATTATCAATGGGAACAATTAATATTGAGACACATGATACATATTGCAGAATGGTCCATGCATGCAACATGCGTGCATGGTGGCCGCATATCTTCTTAATTTCGTATTCTAGCTGCTGGCCGGCGGCCGGCTGGCTACATAATGTACGTACTGGCTTTGCGAAGCTGGCCGGGAAACTCATTGATTACAGCCCTATTCTAATTATCGAGCTTTTTTGTTGGTTTTTAATTAATTAATCTTAGCCAGAGCTTCTATCTAAATAGAAATATCTCTCCAATATTAATTAATTAGCCGAGGATTAATATATATTTTTCTTTCTATATATATATATATGTTTTGATAATTTGAACAAGATCAGTACTATATATATATGCATGTTACGTAAGAATTGATCAAGCTGCAGCGAGAGTAGTAGTACTCATGTTGGATCGTCGATCGTGATATGCCAACACATGATCCGTACGTACATCATGCATATAATATAAACCAATTGACAGCTGGCTTGAAGTGAAGCTCAACTGGATCCCCCTCGATCTGATATCAAATGTTTCTTATTAATTAAGTCTTGCCTTGATCTAGTTCCGTTTAGTCGATCTAAGCCTTGAGAGGGAAATGTACCCACTTGGGAGGCTAATTAATTTATTGTTATCGATCATGTGCACGTACATATATATAATGGCCATCTTGTCATATTTACAATATGTATATATATAGGTATATCAATATACATTAAAGATGTAACGTCTAAATGTCGAGTGATCTCTACATTACAATGCCTTTTTTTTGCGATGAAAATACTTATTTGTGACGATAACAAACTCATTTTAGTTCAAAATAATCATTTTCTTGAAAATAATTAATCATAAATAATCAATTTTCTAGTAGTATATGTAGTACTATATACTACTGTAAAAAAGAACCGTATAAACTGGATTAATTCTTCCCTCCAAAGAAGCTGGTGCCAGCTGATGTATGACATATACATTATTTAATTTAAAAAATTAGAGAGCAAAGATAATGTCTAAATCGTGCCAATGAACACCATATTTCTTTACGAAGGAAAATCTTCATTAGCTTAATTGGTCAAGATGTGGAAAGAGTACTTAAGTCATGAATTGAAGAAGATGGCCATATATATAATTAATTATATATATATATAATTATATTGCAACTGGCCGGAGGGTCCTTCTCGTGGTTATTGATTATATAGTACAAGCATTGAGAACGATCGTATTGTCTCTGGCTCTCGCTATAAAACAGGCCAGACGCATAAATATCCTCCATCATGTGAATCATATATATCTTCGAGTCAAAGCTACAAGTTATAAAAAACGGAAAAAAATATCAAGTATTCTTATAATTTCCTTATCCATAATAATTGATATATTGTTTATCTTGATGGCCATTAATTAAGAACTGATAGGATCGCTTCAACCCATCATGTCATGACGTCCCTACACTCTTTGTTGTCAAGCAGAACTTGGTTGATCTTGACTATACGCCAGCCCGCGTTTTCCTTTCATGCAAGGATTTTTTTTTTTATCAACTTATAATCAAGCTCTTGAAAATCAATATGTTCGGAATTTGTATTATAAGTATGTGTGTATACATATATATATATATATATATATAAATTATCAATATACACTCGATCGGTGATTTTAACATCCATTATTAATAATTCCGGCCCTCTCGAGTGCGTAGTCTGAAAAGACAAATAGAAGAGTTTGAATAGTGAGTTGAGATGAGTTAATCCGATAAAAGTTGAATAAAATATTATTTTAAGATTTAAAAAGGTTTATAAATTATTTATTATATTTTATGTAAAAATTAAAAAATAATTATAATAATTAAATGATATGAGTTAAAAAAATTTTGTATCCAAACCACTCCTAAATCTAAACCAAGTCTATATAGTGAATGAACTTCGGGATCGATTGGGATCATATCAATAAACACACGCACAAACAAAAGTTGCAGTCCGTCCTTAATAATGTCAAATAAAATTATAAAGACGCAGAAAATGATGACTCTACTTAATTATTTTCTATATTTTAACCATTTTTATCTCATATTCTCATCATGCCCCCGGCCGAAAAAAAATAACGATTAGTATAAGAGGCCTTGAAGTCTGAAGCCCCCAAAACTTATTAAGAAATTAAACCATGTGAAGGGATACAGCTAGCCAAAGTAGCACTGAAGGTTTGGTGGAAGACTCCCACGAGGGAAGGCATGCATTTAATTAATTAAGGAGCCGGGGTCGAGCTCCTGGGAAATTGTCACATATATTCAACTTGGAAACTACTTCTATAAGTCAAGAATTTGACACGGAGTACTGTCCAAAGATTAGGCGCGCGTCATCTAATTGGAGAATCTAATAAGGCCATAAATTGTAATTAATTAAGCTATTTAACTACTTGAAGCACTTGGAGTTGGGTTTGTAGAGTCTTGGACCATATAGCGCAAGCTTGGGCCGATAGGCACAAAGTTTACTCGATAATTGTGCGATAAGTAGCTCAAGTGAAATTCAGGCAAAGAGTTCATTCGACTCTCGCTTGACAAGTCGCTTGAACGAATGTCGGACATAGAGTTTGCTTGAGGTGTGCTCGACACTCCACTTGAATGAATAACGCAAAAAAGTGAAAATTATAATTTAGGTATAATATTATAAATATGTACTTAATAAATAGTATACTAGTAGTTCTGAACGTTCTTAACAATGAAATTTCGTTCTAAAGTTATTTGATGATTCTTTACTTCAATAAGGCTTCGTTTGGAATCATAACTTATCTCAACTCATCATTACAATTTTTTTAAATTTCAACACAAAATATAATAAACAATTCAACTTTTTCAAATCTTAAAATAATAATAATAATAATAAATAATATTCTAACAATATTTTATTATCTCAACTCAACTCAACTCAACTCAACTCACTTCAACATCCAAACGCAACTTAAATCTTCTGCAACTGTGTACACAGACATGTTGTCAAACTATATTAATTTTGTGCCATGTTATTTCTGTTTATTTTTTATTGATCTATCATTAATGACGTTTTCGCAACACCGGGTTAATTTCTTTTTGCACTTTTCCTCGGCAGATCAGTACTCCTCGAAAGTATCATAAGCATGAACATAATGAGTAGTACTTGGGAGTTGGGACGTTATTTTTCCTTTTTATATAAAAAAAATCCCAACATTTTGTTGATCATGAGCGTTCTTTTATTTTTATTTTTATTTTTTATTTTTAACTCTATGCTCCTTTCATACATAGATATATCAGTACTTATTTTTTTAGATTTCTTTATTAAGAGAGAAAAAAGTAGAGGTAACAAATGAGAGGATTCAAGATCGAAGATGCATGCATGAAGCCGAGTAAACATTAGCGGATGATCAGTCTAGGACTCTAAAGAGAGGCGCTCGATCGCGTATTAGTCATTCGACCGCGAGAAGCTTGTGACTTAAAATGCGTGTGACCACATCAATCGCTTTGTTAATTTTGTCTGTCCAAATTAAGTCTAATCCGAAGCTTTCGGCGTAAGATGCGCCGTTTACACACACCGACATATATACATATATATATATATATATAAATATATATATATATATATATTATGAAAAAATCAGTAAATTATTTATCTAGAAAAAGAAAATACAAGATTAAAATAAGATAAAACAATTAAGATTAAAAAAAAAATTAAACTTCAGTATAGTATGACATTGATCTACATCCATATTAGATTATTTATTTACCATCTATATAATAATAAAATATTATTAATTTTTTATTTAAAAATTGAAATAAAAAAAAAAAAAGAAAATGAGTGCACTATCAGAATAAAAAGATATGAAAAAGAGACCTTTTGGTAAAACATAGTCCTTCATTAAATTCTACAAAAGAGCTATACGTCAAAGGATCAAGTGTTTTAAAGACTTTTTGATAAAATATGATTATTCATTAAATTCTATAAAGAAACTACAGGACCAAATGGTTAAAAAACTTAACGAACTTAACAAAAAAATAATAAAAATTAACAAAAAAAAAAAAACAAAAATTACTATTTACAATTATAATAGAGTAGAAATACACGATATCTTTTAACTTTTTCCTGCATCTATTACTCACGTTGACGACTCAAATTACAAGCCCTGGCTACCGTGTGAATGTTTAGACAAATTAAGCTTTCTATTTATTTTTAAGAGAGAGAGAGAGAAGACAAACCTGGCCTTATTATTTGCTGTTTTTTTTTTTCGTCTTTTGCCTAAAACAATAGGTCAATTTTACGTTTGCATGACGTGCTGGCTAGCTCGATGCCACACCGAAAAAACTACTACTGCTCGATCTTGTCAAGTGATCATACGTACTCCAGTAAATGACTATATATTTATATATAGCCTGTGTATGTTTCTGTATTATATTGCTTTGTTTTAAATTGATATATATATATATAATATTTTAAAATGATTGCTTTGAATTCATATATGATCTTAGATAGAATGAAATATGGATCGAATCCCTCCCCATGTATCAAGAAAAAAAAAAGTATATATATATATAAACCCTAAAGTAAACTTTGAGCAGGCCCTTTCTGGGACTTGTACGTACATTAATACAATAAATAGCTTCTAATTATATATATATATATATATATATATATATATATATATATATGTATATGTCGTATGGTGATGGAAGCTGACAAAGATCAGATGCTTTTCTGGCCTTTTTCCATGGGGGCCGCGGGTGTTCGAAGCTAGCTAGTTTTGGTTTTGGTTTTAATTTTCTATGTATATATCACCAATAGCTAGAGGGTGGCGACTTTTCCCTCAAAGTCACGTCTTTCGTGGGACCAACCAGAGGTAATTTTCACGCCCTCTATTGGAGATGAGCCGACGCCAATCTATATATCCCTCTTCTGAAGAATTTTGAAAAGGGAGCGACCTCTAGCTCCTTTATTTTTTTTTTTTTTGTGTGCGAGAGGAGGCCAGGGTACGTACTGAGAGTGATAGTGATGGGAGAGATCATATATAGAGATGGAAAGATGAGAGATTATTGAGATCATCAGTTAGGTTATTGCAGCCATTGTCAAGCTTATAGACTTTTTTTAAAGGCTGATGAGTAGTACTACTTTGAACGCGGCTGTTTTGTCGTGCTCCATCATCTTATCCTGCCTGCCTGCCAGCCATATATTTATATATATATATATATATGTATACATATATATATATATATATTTGAAAACGGTTTTTTGTTAAAAGATATTTTGCAAAAATAATCACGGTTTCTTCTCTTTTTTCTACCATGAGGTTTGAAAATTTAATTTATTAAAATATTTTTATTTTTGTCTAGATATATGGAACAATATATAGGAGGAAGACTTATATATATATATATATATATATGTATATATCTGTTCAAATAATATTGCAGCGTGGATTAGAATGGCTTGCGCTATCTCCCACCTACCTTCCCAATCCCCAGTGATCTCAACGTGAAACTGACTTTATTTCAGCTTGAGCCCACAAAAATAATTTAGCTCCCTAGAGATATTGATCTAATGCATATATATATATATACACACACACATATATATGTCTTTTTCTTCACGGGAAAGAGATCGAGATCAGCTGATCCATATCTATAATGCAAAATTATTTCATATTTCTAAACTAAAAACAAATTAGTTTGACGATGACTATATAATATATTGCTTTAATTATTATGTCTATCGTTTAATTACTCGATCGGTATTGATTCTTATTGCAAAAGATGGGCTTGACTTTGCACGCGGTCCACTTATATATGCATGTACGTACAGGTCCACTTGATTTGGGTCTCGTTCTCGTGAATACCCTGCCTAATTAGGACCACCATCAATAATCCACGAAACTAGCCAGCCAGCCAGCTAGCTAGCTAGTGCATGAGGGAAGTTTTTCCCATTTACAAAGTAGTTTTTCCCATCTACCTAGAAAATAGTTAAATTAAGGTTATATTGTTCTTTACGACCAATAAATGAAGTGGTCAGCTAGTTTTCCCCATCACTACAAGTAAATTATATTTATTAATTTACCTGAGATCAGAAGTGTAAGGAGATTTTTTCTCCTATAGGAAAGGCCCATCGGGCTTTGGCCCAGAATCCAGCCCAAAAGGTTTCCTATCCAAGCAAGAAATAGAACGTCAGTCAGGGAGGGGCATCGTCCAGTCGACAAGACAAATCAACCTGACACTCTATGGTCGCCCTCAGGAAGATCAGTATCTACACAGAACGCACGAGAAATACAGAAGACCCTTGATTCATCAGCATTAGGTCATTTATGGCTCAAGTCACACGCCACATTTATGGAGCCGACGCAGAGCCACGTTGCATTAAATAAAGTCTGACAGCAGGTGCAGAAAGAAAAGCATGGACTCTATGAAAAAAAGACTATATGCACTCTCCCCAGATAAGATATAAATAGCAAGTTCCAAGTATTACTTTGGATTTATGTTGTGGATTAAGAGAGGCAACAAATTAATTAAGTGAATTTAAAGATATGGTTGTGCGTCCTGATCATCATATGTTGCAGATTACTAGCATACATATATATATATATATATATTTATATGCATAAGTGGTGAGATTAATTTTAAGAGATTTGCTACTCATTATCTCATACACTATATATCATATTTATTTTTATTTTATTTGTAATCTTTTTTAATTTTATTCATCTTGAACTGATTGAGTTCTTCTACTCATCATCCAATCATCCGTACACCACACGTTTGGTAAGGAAAAAAAAATCATGTATGTGTGGTGTGTGATATGGAGATGATGAGCATAGTTTTTCTAATTTCAAATATTTAATTAAAAGTACTAATATATATATAACATTTTTCAGAATATTTTTATTTCAAATTGTTTAAAACATGTTTAATTGTTTTAAAGATATATAAAAAAAATTATTTAATTTCTACAATCTACTAGCTAGCAAAAAATCAATGAAATCCATGATTTTATCATGATCAACCATCACGAAATCCATGTGTTTAATTGTCATTGTGTCTCTCTATACCCTTTCCCAAAATTCATTTTTATCTTTAAATTCTTTTAGAATATCCTAGTTAGAGAGACGCATGCATCCAGTACGTGCACGCACGGGTACTCAAGTAGTTTCTTACTGAGACTCCGTTTGGATAATAAAAGTATTTTATATCATGGGTGAAGCTCCCAACCGGTCAAGTGTGTAGTCTTCTTTTACAGCTGCGAATCAAGAGTTGCCGCATACCATGGGAAAGACCGTGAAAATCCACTTCATCATGAATGAGGAAACTTCCAGGAATTTTTCAATTCCAGTGCACATACCACCCAAATGCATGCCAAAGAAAACTACTATCACTAATTCTCTACACTATTCCCTTTTCTTAGAATTATTAGCTAGATTGCTGCCCTATCAAGAAGAGAGACATTGCCTAGACAAATGGAGGGCAAGAAAGAGAGGGTGGAGATATGATCCTCCAGCTTGAGGAGAGAGAGTGGAGAAATATAGAGAGAGAGAGAGATATTGAGGGGTCTCATTTTCATGTTGAGGAGAGAGAGAGAGAGAGAGAGAGGGAAGGAAGAGAAGGGGCACGAAGGACACGAATTTCGGCTTGCCGTTGAGAGAGAGAGAGAGAGAGAGTGGAGAAAGAGGGAGAGATCGGACTGAGTGAAAGAGAGGGGGTTCTGAACTCTGGTGTACAAGTCGGAATTTGCTGAGCGTGGGTGTAGAGATATTTGTAGATATTTGTAGATATTTGTTTCCTACAACTCCTATATGACAGATTTTCATTGGTAGGTGTAAAAATAACAACCTCACCCAACCAATCTTGAGTTTTTCTTTTATCTCATTTTATTATTATAATTTTTTTTAAATTCATATATAAAATATAATAAATAATTTAATTTTTTTAAATTATAAAATAATAATAATATTAAAACATAATATTCTAACATATTTTATTCAATTTTTAACGTTTATATAAAATCATTTCATCTCATCTAATCACTATCCAAACCATACCTAATTAAGTGTATAAATTTGTTAACGTACTTATTCTGCAGTTAACTTTACTTATTGTCATTTGGATAAAAAAAGACAACGTGGTCGAATAAATTTTATAAAAATAAATTTATATATTAATATGATTTTATAATAAAAATAATTTTATAATTTAACGACGTACTACTACATCAAGTTACACTAAATTGTAAATTTATTTTTATAGAATAATTGTTTTGTAACCAAAGTATTTTTTTTTAAGAACATTAATGATTAATACATAGACGGATGATAAATCGTTTAATTACTATTGTTTAATTATATAGATTTTTTAGATAATAAAAAATGTTGGGTAAATAAGAAATGAAGCTAGAGATGAGAATTCCGGCATGATGAGAGCGTCATGAGTACAACAACAATGCCAGCCTAGCTAGCTAGTATATTTATTGTTTGAATTTTAATGGATTGCGGCTTGGATGAATCAAAGGAATGCTACTGCTAGCTACAATGTGAAATATCATGACGGGATTAATCTAATTTTCTTCATGCATGGTCCAATAATGATTGGTGGGTTCCATCCTATATGTTTTAGGGCTGTGCTGTGCGTCAGCCAGAAGCCGCAGCACACCACACATGTTTTTTTTTTTTTCACTCAATCCATAGAGTATGCGGCAGTTTTAACAAACAGTAGACTGATATTTATATTTTCTCTATGTTTTATGGCTCTGAACAGTAAAAAGGGTATCTTATTCCTATGAATTTTCTCCTTCTACTAGTCCTGTTTAAATCAAACTAGAAATTTACAAAATGATGCATGCAGGTTTGATCTTCTTTGTTTTAATTTGGAGTCATGCATAACCAAGTTTTGCTGGTTCGATCCGTCTCTGGATAATGCCAAACAACGCCCAATGGTCAGGACCAACCAACTTTGTCCATATATCTCTTCTTAATTCCAATCCTTTGAGTACTGTGATTTCCAAATTGGACTTTTTTCTTTTGGGCTGATTCCAATTTCCAATTGGACCTCAACCGTACTCAACGAATCATGCATGCATGCCGGTCCCATTTACAAATTCTTCTTCTCTTTTAAATTTTTTTGGTTTTATTATTCTTAAATTAATTTAATTCTTCTATTCATCATCCATACACTACATATTTAATAATAAAAAAATAAAAAATGTGATATATAGTGTGTGGAGATGATGAATAGAATTTTTCAAAAATAAATTTAATAGCTTGACATGAGATATCATATCTACGTTATAATCTAACGTAATGCATTAATATGTTAGTTTACTTTTGTAAAATCTATGCATAGACCAATTATTTCTCAAATAATAAATGAATTGACTATTTGAAATGAAATAACTCTATTCCATGACCTCTTACACCACACATCATGATATGATATAATTTGATTTATAAGATAAATTTTAAAATTTTAATCTTACAAATCGAATTATGTCATGTGAATGGTGTGTGATGTAGATGTCTTATAATAGTCATACTCAAATGGGAAAGTCAACTATATCCTATACCACCCTGCCAATATTGAACCATCCAACCATGAAAGTCAACTGGTGGTTTCATACAAGGATGGCACTTAATGCAAAGCATGAAACGAATAAAAAGTTAAAACACACGAACATGATTAGAGTCAAAAGCACATGCCATAACCTCGTGCGTAGTGCTTGCTCAAAGCACTTGGGTGGGCTTATCTCCAGTGCTCCACTCGGTATGAGAAATATATTACTTTGCACATGCCCAAATACAAGAGAATCCTGCATATTCAACATAAAGGAACATGGCTGCAGTTTCGTATCAGTAAGATATGTGCTAATATCTGGGCTGTTTGGATGCACAATAATCCAAACAGCCTAATATTAGAAACAAAGTCTTAGCTTCAAGAGAAGGATACCACGCCAGGAGATTGGAGTTTGGATAGACACAAAAACTAGTCAATGATCAGTAGCAGATCACTACTGATCCGGAGGTGTGGTAAACAGTTTTGGCTTACTTTTAGGAGTGAACTTTGACCATTTCATGTCATATAATAAAATCATTATTAAAAAAAAAAAGCAAGGTGGGTGATCTTCTCTCACCCTGCAGGCCAAGATCACCCTGCAGGCCGATTGTCGTTTCTATCCACATGTAGTGGGTGTCTGCATTTCCACTCTTGACAATGGTAGTTCAAGTACTGCCTAGCACAACTGTTCAGGACCAGTCAAAAAATGGGATTTATATATATGTGAATTCGTTTCTATAGATTCAAAGAATGTTTATTCAAAAAAAAAAAAGAATGTGTTTAAATGCTGAATGCTCGTTCAATATCAAAGGAGGAGGAATATCATGACCCCATACCAAGTCAAGAACTGGACCTCTGACTTTGTTTGTGTGTGAAATTGCAACTCCTCCACCGAATGCGTCCTAAGTGCTGATGATCGCCATTGGCTGGCTGGGACTGGGTCTTTGCTTGGATGTATCTATAAAACGTGCTTCTCTTCGTCCCGTTCCCAGACAAGGTACTTTAGCCTTGGCAATGGCAGCATTCTCAGCCTCTTATTGTCTTTCACTTCTCTCATTCATCTTCTTCTTCAGCTCTGGTATTCTCCTCTGCACCGAAGCTCGGCGGTTGAGCCTCTGTTCTCAAGTTAGCAAAGAGCTCTTTGACAAGATATTTCTACACAAGGATGATAACGCATGCCCTGCCAAGAACTTCTATACATACGATTCTTTCCTGAATGCATCGAAATTCTTCCCAAAATTCGGTGCCACTGGAAGTTCAGAGACGCGCAAGCGCGAGGTTGCGGCATTTCTCGCTCAGATTTCCCACGAGACCACAGGTGGGTGGGCAACCGCACCCGATGGACCTTATGCATGGGGTTTGTGCTTTAAAGAGGAAGTTAGTCCCCAAAGCAATTACTGTGACTCCACCAACAAGGAATGGC
This sequence comes from Juglans regia, assembly GCF_001411555.2. Classification (NCBI taxonomy): domain Eukaryota; kingdom Viridiplantae; phylum Streptophyta; class Magnoliopsida; order Fagales; family Juglandaceae; genus Juglans; species Juglans regia. The sequence continues at coordinate 26,586,173 of NC_049911.1, forward strand.
CCTGCTACCCTGGCAAATCTTACAAAGGAAGAGGTCCCATTCAACTATCTTGGTAAGAAGTTATTCCTTGTTGCCTAACAAATGATGCTTATCATTAGGAAAGGAATACTCTGTATCAAGATGATATGTCGAGGAACGCTACTTTTCATTAGGAAAGGAATACACATTTTAATTGACTATGTTTTCGGATCACTGCGGAGCTAATTTTTAGTCTTTGAAATGATTCATGGCAGGAATTTCAATTATGGTCCAGCTGGGAAGGCCTTGGGATTTGATGGACTGAGGAACCCCGAAATCGTGGCAAACAACTCCTTGATCGCATTCAAGACAGCGCTATGGTTCTGGATGACAGAGCAGAAGCCGAAGCCCTCATGCCACGATGTCATGGTTGGAAGATATGTCCCCACAGAAGCTGACATAGCAGCCAATCGGACGGCAGGATATGGTCTTGTCACCAACATTATCAACGGTGGACTCGAGTGTGGTATACCCAATGATGGGAGGGTCAGTGATCGGATTGGCTATTTCAAGAGATATGTTGAGCTGTTTAATGTTGATACTGGACCAAACTTGGATTGTGAAAATCAGAAATCCTATTAACAAATTAGAACGTGACAATGGACGAAATGGCTTATGACCTGAGTGTCTATTAATATAACAGATGTTTTGTCCTTGCTTCTGTCCCTAGTGCATGTTTGTCTCTCTTTGACGAGTCGATTTACCTGCCACAGCCTCAGTTTATGACTTATGAATTATGCTTGCCACTGACCAATTTTAAAAAATAAACTTAAGTTCAGCCGTGCTAGGAACTAAAAACATGATTCAGAATTTAGGCTAAAGGAAAATGATTTCATGGGATTTGATTGCAGGAAACAGTACGATCTACTTGATAGACATTCCCAAGCCTTTTGGAAAAAAATGGCACCAACAAAAAAAAATAAATAAATAAAATCACCTTTTTTGGGTGAGTCTAACTTTTTTTCAAAAGACTTGCGCAAAGCTCGTACGCCCGAAGCATATGTAGCGTTTCTCTTTTTTGACTTAAGCAAGAATCATTGGGCCTGGGCAGTGTATATGGGCTGGGTTTACAGACATTCAGTTAGTTCTTCTCACCCTTCCTTTTTTCACAACCTCCTGTGATCCACAGACTGTGGCACCACATAGATCACACTATGATCTCCAAGGCTAAACTCTCCAAAAGGCAGACAGATAAGTGTATCAAGATCCATATTAAAAGTGACATTCAAGAAAAAGTGATCATAGTTTGTAAGAGAAGCTAATCACCATTACCATAATACTAAAACAGCAATCACCAAGAAATACACAGGCATATTATTATCTGCAGCCTGCAAATCAGTTTATTGCATTATCCTTGTAGAATATCTTGCTCATGGTTCTTATAAGCAGAAAAAGTTCGATTTACTTTGTGAATCCTACGAAAGAAACAAAAAGCATGTCCTGAATGAGTGAAGTGTTAACAACTGAAATGTTCTGTGAGAAAAAGTCTGCAAGTCATACATAGCTTAGTTTGGCCCTCCTGATAAACATTCGCAGGCATGAATTTTCTCTGGGTTGGATAAAATACCCAACATCTAAAACAAGAAGAAAAAGCTAAGGTCCACACCCTATTAAAGAGAAGAAACATAATATTTTAGATACATGCATTTCCTCATATCTATTCAGAAGATAGAGACAGATGCATGGTCTGTAAGATTGTCCTTTTTTTTTTTTTATATAAGAGCCGGAAACCACCTGTCCATTAGCGGCCCCGTCCCAATTTTATTAATCAACCTCACTTATGGCGGAGGAAAACCGTGGTAACAAAACTGACACTCAGGATACAGACCATCCCTTGTATCTAAACCAAAACCCAAAAACAAAGTACAAAACCAACTAAAATACAGACCCATACTGGTAAAACGAAAATTGGAAAGAAAACAAAACCTACTTAAACCCGCAAAACAAAACCGAACGCCGAGCCATGCGAGAAGACACTCCCGCACGGAACGAAACATCTCCGCTCATAACAAAACCCAGAAACAAACCCAAAACTCATCTATCTCTTCCGCCTAACAGAAGGTAAACCCCATTTATCAACTCTAAGCAACCCCCGAAACAGAGGAGAAACATCCCCCATGCTCTGCCAAACCCCATCACCATCAGTTGCCCCTCTTTTAGCTAACCAATCCGCAGCCCCATTTCCTTCCCTATGAATATGCATAAACCGTAAATCCATATTAATACTCTGAAATAACAATTCCTCCCAATAGTCCTCCAAATACCAGCTACCACAACGTTTATTATCCAGCCATGCCAGAACCACTTTCGAATCCATTTCAACATCTACTGCACTAAAATTCAAATTCTTACAATGTTTAATACCCTCCACTAGAGCTCTCAACTCCGCATAATTACTAGTACCATGACCAATGCTTTTTGAAAATGCTAACAACAGATTCCCATGTGAATCCCGGATCACATCTCCTGCCCCTGCCACACCTGGATTCCCAAGACTGCTTCCATCCGTATTGAGCTTCACACGACCTGTCTCCGGCTTAGACCAAGCTATGTAATCATTTTTCTATTTTTTGATTGGAAGTTGCTGTAAATTAAAACACTTAAGAATGTAGAGGTCAGTCGTATTAAATCTCTTAGGCTTTGAAAACCCTTGACAAATAATGCCCACCCACTGTTTGATAGATTGCCACAAAACTTGACCAGTTTCAGATTTCCCTTCCATACGGGATTTACATCTCCTTGTCCATAGCCTCCACGAGATCACAGTAGGTAAAATACCCAAAATGATTCCAGAATGCGTTGCATTAGCAGCTCTCCTAAACCAACTTAGACATGTTTCATACCAAGTCCTTCCAAGAGGTAGCCCAAGCATAACTCCAATTTTCTTCCAGACTTCGGCAGCCACTTCACCAGCAAATAGAACATGGTTTAAGTCCTCATAATTTCCTTGAATGCAACAATTACATCTCGAAACTAAAGGAATACCAATTCTTCGAATTTTATCATCCACAGCTAAAGCTCCATGCCAAGCCTTCCACATAAATACCGAATTTTTTTTTGGAAGAATGCTATTCCAAATCCACTTATTCCCCTCAAAATTCTGACCTCTAACACGAACACAATCCCAAGCTGATGTTGTTGAGAACTTTCCACTTTCACTAGGAGTCCAAATTAACAAATCACTGCCTTCTTTGCAATTTGCAAAAACCTCTAATACCCTCTCTGCAACTTCAGACCCGAGAATCCTCTCTAACCTATCCATATCCCATCCTCTATCCAAAATACAATCTTTTATCTTCAAAAGAGGTTGCTCACTTACCAAAATATTATCAGCAAGAGGCCCCTGATCCAACCATTTATCATACCAAAAAAATACATTTCCTTCTCGAATTTTCCATTTAGATTTACTCAAAACTGTAGGGATATTTCTAACAATCATCCGCCAAAAACTTGTCCCCTTTTTAGGATCCAACAACATCAAAGGTTTATTCCCCACATATTTTGATCGGAAAAAATTTGTCCAAAGAGAGTCTTCATGCATCAATTTCCAGGCAAGCTTTAAATGAAGAGCCTTTTGCATATCATCAAATGATCGAATACCTAAACCTCATTCTTCTAAAGGCATACAAATATTCCTCCAAGCAACCCATTTTTTCTTACCCTTTCTATCCTTTTCTCCCCAAAAGAAAGCACTCATTAACCGATTTAATGATGAAATAATTAACTTTGGAACTTTTAAAACAGCTAATTGATGCAATGCCATACTAGCCAAAACATGTCTCAATAAAATCACTCGGCCCCCAGCTGAAAGTAGCTTCATTTTCCAACCACTAATTTTTCTTTTAACCTTGTTCTCCAACTCTTCCAAATCACTAATTTTCATTCTCCCTGACACAATAGGCACCCCCAAATATTTAAAAGGAAACTTACCTTCTGAAAATCCTGTCAATCGTTTAAGATTCCTTCTTCTAGCCATCGAAAGATTTTTGGAAAAATACATTGCAGTTTTCTCTTTATTAATCAATTGACCAGACCACTTTTCATATGTATTCAAAATATTTAGAAGACACCGAATTGATCGGCAACCACCATTAGTGAAAATAACCACATCATCCGCATACATTAGATGAGATATTAAAACCGTACCTCGAGGTTGAGAAAATTGGCCAAAACTTTTTTCTTCCACCTTTTGTTTTATAAGACGAGACAGAACCTCCTGTAAAATAATAAACAAATAAGGCGACAAAGGATCACCTTGCCTCAATCCTCTACCACCTTTAAAAAAACCTTTTGTAGTACCATTCATTAAAATCGAATACCAAGGCGAAGTAATACACTCCTTAATAAGACCACAAACAGCAGAAGAAAACCCAAAAGATTGAAGTACCATCAATAGAAAATCCCACTCAACACGATCATAAGCCTTAGCCATATCAAGCTTCAATACCACGTTACCCCCATGAATTTTTTTATTAATCGAATGGACCATTTCTTGTGTTAGACTAATGTTCTCAAAATACTTCTACCAGGAATAAACGCACCTTGCTCAACAGAAATAATTTTATGAAGCAAAACAGCCAAACGGTTAACAATCACCTTAGAACAAATTTTATAAAACACCGAGCAAAGGCTTATTGGTCTAAATTTATCAAAACCATTAGGCTTATCCATCTTAGGAATTAAGACCACAAAAGACGACGAGTAAAATCTCGACCATTTACCACCTCTAAAAAACTCTTCCACCGCTTCCATAATATCTATCTTAATAAAATCCCAGACACTTTTAAAAAAACCCGAGCCAAAACCATCCGGCCCTGGCGCACTATTAGAAGGAATGGAATCCAGAGCAGTTTTCACTTCATTAATTGAAGGAATAGCCCCAAGAATCACATTATCCTCCAAAGAAATAACAGGAGAAATAATATGAGATAAATCCGGTAAACTATGATGACTTTCAGATTTTAAGAAATTTGAAAAATAATTGACAGCGCTTAAATGTATCTCCTCAGGAGATCCCAAATAAATTCCATCTTGTAATCTCATGTCCGAGACTTTTTGTTTCCGTTTGTAAGACAAAATCGCATGAAAGAAAGATGAATTTTGGTCCCCCTCAGCCCGCCATTTAATTTTAGCCAATTGAGCCAATCTAATTTCTACCCTTCGACGCCAACTAGCTAACTCCATATTAGTACTAACAAGATCTTGCTCTATCACCGGATTCCAGTCTTGTTGTAAATCAGATTCCAAAACCGCAATTTTATTTTCTAACCCCTGAATATGAGCTTCAGTTCTACCAAAAATACCTTTATTCCATTCACGTAAAGAAACTCTTAATTTTTTTAGCTTCAAAGCCAGCTTCAGAAGACCAAAACCACCCACCTCCTCTGTCCAAATCAGACCCACAAACTGTAGAAATTCTGGATGCTCTATCCACATCTGCTGAAACCGAAATGGAGAATGTCCATACTGGACTGAAATTGAATAAACATAGGCGAATGATCGGAAGTTGATCTCGATAAATAACAATTGTTCATATTAGGAAATCTAGTCAAGCAGCTGGCATTAATTAAACCTCTATCCAATTTTGCCCAGCTACGAGCTAACCCTCTTTGGCCATTACACCAAGAAAATCGTCTACCCGACGACTTCATATCTATTAAACCACAATTATCAATCCAATTATTAAAATCCTCCATAGCCCTTCTCGGACGCGATCTACCACCTCTACGCTCCGAGTCTTCTCTAATAATATTAAAATCCCCTACCACAAGACAAGGTTCATTACCTATCAGTTGACCATTTAGAGACTCCCACAATTCTCTCCTCTCACCCAAATTACATTTTGCATAAACAAAACCACAAATAATTGCATTATTTCCCACTCCAACGCGAATTAAAATATATTGTTCTTTGCAAATAATCTGCTGAACTGAAATATCATCATGCCAAAACACCCAAATCTTACCAGACTCCCCATCATTCATAATAAACTTATCCATATGGAGGAACCGAGCGACTTCTTGCGCCTTATCCGATGAAGCAAAAGGTTCCATTAACGCAACAATTTTCGGATTTAATTTCCTAACCAAATTTTTTAATCGACCTCTAGAAGTTCCAAATCCTCTAATATTCCATGATAAAATAGGACCAATCATAAAGAAAATTTATTAGGCCGAGAACTTACCCGATTCGAACTACGAACTTTTTGAAATATTTTCCTCGTTCCTTTTCGCTTAACATTAGCTCCCTCATTCTCCGAAGCATAGTCTTTTTGTTTCGAAAAATGTTCCACGTGAATCTCCGTATCTGGTTCAGAAACTGTATCCTCCATACATTCAGTATTCTCCTCAGGAATTTGCCGTAGCTCCGGATCAGAAACTATCGGCTCTAAAGCCTTGTCAAAAATCAAATTACTATCCAAATTTTCTGTATCAACAACCCCAGCAAACCTCTCTGCCATCGATCCCTCCCCTACCAGATTTACCAATGCATTCCTTTTTAATCCCTCTGTTTCTTCTTCTACTATCTCTTCGACATGATAATTCTTACCAGATACTTCATTTTCGTCACTCAACCTAACCTCTATTTCTTGACCCTTCAACTGATCCATATCTACCCCCTCCTTTTCACCCATTTCTTGATCACCATAATCCCGAGTTTGGTCCTGCAACAAAATTATCTTATCTATATCACCTTGAACCATACCTGCTTCCATCATCATCACTCCCTTACCTTTATCCAACTCAACATTATTTTCCACTTGAGTCTCTGTTTTTTTTCCTTCCGAATCTTTTACCTTCTTTCGTAACCAAATCTTTTCTCCATCACTCCGATTAAGCAATTTACACGTACGAGCATTGTGCCCTTGAAGTTTACAATGATTACAAAATGCTGGAAGCGTCTCATAAATGATTTCTTGCTTGCGACCCGATCCAGGCATCCCAATCCAGAAATAAGAAATAGGTTCTTTTGATGCATCCATCTCCAAACATAAACGAGCTCCATCCGTGCGAGTGGCACATTTGGTTGTATTATCTTTTTTAAAGAACTTACCTATCGGAGCAGTTAAAATCTTTAGAAAAGATTCATGATAGAAATTTGGAGGAAGCCCCGGCAGCACAATCCAAACTGGGACCAAAGACAGTTCCTCATCTTCATTAAACTCTGGAGTCCAGTGAAAAACACGATACGGATTCCCATTAATTTCACAAGATTCACGAGATATTGCTTTGATGAAATCTTGCTCGTTAGTCATACGAATAAAAACATTTCTTGATCTCCGCATAGCTGTAACCATCGGCATGCAAGATAATCCCCAGCGGAGGTGTATAAACGACCGGATCACATCCAACGAAGGTCTCTGTCTTATAAACTTCAGCACAATAGAGAACCTAAAAGGTTCCGCAGAACGAGCGATTTCCTCCTTGGTGAACTGAAAACACATTTCTCCATCCACGTACTTTGGCCCACGATGAGGCACCAATAATTCTGGAAGTGGTTGCGGAACCACTGATACCAGATCAGCAAAGGAACGTCGACCAGAATCCTTGGCAGCCATGGCCCCCTAAGGGAGACCACGAAGCCTATCTCTCGTCACCTTCTCAAAATCTTGAACCAATCTTGGAGCAATCTTGGAGCCGCTTTTTACAATCTTCTGTAAGATTTGTCCTAATTCATTGTTTAGGGGATAGAATGTATTATACAGCACAGTAGCAAGAAATTGTATTGTCCAATGCAAAAGCATCAAACCCATCAACTGAAAATCCTATGCAGACTCAGGAGGTTAGCTTGAACCTCCGGTTTCCTCTGATTATTACTGCATGCTTAATGAACTTCGTTAATTCTGAACCATTATTCACCTCTCCACTTGAGAGATCTTCTAGCATGCTCTGTCAGCTGCTCTAAGTTTTACTGTCTACCATCCTCGAAACTTGAGCACTGAGAATTTCAAGAAGTAATTAAAGATTTAGCCAATTGCCAGGGTCTGCTGCTGGCTTCTCCCTAGTTAACAACGGCACTGAATGAACTTCGAAACTATAAACGTCTCTTTTTCTGTCAACCGGTTTGTTACTAGTTACTTGGGGTCCAAACAGCCCAGATATTGTGTTTTGATAAATTATATGCTGGCACACGGTGGATCCCCTATATGTTACTTCAGGTCACTCAACTACAGGAGTGAAGTGCTGGGAAAGTTTTGGTATAGAACTGTTGCTTCCCTTAGTAAGAGGAAGTGGGGAAGAGGAATTTTGGTTTCTGTTGTCAGATTTATAAGATACATCTTAGATAGAAGCTTGTTTTCAAATTTTTAGTGATGGTCCTATCTTTGTGGACGATGTGGCAAACTTTCCTTCTCAGGTCATCAATATATCTGTCATCTGTGATAAGTGTTTTTACAATAAAATTGTTAACCACATCATGATCATGATCATACAATAATCTTACATCTCGAAGACAAAACTATCGCCTGTATGATGTATGAATGTACATATGCAACTTCAGAACATATTTCACAATAGTACTATGCTTTGGAGGACATTAGATTGAATTCATTCCACTGTCAACAAAATTGGGAGGGAGAGAAAGAGAAGTATGCATCAAAGTCACTTAATCAGCACAGGCCTGCCCTTGTGATCTTCAATCTCTTTACAGTGGACAAGAACATCCTACATTTGAAAACAGAAAAAATGGCATGTTGAGAAAATCATGGAAAGAAAGTGCTGGGGAGAGAATGAGTAGTTCTATCTTCAGATAAACTTACTCCCAAGGAACATCGCCAACCATCATCAAGTCTCCTTCCTCATCTTCATAAGTCAACACATGAAATTTCTCAGGATGCACTCTATCCACCTCAGCTCCCCCTGTTCCAAAAACTCAAATCATTCCTCCATTTCAAAACAATAAAAAAGAGATCAAATTAACACCATTCAAAACATATATGAATGAGGAAACATCAGTCACTTAACAGAGAATGTTGGTGTTGAACATGTGGTCAAGAGTCCTTATTAAGTCATCGTAACCATCATGGGCCAATAGGTCTAGTTTTCTTCCAATTGGAATGCCTTCCATGTAAACCTTAACAAAGAAGGTGGCGTGTTCATTGCACTCATTTCCTTCTTCTGCAAGTGACGTAACTGGTGGATAATCCGATGTTTGCTCCCTGATAACAAAAGTAATACAAATATTTGAGGAAACAATGATATTCATAGATAACAAAAGTTCAGATACGATGAAAATGGAAGAACAATATATAAATTAAGATTGTCATCAAATGAGAGTACTGATCTCTAACAGGAGAATATCATGAATATGAATGAACAGACTTTAAGACTGGCTTCAAGGGCTGGCATCATTTTGAGTATACCTTGGCGCAGAAGAGCAGTTGTGTTGAGAGGCTGAGATGCTAAGTCCAAGCTTAAGATCTGTGCTGAGATCTCTCTTTAGCTTTGAGAGAGAGGAAGCACTAGAGAAAGATGGGTGTTTGCTGCTGTCAATTGAAGATGAGCAAGAACTAGTAGCTCTGCCCATTGCTAGATATGACGACAAACAGCCGCCACCTTAGGTTTAAATAAATAGAGAGAGAGAGAGAGAGCGAGATGAAATTGTGTTTGAGGGGGAGGCATTAATTTCAAATGACTGGTCCACCTGAAATTCTGTCAGGAAGGCCGACAAGTACACGCGTCGAGAAGGAAGCAACGTGGCTTGTATCATGATTTCCATTGAAAGTTAAACTCAATGTGGTTCATGTGCATAATTTTTTAGTCTTTTTTTTTGTGGGTGATATTATTCACTTCAGTCACTTCTTCATTATTCAGGTCGATGGTATGAACATCTTTCACTCGTGTAAAACTAAAAGTAGTGAGTAGAGGAGAATTTTGCTTTGAAGAATTACAGATGGACTACGTCCAAATTCAAAGGTAAAAAAAACAAAACACTAGTGGTTGTCGCCTATACTGTAGTCAGTGAAAAAAGGAAAACAACATTCTGCAGTTCGAAATGCAGACAACTTGGAAGACAATATTCTGTAAAATAGTGAAGGTGTTACTCAAAAGAAGTTTCCTTTGCTCCTTCCTCCAAGTCCTTAGACAAAGCGTCTACAAACAACATCATGTGTGCTTGAGGAAATGAATGTAGACAACTGTTGGAGGATCGATCAAATACGCATCGATCCTTGAAACTTTTACACACCCTGAAACACGTATTAAAATACAATACACGCATGCCCTAAATCATCTGATCTTATATCAGGGGAGTTCAATGGATATGATTATTGGGTTGCGGATTTGGGCTTGGGAATGGGACGCACCCATATTAATTAAGAGTATTGATAATGTTGAGGATACATACGTGTTGTCATCTGTATATCGTAATGGGAATTTAAATATGGTTCCAGCTTTATTTTAAGCTCCATTTTATTATTATCGAGATAAACCATGGGGGCTGCTTCAACAGGCAAGATGAAACCTCGGACTTCTTGGGCATGCATCCCCTATAGACATTGATGGGGTCCTTGAATCCTTGTGTTCCACATAGAATTAAAATGGGTACATTCATTGTCATTAGTTTCTATTGGTACTATTTCATACTCTTCTTGTATAGACTTCTTTTCCCAATATTTCTATGGCCACGAGGGGCATCGATTTATAAAACTGCGTCACTTTAGAATTAGGTATAAGTCCTTTTTTATTTTAAACCATCAAATACATTTTTCATAATTTTCTTGTTGATCATTTTTTTGAAAAAAGAAATTAAACCTTACGACGGAAAGGTAATTCTTACTAGAAGTGTTACCGTCATAAAGATAGTTCACAAAAGTAAATTTACATGAAACTGACATAATTTCATATGATATGTTAAATTTATTTTAGAAGTCCGTCTGTAAATTTACTTTTGTAAAATTCCTTGATGGCCAAATCATTTCACAATTCTTATATTGTAATACTGCTTTTCTATATGTCATTACAGAAACAATCCGTTGCATACACACATGAAAAAAAAAAATGCCCACCATTGTTTTAATTATAGGACTGTCTCTTTTTGTCTGTCCGAAAACAGGAAAAAAAAAAGGTATGCTTATAAAATTAGTTTCCTCAATATTACTTTAGACTAGCAAATCTTACCAGCTAATGCTTTTTATCGAAAGAGGATACCCGAGATGCTATCATGGAGACATGCTATCGACTACATTTGTAAACACAAGGAAAAGATTGAAACAAAAAAAGACGTGAAAAAAGCATTTTAACCATTCTTGATTGCTTCTGCACTAAACATCTGTCCCCCACGTGTACAATTCACGTGTATGATATGATGCTCCTCCTTTCTCTCTTTCACAGGGGGTAACAAGCAAAATCTTGCTTGGACCTAAAGATACGCCTATTGCCAGGAAGAATTGACAAGTTACAAACAGGTGGGGGGTGAAAAAATAAAAAAAAAGATAAAGAAAAAATAAAGAAAAGGAAGATGTTCCCCACCACCCCTACCATGATGTTGCTTTAATTACGCATCATATGTTTGTTGGTCTGCAAACACAGTATTTTTGTTCAACTTAGAACGCATGTTTACCCGGTAGCCCACTCTTTCCAGTTTCCAGAACCCTTTAATGTTTTGGGCACTTGAGACCAAATTCTCTTTCCCTTTTCCCATTCTTTCTACCCCAGCTGTGTTCTTCCAACCCCAATTCTATCTCCATCAACATGTTTAATTCTCAATCTTTTCTCAGTCAAACTTGTGATTTGCTTTTGAATTCCCCCATGTAACCATGTCTCCCAGACCAGGCCCGGGCATGCCCCATTTCAGACTCTTTCTTTACGGACCTTTTCCTCTCATTGCCACTAAATTGCAGCGTGACTTCAAGAAACCTAGGCGTCTCGTGGATCATCAAGGTTCACGCTATTGGCAGCCTGGCTACGTAGTGCTAGGCTTCAAGACTTTGACTAGTATCCCTTTTTAAAAGATCAGTTGTCCAGTGTATCTCGATGAAAGAACAATGTCTAGGCACATTTCAAAGAAGATTGTGTCCAACGTTGGACACTATTGTGTGCGTAAATCTTTGCACGTGCATTGTACATGTCACCTACTTCTATGCATAATTTAGATGAGATTCGAGCATACATCCTTGTCTAGATATGGGACATGGCATATGACTAGATTTGGGGCCACATGACCCACCCCACAAACAAAATAACACAGTTTCTTCCGGGGGATCGGAATTCAAGCATGCTCCTACAATATGTCCAGACAATTCAGGCTGACACCAAGATGTTAAATGTCTTATTGTATGTACTAGATATGTGCTTACCAATCTTGGCACAAATTAAGGGGCAAGTTGTACAATGGAAAATGTTTCGCACGAGTGCTTCTGTACTAATCTCTGAAGAGCAAATATAATAAATGGCATTGGAGAGACCTTTAAAGACGGAGAAGCTCAGTAACTACAACTCAAATACGATCCTAAACAAATGCCTAAGGGGTAAATAGACAAAAAAAATAAAAAAAAACCTCTCCAGATACGAGGAGACCAAAATCCACCTAGCAAATAGCTAAAAAGATAAGCCCTCAATTAGTGAATGAGCATCAATTTCCTAAAGCTTCAGTAAGTGACACTATTTGTATGCATACTGTGATAGGAAATCAGTCACCTCAGCTGCAACCTCATACGCCCCCTCAACACATCTGCCCAAGGCGACACCGGATACATAGTTTCCTCCCAGAAACAGCCCTTGAAATCCAGTATCTCTGAGAGCAGCTTTTGCAGCATCCAGAAGATCAAGATGCCCTATCAAGAACTGTGGAATGGCTTGGGGCCACTTCCTCACACCCATCATGAGTGGATCCTTTGCATTAGGCTTTATGAGTATTTTTCTCAAATCTCGATCTACTGCTTCAACAAGTTCGGTGTCTGTCTGTGATTTAAAACAGTGGCATCACCAAGAAGAAAAAAATATTAAAAACAAAAGTGGCATGGGAAGACTTAAAAGAAAGAAGAAAGTAAAAAGTATTTACTATCTACACAATATCAAAGCTGGAAAAATTATATAGGTGAGAATTTTTTTATTTATTGATAAGTTATATAGGTGAGAATTGGACCAACCGTTATCTTGATATGCAATATCTGAGCTTATACATGGAACTGACTAAGTTCCTAGCAGAGAGAAAGAGAGATGGAAAAGAAAACATGTATTGTGGTTAAATAACTAAATTAGATGGGAGTTTCACATTAGATCTCCCAGATGGAATATAATCAATTTGAGTAATCATATGTGTCACAACGTCTTCCCTTTGTCCTTCCCTTTTCTGTTTCCCTTCTTTATTTCTTATTTTTCTTTTCTTCCTTGGTAAATAAGTTGAATTGCATCATTAGGCCATTAAAGAACACCTGCTTAGAGTACACAAAAAGCATTGATTCGGTTTTTGACCCAAACACCAGCTTTACCACCATAATACCCCCAGTCATGAATTGAATCATCTCTATCATCCTACCTTAGATAAAATGCCAGGATTTGTAGCTCCTCCAATATAGTTCAAAAGAAGAACCCTACCAGCTGGCACTCGATTGGGGAAAAGTGATGAGCTATATATAGTTCCTGCAACACCCACGAAAATCACATGCTAAATTTGGCAGGTAATTGTCAATGCTTCCTTAAAAGAATATCATTTCATTAAATCAAACTTTCTACAATTACATTTGGTAGAAACAGACGGTTAAGAATGAGTCAAAATGACAATGAAATGCTAAATTGAAGCCAATGTTTTTGGCAAGTTTAAATTGAAGCAAATATATATTTTTTTTTATAAGTAAATTGAAGCAAATATACCTAAAGTTTCTACCCCTTGGCTGCGTGGATGCAATTGACCAAACCCATTTAATTCACCATTTATCAAGCGTTCTGTTCGAATTGCTTCTTTTGGATATGAAATGGACACAGAAGCAACTGGTGGGTAATAAAATTTTGAAAGTGCATCTGCAGCACCAACCTGTAAAAATAAAACAGGCGGAAGAAGATTATGCTGGTCTCTGCTTCATTCTAACAAATTAAGCAAAGGCAAACAACGCCTTCAATCATCCAGCAAATACATACAATTTCATTGGTGCAGAGAACATATATTATGTAATAAGATGGGTGCATGCTACTACATAAAGATAGGTCCATGCTACCACAAACCACTGTTGAAGACAATCACACAGAGTGCCCTGGAAACATAGCTTTAGTGGTTGAAAAGAATATAAATCATGAGGTAAAATATGCGCCTTAGATATTTATCTGCTCTCAACTTATTCAATAGACTAAAAGCTAATTACCACATAATGACTTTTTAACTTAGAAACAAAATCTGGGCTAAGAATCTGTATCAAATTTTCATAGACTATCGAGTTAGCTGATATACTGAAATTTGAATACCCCCAAACAAATTAGAATGACACTAAAGCTTAATGTAAACACTAAAACCAGATAACTTATGAGCATATGCTCAAGTAGAGGTGACCACCAAACCAATCAATCAGTGTGGAGTCAAATGGCAGACCCAACAGTATCAGTGGTCAGAAAGGCCACTGAACCGCACCACAGTCACTACTGTAGGTGTTTTGGGCCAAGTTTCAGTTTTGGCTCAGCCCATTTGGGCCATCCCGACTGAAACAAACAGAAAAACAAATTAAAAATACATAATTAAAAAAACACTGAATTTCCCTCCCTCCCTCCCAAATTTTGGGTCAGGTTTTGTGGGTTGTGACAAAAATTGTCAAATGAATGTCGTGTGTTGGTTCGGGTCATGTCAAATTGAACTGTTCGTAAATGAGTAAACCCTAACCCGACCAATTTAATTAAATAAGTCAAACCTCTCAATTCTAACTCACTAAGTCCATCTTATGCTTGCAAGTTGTGTAAAACATTGTCAACCCTATAAGCAACCCAGCGCAGATATGAGGAGGAATGGAGCCAAGAGGGGCTGACATGATGAGACAGGACAACAGGGATGGCTAAAGGGTGGGAATTGAGAAGCTAAGGCCAAGAGGTGACATATGAGTTCTGATGAGTAAGGAAAGAGGGGAGAGGAGGGAAGAAACAAGGGTGAGAAGTGAGACAAAAAGATAGGGCCAGTTGAAGGAGTTGGCCTTCACCAAGGGGTTGGCCCAAGTGGTGAAGGCCTTGGTCTTGGGTATCACTCCCTTCAAGGTCCAAGGTTCAACACCTATTGGATGCAAACAATCCTTTGGGGCCACACCCCCTGGTGAAAAGCCAGCGATTTAACTAGTTCGTATAGGGAAACTTTTGAGGGTGCGGTGCACGGACCGGGGTTTACTCTGCAGGGGTGGGTCCAAGGGCATGCCTTGGAGACATTCCCCGACATAAAAAAAAAAAAAAAATTTAAAAAAGGGAGAAAAATGGTTTTTTAAAAAACACACGTTTTCTGCAAAATGGGAACTGCACTTCCCTGGCAGACAATAAGAAACCAATCAGTGTTGGTCAGTCTCAGGTAGGTGACACAGGAGTGACTGGGTATTCAGATCTTTTGCCCACCCTACCTGGAAAACAAGTCCTAACCATATATCCATCAAGCTGTATCAATAAGAAAGAGTTAGAGCATCTGGAAGCACAAATTTGCCATGGCACTTTCTTTCTACCAGTTCACCTAACATCCATATGAAAACCAGTCTACAATCACAAGAAAGCTCAGATCCAGATATAAATTTTACTAAGTGCTACCTCGACGTTGATAAATAAATGTCTATCAGGATTGTTGAGCTAATACTATCTGTACATAAAATCATTGTGATAACCATGCACCGAACTTAGTGGATTGACATGAGCTTTATAGAATAGGAAAAAATATATGAAAGTCATTAGAAAACCTAGAATTGCTATTTACAAAATGATAGAATCATTTTCTTTATAAGATTGTCGATAAATTAATAATAAATTTCAAATATGACGGAATCATAGTTTCCATAAAAAGGATTAAATAATTGAAAAAATGGTGCCTTGCCTAAAGACAGATATTTTTATTAAAAAATACATATTACTAACAATAGCAGTCACTGGAAGACTATTTCTTAAAAGCTATTCAAGAAAGAAGCATACAGATAGAGGACGCAACAGACTACTCGCTATGTGGGAAGGAACCGTCATGACAACACTGTTGCTCTGAAGAGAAACCAATCCTTGTGGAGTTTCATATGTCAGATTATACCCTCCTTTATCCAACTTACTGATACTTGAAAGCTTCCAAGACAATTTTACCCTCCCGCCCAAGCTGCCAACAACATAAAAAACTACAAGTTCACTTTTTCCATTGTATTATGATGGCTGCCTTTCCAACTGAAATATTTATCCTTTTCAAATGGGTACCTCTTAGAAATTGCATTTGGCAACATAGCAAGTCCTTTCCTAAAAGATCCAACCGTTTGGCCCTTTGGTTTTGGTAGACGCCTAAATGATAATTAAGTTCAGAACATTGAACAAGGATTAATAATAGACTCATAAATTAATAATACAATCATGAGATAAGCTTCAATAAATTAGCATTACGGATCTCGAGGTGGCTTGGGGACACTATTTTTTTCCTGGATTGCTTTGAAAGTGCCACCAATGATACTACCGCCATTCTGCTCAAGCTTCCAAACCTTCCCAAAGGCTGCTTTCATACTTAGTTTTGAAGGATCACCTGCATAGACACCTGCATATAACAAAATATTCCGGTCAACACAGCAGCCATAAAACCAAGGATAAAGAAGTCGTTGCAGACTATTCACAAATTCTACAAAGAAGAATAGAATTCAATGGAACTACAGGATGAAACAGATTGATCAATGAAATAGGCTATGCTGTTGGTTATAACCTGAGCAAAATGGCTCTATCAAGCGTTCGAAAACCTCATCACCAAGATTACGACGCACAAACTCCTCAACTGATTCCTCACGCCCCTGTCACTTTTGTAAACATTACAAGACATGAGAACTTCAATTTAAGAATGCAGGCGTATTGAGTGTTTGATGTCATTAGGCATGAATTTTTGGCAGTAAACAAAAATAAATGGAGTTGATAAGAAAAAAAGTGGTGAAGAGGACAAACTGGAGGAGGAGGACGAATGCCAAGAGCACCAAAGCCAGCCCTGAGTTTGCCACCAATGCTCATCAAGTCAAAGAACGGAAGATCGTTTGGCTTGGATGGGACTGGCCGTAATTTCCCATCCCACAACACAAAGCGAGGCGCATTCGGATCACCCAAAACTAAATCATCCTTCAACCCACTATCCACCTATTAAAAAAAATGCAGTAGAAAAGAACCAACAACTCAACAACAAAAATCTTCACCAAAAATGAAATCGTGCACGCATAGATCTTAGACATGAGAGAAAACAAACCAGGAACAATCTGACTCTACTGAAAGAACAATTAATTTATCATCATCTGAAACATTAAAATACAGTGCTTACACCAAACCGAAGCCATGTGGTGAGATGATTTCTCTATGCCTTATGTGTTGTATTTGGCTCGGCAGTAGTTTTGCAGATAGAGATCGCTCGCTGTGAGAGATTAGAGGCGTATTCTCCCATACATTATTTCTTTGGGCTTCTACCATTGTTCTTGATGGGGCTAATTTTCATAATTTCCTTGTTTCTTTTTCTAGATCCTAGCTTGTAATTAGATGTTCTTTCTTCTTTACTTCCTGCGTACTTGGGCAATGCCTATTATTTAGTTTAATAAAATTTCATTTTACTTGCAAAAAAAACTAAACTAAACTACAGTACCTACCTCAATAATGTGCCTCCAGAATGTACTCGACTTTAGAAAGACAACATGTCAAGGTAGGTATACGAGTCGCATCGCAATAAATTAGTACGAAAATTTTGAAGTGGATACAGGCTACGGTTCAACTCGGCTCGAGCAAAGAACAAAGCTAATTTGCAGTAATTAATATCAAACTAGGCAAAAAGCACAAACCCTAGGTAGTGTGAGGCGTACGTACCACCATGGTGAGCATGGGATCAGAGGGCTGGAAGCTATTGGGGCCCTCTTCCCAGAGATAACCATCCCTCTCGACGGTGACGATGTTGCCGCCAACGCGGTCTCTGGCCTCTGTGACGATGACGTTGGGAGCAACATCGGAATGCTTGGTGCCGAGGGCCTGAGCGATGCAGAGGCCGCTGATTCCGCCGCCGACGACAACGCAATCCACCGTGCCAGAGTGCCTTTGTTCTGTCTCCCAGGTGGAGGAGGAGGGAGAAGAGATCGCGGGTTCCTCCTTGGCGATGGAGCAGCGAATGCGGGTTCGTCTGTTAGGAAAAGGGAGGAAGACAGAAGCGGTGGAAGTGGAGAAACGCGTTGGGCGGAGAAGAAGAGGACATTGGGTGCGAAAGAAGGGAGGAAGGTCGGTCAAGGTGCTCATGGCGCGCGCTTGCAATATAGAGACTAGAGGAGGAGGGATAAGGCACCGACCGCTTGTTTACGTTATCTTGAAGAAGAGAGAAATGGTGTAGGATTGGATTTTCTGATCTACTTTCTTTGTTGTTTCTTGTTACATCATCCGATCCTTTTTCATTTTACTTTATGGGCAATCACTGATCCCTTAATAATATACCGTACCCAATCCCCATTTTAATAATAGAAATTTTAAAAAAAAAAAAACATTAAATTTACCTCTTCTAAAGATTTTATCCAAAATAATTAGTTAAATATTCATAAATAATGTGAAATTGTTAATATTAGTTTTGAATTTAGAGATAAGTTGAAATAATTTGTGAATAGTATAATAAAAGCTAAATTATTTATTATATTTGATGTGAAAATTTAAGAAAGTTGTTTTGAGATTTGAAAAAGTTAAATTGTTTATTATATTTTATGTGGGAATTTGAGAAAGTTGTAATGATGAGATGAGATAAGTTAAGGTGGGTTTTGAATCCAAACCTCTCAATATTCTCTCTCTCTAAATCTAAAGTTACGAACTTTAAATAATCTAAATCCTATAAATTATTTATCATCTTTATTTTTTGCTTCAAATGTTAAAATTTAAAAAAATACAAAAGTTTATATTTATAATTTTAGGATGTGTAAGTCCTTTTTAAAAAAAAAAAGAATGTATTAAACTTACACTGTAAAACTATATATTTTAATTCTCTTTTGAAATATGAATTTTTTCTTTTAAACCATGTCTTCAATTATCATATCTCTGAGCGTCAATATACATCAAATTGTGAGTTTCAACTCGACCTCACCATTCCCAACAACCTTGATTTTACTTGAATCACCAAGTATAATAGTTTTATCTTCTTCAAAGTGAGTACGATTTTTTAACCAACTTTTATCATATCAAACATACCTATTGGCATTGAGATCTGCCCACTACTTTGCAATAAATTGAGTCATGTTAATGTTTGTAATCATTGCTACAAATAGTTCCACAGTTATGCTAACTTTTGGATTATTTTCTCGCTTCAAAAACTTGCAAAGTTGAGCAAAAAGCTCATTTTTGTCACAAACAAAACAAACTTGATTTTGTGAAATGAGTATTTGGTTCTTATTCTTTTGGCTTCCTTTTTGTGAGGTTTACTATTTTTTTTGAAAATTTTTATTTGCAACTTTAAATGACTATTTATTCAATTCCAACCTTTGGGCAAGTCACGATTTTCACAAATTAAATTTACCTTTGTCGTGAGAATGTACAGGATGTTCAAAAGGCTCAGATAGAAGAGCACCTTACACTTCCATATTTTGAAATTAACTCCCTTGAAACAGAATGACTTATTGAGATCTTCAACACTTTCTGTGCATTTTTCGGTTGTAGGCTCCATCTGATATTTCCTTAAAATTGTTAGTGAAATACACAATAATATAATGAAAATTACAATAAAATCAACATTCAAACAAAATTAATTTGGACTGAGACACCAAAATCTCGTTCTCTTTAAGGAGATCCAAGCCTTCTGTGATGTACAAAGTTTCAAATGAACTAGTGCATCAAATCTCCTCTTGACTTGTCTCTTCTAGGATACAACAACCCATTTGATCGTTGTATAGCTCAAACCTACTCTGCATAAGTGGTTGAGCCCAAAACTTTACTCAAAGAACACATCTCTTTTGTATGGAAAAAAACTCTAAAAAAATATCTACATACATTTTGCTCCTTTTTTTTTTCTCTCTCTCTCTAAGAAATTTCACTCTCTTTCGTACGAAAAAGAAAAAACACCACACTTCCCAATTGAATTCAAACATCCATTGAACAAAACAACAATATAATGAATAGTATACGTTTTTGAAAACCGAACGACAATGGGCAATTAAGTTGCACGGAACACTTCTCTTTCTAGAGAGAAAAACTCTCACTTCTCTCTAGAAAAGTTATTAATCCTTTATGATCAGTGTTTCAACTAGAGGGGAGGGCTCAAGGCTCCATTCTCGTCTCTGTTCATTTTTCAGTACCTGTATGTGTATAAGTTTCTTCGCTCGTGTTTTTAATCCCTCATTTTCATCGGCTTGATTTTGGTCAGATCTATCGCACTCCGGCGACCGACAGCCTGCACACACCCCACCACGCAACCCCCCCAGTCGTCGATATACAAGGATGAAGTGGAACCGTGACAAAAGTCTCAGCGTGTGATACTCACAAACGGCTTGTTCTGCACATGGCCATCACGAGTCCCCATGTCAAAATGTGTCCAACGACTACACACGTCGTACCAGTAGACTCGCTACATCAAGATCGTCTCCACGCGCCACCCCTATAAACTCGGTCAGCTGCAGTCCAAGCCATTTGATGCCAGTCTTCATACTATGTTTCTACTTTCCCTAACTGATGATCTTGAGGAAGGGAACACGAGTCTCTTCAGAAAACATCTCAGGACAATAAATTGCAATGCACTTTTAGCATCTACCCCCTCTAGCGGTGGAATCATAGTTCGCACAATTGTGCGAACTATAAAAATTGTCATTTAAGATTGGGCCCTCTTTTCTTTTCTTTTTTTAGAATCAAATATTGCTTCATTCACCATAAAGAAGCATGCACATCAAAATACATAAATAAAATACACTCTTTAGTCATTGTAGTACACCCTTGAACAACCCTCAGCATCTACTTCTAAACTAGCTTGAATAAAGTTAGGAGGATGAAACCATTATTGAAGAGTATCTGTCTCAACCCATGCATGCTGGGCCAGTTTATGTGCTGTCTTATTTCCCTGCCATCTAACATGAAGAACATCAAAAGATTGGAAATAAGATAACAATAACTGAATCTCCCTAATAATAGGGCTATAACTAAACTCTTGATCAATGACTGGTTGAATGGCTTCCATCACAATAAGGGAATCTCCTTCCAAGATCAAATGAGAAATTCCCATATGAGAGATAATCTATAAGGCCTTTAAAGCCGCAAATGCCTCAATGTCTTCTACCAAAAAAATTCCTTCTTCCTTTCTTGACATGGCCATAATCATTCTCCCTGTGTCATCCCTCAAAATTGCACCCACTCCAGACTTATACTCCTGACTAAAAATGGCCGCATCAAAGTTTAACTTGAACTGTCCACTTGATGGAGGTTTCCAACACAACAAAGTTTGATGCTGAGGAAGTTATATACATTGTCGTGCCAACAAATAACATTCAACATAGGGAAAGCAATGCTAACAAAATCACAAACTGAAACTTTTGTATGCTGGAAAAGCTTTAAATTCCTAAATTTCCTAATGTCCCAAACAACAACAATAAAACATGAAAGAACACTTGGATCATTAAGAGCCATAACTGCCCCAACCAGCCTATCAAATCGGGAGTGTTCATCCAAAAGATGTAAATCTTTTTTAAAATAATTCACCTACACTCTTGAAATATTAGAACATTTGCACAGTACATGATAAGCATCTTCAGACTCCACAAGATAAAAATCACACACATCATAATCAATTATTCTACGATAGTGCAGTTGACTTTTAGTGGGTAAGCCATTATTACATGCTCTCCACAATTTTTTTTTTTTAACTTTGTTTAGTAACTTCAAATGCTAAATATCCTTCCAAAAAGATGTATTAAAGTCCACATAAGAATTGCTTTCAGCAACAATAACATTTCTCAATTGAAACACTAAATGATAGGCTAACCTTACACTGAACTGACCATTTTGTGTACAACCCCACACCATTTTATCAGCAGTCCAATGAGAAAATAATGGAACTTTAAGGATTTCAGAAGCTTCAAAAGGGAGAAATACCTGATGTATTAAATCTGTCATCCATCGGCCCGGCTGTGAAGAATCTAATAAGTTGCTAACACATGCATCAACAGCAAGAACATTACAAGCAGTGATAACTTTTCTGTTTAGGTAGCTCGGCAACCAATTATCTGACCAAATCCTCACTTGTTCTCCTATTGCAATATGCCACAAATGGCCAAACTAAATAATAGGTTTAGGCTAAAAAATACCACGCTACACATAAGAAGGATTAGAGCCAATATTAGACGATAAAAAAATCAGAATTTGGAAAATATTTAGCCTTGAAAATCAAATAAAAAAGAGAGTTTTCATGAGTTTGTAAATGACAGTCTTGTTTAGCTAAAAGAGCCAAGTTAAATGCTTCCTAATCCTGAAAACTCATCCCCCCAGAAAATTTGGATCTACATAAATGTTTCCAGCTCATCCAGTGAATCATCTTCTCTTACTCTCTTTGTCCCCCCCAAAAAAAGGAGCAATCAGCCCTTCTAAATCATGACACAATCCTTTTGGTATTTTGAAGCAACTCATGGCGTATGTGGGTATGGATGGAACCACAACTTTAATCAAAACCATGTGACCAGCCTGCAATAGTAAATTTTCTTTTCAGTCTTGTAATTTTGCCCATACCTTATCTTTAATATCCTGAAGAGGTTAATTTTGATTTGCTAACAAACGAAGGTAATCCAAGGTATCTATCATGAGTTTGAATAGAATAAACTCCCCAAAGTTCCTTGAAGGCATTTCTTACTTCCACATTCACATTCTGGCTAAACAACAACTCAGTTTTTTCCTTATTCAATAATTGGCCTGATGCAGCCCCATAAAGAGATAAGATATTCTGAAGATGCATATTTTCTTCCACTGAAGCTCGACAAAAAATAATGCTATCATCACCAAAAAAATAAATGACTAATCCATAAAGCTTTATTGCAAACACGAATCCCTTTCATCAAATGAAGTGATTCAGCCTGCTGCAATATTGATGACAAAGCCTCTGCACATATAACAAATAAATATGAGGAAAGTGGACAGCCTTGTCATAAACCACGAGTCGATGTAATTAAATCCGAAGGAATGAGAATCCCATTAATAAGAACCTTATAAGAAGTTGTAGTAATACACATCATGAGCAACTGAATAAATGCAGGAGCAAAGTTCATCTTAGACAATATTTTCTCCAAAAATAGTCACTCCACCCGGTCATAAGCCTTACTCATATCTAATTTAATCAACATACAACTTTTTCTACCCATTTTCCTTTTTCGTTTTGCATCCACTATCTTATAAGCCACCAAAACATTGTCTGTAATAAGTCGACCCGAGATAAAAGCACATTGAGATGGCGAAATAATCCTTGATTAAATCAGCTTCAAACGACTAGCTAGGACCTTGGCTATGATCTTATATACCATATTACAGAAACTAATGGGTCTATAATCTTTAATGTACTTAGTCTATCTTTTCTTCAAAATCAACGCAAGGTAGATTAAATTCAAAACGGCTCCCTCTTGGTAGGGTATGGGTGGGCCAAGATTTTGGTCTCAAAATTTTTTTATTTTTTATTTTTTTATTTTTTTATTTTTGCATTTTTGCGCTCTAGTTGTTGGAATGAGGTGTTTGTAAAAAAATCCTGCGGTCCCCACTTTCTTCTCATGTATCTCGTTTTCTGTATTTAAATGATATATATGCTTACTTGGGAAAAAAAAGAAGAAGACAGCCAACGTTTTAATACCCGCAAAGCACTAAGCTTTAAGAACTTATTAAAAACACTTGCAAGAACTTGGACCAAAACCGTACGAGCCGGTAAGAAATTAAGGGCACCGTTACACACTTTATTAAAAAAGAAACAAAGTCATATAAGTCTAACTACAAAATTCGAGAGAGACAAAAAAAAAAATGAAGGAAAGCTTAATGACGCTTAAAAAGTCTCATTGGAGTAACTATAATGAAATTAAGAGCCTCTATGGAGTTGCGTTAGGTGTATTAAAAAGTCCTTAAATAACTTTAAAAGCTATTTAATAAAAAAAAATAGATTGTTTGAGTGTTATATATTATAATATTTTTTAAATATAAATAAGTTAAAAAATAAATTTGAGAAAAAATATCATTTTGATACTTTTTTTCAAATGCATTTTTTTGAATGATCTAGAATGTAATTCAAATTTTAAAAAGATTGTCAACGGACGAAAATACCCATATAATTTTTAGATAATTACAATTTTAAAACTTTTAAAGATATGATCATAATCTTTAAAAAAATCAAATAATTGTCATTTCTACATCAGGTAACATTTTTTAAATTTATTTCTAAACAAATGTAACATGTTTGAAAGTACTTTAAATATATGATTACTAAACAATAAATAAATTTTTAGAAGTATAGAACTTTTTACTTAAATTATAAGTTATAAGCCCTAATGCTATAAGCTATATTTTTCACTGCAATTCTAAATATGCACTAAAAAAATATACTAATAAATACTATTTATTAAAAAATACCCACACCAAATTATGTTTTTAAAAATAATCTAAAACTTTAAAATATAAACCGTAAACTTCAAAAGACCCTAATGTTAATTATGTTTAAAACAATTTTTAGACATCATTTTAGCCGTCAATTGGGATGGTAAGAAAGAATTGAAATAATTACAAAAAATAAAAATAAAAATAAAGAATCTGGCCATTGCTCAGACTCTGATCCTCGGAGTTAGAGTGTCCATAGTCGGATTCAACGTTGAAGTGGCCGAATTTGGTGGGTGGCATCCGATTGGGAGCAGTTGGATTTGGTGCCATTACGAGGGCAGATTTAGGGGGTGGGATGAGACACAAAATTCTCATCTCATCATTACATATTTTTCAAATCCTCATACAAAATATAATAAATAATTTAACTTTTTCAAATCTCAATACAATAATAATACTTAAACATAATATTTTAAACACTAAAACAAAACATAAAATTCTCATCTCATCTCCAAAACATGTCCTAAACTTGCAAATTTGATTGTTTTGGCTAATTCAACCCGAGCGCTTGTCAGGGTGGTCTGCCACCAACACTGGCGCTGAAGGTGGCGGCAAACCACCAACAACCACCGAAACATCATTTTTTAAATAATAATAATAATAATTTAATTAATTTTAAGTTAATAGAACTTTAATCCTACCTGAGTGAACCTATTTTATCATCTAATAGAAAAGCTCTATATTGTAGGATGCAAGAGACTTGGTTTAGACCATGCCCTGATTTTGAGTTTAGATTTTTATTTTTAAATTTTAACTGTAGTCCTACTTCCACAAATCATTTTGTATGATCGATTTTTATGTTATATTTTCGAGTAGGAGGAATATTCTCTCATTAATAATCCAAATAGCCCAAGGAAGCGTACGAAGACGTCACAGCTAGTCAGCGACCTTAAAAAGTTAAAAGGGGGGTAAAATCGTCGATTTCACTCAGAGCAGTGGGCGCAATGCGCACCCCCATATAAAGTAGAACAACCAAGCCGTTGCCACTTGCCAGACACATGGGCATCGTAATCACTCAATAAAAGTTTTCCCGCGCGACTGTTAGGATCATTGAAATTTCACAATTCATCCAAGTTTCATGAAAATAGAACTCTTCAACTAGGCTATCTTGCGAAACAAGTAGTAAGCGATTTTCCCTTCGATTTTGTTCGTTTCTGTTTGAATTTCGATTTTGTGCAGGCAATTCTGTTTATTCTCAGATCATTTCCGTTTTTTTTTTGTTTGAAATGGAAAATTATGTTCGCGGGCTTGGTCTTGTTGATTTCGACTTTGTGCAGGAAATTCTGTTTATCCTTGGATCTTATTCCCTTACTTTGTCTGAAATGGAAATTTATGATCGTGGAGCTTGGTCTAGTTGATTGTTTTGTACTATTAGTATTTTCTCTTGATCGCAGATTTCGGTATTTCTATGTTCTTTTATTAGTGTGATGATTAGCAAGAACATAAAGTTCTCGAGGATTTGGTATTCCCGAAGTGTATTCGCGCCATTTTTTCTCAAATTCTTGCATCAACGGGACGGTAATTATGAATCCTTATGCGAAAATTGGGTGAGAAGAATGACAGAGTTACATATTTCCCGTAATACTCAATGTTTATTCATTATGATTTCAAGTGTTTATATACACACATTACAGGAGGTTCTAGAATCAGAAAAGGGAATAAAAGGTTGTTACAAGCATTGGAGAGAATAACAGAAAAGTTTTCCTACGGTTATTCTTGCACTCTACACTGCTGTACAGTTTGTAATGCATCTATGCTAATAAAGAATAGATCAGGAACATTAGGGCTTACGCTCTGCATATTGGTGCGGGTTCATAGCCGATTGATTCAATGAACAACAGTGTAGTTCCCTTCGAATTATCATTTTCTATTTCCTTTATCACTTTGTTTAGTTGGTGAAAAACCTGGGATAATTCCTTTTTTGAATCATATGGTTCATTTGTTGTAGACTCATTGCGCTGAATTCAGCTTAGGAAATTTTGATATCTTGTAAGATATACAGTTTAAATTATTTGAGTTGGCTACATTTTCTCACTAAGTAAACTGATCTTTATCGATTTGTGATATCTCCCACTTGCTTCTTCACCTAAATTGTTCTGATTACAGCTGCTGGAGGTTTCAGTTCAGTGTGTTCTTTGCTAAATTTGCGATAATGGAGGTTGGTGCAAACCAAAATCTACGACATGTAAGTACTGAAAATGTTGGATTTAGGTCTATAGTGCTGACAGAATGGTGTTTCAACCCAACTATTATGTCTCTCGGATACAATTACCTGCTTAAGCTTTTAGACTTTGTTCCCAGCATTTCCTTTCTCTTATTGGTGGATGGGAGCTTGCACATTCATTAGCTTGTGCATATGCTATTTTCTTTAGCTCTCAAATAATCACTTCCATTGATTTTGAATAATGGCGATTTCTCATGTTAGCTCTACTTGATGAACATATCGGTTGTACTTTGAATTCATCATGGTTATATTTGGTTGTAGATAATTGGATTTGATTGGAGACTCAGTTCAGCGTTATTCGGAAACCATGCTTTCACAGAATTTTTTACTTATTTATTTATCTTCTTATGGTTTGTGGATATGGCTCGGGGAAGGAGGGTGCCTCTTGGCATTTTCCTTCACATTGAAGTCCATGAGAATATGGAAACTAATGGACAGGGAACTGGAATTCTCAGGCCCCAATAGATGTTACCACTTGCAACCATAGCAAGTTTTTTTTAACAAAATTGGATAATTGACATCTCAAAACATATTTCAGGATCGAATGAGTGATATTCGGAGTATTGGAAGCAATTATTACCCATCCAGCCAATCTAGGAAGATCTCTATTGGGGTTGTGGTTGACTTAGTCACCAAGAAAAAATCTGGACCTGCAAAGGAAGATAAGGTCACAGTGCTAGGTGCAGAAAATATGAATCCTAATGTGGAGAATTCCATCGAAGTGAGAAAGAAGGGGCAACGAGTCACAACTCCTGGTAAAGGGAAACCAACAGACACTCTGGAGCAAGAGAGTTCCCCATGGATTACTACTAGATCACTTTACCAGCAAGCACATGCTCCAGAGACCGTTCTTCATGCACAACCAGCCACTAGTGGCTGTCAAAACAAGTTTAATGGACAAAATAATGAAATGGCAGCACGCTCGGTTCAATCTTTTGTGAACAAGACATCAATTCTACAACCTGGTGATGGCAAGCAGAACACGTTTGATGGGTTTAGCTACAAAAGGAAGGGAGTGAAGGATGGAACCACAGAAATGGAGGAATTTACCTTTGCAACTACACAAAAAGTTGATGCGTCCAACAAAATGGCAATAGAGGATAAAGCAGGTAAAACAGGAAACAAGACCGAATCTTTGAGAATGAAGCTCTGGGAAATACTGGGAAATGTTTCTTCCCCTACAAATGAGTATTCAAACTCTCAGAGACATAAGGTTGGTGCCAATGATATAGAGCCGGGGCAGAATTTTGATCGGAAGGTCGGTACGGTTGTCAGGCGTGGACATAATTCAGATACAATAGAAACTGATTCTGAAGCTTCTGATCATGCTAGTACGAGACCTGTAACTCATACTTTGATCCGAAAAGGAGCACCACTGAAAGTGCAAGTTAAGGTGACTACATGTGGTCCATCCACTGGTTACATGCAGAAGCACAAACAGAAGAACTTTTCTTTGGATGAAGGATGGTCGGGGAGAGTAAATAGTGCTGTCAATGGTGGTTCCTCAAAGCTTATGAGGAAGAACATTGAGAGTATTAGAGTTAAGCCACGCAAGATTGTATTTCCTAAAACGGATAATACAGATAAGATTCAGGAAACAAGTTATAGGAGTGAAACAACAGTTCCTGCTGAGAAAACATTTTCACATGGCAATAAAATGGAAGATATTCATGATTGCGTATCTGAGGATGAGAGAGAGTGGTTTGGACCGGAGAATAAAATCCTAGAGCAAAATTCGCATCAACCGCCATTGACAGACAAGGCCGGTCAGCAGGAGTTCAAAAGTCCAGGAAATGGGGACCGACAAGACATCGTTAATCCTTCTTTACAAGACATTGCCAATCCGTCCTTACAAAATGATGTGGAACCACAAGATACTTTCCAAAGTCCCCGATTTAAAACGCCCTTCTCAAGTTCTACCCCTACCTCAACGCCAAATACGGACCAACTAGTAGATAATTCCCATTCGTCATCTCCAAGAAGTGACCAACTGGTAAATGGTGTCAGCAATCCTGCACCTGCAGGGAGAATAATTACCATGGGAGATATTCGTAGCTTCAGTACTTTGCAGACTTCAAATAGACAGACAGACTTTTTGGTATCCTTGTTTATGTTAGAGGTTATAGCGTTACATTTTCGCCGGTTTCTTAGCTGAACTCTTGTCCTTCTGCCTTTTGTATTTCCTTATTGAACTTCAGGGTGATGCAGGGGAGCTTAAAAGTTCTCCACCCATGGAATCCGTGGCTACTATTGAAGAGAAAGATACAGAAGATGATTTGTCTGAATCATCAGCTGAAGAGAGGGACTGTAAGAGTTTGGAAGAGGGTTCACCCATCATTGAAGCATATACTGGTACGTTAACTTTAAATGTTTGATAGAGATTCATATATACCTTTTGTTTCTCACTCCACTTAGACAACTGGTAATAATAAAAGTTGTATTTAAAGTGGGTAGCTGCAGTTAGTTGCACTTGATCTTCATTTCCTTGCAGCATGGATTTGTGTGCATTGAAACTTGATATGCATGAGAAGAGTACAAGAAGCTCAAATGAAGTTCTATCCTAGAAAAGTTAATATAATTGGGCAGGATAATAAGCATTGCATCATAAAACAACATAGACAAATTTGAATTTCAATCTTGTTTACAACTTTTTGTTGCTGCTTTTGTCACCTTCATGATCATAACAGAGGTGATTGTGAATTATCCTCATTGTCAGAAGTTGTTAGTTTAAAGTAGCTGCTAAATTCTATCAAGATTCTCAATAGTTTGCTGGAAAGGATGCTGAAAACCTGTTACTTTAGGAGAAAAATGAAATCTGAGTCCAATCTTAAATTTTTATTGCTGATCAAAAGATAAACCGAGTCCAAAGCCATATCCCTTAACCTTTGATAGATTACTTTTCTAGACTTGAGACCAATGGAATGTGCAAGTGGTGCTCAATTCAATTGAAGAGTGGGTAATAGACCTGGTATGAATGATTCCACTGAAACCTTTCATTAACATCATTCTCTCTAGGCTCTAGGTTACTGCACGTCATACTTCCTAAAAGAACCATATTAAAATGATCATCCCACTGCAGGACTGATTTTTATATTTCTTTAAATGATTAGCATCTTCCTTAAGGACTTCAGTATTGCAGCTATTGCAATTTCTATGATATATACTTTTCATATGAACCCTTTAATTCTTGATTGGTGACATTTGAGATGTCCAGAGTGAATATGAATTCTACAATCAACAAAATTTTTTTGTAATACATTCAAGAAATGTACATTATAGGAAGCAAACTTAAACTTCTACTTTTCAACTCAAGCTTGAATGATAGCACCCTAATTAGCCGTGCCACAATGTATAGTTTATGGTGTCAGCACTACATATGTTCCTTGTCCATCTCCTCATCTCTCTCTCTCTCTCTCTAGTTTTTTAAGAAATTACCCCTACTTGCTGTATTTTGTGTGTGTTTTTCTTCAAGTTGTGATAGATCTACTTTATCTAGCGGTCACCTGCAGGTTGCGGAGAAAGAGATACATTACATTCAGAACCCGGTGATGCCGATCAGCCAAAATTCATGCTCCATTCAACCAAAAGGCTCTGGACCTGTGAAGGCATTAGATTTGATAATATTAATCCCACCTCATCCTCTCCAAAAGGCATGGCTTCATCTCTACTTCGATTCAGCTATAAAAAATTCTCTATTATTATATCCTTTCAATCTCGGTATATGTCCAGGGACTGGAGAAAGCAATTGGATCCAAGAACCTTTAGAGGAGAGCCAAGAGGATGAACTGCTGAGGTTTTTATTCTCCCTGCTTTTCAAAGCCATAAAAGTTTCCATTTAGTTTTGATCTAGTTTCCTGTTTTTGCGATCAATAATTAGTTGGTGATATTTTTTCCACTATTAAATGTTTTAGGGCTATCAAACTCTTTGCCTTGGAACTACAAAAAACTCAAAGCAAAATAAAGTCAGAGACCACAAAAAAATCATCTAGAATCCTAATGTCCATTTCTGATGGAATATATTTTCAGCTGCAGAACCTTGAGTCTCATATTCAGAAAGACGTGTAAGTATTTCAAAACAGATACGTTTCCCAGCAGATGATAAGAGTTTCTTATTTGTGGTCTTGACAATGTTTTCAGAGGAAAGATCACAGCCCTCAGTAAATCAAAAAGAAAACGGGTTGAAGGGAAACTTGAAGGTAACATAAGTTGTATAAAAAAGACTTTTACCCTGATCGGTGGATTATTGCACTTGAGAAGCTTAATAGGAGATGTATTTATCATGCAGAGAAACGAAAAGAATTGAAGTTGATTCATGAAAATTTTAAAGAAGATATTAATCGGCATCTCCAGGACTACAGAAGCGCATTGGAAGGGCTGGAAACACACCATATAGAGCTTAAGGGGACCATGGAGAAGCAAAGTATGGCAAATCTTGTTTGTGGATGGACATTTTTTAATCGTTTCAATTCATCATCACAATGTTTTGAGTTGGCATCATCTGTCAAAGTAAAGGTCTGTCTTAAGATATCAAGCCATCATTGCAATGTCTTCAATCTATCATCTTTGCAAGCATCTTGTCGTTTCTAATTGTTAGTCATTGTCTGATACATGTAGCAGCTGGTTACTCTGCTTCCAGGGCTTCCTTAGTGGAGAAAAAAGCATGGAATTGAACCCAACATGAGTTTTAGCAGCTACTTCTAGTTAAAAAAAGAAAAAAAAGAAAGAAAAGAAAAATAGAAGTATCGACAGTTCTTTTTGAAAAAGAGCAATGCTTCTCGTAACACCGCCAATGCAACACTCACATAATACCACTGATGTGTCAGACATGTATTCGATATTATAGTATCTTGTAGACAAACTTTATGCAGAATTCTGTTATTATTTTTTTACTTCTCATTGACAGAAGCATCACACCGGAAGCTTCTCTTGCAAGTGGAAGAAGCTCTTGAAGCCCAACTTAATGATGCCCAAAGAAGAATCGCAGCCATCCACGAGGCAAGTTTTGTGCTGCTTTTTAAATACTTGGTTTCTAACTGTTTCAGCCATAATATTATCTGGATATTGTGTTCCGTGCTTCTTTGGAAGAATGGTTATATACTTAGCGTACAACAGTATTATATATTTAAAATCATATGATGCACAATATCCAAGCTGGTGGCTGCATGTAGTGATTGGGTATCTCCTTTCAGTGGATTTCACCATCAGTTGCTCTGAACATAAAAGTGACTCCTCTTATGGTTGCTTTCCAATGAAGCCAATGTGCTCGGGCTCACATGGAACTTCCTCCTCCCATAATATTAAAGTAAATGACGACAGGCTCCCCCCCTATTTTAGTAATTAGACTAATTAGATTATGGTTGCAAGACGCACTACACACATTTAATTTACCAAGAAGAATAATGCAGTTGCCTTTCTATGATGTATATTTTATGCAATGGTTATCTGGCAAAGTTAGAGCCTCTAATCTTTTTACTTTGAACCTAGCCTAAGGCTTACTCATTAAATGCAGGGCTCCAAATGTTGTAGCGGGGACCGGCATTCTAATATTCTGTTCATAAGATATGATCGCTTTATATTGTAGTTAATTGTATATCAGTCCATAATAGTAAGACTCTGCTTATGCATTTAGTATAGCTTATTTGGTTGAACTCATTGCAGTTGGCAAGAGGAAAGACGCTCCAATTGAAAGGCGTGATATCATTGTGTTTGAAGGATGGCATTCTTAGTTGAAAGGATTTTCTACTGCTATCTAGGAAAGACAGGGACTTCGCCTAGAGTTAAAAGAGTCCCGAGGACATTCATCCATGCTTACAAGTGACCATCTAAGCCTTTGCATCTCGTAGGTAACCAACATTGTCCTATTACTTGCAAATTTATCTCTGATCTTTCTCAATTATACTTTTTAGTGTACGGAAAACCCCAGTTTTCTCCCTAGTGGCGATAATGTCTTTTTGGTTTTTTGGTCTGTGTGTGAGAGGTGTTCTTCTTTTGATTATCCTGTTAACTATATAATATAAATAATTAAATTTATTTATTTTTTATTAATTTAAATTTTTTAGATAAAAGTGATTTCATATGATTTTATAATAAAGATCTTGAAGTCGAATCTTGATTTTACATTCAAAAAATCTACTCAACCTCCTACTATTCACACAACCTCCACACTCCACATTATTTTTAATTTTTATTATTTTTTTCTTTTATTAAATATTTATTATATGAATAATGAATAAAAAATTTGAAATAATTTAAAAAGAATAAACTTAAAAAAAAATTTAAAAAAAATATTAAAAATTTAAAAAATTTAAAAAAGTGTGGAGTGTGGAGTGTGGTGGAAGTTGTGTAGCAAAACTCTTTTACATTTCACTCATTTAATTAAATACTCAAAGTGTTGGGCTCTTTTATTAAGAGTGAGTTTGACTTGCATGTAAAGAGCGTTAACGATATAATATAAATAAGAGAAATGATACTTGCAGTCGTGAGTGTGCAAGTGCCGTACAGTCGCTTTGAAAAAAGTGAATAAATATGAGACCCACATAAAAAAAATTAATTTTTTAATAGTGAATCCCACTCTTTTTCAAAACGACTGCACGGCGTTTGCGCATTTTACGACTATATGCAGCATTACTCTATAAATAATAGTTTTTTTTTATCAATTTAAACTATTAGAATAAACGTCATTTTACCTCTCTAACAAATGTTAGGGGTGGAGAAGGTGCTGACAAGGTGTTCGGAGTGCTGTGTTGTATGCAGAAGAAGAGGGAAGCAGCAGTTAGCCGTTATTAAGGGAAGGAGGAAACGGTGTCGTCTTGTAATTGAGGAAAGAATTAAGTGGAACGTTGCCGTTTATCTTAATGGTCTGTTCTGTGAATAAATAGAACGCTGTCGTTTTAGCTTAATGGTCTGTCATGTGAAAAATAGGACGTTGTCGTTTTGTAAGAGTTGTGTTTTGTAATGTTGTAATACGATGTCGTATAATGAAGAAGTATAAATACAGTGAGTGGAGGGAAATTCCTCAACTCAGATCATTCAATACAGTTATATTCTTCCTCTCGATTCTTTCTACTCTCTAACTCTTCTGAAGATTGACTATCTCGAGTCAGTCAAGCTTGGGTCCATTACACAAAATCATTCACCAATTAATATAAAAAATGTACTTGGCATCAAAAGGGAAGGAAGAGTAAAATGCTTTTCAAATGGAACACTGTCTGAGTAAAAGCCCGTAGTTTTTTTTTTAATTGTATTTGTGCTTTTAGGATTCGGGTAGTAATTTATAAATTGGGGGGAGACTCTACCTGTGTGCAAGTGAGTAAAGGAGTGGTAATAAAATTTACTTTCAATATGTTTTTGCTATATCTCAATTGAGTCTCCGTCTCCCATTTCACTGCATTGAACTTATACCAGGTTTAGGCTGCACTTGGTGATAAGATTTAATTAAATTCAGTTTAATTTTAAATTTAGTCTAATATCTAAATATCTAACTCTCAAATTAATAATTTATTTCAATTCAAAACTTATTTATATGTGGAATCTACATTATTTTTTAACTTAATACATCTTTATACGTAAGATCTACAATCTTTTTCAACTTTCATTAAAAATTATTAAATTTATCTTAACATTCAAATATATTTTAAATTCAATTTAGATAAACTTTACCTAATTCATTCTACTATTCAATTTATTATTATTTATAAAAAATTCAATTCAATTCAACTAAATATCCAATCTCACCTCAATAATGTTATAATAATGTTATTGGAAGGCTTGTGTTTCAGAACCATTTCTTCGATGCCGTCAAGTAATTAAAATCTAAGGATTTCAGACCACGCATACGACTTTCATTTGTGCTTAGGACCGTCACCAGCTTTGATTGGAACGCAAGATCTGACAGTATCGTAAATGTTCAGTTTTCAGGTTGGACATTTCAGGCCCAAAGGACAATGACGTTATTACAACGTTTTCATTATTGTGAACTGTTTGTACCACAATTTGTGGACAATATGCAGGCACGAAGCACCCAAACCAAGGAGAGTGAAAGGGGAAAACGATTGGTTCACAAACTAAATATCCAGTGTTGTTGTTGAATCCTTTTCATCTCCATTTCTGGAGTCTGGTGGTTTCATTCAACCCAAGTGTCAATCCGGAGAAGTCGTTTTCACGTCTGGGATGATTTATCTTTTTCCTGACCGATTGGTCATTTATGAAGTAGCAATAACGAACTGTGGACGATAGAAAAATGCTACTCTGACAGGCAGTTGGGTCCGTTTGATCCCGATAAGTTTTTTTTTTAAATTTTTTTATTTAATGATTAAGAAAATATTTTTTAATAATATTAGAAATAAATATTTTTTAAAAATATAAATAAAAATAAATAAAAACATTTTTAAAGAGCCGTCTCGGTGCTACACTGCTTGTGGACGATATGCCCACACGCCGCACCCAAAACAAAGGTCCTTTTCTTTCAGTTGTTTCTTTTTTTGGTGTGGCCGGCTCGTTTGTCCTTTTATCCACGTATGGCACGAAAGAAAAAGTACATTTACGCAGACAAGAAATCGGATGGGCACGTGAAGTCCACCGGGAGTACCACGTGAAGGACACACTTTTCGTCGGAACGGAAAAGGGCTCTCTCCCTGAGATTGTAAATTTGACATGATGTTTGAGGGGAGGTAGATACAATGTATGTTTAAAATGTCATACATTCGTCCACGTGGGTATGTTTAAATGTAAGATTGCTCTATTTTTTTTCCTAATTTGTTTAATAAATCCTGATAAGCGGGTAATAGAACAGTATTTTTATGTCGTGTCCTTATCACGGGTACGACAAGATAGCTATAACGATGAACTTGTCACCCCTCCATCAATCTGTAGTTTGTAGTTTTGTGGAACACAAAAGCGAAGAATAATAGTGGGTTTCATGGCTGAATCCACTTCCAGTGCCTATCTCTTTGGTTTCGCATCAATATGTGTCAAAGTGGTTGTGATTAAAAAGGTTTGGTCTACAGTCAGAACAGTCTCCGAATAAATGGTCCTCAGCTCTTTCCTGCCTGTCAAAAATCAAATATCTAGAGTACCTGCCAAGTGCCGAGTTGATACGATTAGAGAAGCAAGTTATAAGCTCAAGACTGAGGTAACTCTGAATACCCTCTGTTTTTTCATTTTTTCAGAAGTTGCTTGATGATGCTCTATTTTTAAAGAATGATGATACATGTTTACGAGAATCACAAACTCCAAGTGTCTTTGATCATAAGAAACCAGCCCTCAGTCCTCATCATATGTTGGTTTCTTCTACCTACTCTGTTAGCTGCCCTTGATGAGTGTAAAGGAGGATCTTACATCTTGTTCAGAGCAATATCCAACATATGCTCCGTCTACTACATCAACCATTTGATTCTCTATACCGACGATCTCAAACCATAATCTTTCTGTAGTAGAACACATTCTGCAAATATAGTATACCCGAGGAGGAAAGAGTGCTCATTTACAAGTAGGGATGACTAGTCTAATAGGCAATAAGCCGGTTTTGTTTTTTTTTTTTTTAATGGAAATAGACTTTATTTTATTCAATAAATCTGAAGTTGCATCTATGACTAATTAATATAGGAAAAAAATCTAGATTACTAGTCAAATTACTCAAAGACTCTCTCGTCTACAAATTTCTTTTGTGATAGACATTATCTTAAATTTTATAAACTCTCTCCTGACAATAGAGAAAACGCTATATAAAAACAGAATTAAATAACCCTGATCTTAACTATCGCCCCTCCGTCCTCCAAAGACGTCGAGGTAACTCATCTGTTATGAATATCATATCCATATCCAATAGCCTATTTCTTTTATTTTCTCACACAAATAAAAACGTTGTAGAATACGAAATACACTTGACAAAGCCCTTTTGGTTAGCCTTCTTCATGTAAAAAGTCCCACTCCTCCCTCGTTTACACAATTTTTTGTTCATATTTGGTGTTTTCTGCAATGGTGTGAGAATGCTTGATTCTATTATCTGGATTAATATATATTATGGAAACTGACATTGAACCATCATATATTATTTTTCATTTAATAACATTAATTACAGTGTTGATAGAGTGACTCAACAAGAATAAACCTCCACCCAAAAATTATGAGTTTATTAGTACAGTTAGAAAGTAAATTGTCTTACCTGAGTCTAAAAAAAAGTACATACACCTGTTAAAAGATTTCTTTAAGTTCGGATACCTCAAGAGAAAGATTAGACATACACGTTTAAGTGATTTCTATATAATTTATTATATATTTAATACTACTAGAAATATTTCTACATGCTACCATATATGTTTACGACCTATTTAATTTATCCATTTTTTTACATGAAGTCTTTAAGTTTATGCAAAAACTTGAAACCCTTGAGTTCGTATAAAAATTTAAAGAGACCGTGATACTCAATATAATATAGCTTGTTTATTTTTAAAGATAAGATGAGATGAGTTGAGATTAAAAGTTAAAATATTGAATAAATTATTGTTAGAATATATTTTTAAATATTATTTTTATTTTAAAATTTAAAAAAATTAAATTATTTATTTTATTTTATTTTATATAAAAATTTAAAAAAATTATAATAATAAAATAAGATAAGATATTTTTTAAAAACAAACGACGCTCTTCGTCTTTCAATTTTACTAAGAACAAAGGTGAAAAAACCTTGCTGTATTACAACGTTGTTTAATAATTTATTTTTCCAACTGAAAACTCCTAACACTGTACTCTGAAATAAAGATCGGGAGATGGTTAAATTTTGTGTTGCGGACCCCATTTTGGTGGAATCTCCACTTCATCTTGACCCAGGAATCCCCACCAACTCTCGTGATTACTTCCAAAGGCGTCTGTTCAGACATGACTGGTTCAAATGAAAACCTATGTTTGAAATGTTGGTTGCTAGGATTTGAGTGGCAGAACTTCATGTGAGATGCCGTGTGTGGCCTGTGTTTTAGCAAAGATAAAACTGAGAAAAAAAACAAAAACAAAAACAAAAACAGAGAGAGAGATGGCGTGGCCTATAAATTGAGACCATGTGAAGATCTCTTTCAAGTTGACTAACTGGGGCTCTCTTGTCTCTATCTTCTTCTTTCGCCTTGAGCCCTGCAACAAAGAAAGGGTGGGTGACAAAAAAGGAGTTGCAGTAAGGTAGATAAGATACTCTCAGGTATTCTGCAAATATATAACATGGATACCTGAACTATTCTAGTTTAACATCTTGGTGTGGTGTTGTGGAGGCTTCAAATGATATGTTGAGAAAGGTTGCACTAGGTTGCATTTAGGAGTATATGCTTGTGCAGCACAAAAGAAAACATCTATGGCAGCCTAATAATTGCTTAATTTTTAGTGCCCTTTATAGTTAAGTGTGTTTCCTTTTAATTTGTTTCAACTTTGTTCAATGGCAGAGGACGACATGCTTGAATCAACACGACCAAGGACGACATGCCGTTTACCTACTCTAGCTCCCATGTAATATTTTATTTAATTAATTCTCTTTGCAGATGCCTTCTCTTTTTATATGGAATCATGATTTTAACAGGGTCTGCAATGCAGGTTTGAGGATGACTGTATGGAGCTGGTGTGGGAAAATGGTCAGATTCTTATGCGAGGGCGATCAGGTAGAGCTCAAAAGGGTCATTCTTGGACTGGTTATTCTTTATCCTCCTCCAATGCTCAGGCAGAAAATGGAGAAAATATGCACACAAAGAAAGCAAGGCTAGAGACCAGTTGTTCGACTCTGAATGACACGGCTTTCTTAGGTCTCTTAGGTCGCAGGGATTCTGATATCAACTCTACCGATAATAATAATTCTTCACAAACTGGTTATCATCTTGAATCATCGCCCCAATTATATAAATTCAATTTGGAAGACAACAAAGGCAAGAGCGAGGACAAGAAGTCCAAACATTCCAGACCTTTCCAAGAACCGGAGCTTGCTACCTCTGGGTATTCCCGAGCATCAGAAACAGTTTTAGGACCAAAACTGAACTCAAGCAAGACCTTATTGCCAACGGGTACTGAACAGCACACATCAACCTTACCGGAGCGTGATTCTCAACCTGATAAGAAATATGGAGCAGTGAAAATCTCTTACTCACGATCTCCAGCTATTCTCCAAGCTAGTAGTCAGAGCAGTGGCGTGACAAGGCCAACAAGTAGTCTGGTTTTTACAGGAGTTCAGGAGACGAAAGGTGGCAACGATGAGAGGCCTCCTCCTCTGGGTGGTAGAAACGCTCTTAAATCAACAGTGATTGAACAGGCTACTGCTTCAAAAAGTGTAACAGGTATTCAGAATCAAGCACAAGCAGAGCTTCTACCACCTGTTGCCAAGACAAAGGAGCCACTGCCTCGTGAGCACTCTGAAGCTTTTGGAAACCAAACCTCGAGCTTAGCAGAAAATACACGGAAAGGAAAGACCGATGTGAAGATTTTAACTAAGCCACCCGTTACATCTTCTTCCGTATGCTCACTTGGAGCTTCGAATGATCCAACATATTCTTTGAGGAGGACTTACGAGGAAACTGAGTCGTCGGCAGGTCCAAGTGAGGTAAAAGGGTAAAGGTTCATGATCATCCCTTTAATCGCACCCGTCTCCATGGCTTAAAAATCTCCAACTTTACTGCAGAATGTTGAAGAACCGCAGGGTTTAAGAAAACAGGCGCCTGGTCGTAGCTGTACTGGTGGCAAGAGAAGCCGAACTGCGGAAGTTCATAATTTGTCTGAAAGGGTGAGTGATGCCCCTAGCAAACCCCCACCAAAAATTAAAAAAAAAAAAAAGAAAAAGAAATCTCACTGCTTTGTGGTGAAAATTTGCAGAGGCGAAGAGACAAAATTAACAAAAGGATGCGTGTATTAAAAGAACTCATACCGAATTGCAATAAGGTTGGAATCTGCATTATATTGCAATACGGTGCTTTTTAAGGTTTTTATTTTTTTGTTTTGTTGCTAATTTCTGCCGTATGTCTCCAAGGTGGATAAAGCTTCAATGCTTGATGAGGCCATTGAGTATCTGAAAACCCTACAGCTTCAACTACAGGTAAATTTTCTAATGGCTTCTGCGTCAACTGCATGACTACTATGATATTGAAACGCGCACCCTATCTTTTGTGTCTTGAGGCAGATTATGTCGATGGGAAATGGAGTTTGTATGCATCCAATGATGTTACCTACAGCAATGCAACATATCAATGCAGCACATTTGACACATTTCTCTGCCATGGGTGCTGGGATGGGTATGAGAATGGGCATGGGAATGGGTTGCAGCCCAGCACAGTTCTCTACATCACAAGTAGGAGCCACTGCTCTGCCTGGGATTACAGGAACTAGCTTTCAAATGCTTGGATTTCCTGGTCAAGCATTTCCCATGCCAGTTTCACACCCTTCCTTCTTTCCTTCGCTTGGAAGCCAACCTAACCAATCAGTTCTAGCACATGGCATCTCTGGAGCCTCCCCACTTGTAGAACATCTTGGTTCTGTTCCCCTAACAGGTTCAGAGGATTTCAGTCAGAACATCTACTCAGAAAAGATTAACCACGGAAATACAGAATCCTCAAAGATCCAAACATCAAGGTGTGAGCATTCACTTGCAAGACATGCATATTTTTTCCCTTGAGGTTAAAAAGAACCATTTGAAGGATAAGCAAATGAATTCAGCCACAGATTTTTTCCAAGGTCTTGTTCCAATGAATGTCAGCTGTAGAATAGTAAAAAAATGATTTAATACTATAAGAACCGCAGCTATGGAGCTTGACTTAAAATTTCTGTCCTGGAAATCAAAGAAAATCCCAAACAATGTGTTTTAGTGCAAATATATATATATATAAATAAAAATATGAAAAATGTAGTAAATCCTTGATAACAGTCCATTGGCTTATCATTTGGCATTGTTTTAATAAAACATATCTTATTTTGTTATGGTTTTATAGATTACCTGAAATGCTCATGATTTCTAATTCATGCAGCTTGCACTTTCCACCTGTCCAATAATCACCTATTGAAGAAGAGGATGAAGATAGTGCCAATGAAATAGCCTTTTCTCCTTTCATACTTCGTTTCTCAAGCCAATCATCACAAAAAGGTTCCTTATAGTTCTGACACGGGGGACTCCAGCTTGATGGTGATTATTTACATTCAGATCACAAGTTCATCAGGATATACTTTCCCAGAGACCCAGGGCTCTTTAACCATCAGTAACATAAGCTCTTGTCAGTTGAAACAATGTTGGAATGGCATGGTTTGAGAGAGAAAGAAACATAGAGGGTTTGAAGTACTTTCCGAGAGGGCTTGCAGTTAGTGTAAAAGAGTTTCACTTCTATGATAATTGACATGAAAACTACTTTTATGCCCACATTAACTACTATGAACGAGTAGAAAGGAAAAGAATAATAGCATAAAGGATGATGGTTTAATGGTTCTTAGATTACTTCTATGCAATCTAGCAGCATCATGTACTAGGTTTTAGATTCATCTTAAAGCGGCTTAAACTATTAATAATAGCAGCCAGAAAACTAAATATTTATTAAATTAAACAACTCGAAAATTGAGAAGTGTTTGCAGCTTCTATAGCTAGCTAGCTATCTACATTTCGTAAAAAAGTCGCTGAGATCATTTTTATCTGATTTCCAATCATTAGGGTGTTATTATTATCACGTCAAAGTAGTTATTAAAAAAAATGTAAACATGCATACAATTTTTTTATAACCTCATTTTCTTTTGTGGCAATGTAATATTGATTTATTGTAAAATATTTTTTGAAATATTTGTTGTACCGCGATCACAATTTAAAATAAAATGAAAAATGAGCGGTGCCTGTGGTGCCGCATCATGGCGATTCCAACCAACAAACTTCTTGTCGGCAGATCCAATTAGTAGTTTTTTTTTTTTTTTTTTGATTTAAGTAAAGCAGATCCAATTAGTGTTTTGCAAATGTGTCTTAATCAACCATAAATTCATTTTCACTATAGAAATGATATTTATAGTCGTGGAATGCGTAAGTATCGCATAATCTCTTTAAAGAAAATAAATAAATACTAGACTCACATGAAAAAAATTAATTTTCTAATAATGGATTCCACACATTTTCAAAACGATTGCACGAAACTTGTACACTTTATGACTATTTGTAGAATTACTGTTTTCACTATTTCCAATTACAATATTGAAATGATCACCTAACATCAAGATTGATTAGTTCATCAGCATCTGCTGCAAGATTATGGCAAAAATGTGCTAATTTGGTTTGGCATGTACCTTTAACCTTCATTTCCATCAATAACCTCTTCAGAATATCTTGCATCTCATTTAGCTGTAGATGCATTATGCCCTAGCACAAATGAATGTGCACACAATCACCTGCTTGAATCCAGCTACTTCTATGCCTCTTTGGATTAAAGTTTTACTACTAACAAATCGGTACAGATGGGCTCCGACTCTAACGGAGTCGAAAAGCCTACCTCTGACCTCGGACTCTGACTAGAGTCAGAGGTAATCTTAAACTCCGACTCTGCCTCTAATGAGAATTGGATTTTGACTCCGATCAAAGGTTGGAGTTGCTGATCAAAGCTCGGAGCTCTGATCGGAGTTGGAGTGGGCTAAAGGCCCACGACCCAATATCCAAGGAACAATCTTAGTTTGGGCTCCATATTTTCCAAAAACATGTTTCAAAAATTAAAAAAACAAAACAAAACAAAATCACCAATAGCCTAGTGGGCTTCCCATTTCTGAAAAATATTGTAAAAAATAATTAAAAAAATATACATTACAAAACCAAAAAGAAAAAAATGTACAATCACAAACACAATGTAAATAAAAAATGCAAAGGAACCACCAAACAACTAGCACAATCACAACCAAACAATCTCCACAATCACAAGTTCACAACCTGTCAACCCCCACAATTACAATCACAATCACCACCAAACAACCACATGTTCACCACAATCACAACCAACCCCAACCTGCTTCACCAAAATCCTCAACCAATTTACAATGTAATAATGTATTAGAATAAAACAAAAAACTACAAATTAATGATTACAAGTTTACAATAATTATCAGCACCATTAGCCTCCAATTCCAAGCATCCTACATTGTTTTAGAAATTAAAAAAAGTTAGACATTACACTACTTAGCCAAATGAAACATACTAATAGTTAAGTACCTCAAATGAAAGTTAATGATATACCAGACAGTCTGGACTCCATCCCACGGTGCACTCATCTCAGTCATCCACAATTATTCTAGGGTTCACAACTAGGTCTACAAAATCATAAAGATTATAAGTTAAATAATTAAAATATTAAAAATATGTAAATAATCATTTAAAATTATAAAGTTATCTGATTTAAACCTATAGCTCTAGACATCATCAACAATATCTAGTCCAATAGGTGTTGAACTTAGCTAGTTTTGTGTGCAAACGAGGGCTTCCACGACTGTCGGAGCCTATGAACTTTGATAAGCATCTAACACGTGACCTTTGGTGCTAAATGCCGACTCGGAGGCAACCGTAGTGATAGAAATGACTAGCACATCCCGAGTTGTTCGGGAAAGGACTGATGAACCTTCCACGAAGTTAATATATGAAATGTATCACTAGGTGCCTCGACATATTCCATAAAATAATGTTTAACCTCAGACTTACACTACATAATATTTCTCGATGTATGGATTTGATGATATCATCACATCAAAACAGATAAACTTCGTGCATGTGTGTCATCCAAGGAATTTGTTGAGCTGGTCGGTCGCGAGGAGCTACCACCTTCGCTTGAAGACTGACTATTGTTGTTGTAATGGCTATATAAATCATCAATATCACTCTTCAGCACTCTAATAAACTTATCAAACTTCTCATCACCGAGGATGTCCATAATCCAAGATTCTACAATAACCAACTTATATCGAGGGTCAAGAATCGTATGCACAAATGGTAATTTATTTATCTTCTCAACATCTCAATATTTATTATATTTGGATTTCACCCTCATGGTCATACCATTCAACAATCTGATAGTGTCAGTACAGCTCTGTTACAAGTGGTCATAAAGCCTCGATAACTTATTGAAGTACATGTTCGCAGTACAATATTTGGGACAAGATATGCGCACAATTATGTCGTAAAATAACTTTAAAAATTAAACAAAGTACCTCACATTGGCCCAATTAGTATATCCGGCGCACCGAGCCCACTTTTCCCTTTTACTGACTCCAGGCCCCTATCATCGACCTTTATCCGCTCGAACGCTTTTTGATACTTTTGCGCTACATCCAACATCGTGTACGTAGAATTACATTGAGTCAAAATGTTCAATCTCAACATATTAAAAGATGAGATTTCAAGATGTTCGGCTATAGCTTTAAACTTGCCAAGTCTTTTTCTTT
This sequence comes from Juglans regia, assembly GCF_001411555.2. NCBI lineage: Eukaryota > Viridiplantae > Streptophyta > Magnoliopsida > Fagales > Juglandaceae > Juglans > Juglans regia. Next base: position 26,630,537 of record NC_049911.1, read on the forward strand.
TTTTTTTTTGCGGAGGGGAAAGCCTTCACATATCTCATGAGGTTGTGAACTTTAGTAATTGAATTATCAATCTCCTTCATCCCCTCAACAACTATGAGGACTAGACTAGAAGTTGCAATCTATGGCAATTTGAGTTTCAACATAAGGTCAGTTCAAAATTTCAAATCATCTCATTGATGCCCACCACTTGTCACAACTCCTAAAAATGACTTTCTTTGACGGTCTAACGCTAAAATATAAAAATATTTCAAACCTACGATTCTTTTCCCAAATTGATTGGTCTATAATTAATAAAACATTTTGAATCTTGATCTAAGTTTTAAAGTACAATCACTCATCCACATGTTGAAGATATATAATCTTTTAATTTTTCATTAATGTTTTAATATAAAAAAAAGGCATGAACTTTATGTGAACGTACATATAGATAGTCATATATACCGGTTATATATAAAAAGCACAATATTATGTATTAATACCAAAATATTTCGTTCTAATAGTTAGTTAAACCAAAACAGTCACTAAACAGAATTTAGAACTTTGGTTTTTATTGTTCAAATCTGAAGTTATTTGCTATTTTTTTCCTATACCATGGTCATTTGGTCATATGGTAATCAATTAAAGTGATGTAGGTTATGGTATGAACACATTAATTAGTTTGATTTTGTTGGCTGTTGAATAGCTCGAAGAGGTTTGGATAGTTAGTTAAGTTGAGATGAGATGAACTGAAAGTTGAAAATTGAATAAAATATTGTTAGAATATAGTTTTTTAAATTTTATTTATGTTTTGGGATTTGAAAAAGTTGAATTTTTTTATTATATTTTGTTTGAAAGTTTGAGAAAATTATAATGATTAAATGAAATAAGTTGAGATCAGCTCATTAACCAAACAAGGTCTAAAGACTGAGCTCATAGAGAGCAAATATTCATGGTACTCTTCTTCTTTCTCATTAATTTCTTTACTCAAAAGGTTTCATAATTAATGAGTTGGAATCTAGCAATAAAGAAGAGATATGAAGGAAAGATAATCATGATCATGAACCTCATTCATATATGGATATTACAGAGAGAAACTAATTAAGTAGTGCATGCATGCAAGCTGTCAATTAATTTGGAGCTGTAACTTACCATAAGTGTAGTACACAATTATGTTGAGACTCGTATAAATACGATGGTATTGCGTTAGCAATGCCTGCATGTAGTAGCACTGAAATATAAGAGACCCCTGACCTTGTAAGCTTTCGAAAGAGCTAGCTAGCTCTAGGGTTTAGATTACAGAAACCCTAATCCTTCTAGTGATGAGTTCCTCGTAGTACTTTTTGTTAGTGCACAAGCATTTGACCTCGAGAAAGCCTAGCCCTCTCTCTAGCTCACTCATGTTATTCAGTTTTTTTCCAAGTGAATATTATTGCATTCGCTTCCGCATTCCTAACTATTGTGAGCTACACGACTCACATGAGTATAGTATATATGTGTGCGTGTGTATAATATGGATCTAATAATCAAAATATATCACAATTTCTTACTTTAAAAAAAAAAAAAAAAAAGAGGACGGTACTCCAAATTTATTGATAACCCTCACTTGTGGCGGAGGAAAACCATAGTTACAGGCAGACACCTGAGAGTTACAGATAATCATAAAGGATTAAAACACAGACATCAAAAGGACCTAATATAAAGTAACAATAGATAAATATCCAAGGTTAAAAGTCAATCACACTAATAAGAATAATAGCACAGAAAACATATGCAAAGTAACATATACCTTACTACGAAATTCGCAAATAAGGAATTCTGATTTTGTCTATTCGAAGAAGACCCCCCCAACTTACTGGATAAAGGATCTCTGTCTTCAATCCAATCCATGTTTACACCCTCAGCTCCCTGCTTAGCTAAAATTCACAATTTCTTACTTATTTGCCCCTTTTTTTAGCTATTGTTCTCTTTAGCCTTATACACGTATTATTGGTGCAAGGTTTAAGTCGTCTTATGTGTGAATATAACTCAACACAGTCACGAGAGCTAGAGATGATGAGGAGATGAATGCGATCACGTTAAACGAGGAAGAACTAAACGACATGAGTGAGCTTGATAGAGGACCAAGATTTCTCGAGGTCAAATGCGACTGCACCAACAGAAGAAAGTACGGTGATTTCAGTACTGGAAGGCTTGGGATTTGGCCATGTTGTGATCGCTTGCGAGTCCAACCCCAACCGTCTGGAAGGCAAGTCTGTTTTACTCAACAGAACCTATTACACAACAAATGGGCTTACAAATAGATATCTTTGATTAACAAGTAATTGGGCTTAGCTTGCATATTATGTACTTCTCTTAGGGTCCGTTTGTTTTGATAAATATTTCCCAAATGATTTTCTTCTGATCTCTTGGAAATAAGAAGCTCTACAAGATAATTCAAATAAAACCCATACACAAGGATATTTCAGTTGGTTCCGGCCCATTTTCCAAGATGATATGGGCCTAACTTGGCCGAACATTGTTATAAAAATTTCCTAAGACCCAAAAACAGATATATTTAACTCTCTTCTTTTTGAAGAAAAAAAAAAGGTTACAAAAACAGATATATAATAATCAATATAACTAAGAATAACAAAAATTAAGAAAACCAACACATTACTATTGTTGTTGCATGTACATGTTACATTTAAAAAATTTATGGAGTCTCTAAATATTGGGTCTATGGGGGGGAATTAATAGATAGATATATAGCTTTGAAACACCCTCTAAATTAATTAAGGATGTGACAGTTTTGATAGAAATGTTTTAATTTGATATTGAAGCCAGCCCTCCCCCCAATTGGGGATTGACACGGTGTGGAGTAGAATCATTGGGTGATAAGACAAGTTGAGAACATAACCGAATCTGAAGAGTAACATGTGATGTGGAGTAGAATCACTGGGTGAAAGAAAATATAATAATAATAATAATAATAATAATAATAATGGATGATGATAAATTAGGGTCTAATTACTTTCCGGTTTGGAAGTCAATGATGTAATCTGTGATGAAAGTTGACAATCATTTCCCACTGGAAAGCAAAAGGGAATTGAAGAGAGGGATCAGAGAGGAGAGGATGCAATAATTCAAAGCTTAGGGGGACAAGATGAGCGTTTTAACTCGACAACCCTTTCATAAACTTTGACAAAAACCCTACCCCTTTTGATCATTGATGGGGTTAAAGGGTAAATTTATCAATCCTCCCTTCTAGCTAGCTACTAATTAATGCCTTGTTCCTTCTTGTTGAAGTCAAATACCCATAATAATTTCGGTCTCCCTTAATATTTTAAACCTAATATAATATATATATTTATATATATATCATGATTATAATCAAAAGTTAAATCCCCCCTCTCCCTCCCTCCCTCTTTTTTTTTTTTTTGAAATTTTACACTTAAGTTAATCACTCATGTCTAGATCATGCATGTACATGTTTCACTAATTATTACATGGTAATTACTCGGATTAATTTACGGGTTTCGGATCGCTGTAATTTATTTATGTTAATTAGGAGTTTAATTAATTGAAAAATGAAAAGAGAGATGACAAATGCATGTGCTTATAATATATAAATGTTAGGGCCTGTAATTTAGTTGGGGGGGGACTTTTATTAAGTGGGATACATTTAAGGGTCATCTCGATCGAATAGACCCCTTCTTAGTGGTAGTCCTATTAGTACTCCAAAGAGGAACGTGGTGTGCTTCCTAAAAACAAAGGGTGGGTCATGGATAATTGCATTGCTCATCTTCCATCCGCCGTTAACATCAAACTCAATCAGCCTCGGGGATGGAAATTATTAGCAAATTTAATGAGAGCTTAGCCCAATTGTCTAATCCCATTATCCCAAAAAGTGATGGTTGATCTTTCTTGTCAATTGGTTGTCATCCTTTCCGGAAAGAGATGGATTAATAATAATATATTATTAAATAAAAAATAGTATTAATGAGCTCTCTCTCTCTCTCTCTCTCCTCTTTCTTGTTCAAGGACATTTCGATGATGCCACTTAAGATTTCAAACAACTTCTTGATTAGAATCTTCATAAATCGTTATCTTCATGAACTTGGTTCACTAATATCCCATCATGCACCTATTTATATATACATCCCATATTCTAGCTATGACATGCAGATGGATATAATTATTTTATTTTTATTTTTATTTTATTTTGCAAGTTCTTTTCCATCTTTACGCAACCTAATTATGGCTTTTTTTTGGGTTATTCCCCTGGGGGGGCTGACTTTAGTTTATATATCTATCTATATATTGAAAGAGCAATCAATATTAATAATCTAGATTTATTTTAAAAGCTAGCCAGTAGCTAGCATGAAAAAGATCAGGTAGGAATGAATAGCTAGAAGCCTAGAACCCTATATAGATATCAACAACTCGATCGATGAATATATAATATGATCCATATATGACTACACAAATCAAGGAAAAGTCTATATCTACTGTTGCCATATATATATATATATATATGTATGTATGTATGCACCTTAAATTGGCTAATATTTGAGGTTTCAAATCAGTCATCAGCTGATTATGTCGACGACCCTCCTTCAAAAAACATGCAAATGTGCGTGGGTCACCTATGCGTGTACCTAATTATTCTTCAAATGAAGTTTACTTGTTTATATATGTTGAGAATACCGTACCAAATGAAGTTTATTTGTTTATTTCGGACTTATACGTATCATTACTTAAATGCAAAATTAGTGATAAGCCTTATGCTAAAAATTAGTGACTAAAATAGTACTCCCCACAAGTTAACTTTTCCATTAAATAAATTGAGTATTAGCATTGGTGTAGCTAAAGTTTTAGGTAAATTTTGAATAAAATGTCATCTTTTGTCTTTTGCCTTTCCATATTAATTTTATATTCCATATCACTAGCTATAATAATAAAATATTCTTATTTTTTTAATATTTTAATTTTTTTATCTACATATTAATGTATATCTTTTATATTTTTTTTATTTTACCTTTCATAATCTTCAATAATCTACACATCAAAATACATAAAACCTATCAAGAGAAAAGAGAAGAGAGTTTGATTGTGAGGAAAATAGATGAGAGAAAAAAATAACATAAATTAATCAATTGGAGAGGAACCAGTAACTATACAAATTTGAAGATTTACTATAGCATTTAAGGCAAATGCAAACTATTTGCCTCTTCCAATGCAAACAACTTTAAGGGATTATTAGTCAAATTTTATATTGCAATGGCATTGGTATTGCAATGGCATTTGACCTAATCCAATGCCATTGCTTTTAAGTTAATAGATAAATTCAACATAAAGTACTCTATAATTTCTAAAGTTCTTTATCCTTCATTTCCAATTCTCCACGTACACCAACGGTATGTAATGCATGAATGATGGATATATATATTAATTCCATGTTCATAAATTTCATTTTTTTCATGCAAAAATTTCATATAGATCTCACCAGTGTTAATAATATGCCATAGTCGACCGTATGTGATAGCTACAAATCATACTTTGCCATCATATTGGAATTAAGAGTAATACTAGATACAGTTATGGATTATGTAAACATTACACATTCTTTTAGAAAAAGAGTGAAATCTATTATTAAAAAATTAATTTTTTCATATGAGTTAAATAGTTACTCACTTTTTTTTAGAAGGAGAGCGCGGTTCTTACGCAGTCTATAACTGTAAATATCATTTTTCTGTAATTAAATTTATATCTAGATATTGCTTTTTAAAATATTTAAATTCTCTCTCTATGTATGAGAAGAAAAGAGATAATACAGATTCGAGATAGCATATATATAGCATATATGTTATCAAAATGTTGTAACTGAAATTATATATATTAGGTGTTATAATGAGTTAAGCAGAATTTTTGAAACGTTGAAATGTATACAACCCAATAAGTGTTTAGTTTCTAAAGTCAAAAGTAACATATCATTAATATCTCATTATACTTTAAACAGGATAGTGAGTAGATTCCAAGTGTCGACAACTTCTAATTTTAACATTAATCTATTGGTTGTGGGTGATGATGATCTGTTCTCAGCTTTGCCTTTCTCAAATCTGAGGAGGTTTGGTTAGTGAGTTGAGACTAGATAAACGTTAAAAGTTAAATAAAATATTATTAAAATATTATTTTTATTTTAAATTTTAAAAAAATTAAATTATTTATTATATTTTGTGTAAAAATTTGAGAAAGTTGTAATATAAATTTCGAGACTTCTTGTATCCAAACAACCCCAAAGAAAAAATCCATTTTCCTATGAGATATTAGAGAAAATCCATCACCCCTACCTTATCTGCAATTTCCTATGCATAAAACTCCCAACTATTATTACTACTACAACATTCAACCTCCATATATATATATATATATATATATATATTGTTACCTCCATGGCATTTTAACAAATTCACAATGTAATCCTATAGATCCAAACTCCTCAAAATCACATCCAGTTTTTACAAGTCCATATCTCGCGAAATCCATTCAGTTTTTCTTTATGGCCGTTCATAAATAAATGTGATTTTAGTTATGTTTTTCAACAAAAGATAAGAGTGTCGAACTTATTCGATTACATAATAAACTTAATCAAGACTGCAACATAAAAAACTTCATAGATTTTGCACAATCTTAATGATCAGAATTATTATCAAATTCATAGAACCGGGATCACCTTAATATTCATGTCCCACTACCCATTCCTTCTCATTTTTCTTCGTATTTTTTATTGTCCTGTATTATTTTGATTGTTCTTGGTTGATTGCTAAGGTTCTCACCCCCTTTATAATGGCCTAATTGTTCCTCCTTGTATATCCTAATTAAATATTGATTCTCTACAAATCAACTTGCTAAAAAATATTGGTTGGGGGTCCAATCATCTCCTTTGATCTTGGACAGAAATGATGGTGAATTGTATGCAGCAAAATGGGTCAGAGTATGGATGTGCTGCTAAACTAATGCAGAGGAGATAGCAGCAACTGAAAGATGTCTGGAATTAATTTTCATCTAATCTCGTCACATTTTATTTTTAAATATTATTTAAATATAAATACTTTTAAATTAATTATTACAATTTTTTTAAACTAATTATTACAATTTTTTTCAAACTTGCAAATAAAAAATGATTTTACTTTTTCAAATCTTAAAATAAAAATTATATTATAACAATATTTTAACTTTATAATAGTTTTTATTCAACTTTTTATCTCTTCTTTTCCAATACCTAATAAATACTTAAGTCAAACTATCTCACTAATATTCACTAAATTCTTATCTCATATCATTCTCCTATCATCCCCTTATGATTAGCCACCAAAAGTCCTCTCAGCCACTGGCCACCAACGAGAAGTTGATATATAAGAAAGAAAAATTATTTTTATAAGTTACTATTCACCATCTCACACTTCACAACTTATAAAAAAATATCCCATACTCTAAAAAAAAATAAAAAAAATAAAAAAAAATTTCATGTCATGTATGGATGGGTGATGTGACCAATTACTTATTTATAACAAAACTCTATAAAAAATGGATGTTGCTACGTCCACCGAGGTTTTCTACCAATAGTGCATTTACACTACGCTTTTTTATTTGTCTTTTTTTTTCAAGCATTTTTTAAGATTATGTTTGGCAAGTGAGAGTACCTCAAGTATTCTCATTACTATTTTTTATTTTATTATTATTTTTTACCTACTTTTCTACTATTCATTACTTTTTATCTATTTTTTATTACTATTCAATATTTTATTATTACTTTTTCATTACTTTTTCACTACTATTCACAAACATCCTCAACACTTCTCACTATTCAAATGTACCATTTAAACATTTTTTAAAAAAAGAAATCACAAACTCATTTCTTAATCACTAAGTAAAACAAAAAAAATACAATTTGGTAGAAAGTATATATAATATCCTCGGTCGCTTTTATCATTTTCTATAAGAATTAGGGGAAAGACCGAAAGAGTCATGCTGCACAAATTTGCATTTTTTTTTCATATTTTTTTAACATATTTAAATATTTTTAAAAAATAAAAAAATATATCAATACACAATAAGTCACTTTCTTAGTTCCTTAATCATTTAGTAAAAAAAATTTAAATATATAATGATTAAAATAAAAAAGTAAACTCAAGTAACGTACTAATATTTTTAAAATAAAAAAAATCTGACGTGGGTATAATAGTTTTTGGGGCCCACAAAGTGTCGTCATTAGCATTAACAAAGAAGCATAGAAATGAGGGCCAATGGGTTTTTTGGATGAGTAATACTAATATTGAGATTATCATCAAAGATAATTTGTGTTGACGTGTGAATAGTAATATTTTATAAATTTTATTAAGAAGTGTTTAAATATAAATAAGTTAAAATATATATTTAAATATATAATATAAGTTGAAATGAATTTAATTTTTTTATAAAAAATTAAAAAAATAATATATTCTATCAATAATTGATTTGAGATAAATTAAGGTGATCAGTTTGTGTTTCAAACATAATCTAATTAATAGATAAATTATATGCAGACCTTTTGTAAAAATGTGATCTCACTTAAAAATAAAAGATTTTTTTAACACTTGAGTTTACTTTTTTATAAAAAGATTATGTAAAATTTATCTATTTAAAACTTATATAAATCATTTCTCTTTTTGTAATAGTAGAAAAATAACTTCTTTTTGAGTCACTTTGGAGAGAGTAATCTATTTTACACTTCTAACGTCTGTAAATCTTGTTTACTTATTTTGAAAAAAGAAGAAAAAAGTGAGTCATTATTAAAAGGTTGACATTTTTATATAGATTTTAAGTTTGTTCACCTTGTCAAAGGGAATATGCAGAGTTCACATATTTTAAGAGTACAAATTATTTCTCCTTGAAGATAGTCCTAAAAACCAATAGAAAAATTAAGTAGTACATTGAGAAAATAAGTGCATATCTGATCACAATCTCATCTGTTATTTTTTTAAAATAATAATATATAATCTAATGAAAAATAAAAATCATTGGATAATAAGCCAAATGATCTTTAACTCTTAAAGTGAGCTTTTATATGATGAAAAAGAATATTATTGTTACTGCATTTGAAGATTGTCTCAATCTTGATCAGACCATTTGCTTTAATTACGTACATATATGATATATGCAATCAGATTAATTTATAGATCACAATACAATGAAATTTATGGATTAATGACTTAAAATCAAAGGAAAATTACATTGTAAATATCTCCTTAAACTATCACTCATTTTGCAATATTGTAACTGTCAAACGATCAAACAGAGAAGTTCTATAGATATAAAGATCAGATTCTTCAAACTACAACTTTCCTAGCTCGCAATTTTTTCCTCTTAATTTGATGATTTAACCGTTAAGCGCATGCAATATCCCTGGTCTCTTTTTTTTTTTCCATCCATCTGACGATTAGATTTTAATGTGTAAATTGCAACTTATACAATTTCTGTACAATTTCTGGTCTATTTATGAATTTGTGAATACTCTATTTAATTGATTTTATTCTGCTAAATTAATTTAATTATTATTAATCCTATACTACATATTTATTAAGAAAAAAAAATATTTACATTAAAGAATATAATTTTTCATATTATAATACATGCGTCAAGAATGGTGTCAAACATTATCATTTGATAAGCCAGTTTTAGCTTTACAGAAAAAGAAAAGTAAGGTTTTTACCTTAGTTAAACAGATAACCTATTTATTTATGAGTACCGCAACAATCATAAAAATATTTTTTTAAATTAAATTTACTGGTTAAATTTATTTTTATAATATAAAATTGTAAAATTTGTTTATCTTCTGGGTAACAAGGAGGCAAACAGACACAAACGACTGTCGACTCAACAGCTCACGTACGCACTTTAAAGTTTAATTTACCAACCCCAAATTAGAAAGAAATGTAAAAGTTGGAGCACAAAAAAGTTCAAACTAAAAGAGGATTTTAATGGAATAAAAAATCTCCCTGTCATTGGAGTAAGAGGCAGTATATAGTGCCGGTTCTGGGAGAATTTTGCAGAGTCATGATTGCAATTATGGCAGACAAAGATCATCACTGAAGAATATATTATATAATAGAAACAAATAGTAATTAATTAAAGAAACACAGTGTCTACTCGGCTGGTTTAAAATCGGGTTTGCCGACAGTCACTGTTCAAATGATGTCTCGTTAAAAATTAAGCCAAAATATTGACTGTCACCCTGCTTCTCCAGCTTCTAGCCTCTACACACTTTTTGGAAACCAATGCAGTTTACTCGATTATGTTTGCTGATGGAGGAGGGTCTCCCAGTCCCAGATATATAATTTGCGAGAAAAAAGGACATGCACACTCGATGATCTTGTCCATAATCGCGGGGTTTTCATCTCGAAATTAATGCATTATTTGCATGGTGTTTATAATTATTTATGATTGTTGTACGTATCCATGTGCAACGCATCACGTCACCACCTACTCAACAAGCCGGGGGCCCCATGCGTGGCCGGAGGACTGATTCATCGTAAGGTCCAGTTAATTAGATCAAGATTTTTCTTGAATTCGTGTGGATCGGGTCCTACATGAGCTGCCTAATTAGTATAGTACTACTGATCACCAATGAATATTAATTGCATGGTACAGATGATATATGCACTTGTATGGCTCTCCTGCATTTTCTTCCCTTTCCCACCTTTGGAGTCTGCTCGATCGATCGTGCACTGTACCTGAAGAATGTGACATTTCCTGAGAACGGTGAAAATTCTTGTTTTCACATGAATAGCACACTTTTGTTTTGGGTCTTTTTCGGGGCTCATCACTTTTGACATTGGAAACATTGACTCGAAATTTCAGGTCCCATATTTCATTTGCTTTCCAAAGAATCTCTTAGCTAGCACTGGTTTGAGTTTCAGGTCTGGATTGTTCAAAATTATTGAACAACTAGTGATTACTTTGGAAGCTTGCATAAGAAGTAGTACTGATAGATAAAATGCAGACTTTTCCTGTCTGAAATCTAGACTCTATCCTGTTTTGTTTGCTGCTACAACACTAGGGAGAATGGTCAGAAATTTTTACACTCTCGAGGCCTAACTATTTCTAGGATATTGTAAGTACTGCTCGCCCCTAGTATCTCCAAAGCAAGTTGCTGCTGGCCTATACTGTTTGAATCACTGTACATACGATCATTTGGAGTCTATATTAATTGGCAGGCAGCCCTAGTTTTGGATCACGAACTGTTGCATTTGTTTTCCCCCAACTCAAAAGGGTATTCATCTTTTTGGCATTAAACTGGATCTATATATCCATGGTAGAGGCAAAATGATTAGGGGAGTGGCCCTATGGTGGGGTCAAAATGGACTAGCAACACATAATAATATTCATGAAGGCGACTTCATGATCTGTACCCTTAAAACTTATCTATCATGCATCGATCCTCTCTCACTTAATTATTTTATGTTGTTCTATTTATAAGTATTTTTCTCGTTGTGGGGTTAAGCAGGAAAGTTGACAAGAGTCGTGTGATGTGGTCTGATTTCGATGGAGATGAAGAGGATGATCAATATCCTCATAGCCACAGCTCATATACCTGAGAGGACATATTTCGTACCCAAACACCTTAATTTGAATCAGACGAGCTCCGACGATGTATCATGATTAGCACATGACCCGTACGTATAATACATCATTCTTCGTGCAAGCCATTGAACCAAGACAACTCAAAGTTCAGAGCCACAACTTATATATATATATATATATATATATATATATATATATATATATATATATATATATATACACACACACACATATGGCCGAGTGATCTTGATGTCATTCTTGACACCCACGGTAGGCCACGGTCCTATCTACCTAGTCTTTCAGTCAACACTGTCCCCACTGCTTAACTTGCCCCCTTTTTTCTTGGCACAGTTCAAATTCATGTCACTGTAATTTGGAGCTGGGCCCTAGCTATTACAAAATGTACATATTTGTGGTATGTGCAAAGGCCTCGATCTTATAAATTAGTACTTCGATCTTTCCGTTAATTCCTTTGTTTGCAATATATATAGCATAGTTACCAATAAGATGATATTTTAGGCAAGGATATTAATACTTTATAATTTTAAATACATTCTTTACTTACAAAAAAAATAATTTTAGAGCTCATCATGTAAAACGGCCTTTTTATTATGAATTAAATTTGATTCAATATTATACACTTACATGATCATTTTGTAAGTTTTTCTTATAATTAAGCCAAACATTTTTCTACTAATAATTGCATATTATTTGTTCAATTCATGTGCTATATAATTCCATCATGGCAACAATTATATATATAAGAAATTTTATTTACAATCTTAAATGGGAGATTGCATGTGCAGTCTCATTGATGACTGATAGTAAAAAGGAAAAAAAATATCATTTTAAAAAAATATTATTGTAATTTTAATTTTTTTTTTAAATATAACTGTATGAGTTTGCATGAGCAGTCCCCAAATATGTAGACTGACTCTTAAATATATCTACTCTATTATAATAAGTGGCTATCTAACTGTGAATAGTAACTTTTATTATTTTTTCGTTAACTTTTCTTGTTTTTCCTTTAAGTCCGTTAAGTCATGTTTTACTAAAAAGCCCTTAAAACCCTTAACCATTTGATATGTAGCTCCCTTATAAAATTTAATGAAGGATCTCGTTTTACCAAAAAATTCTTAAGACTCTTGATCATTTGACGTGTAGCTTCCTTGTAGAATTTAATGAAGGATTATGTTTTACCAAAAGACTATTAATAGAATATAATTATTATTACTATTAATATTGAATATTATTAATTTGATTAGAATATTATTATTATTATTATTTTAATTAGTAGAATTATAAAATGTGATAAAAATAAAAATTATGAAAATTATTAAATTAATAATATTTTATTATTATATAGAGAGTAAATAGATAATCCAATATGGATGCTGACCAATATTCATACTTTATTGAAGTTTAGATTTTTTTTTTAATCTTATTTTTTATCTTTCTTTAACCTTGTATTTTCTTTTTCCTGGTAAATAAGCTACTGAATTTTTCACTTTTTTTTTATTTAAATCATTATATTAGGTGCATTATGAGATTAACGCACCCGGAACCATTCCCTAATTTGTGTGTGTATATATATCAAGTTGCTACGTAAATGTTTAAACAAAATAAGATCTCGTTCAAATCCTAATTGATTTCTAAAGATACTAATTAAATCCCAGAAAATTAATCATGACACCTTGATCATGATCTGTTAATTTATTTCTGCTTTATTGTTTTTGAGTTTTTTGGATTTTGGCTAGCTATTAGAGAAGAGTTCATGAGAAACGTCTAAATGAGTTGCAACAAAATTATATAAATCATTGACAACCGGCAGCACTAGCTTTTGGGTAGCATTAGCATATTGTTTAAACCAAACCATGCATGCATGTAGCTATAGACAATAGTTGACTAAAGGAAACAGCTCATGTTCTTGCATATGATCATCATAAGCTCACGGGAGTGTGTGTATATATATATATATATATATATATATATATATGGTGAGGTTATATATGGATCAAGGTCAGTAACAAATATCTGATCTTTTGGGTGTTTTTATTATTTTATAATTAGTAATTAATTATTGCTCTTATTGGGTGTGTGAACAGCTGGCCGATCGAGGACATTGCTAAGGTCAAGAGTGCCTCATCATGGTTTTACAAGGAGACAAACCATACTACAAAAACGAAAGACTTGATCTCTTTTTCTCTTTGGGATTTTCCCATGAGAAAGTGTTGCATGCATGCATGCAGGATTAATATTATTAATTTCTATTACTTTTTAATGCTTGTGTTCTAATTAGTACTACTGAAAACTTCAAAGCTTGGAGAGAATTAAACTAGGGTTGAAGATGCTCGCCTTGGTGGCTCTGGTTGTCTGTATATACAGCGCGCACGCCATGTCATGGAATATTTGCCTTTCCATGAACATTAATGCGAGTCACGAATTAACAATTCCTAGCTAAGCTAGCTAGCTTAATTCTAATTTTTTCTTTCCATTATAAATTAATAAAAAGTTCTTTATTTTTTGTACAACATATATATAATAATAACCTAAAATATGGAATCTTTCTATCCTAGCTATATATTAACTTATAATTAAAACAAGCAATTTAATAATCATGATCATCAGAAGAACAGAATTAGGAATTATAATATTATATACTGAAGATAGATAGAATCATAGATAGATAAAACGTTCACACACATAATTAAAACAGGTTGGCATTAGGGATCGAGGGTCCAATATTCCAAAGTCAACTTTATGTTGGGTTTTTTTTTTTTTTTTCTTGTCTTGTTTTTTTAGTAAATTATATATATAAAAAGAAATTAAAAAAAAAAAAGGTTCAAACTCTAGACTTGTGTTCTGATCTGATATATATGCATGTTACCAATGATCTCAAAGAAAGTACTAAACTGATGCAGAGAATCAAATTTAATCATTTAATCAATATTCTATATATCAAATTCAGATTTAATCTGTAACGTAGGTTGCATTGGACACGATTGATGATGAGGAAGGCCCCCTAGCTAGCATCCATGAAAATACACGTACGCAGGACTAGTTCTGCCACGTTATCAAATTATATATATTGGACGTGTGTAGTTTTGAGGGTCATAATTTCGATCCAAAGCTCCTCCAATCAATATCTGTCGGTGGAGATCAATTTAGAGTTAATTAATAATAAATGAAGAGGTGTGTATTCATATATATATATATACCGTCAACCAGACAATCACATTCCATTGTTTTCCGAAGGTCCCACACCTAAATTATTATTTTTGTTGTACATGATGATGATGATGATGATGATGATGATATATATTCGATCCTGCATGCATATTTCCTTGAGCTAGCCCAAGTACTCCTCCGTGGCCTCAAAGTTCAAACCCTCTCAATATATTATATATCAAGATCGATGATCAGTACTAGCTCGACCTTGACAATTCAATACTTCATTGGTTAAAAACAGGCAAAGTCAAACCACAGAGATCAATCGAAAAAAGTACCAGTGGTAGAATTTTCTTGGGCGGCCAAAGTATTAGAAAAACTAGCTCTTTGATCATCAGTAGAAGTCAAATTAAATACCATGTACTACGTACTCGATCGTGGTTTTTTAACTTCCATTGGTAAGACTTGCAAGCAACGCTTTTTATTTGTTTATTTAGAATAAGACTATATATATATATATATATATATATATATTATTTATAAGATGTGTAAGTTTTGCATAATTTTTTTAAAAAAATAAATAAATATATATAATATTAAAAAAATAATTTTTTTATATAAATCTTATATTTACCCATTAACGATATAAATCTTTTATTTATAATATATTTTCTTTAAATTATAACCAAGTGTGTATATATATATATATATATGGTCCTTTGCTAAATATTCCATGGGTCTGTCTACGTACGTACTTTGCAGTAGTCAGGCAGGCGGCCTCAGCAAAAACGTGATGCACTTGATCTGATCCATTAGTTTTGCATTGGACGTCAAAATTATTACATGATGTGTATATATATGGACAAAAAGAAAATTAGTTTAAAAAAAGAAAAGATATTATAATATTGCAAGGTCAAATGGGGATCATGATATATATATATATGATGCCTTGCATTAATGATCATCATGATCACCTGCATCTAGCTTGCAATATGTATCTATCCGATCCTTATATAATTTGAGACAGTTTGGGGGCCCAGAAAGATGGCGCACAGATATGTTATATATCTGCACAGTGTATAGCACATGGAGATGTGTAATGCCCGGTGTTATCTCTTGGGTGGGTCCACATTGAAAATTCCACATTTTTGCTTTTGCACCAGCGCCTTGAGGACCAATATTCCACCGCTATATAAATATATATATATATATAATTATTTATATATTTTGAACCGTTCAGATTAAGTTGCACTACTACTTTACTGATCATTGATCGATCGGCCCGGGCAAGTGTTGTGATTTTCCTCAAATTCTTTATACTTCTAAGAACTAGTACTGTACACAACCAATGATATATATATATATATATATATATATATATATATAACGTCGTCGGCGTAGCGCTTTTTTTTTTATTATTTAAAAAAAATTATGAATTATTATTATATAGATTAATTTTAAAGATTTTATTTTATTTACTGCGCCTTTATATTTTCGAATCTTCCATTGAGATTCGAAAAGGTTTCACAAATAAAAGAGGGCCACAACCCTGGCTGCTAATGATTTGCAATAATTGAATGCGAATAATTTTTTGTGGTTAATCTTTTTTAATGGTTGAATTAATTTGTTGAATGATTTGGCTTCTATATATATTATAAATGCAATTTCTTCAGCTAAAATGTTCATCATGATCAGTCTTTATCTATATATATATATATATATATTGCAATAATTCCCCTAGCTCTCTTAATCATAGGGATAATTAATAAAAAATAAAAATAATTATAGGGATAATTTTTGTTTTAATTATATATAATTAATTAATACAGAAGACATGATCTTGTGTTTAAGCTACGGACGTACAGGCCTAGCTAGCTATATATATATGAGGGTTTATCTAGACAAAAAGACATCAGCCATTAAATAAAAATTGGAAGGACGGACGAATATATTGTGGATATTGCATGTTTCCAGCCCTCTAGGCTCTCTCTAGCTTGTTTGTAATATTAATTTGGCGAATATACATAGCAGAGCGTGCAGCAGCTTTAAGTTTCTTGGAAAACTGAATTTAACTCGCATATGGTTCCAAAGAAATTAAAGGGCCCCAGAAAAGGATGGAAACAGTGGGGATTAGAAGACTTGAAGCTAGCTGTAGCTCTAAAGTTGAGAGGGAAGAAGAGGGGAGGGAAGGGAGGGTCCAAAGCAAAAATTTTAAAAATATATATATCTTCAAGTAATTTATAATAATAAATGTGTTTAATATTTAAATATTACTATTTGTATGTGGAATTAAAATACTAAAAAAATGAGAATAATTCAAACAATCATGCCCATGCAGCATCCTTCTAATCATTGACATAAAAATAAAAATTAATCCCAAAACAGAATCATGATATTTAATTTCGCTTATTTTATTAATCCCAGCCACTAGTAGTACTGTCGTCTATATATTATATATATGGACATTAATATTAAAAAGAAGTTTAATTACTTGCACGGACTAACTTTATATTCCGATGAAGAATAATAATTTGCAGACTAGAAGACAAAAAAGATAAAAATGTATACGTTTTCCTTTCATGTTGTAATTAATGTCAATTGGTACCAGAGAAAGATGAGTTAAAATAGGGTTTAGCTAGGGTTCAACTCATTGTCCTTTGTGGGGGATAACATGCACATGGAGCTGGCATGCATGCATGCATGCATGGGGTACTGGAAAATTAGAATTAATAATTGAAGTGCGATCATGTCCACGATGATCCAAAAGCTTTATCATTGCTTGCTAGCTGCAATTATCTGTAGCTAGCTAGTTAGCCAGCCCAGATGGCCGCGAATGCATGCATGCCAAGATCAAGTTTTTAGATAAATTTGGTTTTTGATTCAATCATTTTCAAGAAATATATATATATATATATATTTATATATATGTGAATTATAAATTGACATTGTTGTCACAGCCAAAACTTGATATTGATCTGCAGCTCCTAAGGTCACAAAGTTGCCTAATCTTCAATCATGGAAGAGGGGACAAAAGCAAGTTCTCATTCATCCTTTTTGTCTTTTGGTTGTTTGAAGTGGAAAACAAAATAAAGAGCATCGCCATGTTAATTAGTTGGCATATATATATATATATATATATATATGTAAATTTATAAGTACTATATATATATATATAGATATGTATATAAAAATCAAGTTGCATGGCGCATCTCAATCTCATTAATATCTTTGAAAGTGCCAGCTTACACAAGCGATCGAGGAACTTGATAAATCAATCGAGGAAAACGTACATGACAACAATATTAAAACAAATAAAGAAAATATGAATATTAATAATTTAACATGAATGCATGTCACTTCATGAACAATAATAATTACTTGTCTGTAATATATTGCATGTCAACGTTGATTCGAGAGGGCAGGAAACAGTGATTCAATCTCTTCTAGTGTAATCAACTGAGAAAATGATTGAAGGATCGATCGAAGAAATATATGATATATATATCTATGGCGGTTGGTTTTAATGAGGTTTTATTAAACTAATTAGTAGCCGAAAGCTTTATATATATATATATATATATATATGGATCATGTTAGCTAGCTAGGTTGTAATAAATCTACTGTTGCATGCGCCACTTTGTTAGTTGTTAACAATTAAAGGATTAATTGCTAGTACCGTTCGTAGCTAGGTTTTATTATTATTATTATTATTTATTATATTTTATGTAAAAATTTAAAAAAATTATAATAATAAAGAAAGATGAAACGTAACGTTTATGTATGAAACGGGGCCTTAGTCACCTTCAATGTATAATGCCTTTATGTGATCTGACATGCGATGTCAAGTTTGTCAATGGAATATATAATATATAAAATTTTTGTAATTCTCGAATTTTCCTACATCAGGGCTAGCTTTACTTTCTGATTATTTAGGAATTAATTAATTAATAGGTTTATTTATTGTTTGGATATTAATTAGGGTTTTTCTAAACTCTTGCATGCAAAACGTTGATCTTATTTAAGAATTAATATCTCCTATAATTCCTGTGAAAATTCAACTCTTTATAGAGACTATATATCAATTAAGCTTTATCTTTTCTAGTAGATTCAAAGTGTATTAAGACTAATATAGCAATGGCCATGACTATATATATATATAGCTCAATATAACCGGCTATGGTAGAACTAACCAGGCTGCAGGGAAACCCTCTTTTTCTTGAATGTGTATGAAGTTTTAAGGAAAATTAGATAAATCTAACATGAAAATGGAAACCGTAAGGGTTTAAATAATTTGCAACATTCAGTGTAATTTATTCAGAAAAAAGGGTGATTTGCTCTAATTTTGGAAATGAACACTGCATAATCCTCTTTCCACGTAATGATAAGACTTTTCAAAGTGTTGATTATTTTGGGAAGAAAAGCTCATAAAGCTCTCAAAGTATAAAGTAAAGAAGACAGACCGTCCTGTTTTTTTACGGGGAAAAAGTTTTCCAGCTTAAGTAATGGAATATTTTTTGTTGGTTTACTTTTCACACATGACAGGGGGATTTGCATGGACCATGGTGTATGGAAACTGAAATTTGGTGAATTTTTTCTCCAGACTCATCTATCTCCTTTAAGTTGGCGCCTGCCTGCCTGCCTGCTTGCATATGTCTAATCAGAGGTCTGAGAATTAATGACTTTTTTTTTTTTTCTTTTTAATTCTTTCAACTCAAGTACTGTAGTACTTGTTGTGAAGAGAGAATTAAGCAGTAAAACTTAACAAGTCAGGATGAATGAAGCATCCCAAGTATGCATCCATTGTGCCCAGAAAAAAATAGTTTTGCTGACTTCGGATGCAAGCATGGGTTGTTCTCAGATGGATTAGTGAAAATACCCCACCATTCTTGCAAGAGACATTAATTCTCAGAGTTTTGATTAGACATATGCAACGCAGCTTGTTACCATTCCTTCTCATCTTTTTATACAGACAACTCCCTCTCTCTCTCTCTCCTCTAAAAGAAAAAAAGAAAAGAAAAAACTATACTGAAAAAAGTACCTTCTTAATTGAGTGTGACTTTTCTCTCTGGGGGGCTACTTCTTAGTTCTTATATATTAATTCAACTCCCTTTCTCAGCTGCTACTTCATTTTCTCAACCTCCCTGTCACCTCTCTCTCTCTCTCTCTCTCACTACATCTTTTCTACCAAAGCTCCCCTACAAATCCATTCAGAGCCACCTCCAGCCGTTGCTGACAGTTCACCTAGGATTCAACAAACTTGCTGTTTAAGGGTAGGATATCCCTCATAGCAGGTGGGACTTGCTCCAAAATGGGAAGGCACTCTTGCTGTTATAAGCAGAAGCTAAGGAAAGGCCTTTGGTCACCTGAGGAGGATGAAAAGCTTCTGAGGCATATTACCAAGTACGGCCATGGGTGTTGGAGCTCTGTCCCTAAGCAAGCTGGTAGCCTAATTTTTACTCTTCCCCTGTGTTTTCTTATTCTCAAACTAAACCTCTCTGCAATGTTCTGAACAAGAGAAATTTCTAATCGTCCATCTCCATGTGATGAATTGGCAGGTCTGCAAAGGTGCGGGAAGAGCTGCAGATTGAGGTGGATCAATTACTTGAGGCCTGATTTGAAGAGAGGCACATTCTCACAGGAGGAGGAGAACCTTATAATTGAACTTCATGCAGTTCTCGGGAATAGGTAAATTCTTACTCTTCTCCTCGTCTAAACATTTTCCCTATGGTTGGGGCAATCATTAATGTTGTTGAACATTCTTGGAATTCTGTGGCTTCCCCAGGTGGTCTCAGATTGCAGCACAATTGCCTGGAAGAACCGACAACGAAATAAAAAATCTCTGGAACTCTTGCTTAAAGAAGAAGCTCAGGCAGAGAGGCATTGACCCCGTCACCCACAAACCACTTTCCGAGGTTGAAAATGGAGAAGACAAAGATACAGCAGGCAAAAGCCGAGACAAAATGTCGGTGGTGTCTAATGAACTGAATCTCCTCAAGACAGACAATTCAAAGCAAGAGGCAGCTTTACTTGAGCAGAGACCATCTTCAATTGCAGCAGCACAAGGCTGCTACCCATTGGAAGTTCAGGGTCCTTCCAGCTCCAAGACAACAAACTGCAGGAAGAAAAACAACAATTTGATGACAAACACACCTAGCAAGGACTTCTTCCAAGATAGGTTTGTAACATCCCACCAAGAAAGTTCCACCATCGACTGCCAGGCTTCAGATTTTGTGGGGCATTTTCCGCTTCAGCAATTGAATTATGCATCCAATGCCAGGCTCCCCGCAACCTCAAACCCCATTCAGTGGTTCACCCAAACTGGGAGAACATTTGATATGAATTCCGAGTTCACCTCCAACGCAATATCTGTTCTTTCACCTTCAACCAGCTCATTTCTTCAAACGTCTATTGGTTACAAGCCTCCACCACTTACTTTTCCCTCCGATAATGTATCCATCAACTCTTTCGCAGTGAATGGATCCCGTTACTGGGAACCAAGTGCCACCAACAACAACAGCAATTGCAGCAGTGGAAGTAGTAGCAGCGCTGAGTTGCAAAGCAACAGCTCGTTGTTGGAGAACAGCTTGTTTTCTTGGGGATTGGCCGACTGTAGCACATCAAACAAAGACACCCAAATCCATCTGATGGAAAGCCAACAACCGGAAGACATGAAGTGGTCTGAATATTTTAATAACCCATTATTGATGGCGGCTGCTTTACAAACAACTCAAACTCCACAGTCTTTGTACAGCGAGATAAAATCAGAATCGCATTTGGTAAACGATAGTTTAAGTGCTATGTGGCCTCATAACAAGCAGCAAGGTCCTTTACAATCTTCTGATATATGTGGTAAGGATATCCAAACGCTAACTGCGGCCTTTGGACATACTTAGCAAGCCATTATTAACATGTCGAGCCTCTGGTCAGCGGCGGAAGAACAAAACTGCAGAATTTCAGTTACAAGAGGCTTCAAATCCTAGCCTGTTTTCTTTAGTACAGATGTGTGCCACATATTCTTCTCTTGTATATAGGTCAGAATACAGAACATTTTCTCAGCCTCTGGGTTTGATATATTTGTGAGGAAACATTCTTGCTATTACCTTTTTCTTTCTTCTTTTGTGTGAGGTAGAATTGCAAAACAAGGCTTGGCTTGTACCGGTGTCTTTTACTCTTCTTTTTTGTTTTTCCTCAATGCATATGCTCTCTATAATGTTGCAATTCTTTCTGGTGACCATTTTGGAAAATGTCTGTTAAACTTATTCATCCAGCTTCCAGTTACTCCTTTTACCAGTAATAATGTCAAATCTCTCTGTTAGACCATGGCTCTCTCTCTCTCTCTCTCTCTCTTTCTCTGTCTCTGTCTCTCCCCCCACCTCTCTAGGGCCTAGACAATTGAATATTACATGAATAATCCTCTTAATCCAATTTCTTTTTCAAGATTATGATTCAAATGGTTGCCTATCACTGTCTTCACGGGACGCAAATCTCATTCACCTTCATAACAGTGTTTTCGTTTTCGTCCTCGGACTATTTTGAGAAAATAAAGGAAAAAAATTATCATGACATCTGCAATACGTCTCATTTGCTTGATTTGCGAGACTCCGAGTTCGAGAGCAACTGCTATCTCTTCTCCTCTCTTCTTGTACACACGTGTGCATGCTCCCACACATGCGCGCGCACGAGCGCACACGCACGAGAGCGCGTTATGGGTGTCACCATATAGTCCAGAAGAGGGTGGCTCACAAATGAATTGAGAGTTGTTCACTTTGAAGTCCGTACAAAGAGATGGTGACTCTCAATCTAATAACGGCCATATGTTTTCTCCATGGCTTGTAGCTTCTTCAAGGCAAATAGCATTATCTTAAGGAGCACTTTGGAATAAATAAATAAATAAAAAAGGAAGAAACTTCCAAATGCAGAGGAAAAAAGGGATAAAAAAAAAAAAAAAAAGTCCAATAAGACTACTTATCTACCCAGCTTCTTGGATGCTGCCAAGATGCTTGGTATTAAAGACCAACCCCACTTGGTTGGCACCACCTGGAAAAGGTCTCTTCGAAATGCAAGACCAAATGGCTCGAACGGGAAGTGAGGAAGGGAAGAACACAAACTTTAAGAAGCAAAGGATCTTTATATTGCAAAATTGGTTTGCTTTCTGAAATCCAATGTTACTTTGTCTTGATCATGCAAGTTAGATGCATATTATGTGCTAAACCAGAATACATTGAATACAAGTTCTACAAAGTTATTGCGAATTGAACAAATAGCAACTTCCTTTCTGTCCATTAAAACTGTGGAGTTTCAGTTCAACACTTTGCGAAGATTTTGGGGGTAAAGAACATCCAACATATAACTAAATTTCCATAAGCAGAGCAGAAATTAATACATAATCAGGAAGCTAACTTGTCTAGGAAGACCAGAATGTAAGGTAGCTTCTACACAGGCAAACTTTTACAGTTGCCATCGAGGCATCTGAGTAATATTAAAAGATCACTCTGTTCTGCATATCTGTCTTGTTACTAAAAATTCTAAAATTCTGGTCTGTACTTTTGTTGCTCTACCCTCACTTAAGGTAGAGGGAAAAACCATGTACAAGAAAGAAACAGAAACGAGGCTGCTGTAAAGCAAAGCTATACAGTTTTTATCTACATCTGAAATAAGAGCAACCTAATCTGTTCAAGGCCACTACTTCTCTAGGAATACATCTTCGACCCAAGAAATGACAAGAAGTTCCCCCTCGCATCCCACTTTGCAAAATAATCAGCAACATCATTCACCTCTTTGAAGACATGATACACTTGAAGTGATAAGGAATTCATGATTTCCATAAAGCCTAACCGGTCATTATTGGAAAATGAAGCAGAAGCTAGAAGCAGTAAAACTAACAGTTTTCAGGAGAAATTAGCAGTTCCAGTTTGTTAAGAATTATAATACAAATAATAAAATCTACATATTCCCATTATCTTAAGCTTTTGAGACAAGTGATGATTGTACGAATGAGAAAAATAGCCTGCTAGTATGTATGGCTCGTATTTCATTTATATAGCATTTACAAGATACAAAAACAGAGGACAAAACAAAGGTTTACAGTTGTACAAGAAATAAAAGAAGGAAACTATACAGCTGTGAAAGAATCCTATGGCAATGCTATTTACAGTAGTGCAAGACTAACGTTATGCTTAAAATAAGAAAGAAATCACATCAGCTGTTAAGAGCAGAGATCTGAGGAGAAAATCATGGAGACCAGAGAATCATGGAGTTATGGCTGATATGTCTCTTAAGTGATTTCACACAGTTCTGTAAACTAGTTAAATTGTGGTAAGTTTAGAGACGTCAACTTCCTTCATGATTATCTATTCTTGCAAGACGAATCATGCATACTTTGAAGACTAATATGTAAGTTTCAGAACACCATTATGAAATTTTAATTGGAAAGTAAAAGTCAAACTCCACATTGAATTGCGGGTTTTAATGTCATGCATGATGCATCGCGCTGAAGTTAACAAAGGAATATGGCCTTAGCTGATTGCTCTTAAAAGTTGGGTAAAATACCCAAGCAAACCATACAATAGTCAAAGCAACAAGGAGAGTGCTTTGTCTTTGAAAAGTAACTCCTAGTAGCAGGAATAGGTTGATTTTGGTTTGCTTCTAATTAAAATGAAAATTGGAAATAATACTGATAACTTCTAACAGATCGAACGATATTGGTGTATTACCATAGCAATCAAGAGAACTCAGAAAAAAAAAGTTGATACTACTTTCTATCTCAATCTGATAAACAGTCTTTTCTTTACAAAATAAATATGTAAGACCATACCCATATTGAGTGATAAGAGTAGGTGGTTTATGGAATCCGATATTATTTGAGAAGGAAAAGTTCTTGTTTATAATAGTTTCAATAAAACTCTAATTATATCATTGGCTAGTCTTTTTAGAGTATAAGCTCAGTATTAAGGCACATGTTTCTTCTGCCTCAGATCTCACTGCCTCAAAGGAAGCTTCTCGTGAAATCGACTCCAAATCAAAACAGAAAGGAATAACCGAATCCTCATAGTGGAATGCTGTGAAAGACTGTAGAAATATTCTTTGTAACTGAATGCATTTCATGCATAGGATTTACGCCTGTAATAGTGGCCTGATATCGTCTATAAATACTGAGAAACTATGTACTACTGTAGCAAGGAAAATTCAGTTCAAAAATGAATTTGTGAAAAGGAAAGTCTGATTGAGCTATTTTATCAAGCACCTTTCGTGCACCTATTTTTTCTTTCCTCTTTACTCAGATATGACTTGGACCTCCCTTTACTCATTACACTAAATAAACATGAAACTGACAATAACCAAAGGATGCGAGTAGTGCCACCTTAAAATGTGTTGTCGCCTTGGTTTAGAAAAGTCTGTTGGAATAGTAAGTGCAGAGTAGATCGAGGATGTGAGGAAAGAAAAAAGTTAAAAAGAAAGAGGAAGAGGAGGAGGAGGAGAGAATTTTGGGCTGCCTTTGCTTGAACTTTTGGGCTGCTACAACTTGGCCTCAATACTTTTTTAGCATTTGTGTGGACTTTATTTCTCAGTTTGGATGGCCAATTGGGCCCATTGGGCCCCTTGTTTACTTCTCTACAGATAACCCCAAGTCCTTCCCTTTCTTTGAACTCCACATCCTTGGACCTTGTACCCCACTTCTTCTTTAGGAAAATACTTTAAACACAACAAAATTACACATCAATAAATTTATAAATTGATATAATTTGATGTGTTACATTATTTTATTAAATTATTTTATTGTAAAGTAGATTTAACAGATCTTACAAAACCATATCAGTTTATAAATTTAGTTTGTATAATCTTTATGTATATTGCAATTTTTTTTTTTCTAATTTGATTATTCATTCTTCTTCTATATTTGAATGTTTTAAATAAAAAACTTGATAAGTCTCGTTGCTACTATTGCTTTTCATCCCCATTAAGCAAATGATTTCATTGGCCAAAACAACCCCAACAACTAACAACTCGAGGGGGCGTTGGTCTATTTCTTCCTCATTAGATCAGGGACACGAGGCCATGCATACGTCTGGCATTTCCAGTCGACAAGCACTGATATTTATTATCACCGCAGTCCCAGAAAAACATCATATAAATTCTGCAAAAGGGCCTACGTTCTAATTTGTACCTTCTTTTTTTTTTTCTTTTTTTACGAGCAAAACACACAGAATGCCACTATATTTATTAGTAAAATAACAGTCTCCTTCACCGTCCTTCTATTCCTGAAAACTACATGAGCCTTCTTGATCGTGACTCTTGAGGAGAAGAAGATAATGCATGTGGGTCACCCATATCTTTAATTTGTTTAGAACTTTAATGGAGCCTTAAGAGTCTCAGACCAATATATATATATATATATATATATATATATATATATTGAATGCGAAGATAGCAGGAAAGTAACCTAAATATACTTTGTTTAAAAAATAAAAGAAATAATGCCACCTGTATGTACGTAACTATTTCCTTATTTATTTTAGTGGTTCTCAATCTGATTGAAGCCTCTTGTTGAGCATCGATTGGTAGCTACGTTAATATCAATCTGATCATGATCTTCTCAAGAAAGTAATGGTTGAAGCCTGGAGGGGCTTGCAGCTTTGTGTAAATTATATATTTATATTGCATTCTAGATGCAGCATGCATGGTCAAACTTGAGGAGTTCTTTCTTTCTTTCCTTTTTTTTTTATTATTTAATTTTATTAAGTCCGTTACGCGGTATGTACGCGGTCAATGCATGCTATATATGAAAAAATAGTAGTCTAATTAGGATATGTATTAATAGGGTTTAGACGACTCGGATTTATATATGAAATGATGATGAAGCTGATGAATAATTAAATGATAGAAAGCGATAACACAAAGGTGTACGTGTAGTAGTAGTACTTTATAAGGTGATTGAAAAATTAGGATCAGGATGGAGCTAGCACATAAACTTCTTTCTTGAAATACAAAGAATTTGTAACTTTCAAACTAATTTGTATTTTGCATGGATGGTATTCCTTAATTGGTCAAAAATGATCGTTATCAATGGATGTGATTATCCATCATGCATGACTAGTAGGATGGTTACACCTCTTAATTAATTTGCTGGTGCTATGACTTAATTGGGTTCAAATAGCTTTCAAGCGAGATAAATGGGTACGTATGAGTTAAGATCAGGATCAACTTAATAAGATCTTGAGAAAAATGTTTCATTTATCATGATTGTGAGTGAAGAAGATAATTAATTTACTTGATATATTTAGCTTTATTTCATTTCCCGATAATTAGTTATAAATAATTAGTACATGCGCGCGATTCCATATACACATACATATATATATATGTATGTATGTATATATATACATATATATATATATATATTCTCATCCCTCTGATCCTTGGAATTACCATAGTCTAAAACAAGTCTTGGAATCACCAAGAATTACAAGATATTTCTTAAAAGAGAAAATATATTTGTAACCGTGAATTGTGCAATTACTGGATAATCATTTTGAAAAAAATAAATAAAATATGAGATATAAAAAAAATTAATTTTTTAATAATAGACCTTACTTTTTTTCAAAATAATTACGCGACGTTTATGCATTTCATAATTATATATAGAATTACTTGATTGCACGAGTCCTATATATATATATATAATTCAAGTTGAAATTACTAGATTTACTAAACTACCAAATTTGTTTATTCCAATCTAAAAAAGATTTCATGTTTTATATTAAATAAATACTATTTATTATTTCAAATAAGATACAAAATATAGTATTCTCTGTCGACACTCAATTTATAGATTTCGAAAATAGATTTTGATATGACGTTAATTAATTAATATAATTCAAGGGTCGGTGTTTGCTGCTAATTTATATAGCAATCCCATAAGAGTTTTAGAGTATTTTCCAATAAAAAAACGTCGGCCAGATATTATAATTAGTAGTATAATTAATAATAGAAAAATGCAACATACACCAATATTTTTTTTTTAAGATTTGTATTTCTTTATTTTTTAGTATTATATTTGTTTATTTTTTATTTTATTTTTTAAAAAACATACAAAAAAATATATATTTAAAATATATTTACTCTATCGATATCGAATTCTATACCTTTTTTATCAGCAGCTTCAACACCTCCCTTAATAATATCAACAATCGATTCATTATTTATTTGTTTATTATTAAAAAAAAAAAAACAACAATAGTCGCAGATCAAATGTATGTGAAACATGGTGGACCCATATCTCTCAAATAAGGGCCAGGTGGGCATGTGTGATTGAAGAAGATGGTGCTGGTGAGTGGACCCAAGTGGGCCATGTGGTGTTGCAAATTTTTGTGTATAATAATGAAATAATTAATTGATTGATCAAAGGAGGGTTTAGGAAGACTGAAAACAGGAACAGGTGTCTCATCTTGATCTCCCCATACAGCAAACACGGTTCGTTCACACGTCCTCTGTCGGCGGGAGATAGAAGGGCCCAAAACCATGGATCCTGCTTAATGCACGCTATCTGGTTTCCAATACTTTTTAATTTCAAATACTGTTTTTTTTTTTTTTTTGGTTAGTGTTGCGTATACCTGTAATTTTATACTTAGGTCCTATTTGAATAGTAAAAATATTTTATTTTATTTTATTATTATAATTTTATTAAATTTTTATATAAAATATAATAAATAATTTTATTTTTTTAATTTTTAAAATAATAATAATAATAATAATAATAATAATAATAAATAATACTCAAATAATTTTTTATTCAATTTTCAATTTCCATCTAAATTAAACAGCACCTTTAGAGCATTGGCAATGATTTAGTTATTGACAAGTCTAAAATTTTAAAAGTTGAGGTTTTGATAGCCAAAACCATTGGAAGGGTTAATTCACATTAAACTATCTATTTAAAAGTTAAAATAATAATATAATATTAATTTTTTTAATATTAATTTTTTAATATTTTATAAATACACTTTATATATTAATTAATAATTTAATTTTTACTTAAGATTATTATTTTTCAACTACTTTTTTCATTAACCTAATTATTCAATAGTAGCCATTGGGAGTATTTTTAAAGTAAAATATTATTTTGAAGATAAATAATAGCTAGCTAAATTTGGAAAAAGTGATAGATTTACTGTAGGTCAAAAGTAGAGTCTTGAAGTTTTGACAATTCCAATACAGACAACTTTTAAACTACTTAGCTAAAATTTAGCTAAGCACTGGCCTTAGGCCAATGAAAGTGCTTTTATTTATTGATAGTCTCATTTTATTAGTATTTTTAAAAAAAATTTAAAATTTACACAATTTTTAGCAACTAACGCATCAGTATATATATAGTTATATAAGTAAAATTTATATAAATATAGATAATATTTTCCAATCTTTTTTCCAACACTGAGATTAGAATTGACTTCAATTTTACAAAGTTGTGAGCGATGATATTTCTTGAACAGTGAGTCTTTCATCTCTCCTCCACGTAGAAAATGAAAGGATGAATAATCCTCGAGTATGATCAAGTTCTTAATAAGGTCGATCACCCACAGTACCAGCTAATTAATAGAGCGATCGAGCTAATAGAATATTAGAACTGCAGATCAAGCTTCTACTAACAGATCAGGAAAGATCATTTAAAGCTTAATTAATTAATAATGAGAAAAAAAGGGATTTGAATGATCATGATATGGTTAAAAAGACTATTTATATATGTATTTCATTAATTAATTACCCTTATTGATTGAATATGAATTCAGCACCTAGCCTGCTAGAAATTAAGAACCTGGAAGGAAGTACTAATAAGTGTTAGAATATGTGGAGATGGGGTGCTTGTGGAGTTGGATGATCTTATAGAAGTTAATTAAGGTGTCATTCATACTCATGACGACCAAACCTAAACACAAATTCTATGATTTATATAGATAATTATTATTAAAAAATCCGAAATAAAAATAATTTTATAATCTACTGTATGTAATACAATAAAAAGTCGTGTAATTTAAGGGATTAATATTAATATCGTATGTCCTTATCTAATTCCAACTATATACATACATACATACATATATATATATATATATATATATATATTGGGCGGATTAATCTTTAGTTGAATGGCCAATGGTTTAGGTATTCGTGGTTGCAGGTCGCATTTATCTTCTCTTCTTATGTGCCCATGTTCACATTCAATTCTCAAGTGATATATATTTTGGAGCAATGTCCCACTCAAGACTGATGGTCCTAATATAAATGGTATTATATATATTTGTAATTTCTCATTTTGTCAATTTTATTTTTAAATTTCATAATTTATAACGTATCAATAACTGACATGTAAAGAATTAAGATTTTTATAAATTTTTCTTAAATACAAATAATATTTTTTGTCCTAATATTCCTTCATATAAATATATATAATAATAATAATAATAATAATAATATAGGAAGGGGAGCTACGTGTCTCTTGTCCAATGGTACATATGGGACTCTAGGCCAACATGGTCTCTGTATATATATCGTGAGAATTCCCTACACTATTTTATCTAAAAATACTTTACATGAGTTTGAAGATAGAAAAATAAAATGTAAATTCACCGTATTAAATATTATCGATAAATAATGTAAACATAATTTTTTATTGATGAAAATTAATATTATTTAATATATATAGATCACATCTCTCTATTCGAATTATAAAATGTATATAAATAATTATAGAACGTCAATACCCTAAATTTCCCGTAATATTGGCCAATTATCTGAGCGAGTCCTCTGCAGACCGAAACTATATCATATACAAGTTCTAACTTCTACCCCAACACGTACGTACATAGTTACATGACAACTACTACTGAATCTACGTTTACTCTACACTTATAAGTCGTAACTACACTATCTCCCTATTGTCACATGAGTCGTTTTGGTATGCTCTTTAGGACAAAATAAAAATGTAGTAATTAAACTAAAAAAAAAATGCGATTAGAAGATTTTTTGACCCTCAATTTTCAAAATAATCGAGATTATTAAACACCATCATACATTTATTTGCGCACGTAAATAGTATACGTATCAAACCAATCGAGCGTCAAATATTTCAAATTCTACATTCATTATCAATCATGTTGTGTTTCTACCCACGATCACAAATATGGATCAAATAGAGATAGTAATGAAAAAATATATTCATCATTTTATAATCATGTGACATTAGATGATAGGTTTATAAGTGAAATATAATAAATAGTCTCTAATTATATAATGTTATATAATGAGAGAATGATAAGAATTAAAATGATAAGTAAAATTATATGCAAAATATCAAAATAATTGAATACTTCCTCTTTGAATTTGGAATTTTTAAAATTTTATGTCGTATAATGGGGTTGTATTTGAGACGCTCCACCCCTTGTGCATGTTGTGGACTTATTTAAATAAATGAATGTCTGATTATTATATAAATAAAATATTGTACACATTGAGCACACGAGGTGACACCTAGAATCATTGATAATGGAAGCCACGAAGGCTGGAGGGGTAACTTGGGAAACAGGAGAACTGGTGCTACGGTATAAATAGGGTCGTTAGCTGCAGCTGTCGACTCTACTTCCATTTTCATCCTTTTATTGTCATCATGATTCATCAAGGCAGAAACAAATGATTCACAAAAGCCCAAACGCCACTCTCTCTTTCTACATTTATTATTCGCTCGCTCTCTCTCTCTCTCTCTACTCAGTTTTACTTTGATTCACTCGTAAACGCTTTACCTTCTTCACTTGTTTTCTTTCCAATATCTATTTTTCTGACTCGTGCTTGGTCTGGTGCTAGCACCAATAATTGATCAGACTTTAATTGTTTGGTACCAAGTTGGTATCTGCGTGGAGGAGACTGTTTGAGATGGCTTCAGATGAGACTATGACCATCCACTCTTCAACACAGGAAGATGACTACGATGAAGATATCTATGATGGGTATGATCATGATCAACAACCCCATCCCCTGATCAACCTGTCTAGGCTTTCCGTCTGTACGAGCAGTTCTAATTTGTACGAGAATGATCATGAAGATGATGATGATGATGATGATGATGATGTTGGCCATGGGAACTACTATCAAGCTGCAGAAGGAGACAATGGCATGAGGATGTTCATGTCACGCTTGTCCATTGAAAGCTTTGATGCAGACGAGGAATACTCCGATGAAAAAGAAGGCAAAGAACTAACGGGGTTGTCACCTGATTCCGACAGCGAACAGGGTTGTTTTTCACTCCCGGCGACACCACGTCGTAGGAACCGGGGTCACGGGCTGCTGAATCAGAATCATCAGCAGCTGATAGGGGTCAAAGAGTATGCGAGCGAGAATGAAGCTCAAAAGGGTCTTCTAGCAAGAAAGAAGACGAGGAACAATGTGAGGAGAAGGAAAATCATCAGGGAGAGACGTCCGTTGGAAAAAGCAGGTTGGGAAAACTTTGACTGCAACAAGATGAGTAAGAACAACATGATGATGGACATGGGCGGGATGGATGCCGCGGGGGTTAATAATTCCAATTGCCAAAGCGTCAGTGGGGAAAGCGACCAGGGCAGTGCGGGTGGCGGTGCTGGCGGCTGTAGTGGCGCAGGGGTGATGGTGATAACCAGGCCAAAGGGAGGCAGGAGGTCTCTGTGCATGGACTTGGAGGAAGTGAAGGCTTGCAGAGATCTTGGGTTTGAGTTGGAACACGAGCGCATGCTGGAGATGCCCTCTGGCCTCTCTATTTCCGGTTCACCGCTTGACACCAGCAGTGGCGGCAATTCCCCCATTGCCAACTGGCGCATCTCCAGCCCAGGTTAGTGCTCATTGCCACTCTCACATACGTGAACGCAAACACACAACAGGAGAACAATTATAATATGAAAAGACATTGTAGCTAGCTAGGCAATATGTTCGATTCGTACGTCTTGTGCACGCTTACATGCAATGCCTTCTTCTATCCATGTAACATTTCATTGTGTATGAATTTTCAACTGAAATTAGGATAATTAATTATGTTACATTCCTCCATAATTTAATCCCATACAAACTTAACGACAAATTTGATGATGGTGTTCATTGGTATAGCTAGCATGCGTGCCTAGCATGCGTGCTGTGGTGTGTGCATTTGAACCATTAATTCTTGATTGGCTTGAGTGAAAAGAAAGATATCATAGATTGCATATATCACGACTAATCGAGTGCTGAACGTACTGTGACTTAGGTGATGATCCACGAGACGTCAAGGCTCGGCTCAAGGTGTGGGCACAGGCTGTGGCGCTCGTATCAACATCTCGACAGGGAAGCTGACTACTTTTCTAACTTACATATATCCAACTTTTTTTTTTGTTATTTCTATTTTTTTTTTTTTTTCGAGCCTGTGTTTTAGTGGGACGAAGAATGTTGTTTCTTCATCTCTCTTTCGATATTGAAAGAGTGGTCCTTTTTTGCAGCGTTTCTTCAATTTTTTTCCTGGGATTGTTGGTATTTCATGAGGTGCAGTTTTCTATTTGGTTGCGCACTGCTTTTCAATTCATATGTAAATCTCCTCACTGTATATATAGCACTATAGCCAGATTGAGGATGGAACAGTACTGATGATAGACTATAAACACAGTTGATCAATACTAGTTAGATTTTCTGAAATTGTTTAGCTTTAGCATCTTGATTGACTCGATTACTTACTGCTTTGCTTGGGATCGCGTTAGAGTATAATTTCAACAATTAAATTTAACTGTGTCCGTCAGCCTAAGATTTCAAGACAAGTAGTGCTGTACATGTACACAACTCAAAACTCTTACTATAGACAATAATATTGTGAGTCAAGATGTATTGGCAAAGAAAATGCGCATCAGCTAGCAAGTAACCAAAAGTTGATGTGAGATAAAAAGGTGATGGATTAGACACAACTGCACAAAGGAAAATACCGTAAGTGATGCTATGTTTAATCTCAGTTTGAGGGTACTTTTATCGCATCATTCAATTTTCGAAACCCCAAAGGCGATTTCTGAACAGGCACCAAGGTGGTGCCATAGTAGTTTTTATTTCATTCATTGTAGTGAATGCGAACACCTGGGTACCGCTCAATTCAACACCAATGGTACACTTAAAAAGAGGAAACTGCGGGTGCAAATTTAGTTAGGCCTTGTGCTCTGCTAGTAATGAGTTAAAAAAATGAATGGATTTAAGCACCTTATGATATATAGCTCATGCAAAAACCGCCCCAAAAGTACAAAAGGTTGCCACTAACACTCATTATAGGCATTTAAACAACATGCTTAACCCAACATCCAACCTTTGGGATTCGAGGAATCACTTTCCCTACATCCACATCCATTACTACCAACATTAAATATCACAATTTCATATAAAAACGTAAAGAGAAATGTGGCTTGATTTGAAGATTTTGTGATGGTGTCAATGAAATCCATGATCTCTCTAAATGGAGATAGCATCAATCATATTCGACTCCCACGGGGCTAATTGGACCCCATGCGGGTACTGAATTAGGAACATGTTATGGGCATCAAGAAGACACTTAACAGATATAGGTGGGTAGAAGTAATCCTTGTGGATTGGGAATATGTCATGGTGGCTATAGCATCACTGCAGAAGAAGGCACTAATCTTAGTTTCTAACACCAAAATTGGGAGGAGAATTGAAAGGGTCTATCTAAGATATTGAAAGCCAAGAAACTCCGAAGACCATGAGCGTGTGATCTGTGTCTAATAACAAAGAAACTTCCTTTAGACAGACCGCACATGACGAATGACAACAAATTCGGTACTTTCTAGACTAAAGAAGGGTGGGTAACAGGAAACTCAATCACCTAGAAGATTGGTGCTTCAGAAATGGTAGGATGGGTACTTTTCTTTAGCATCATCAAATGCAAATCAATTCAATGGGAGAAACATGATACCACTTTGGTTTTCCTCAAGCCTTAAATTCTGACGTCCAATGTTTCTTCTCAAAATAACGGTTCAAAATTTTCATTTGCTGTCATTTAAAATCGGGCCACTTACAAATTACTTACAAGACCTTTGCTTCAGAACTACTTTGTTTTTTAGGTTCATGGAAGTTAGAAAGTCCCCCAGTATGGAAACCTAATTATCAGAAGTTGAAATCTCCTAATGGCACGTTCCATCATAAGTTTGACAGCTAATTGGTTGTTCTGGATTTGCATCTCTTAATTTAGGCAAACCCAGTTGGGTTTCTATGAAATAATACTATAATAGGATGCAATAGGTAATGCCTAGCCTAGGAGTTGGTGGGAGATTGGTCCTGTACGGTTTGGGAATTAAAGATTAACAATCGTGTAAACTCAAAGATTTTGAGGTCCTGTAAACTAATTTGGAATGAAATAATTCAATTGTCTCCAGTATAAGATTGTGAGGAGTGCTGAACTATGCTATGTTTGGGTCTGTGAGTTGCATCATTTCTGGACATTTGAGCCTGGGGAACCTTCAACTTCTGCTGAGACAACAGAACCTCATTCATAAATATATGCAAAAGAGATGAGCAAGAATGTGCTGGCTCTTATAGTTACACTCCTTGGCAAGCATGAATTTATCATTTCAAATTTCAATGAAATGAATTTTACAATTTCACAATTGAGAAATAGGACGCAGGGAAAATTAAGAAGATGTGAACAGAAATTGAATAATCTCGCACTCACTTGAAAACTAGATTGTGGCATGTGTTGTCACAGGGGTATGCACAGTCAATAGCTTTCACACCCACTCGATCAAAATACCAGTTTCCAACAGACTCTGCAATCCCCTGATAAATAAATAATGTAATTATAACATACAGTTCACACTAATAAAGCTTTTTCTTTTCTCAAGTACCAAAAACATACCTATATGTGTGCACGTGTGGAAAAGGAAAGCATATGTATGCATCAAGAGTGTTGTAAACATATTAATCAATTGAGCAGAGTCCACCCTAAATTTCAGAACTAAAATGTCGGTTACAATATATAGCAAATATTGCAGTCTGTCTCTATTCTCAACCCCGCCCCCTCTCCTTTTCTTTTTCTCTCGGGGGGAGGTTGTTCCGGTTTTGCTCTCTTGCTTTTTTTTAGTTGTTTTTCCAACTGATTTCATATTGGTGCAGCAACAATGGTTCCAAGCTTTGCAATATACCTAGTTGTGGATGTTCTTAAACATCCTACTTTTCTCCTGTAGCTTGTTCAGATCTCATTTACACATCACATGATACAAAAGTATGCTTACCAACCCTCAATTCTAAACCTACGGCCTCTTTCTACATGACCAGAAAATAAACGACGTAAAATTGCATATATATGATTTTTGTGATATCATCATGACAGTACAGTGACAGATTGCAATGGATATCAATATAGTGCAAACCTTATTTGCATTTTTTTTTATAATTAAGCATACCTTATTTGCAATTAGGGGAGAGTTGTCAGCGAACCATGTGTCCTGCCTCTCAGACTGGCAATGAGCAAAACAGGAATTTATGAATAATCCATTTTGACGGGACCTTGAGAAACCTCTAACGGCATTGAGCATTTGATTTCTAAACCCTGCTTTATAGAAGCAAAAAAGAGTGAAAAATAGCTTAATATGCCAAAATAAACATCTACATCCACGATTGATGCAATAAAGGAAACAAAACCAAAACAAAGTTATAAATTAAAGATTACCTTGGAGAAAATAGATCTGTGATGAACTACAAAGTGCATGGTTTAATTTGCAGTTATTCCAATAGCCACGAGGATCAGCTGAACGTGGAGCTAAGCTCTCTTGGAGCTATTGAAAACAAATAACATGAGATCTAATCATAGTAATTGCAGGTTATATTGGTTAGCAGAAACCATTTTAAGTAAGAGTATGATGATAGCACAAATGCACAAAGGGATCCAAACAATGATTGGATTGCTTGCCTCAGAGGTATTATTTTAAGCTTATCGGAAATCTACTGACTCTACCAAACTATAAGAAAAATACTCTGCTTTAGCAGTGCATTCATGCTAAGAGCCAGTACAGGGGACAGCTCAAAAGATGAATTTTCTAATACAAAGTAGCATTTGCAACTTGTGGGCAGTTCAGGAGGCATAGATAACTCATTCTCAATCCTCACCACTGATGTGGGAAGCATAGATAACTCTATCAATCATCACCACTGACATATAATTGGATGTAACTATAAATTGTTGGAAAGCAAAATAGAGCATAGAATTAAGCTCCCATCAAAAAAAAAAAAAGAGAGAGAAGGATAAAAAGGGTTACCTGCCATGCATCATAGGCTGCATTTAGAATAAATAATGGTGTCTTAACATTCGCAATCAAGTTCTGAGGAAAGAAGCACTAAGAGAGAGAGGGAGAGAGAGAATTCAAATATGTCAGATTCTCGGATTTTCTCTCTTAATAAAATTCACTCATGAAATTTCATTACAATCAAGAGAAGAGAGAATCACCAATGTTGGATCCAGGTGGTTGGTACAAGTATTCGGCAGATTCTTTTGCACTCCCTAAAAATTTATACAGATATCCATAAATGAAAGGTCAGACATACAAGGCAAGTGAAAATTTATTCAGAACCCATAAGATTTATATTGCTTCAATCAAAGGAAAAAAATCAAGAAGATGATTATTTGCGATTATAATACAATACTTCGGCAACTGAGTTTTACTATGTAAAAGGTAAATGCCACAGATATAGCTTGAAAATTTTCAGAAAAGAGCACTCAAGAAGTTAAATTCAAGTTTACAATCAAACCTATCAAAAATCACATGAAAAAAATTGTCTTAAGACTCTGAACTGGGTTTGACAACAATGGAAATGAAAAAATGATCATTACCTGTAAGTTAACCACACCTCCATACATATTCCTTAAAGTTCGCCCACCAGATACATCAACTCTATATGGTCAAATGAAATCATCAGTATACATTTTCCTATCAACAACTTGCATGCTAATAGAAGTTGTAAAAGATTTCCAAGTATTATAGCTGATTACGCATCAAGGAACAATCCAGCATCACTTAGACATTTCACTTTGGTAGTTCGTGGAAACAAGTCCCGAAACTCGTCACAGTGTAGTATGGAAGCTAGGCCCCCAGCAGAGCATCCAGAAAGAAGAGCCTGAAGATATATTTGGACAAAAAATAACCATTAAGATCAAATCTGAGTAAAAATAAAGAATTCAATGTTAAACAGTAAACCTGGTTAGCATTCTGCATTCCCTTGGACATTAACTCTTCCATAGCAGCTAACCAAATCCGCTGTCCTCGAAAATTGAGTTGTGCAGCCTAAAAATTGATAGTGGCACAGGTAGAAAGACCTTGTCAAACAATGTTGTATGATAATTGACATTGGAATGAAACTACACCTATTTTGGGGGTTATTATTTTGTAAATGACTGCATCTCACCTCGTAAATTAAGTGATAAAAAGAACAAAATACTCTGAAGGTCCAATTCATGAAACTGATGCCATGTATATATAAACGCAGTAGAAAAAAAAAATGTATCTAATGTTTCAGGAAAAAGTGTGAGGGCAGATTTTGTTCCAACCAACCTCATCCCGACTATCCCCATTGAAAGATGCCCCATCACAGTAACGTAGCTTGACTCTGTTCCAGTTGAAAAAATCTGCAAGCATAAGAAGCCCTCTGTAGGTAAATGCTCAGGAAAACAGAAAACAAGAACAGAGGGGAATAAATGAACCAAAGAAAATTGTTTGTGTTGAGAGAAAGTATCAAGGCTTTGAAAATAAACCGGGATTTTCTTCTGCTTTATTGCTCAATATTCCCGTGAATGGTATCAGTTTTTCCATAAATTTTGATGACCCGCGGCGAGTAGTTTTGCGGTAAACACAGCTTCTTATTGTATTACACCATCCCCCTCCCTACATCAACACATAATGACGTAAAGCCAGAAGCATTGGCCAAAACAAAGCATTCAAGGAATAGAGGGCAAGACAACTTTTAGTAACCACTTGAAACTACACAGAACCCATGACAAACAAGCAAACAAACACAGCCTTTAAAAATCAAACATGAATAGATATTCGAACCACCGTTCTTCAGAATATGAGAATTCCAACAGTTAAACAGGGTGCCACAGACCTCTAATTGAATGAGCCAACTGTTTGCACCAGATCCGCGACCACGATGCAGATGGTAACCAGGCAGCGTCCCATCCAAGCAAACTGTTGCAATAGAAGACAGCAAACAGAGAACTTATTTCCCACACAAGATTAAGAAGTTAATTAAATTTAGCAGCTAATCGGCACGTCAAACAATCGTGAAAACTTGAAACATGTAATTTCCTTCTTAACCAATGAACAGCTGGAATAGAAGGAAGGCCCCAGTTCGATTTTACTACATGAGATTTGATGCAGCATGTTGATGAGTGCAGCCACAAGTAGCGTGAAAACATTAAGCAGGACGGGGGAAAATTTTAGCATCAAAGCAACAAAGACATTGAGGCAGTGAATTAACAAGTTGATTGGATGATGATCCGAACCAACTTCAGTGCTGATAGCAATTAAAATTAATAAAACAATTAGAGCTGCTATGGCTCGCAAGAAAAGGAAATTGCTGTCCACAATCCCAAACCCGAATGTAAAACACGAAAAGTTATAAAAAAAAAAAACCAAAAAGAAGAAAGATTTTAGCTAGAAAGCAAGGGGTATGAACTATGAACGATGACAAGAATGACAGAATGACATGCACTTAAATATAATGAATATAAATTGCTTCCGAGTGAAGCCAATGTGCAAGACACGCAATACAAAAGTGTACATAAACAACTAGGCGCACGCACAGGAGAGAGAGAGAGAGAGAGAGGGAGAGAGAGAGAGAGAGACCGGCTCCTTTAGAAGCAGCTCCATAAATAAGAGTCAAGGGGACCATGAGGGGTTTGGGCAAGGAAGGTGATGCAGCTGCGGCATCATTCTCCAACAAAGAAAGCAGACCCTCCTTCTCTGTCTCTATTTCCAACTCTGTGACATTGAAGTCCTCAAAAGAACCACGTTCAGATCCGCTCAACACGAACCCAACAAAGCAAAAGGCATACCCCAGCACTGTCAGAATCTGAATCACCCTCATTCTTCTTCTCCTCTTCCTCTTCCTCCGTTTGTTGTAATTATCCAACCCCCGTCCTCACTACCCCTCACTCACTCCGTCATTCTTTACCACATGTTTACTATTATGTAAAGTAGAGCATAAACAAATGTATGCGAAATGCAACACAGGCCACCCTTTTTCAGTTTTTTG
The DNA here is from genome assembly GCF_001411555.2 of Juglans regia. Taxonomy (NCBI): domain Eukaryota; kingdom Viridiplantae; phylum Streptophyta; class Magnoliopsida; order Fagales; family Juglandaceae; genus Juglans; species Juglans regia. The sequence goes on from NC_049911.1 coordinate 26,670,566, forward strand.
TCCTTGGAAATTTCACTCCCGCTGCCCCGCCCGCAATGAAATGCAAGCTGTTGGGAATAAATTAATTTGTTGGTGTTAAGTATTCGCAGGGAAACATAATCAAAAGGGTCCAAAAAAGAAAAGAAGAAAAAGAGTGACAGTCTGTTTGCTCAATGAAACAAAAATAAATAAAAGGAAGACCTTTGCCTGTCCCTCTCTCTCTCTCTACTCTATGATCTATCAATGGACTGTATGTAGAGCTGTAAAGCCACGTCTCAATCAATGCAGTTTTTACGTTTTTCTTTTGGTGTGTTTGCTTTTGGGTTTTGAATTTATTATTGTTTTCTGTATCCATCAACGGCCGTCGGCAGTATCCTCTTGCATCCACCATTGTTATTTGTCGCTCTCGTGCTCTAAAGAATGGCTACCGACACGGTAACATGGACTCTCGTCAATAATTCGCACTAGCATTTCGTCATTTTGTTTTATTATTATAATTTTTTTTAATTTTTATATAAAATATAATAAATAATTTAATTTTTTTAAATCTTAAAATAATAATAATATTTTTTTTTAATTTTTATCTTTTATTTAAAACCATCTAATTTCATCTCTAATTTAAATAAGCTCTTATCACTTGAATTTTCTTTATATGGAATAGGCATCCACATGGAAGATGGTGTGTAACTGAAACTTTTGGCAATTAATTAAAAGCTCTTGTTCTCTCTGTCCACATCCATGTGCATGCTTCTGTTGTGTGTTGTGATATTGATGTTTTTTGCTACCATTTTACAGTTATTTTGAGAGAAGAATATTTGCTATAGGTTATAAAGTAGGGAACTTTTTTATGCAAAAGCAACATCTTTTACAAAAGTGGAGAAGTTTTTTATAACAAAAACTATGACTCTTGAATAGTGAATTTTTTTAAATTTTTATATAAAATATAATAAATAATTTAATTTTTTTAAAATTTAAAATAATATTAATAATAAAAAATAATATTTTATTTTATTTTTATTTTATCTTCACTCACTGGCCAAAAGGCACCTATGACTCTTATAAGTGGTGTCCTGTGTTATTTTGCTATCCTTTTTTCTTGTTGGTTCTCGATACTTTGTTGTTGGTTTTTGGCTATGGAGTTTAAGGTCCTTTTTATACTTGGGTTTTGAGTGTTCCTTGTAGCTCCCAAGTATTTTTTTTTTGTGGTTCTACGGTTTTCTTTCACCATTTGTGAGGGTCCTTTATATAAAATTTGAGAGGGGTCCTTCAGACATGTGGCATAACTTCTTTCTAAAAAAAAAAATAATAATAGAGAAATCTTTATGATCAACAACATAAGGTTGTCGTGTTACAAAGTGGTAAAATTTTATAGCTCCACAATTTTTCTAGAAAAAAATAAATAAAATGAGAGGTGTGAGTAGCAGATGGAATTTTAGACGAGCACTATCATAGAATTTTAGATATTAATACGAGATTTGAAAAAAATGATAATCATTGAAAATAGTTTTAAAAAAAAAAATAGTTATAATTAAAACTAACGGAAAAACAGTTATATTATTAAATATATAAAAATTTTAATTATAAATTATGATAATGAAATAAAAAATAATAATATTAGAGAAATTATGAGGAATGAAATAGCGAAGCTGAAGCTGGTCATGTGCTCTCAAACCTACTTTGGATCAATTCAGCCATTTCCTTTTCTTTTCTGTGCCATTAATTATAGGCGTCTGATGAAGGGCAATTAGCGAGCAAACTGATGAGGCCCAGCAGAAATCCACGATAATTTCTTTCCTTCTTCAAGTTTATTTTGACAGAAACCTTGATTGATTGTTATTCTATTTTCTTACTTGAAATACTCTGCTATTAAGTCATTTTCTCATTAGAATGAGACTTTCCTTTTTATTGTCCTACAAGTAATCTGTGAGTAGGAAGAGAAGGGGTTGTTAATTGTTGAAGAAGACACAGCTCTTCTTGTTTTATTTTCTTTTTCGTCTTCCGCTATGCCACCAGCCTCCAAAGTATTCCATTTTGTATTTGATTATTTATTGTCTTCACCCTTTTCCTTTCCTTCATATCTACTCCCTACTCATTGCTGGAGTCTCATAAAATAAAAACAAAAACAAAAACATCATCGTTTCAACTTAATTTGTTGTTTCTTGCACTTCCATGTGCTATATCGATTCCATTCACCATCGTGAGAATATATATATATATATATATTGCTGAGTATTTAAATTAAAATTTGTAATTTATTAGAATTTAAAAAACGATGCATCAGATTAGTCATTTGTCAGTCTTGCGTAATAAATCATTATTTTGAAAAAAATATAAATTGCCTGAAATAAGTTTTTTTTTTTTTTTTTTTTAATATTATTAAAGTCTAGAGTTAATAACTCACTCTATTATACCTTTCAAACTTGGGGCTTACGTTAGAAGAGAGTCGAGACAACATCAATTCAATTATCAACTACAAATTGACAAGAGTCACTCGACACCACAAAAATGAGCACAATCATTTTGTTGATAAACAGCCAATCATTTTCAAAACTATCTTTAACAATCATATTTTAAATGAAGACCATTTTTATAAAATGATGATACCTTTTAAAATTATTTTATAAAAATGTATTTCATTTCAAACATAATTGTGATTCTTTGTAAAAAAAAAAAAAAGAATTGTGAAAATAGTTGTTTCTTGTGTACTAAATAAACAGTGTTTTGTTAAATTAAATTTAAACCCCAATAAAACAAATAATAATAAAAAAAATTGTTATTTGTAATGGATCCAATGCTTCCCCCAAAAACCCATAAAAATCTCTCTAATGATTTTCTCAAAAAGTTGTAGTTTTTTCTTTTTTTAATCTTGCTTCCATAGGTCCCAGACAAGACTCTAAAGTCTAAACGAGAAACCCGTGAAAGAAGCAGCTTCTTGAGGACCTGAATGAATTAAAGATCGCTTTTCAAGAAAAAGAATATGAAGAAAGAAATATTCCTTGTGAAAAGAAACAAATGAATCCGCATGAAATGCTTTCATAATGAGCCGTATATTTTTATGATATGCGGGTGGATCCCTCATCTGTGCGTCCCCATTGGCAAAATACGAATGGTCACTTTTAGACTGCATAAGCCTGGACAATGAATCCACATGGTCTGCCTCTCTCTCTCTCTACATTTTTGGAACAACAACAAAAATGTTCTATGATTGCCAAGATGAATAATTGCATACAAGAATTATTACACATGTAAGATAATTCAATTTGAAATAATTAAGAATACAGACATATATAAAAGCATTCAATGACTGCATCTTGTTGACATCTCAATGACGGCATCTCTATCACCATTTGCACATGCAATCACCTGATCAAACATATATAAAAGTATTCAGGAACATGGATCTCCGTCTAAAAAAGGTATATTGCTGTGATTCACAGTTAAAATACAAAGTTAGCCGCATTAATCCAAGTATCTAGCATAAACTTCATGGATTCTATTATAGTCAATCAAGAACTGAAGTTATCTATCATACACTGTCAACTTGATTCACCCTACTCTGAATTAATGTCAAAATCCACAGAGCCAAGTTCAGGTACTAGAGGAGTTTTGCAATTGCCATGACTGCAGGCCAAATATAATTATAGCGTGTGAACCTATCTTATTAATTTTCACTTTAAACTCATACAACCAACCTAGAATATTCACAGTTTCTTTGGGCTCTAGAAAAGGGCATTGTCATGGAGGTAGAGAAACACAGATTATTATAGAGAACTATATACATGTCCAACCCATTAGATATTGTCATTACATATAAGTAATGTCCAAGCTACTTGTGAGAATTCCACTTTTTAAGTATATAATAAAACACTATATTATTGCTACTTGGAAGTGTTCCAGAAAATAGGGCAGGTGAGTCACCTCGGCACCTCATATGAACACATGCAACCAAAAAAGAATGGTGACATCCTTGACATTTAAAGGAGAAAAGAGAATGATCGGTGCTCTGTTAGCTTCAACAGATTTCTTTGCAGTGAAGCACACGAGTATGCTTATTATTGTTTCCCTACTCCCTCTATTATGCCATATTTATAGATATATAGACGAAAATGTTATAGATGTGAACCACAAACTTTCAAAGGGGAGAGAGAGAGAGAGAGACCAAAAACCAAAACTTTGAACCTCAATAAGCTAAATGTAGAAAAAAAACTCACCATTCTTAGGTAGTCATCAACAAAAATTTTAGGGTAATCCTGAGTGGCTCCGAATTCAATAAGATTTGATTACTTTTGTTGCCTCCTCGAACAAGAAATTACTCCAATTAGGATCAGTCTGCACTTTGATCGAAGACAAAAATACACCATAGTTAGGGGGAAAATCAGCACAAGTGTCAACAAACATTAGCAGAGAAATCATGAATTAACAACCATATCAACCATAAAAAACCATGCATGTCAAGTAAAACAGATGCTTTCACTCTTGATATTACTAAGCGACTGAGTCAGAAACTATCAAAAATATAAATTGGACTAGATCACCGCTTGGGGCACTCCGCTAAACTGTAAGCTTCTAGTACACATAATCCATTCTTGTTCTAAGCAGGTCTGATTTGACTAGGGCTCCAAACGCAAAGAATCCATATCACCCAAAATATAAAACATTTTCTCATTTTATTCAGGGTAGACACCCATTTATGAGAATTATCTAGCCACCAACATTTGGTTGAACTGGATTATCCCAACATTTTCAGACCCATTCAGGCATTTAGTTTTGACTTCCCATCAGATGAGGTCTTGACACTTTTTGTCAAGCAAAACCTCCTAAATACTTTCCTCCATGCCTCTGTGATATCTTTCCCACCTTCCCAACTAAATGGTTTTCTCAACCAAACATCTTGTCTAGCTTTGTTACTCCAAGAAGCACTGCCTACACCTCTAATTACAATGTTCTAGCATGTCAACCACCCACAACTATCAGTGGATTGAAAGAATTATAAAGGGCATTTCTATTCCAGAGCATTATCATCATCAGTCATACTAGTTACTTTATAGCAGCAAATTTGATAATCAAACATGCCGTGCATCACAAGTGGATTTTTCTCCTAGCCTTGTCCTAAAACTTAATTACAATACCTGATCCAAAAACTCCAAAAAATTTCAAGTTCAGATGACTGACTTTATAATGATGCGTGTATAAATTTTCTATTAAAATGTGACTTTACTAAACAAGCGAGAAAAGCCCTTTCTAGCATATTGGTAAAGCAACAAGCAAGGGACTGAGCTTCAGGAAGCCGCTCATATTAACCACTGTAGGTATGAACAGCCCCAGTCATTGATAACAAATGCCTGAGCCACTCCTAAGGCAATAGAAAATGAACCATGTACAGGAAAAAGTTAAAGAAACTATGACAGAATACAAGACAAAAAATAAGAACGACTACACATAAACTAAAAAAACTTCATTATACACAAAGAAAAGAGTATGCCTGCATGAAACGGAATGCAAATAACTCCTTGAACGTGAGCTCCAGCAACTTTTTGCCAATATAATTACGAGTTTCCTAGTCTAGGAATGCCACTTTACTAATTGGAATTCCTGTAACAGGAGAAAATTGATCCCATGTATTCGAACACCAGTAATCATAGAACAGATTCTCTCTTGCTTAATTTTTCATCTCCATTAAATGATAAAATTATTAGTGCTGGCATCATATCAATATGAAATCTCCAAAAGAGAATATTATTTTAATTGCAGACAAGGAGAAACCAGGAAGAGAGTTGTTCATTATCTCTGTGAACCACAGCAGGAAATATTGAAGGCATTTTTAAACAAAACATTGGCTCAACATGAGGGGGCCTCCAAAAACACCAGCTGCCACAAATTTTATTGCGGCATTAAATTAAAGCAATCATATATTTTGATGCTTTTAATAATAAAAGCCAATCTGACTAAACAGCAATTGCAGTTGATGATCTCAACTACTTGAAACAAGAAGGTGACTTTCTGGCAGTCATAAATTATGTTTTATGCATTTTAATAGATAAGCAGGTCTCTATGTGACTAATGCCCTTTTTTTGTCTTAATGAAACTGTAAGATTTTGCCCTTGTACTTCTCTGTTTGGAAGCTTAAGGAGCATTTAAAAAGCTTTGGTTCGGATTGCACATGCGTCGTAATTGAAGCAAAGTATAGGCTGTAGTGCCATTACCAGAAACAAGTTCTGTAGTTAAGACTTTTTTGCCAGAAAGATTGTCCACAACCAATGGAACATAAAACCCCTCGGTGCCAGAAAGAATATTAAGGAAGCCCTTTTGATTTGCTGACTCCAATTCATAGTCACATTCTCGAGCTAATTCTTCTCTTGCCACCTATGAAAATTCCAAGAAGCAATTAAGCATGCATTTCAAACAGTTCAATACATATAACCCTACATCTTTCTTAGCTTCAGCCAGCATCCTCCATGAATTAATCTCCATACCTAATCATACAAAAGAGAACTAAGGCCTCGTTTGGTTACACAAACCATCTCATCTAATCATTACAACTTTCACAAACTCCCACACAAAATACAATAAACAATTCAATTTTTTCAAATCTCAAAACAAAAACAATATTAAAAATTTATATTCTAACAATATTTTTACAACTTTCAACTCTTATCTCATCTCATCTGTGTAACCAAACAAGGCCTATGTGTCCAAATCATGTGGCAAAAGAGAGTGATATGAGCAAAGACTGAAACCTGTACTGACAACTGGTATAGAAGAGTGGCACGAGTTTGTTGGAGGATCAAAGAACAATAATTCACCAAGAATTTCATTGGTGACTTTAAAGACAGAAGGAGGTTGGCATGAAAAGTTGAGATAACTGGGCTTTGTGAATAACAATAAGCTGCTGGGTATCTTGGAGATTGCATGCGGATAAATATGGTGTTGAAGACTAACCAATACTAGGATTAAAATAATCAATGCAGATAAATATCAATGTACGACGCATTTTTTAATGTACTTACCTTTATAGCTCTGTCAAGATAAAGTCCTTCTGGTATTAGGTTTGTATAATCTCAAAGAAGTCTCACATTCTCTATGTCACTTTCAATACTATCTGCAACACCAGGGTACTGAACTTTCATTGCCACTTGCGTTCCATCCTTTGTGACAGCTCGGTAAACCTATAATTGTTCTAGAACTGTGAGGCTAACAGAGAAAACAAAATCTGAAAAATATCACATCTTCTGATACCCATCATCTACCATCTTTACTCTTATTTTTACATTTTTTTAAAGATGATTGGATAACATTAAATATAGGATGAGCTTCAGATTCAGGGGGAGGGGTGGGGGTTTGGTGGGACTAGCATTCAGGGAACAGATTGTACCGAATAATGTAGCAATGTCTTATCACCTGGCCTATGCTTGCAGCAGCTATTGGTTCATAATCAAAGCTAGTCAACTTCGATGTCCAGTCAGGACCCAATTCAGCATCTAAAACTTGATTAATCTGGCTCCTTGGTATCACATCTGCACCTTGAAGGACAATATCCAGAGCAGCCAATATCTACATTGAATCAAAATATGTCAAAAATATTGTAGCACGTATATATGTATATAGCATACATATAGCTTAATCCGTTCAAATGAGATTTCTTAATATTCTTTTTCTATTAGAAAAGCTTCTCAATGCTTGATGTGGTTGCCTGTGGGAAAGGAATGAGTGGTGTTTTGATGATAGAAAACGATTGTTGGTAGAATTCAGAGAGTTTTTCTTCTGAACTCTGTCTTTGGGCGAAAGTTCTTGTATTGAATGGGGATAACATGAATGTTTTTCCTTTAGCTTTTCTTAGCTCTTAGCTCCTAGTTCCTAGCTTGCATTTAGGTGTTTCAGCTTGTATACTTCCTGTGTATTTGGCCTACGCCTATTTACTTGCTTTAATAAAATCTCTTAATTTCTTATCTAAAAAAAAAAAAGGTTTCTCAATATTCTATACTCTAAGCGTATAAAGCAACAGAGAAAATGAAAAGATCAGAATCGCCATTTTCCTAGATTCCCCATAGCCTAGACTAAATTACAACTATAGACAAACAATGCCACGGAACCAGGCATTCATCTTACAAGATGACAGTTAGTGATCACTGTTTTCAGCAACTCTCTTTAGATTATATTATCATAGCACTGCAAATTTAAAAGCCATGCAACAGAATTTATTGCATTACAGTTTGTGGAACATACAGAAAGCTTGAAAATGTATTGGATCTCGATGTTTTCAACCCCAACCTCGGCTCAAAAATCCTGACACTATGTAATTGATTCTCATGAGTATGCGAGAAGTTGGAACAATTATCATTATAAAAATGAACCTCTTCATTTGACTATACCGAGCAATCAAATTAAATTGCACAAAGGAAAATAACTAGAATACCGGAGGAGGCACAAGCGATTCATCCTGTATACTCAACGTCTGGCCTATCTTGAGCGCTGCTCCACGCATTCTGCAAAGTGCAGGGGCCAGACGTTGTGCAGTTTGTTCAGAGAGGAATGGAGAGACCGCAGATTGCTTGTCTTGTGATCGTGGCGAACCAAAGACAAGCCTCCTGGCAGAGTCCTGAACAGTTCCCCATGCAAGCCCCGCTCCAAGGCCAGAAAACCTTAAAGAAAAGTCGGAGAATTTTGAGTCAGTAATTGATAAGCAAAATTTGACATTGATATACAATACTACCATCATAGAATAGCAAGTCATATCATAAAGCACGAAGGAGGCTACAATAAAATTGGAACGAATAGATGCAGAAAAGAGCACTGACCCAAGCGCTCTGGAAAATGGGGTCGAAGGAACTCGCCTCTCCCTCGGCTTCCTCCTCTTCAATACCACTTGAGCATTGTCTTTCTAGTTTCTCCTCCAAATCCTGGGGCTCACCTTCTTTGACCGATCCAAACGCCTCTCGAGTATCCAAACTCTCCGCCGCATAAGTAGAAGACGAAGAAGAAGCAGCTTCTGCTATATTAGTAAGAGTGTCATTGTCATCATTAGATGATGATGGGTGTTGTTGTTGTTGAAAAGCTACAGACTCCTCCGAGGACGAGGAGGAATCGTTAGCAGTGGTGGTTGAGAAGTGAACAACGGAATCGGGGTTGGAGGAGCTAGGGTCCGAGAGGCGGCGGACGTTGCCCTTGGTGGGGACGGAGAGATCAGTGGCTGATACAATGGCTTTCTTGATTAGGTGTGGGAGATCCCCATTCTTGGCGGCTTCCAAGGCTTGGGAACTTATCACGAACTCCTTGGCGATTAACGATAGCCCATTCACGAGCCTTCCCAACTCCTTCAACGAACCCATAAAAGACGTTAACTATCTGACCAACTTCTTTTGCGTTTGCATTTGCTGCTGAAGTTTCCCTTTAAAAAGTGAACAGATACAGACATGGTCCATGGACGCCCACGGAGGAGAAACTAGAAAGCAAAATCTGATCAACTTCATGAACAGGCCCACCCTGGGCTTTGCTCGAGTTTTTTTTATTTGAGCAAAAATCTGAAAATAGTCGGAGTCGGAGTCGAGTTGTCAACTCGACTCCGACTCCGACTCCGGCTCCGAATTCAAGTTCAAGATTGTATGTGTGTATATATATATATATATATATATATATATATATATATATATTATAAAAATATGTATTTATTTATGTATTTATCATATATAGTATTGTAATTATATAGCTATATAACTAGAATTTATATAATTAAATTTAATAATATACTAGTATGAATTAATTATTATAAAATAATTTACTTATACTATAATATAAATAGACTAATGATATTTTAGTATATATAAATATTATAATATTATTACCATACTATAATCAAGTATAGAAATAAGTTAGATACTAACATTTAAATAAGTCTAGTATAATAAGTTAATAATACATAATATTACTTTACTAAAGTATAATAATATGTAATTAGACACAATAAAATCTAATATATAATTGAGTTAAAAATAAGTTAGACATTAGTATAATAACATGTAATTAGACATTATAGTATATGTCTTGTATAGAAATAAATTAAACACTGGTATATAAATAACTAATAAGTCTAGTCTAATAAGTTAATAACATAGAATATCAATTTACTAAAGTATAATAAAATGTAATTAGACAGTAAAAATAATATGTAATACTATAGTATGATAGCGTGCAATTAGACACTGTAGTATATGTCTAGTATAAAAATAAGTTATATATTAGTATAAAAGTAAATTATCAATGAATAATTTAGTTTTAATTTTTAATTTTTTTGAAAAATTGATTTTTTTAAGAAGATGACGGTACCCCAATTTTATTGAATACCCTCACTTATGACGGAGAAAAATCGTGATTACAACTAGATACCTAAAAGATACAAATAATCATAAAAGGCCAAAACTCATGCATCAAAAATCTAAAACACCCAACCAAAATACAAAATACTAATGAATTTCAAGGTAAACACAAAAATCAAATCTAGACAAAGAAGACAACGAACTCTAGACAAAAGCAGATAAAAACCTGCAAGAAAAAGGCACATGAAATTAAGAGTAACAAAGCAAATAAACCAAAAACATCTTACCAGGGAGAATACTACGAGATCCACAAGTAAAGAAGATCAATTATATCCATATACGAAGAATACCATTTAACTTTCTGGGCAACATATCATTATCATAAGATCAATCAGAATTTAAACTCTCAACTTCTCACTTGGCAAGAAAATCAGTCATAATATTTCTTTCACGAAAAATATAACTCACTTTATACTCCATGAAAGCCTACAAAATATTATTTTTTAAATAGGTTAAATATGAAACTAAAAAAATAGAAATTCAAAGTTAAAAATTTAAATCCGACTCAACTCCAATAAGTCGGAGTTAGAGTTAGAGTCAGAATTCAAATTTTAACTCCAACTAAATTGGTGTTCAGCATTACTTTTCAAGGCCATATTTTTTACCGTCAGTTTCTTAAGAGGTAAGAGAATGGAAAATGATAAACCTATTGATTTTTGTTTTTTATTATTTCCTGGTCAAAGAAGTGTTTTTTAATAAATTTTTATTTTTTTTTTAAATATTTATAGGTTTAAAAATTGTTTGAAAAAAATTGTACTATCGGTTACTTTTCTTGAGACCCACTATCGATGGGTATAGCAGTCTCGTAGGAGAATATATTGTCCTGAATATCGGAGGGAGTAAACTTCTTACCAATAACCCATTTTCCCTAAAATATTGGAAAATGATACTATATTTCGTGATTTTATTTTTTCATTTTGATAGTATATGTATTTAATTTTTTTAATAATTAAAAAAATAACTATTGATATATTGATATTTTTTTTATTTTTAAAAATATGAAAAATAAAAATAAAAATAGATAACATTCGGCATAAGGGCACGCTGATGGCTGGACGACATAGTAGCAGTCCCTCAAAGATTAGGGGTAGACTAGGGGTGCCCAGGGTGGGTCGGATGGGGGTGTTGTTGTTCTGCCCAATGACCCTTTCACACATATAAGCACTCTCATTGGATTAGTCAAAATTAAATGACAGTTTTGATGAATATAAGATAAATTTGACTTTTGACTATTCCATTTACATAAATCTCCACATTAAAATAGTTATTTTTTTATTATATAATAATAAAATAATATAAGATGAATTTAGTTTTAATTATTCACATCAAATCTCCACAATAGATTATACATTTATTCATTATATGGTAATGAATAACTAATAATTTCAAAAATATTTAATTTTTTTAATTATTAATTTATTTAATTTTATCATATTTTACTATTCTACTTATTATATGTTAATTAATAATCATGTTCTTATTAAATTAATATATCACTAAGTCAAATTAATATATTAATTGTAATAAAATATGTGATAGAAAGAAATTGAGAGATAAATAATTAATAAAATATATATTTAATGTATGTACAGTAACCTTCAAATTTGAAAAAATTTTTGAAAGTCATTATAGATAAATTTCAAATATTTGAAATTTGACTAATCTAATGTGATCATATTTTACTCTTTAATAGCTAAATACTTATTGAATTTAGTTTTTAGCTAATCCAATGAGAGTGCACTAAGCTGTTTATTTTATGAAGTTTCACTAAAATAATTCTACGAAGCTCGAGTAATTCCAAGTTGTAATTTTGGCGAATGTTACAAGAGAAATGATATTTTTAACGTTAAGAATTTTTGCGGACGTTTTAAGAGAAATAATATTTACAGTTTTAGAGTATGTAATTTTTACATATATATATATTTTTTAAAATAAACATAAAATTCATATGAAAAAAATAATTTTTTAAATAGTGGATCCAACTTTTTTTAAAATGAATATACAAAACTTACACACCTTAAAATTATGAGTAATGATATTCTTACATCTCATTTACTATTAGTTTACTACTTAGCTATTTTTTTCATTTTGCTATTTGAATATAGATTAAAAATTCTAAAACATGACCTTCTTACATAATCTAGAAGAAAATAAATTCAATCAACTAACTTAATCATGTAATTTAATTAAAAATAAATTTAATTTTATAAAAATTGATTCAAAGAGTAAAAGAATGTTAATTTTTATAAAATTGAATTTATTTTTAATTAAATTACATAATTACATTGATTGATTGAGTTTATTTTCATTAAAATTATTCAAGAATGTCATCTTCTTGAATTTTTAGTCTAGATTTAAATAGAAAAAAGAAAAAAAATAATCAAATAGTAAAACAATTATAAATGAGGTATAAGGATATCTTTATCATAAAATTATATAGAATATTACTCTGATATTGCAAGAGTGCAATTCTTAGCGGATCAACCCAATCGTGGATTATAGGACTTCGTTTGGAATCTAAATTCATCTCAACTTATAATTATAATTTTTTTAAATCTCAATATAAAATATAATAAATAATTTAATTTTTTTAAATCCTAAAATAATAATAATAATAACAATATTTTATCATCTCAACTCAACTCAACTCAATTTAACATCCAAACACACTCTAAATCCAGAACCTAACGCAAGCCCATGTTGCAACTAGGGAAGGGAACGCGTGGGCTGAGTCGAGTACAGAAGTTACTCATGATCAAAAACAGAATAAATTATATGTTTACTCGCTAATTTGAATTTAGCAAAACTCCTTGCACACTATTTGCATGGCTAACATTCTATCATCAAACATGTTAAAGAACTATACATAACAAGCAATTTAATTGGCTTCTAAGAGGTCAAGATCACGAGAGAAATCATTACGAGTTGCCTCGGTGATAAATTTGTTACAAGTTGGTGAAGAAACAGAAACTAGCTTATAGGGGTGTAGAACCAGGCCGGATTTTTTTTCAGTCTGGTTTAAAATCTGGAATCTGAGTGTATCCAAGCGGTTATCCTCTTAGATTACATCTGGGCAGTTAAGAGAAATCCGAATCTGGTTATGCATCCAGTTTTATGACCCGATTATCCGTAACCAGGTCCATTTAAAAAAAAATGCTATAAAAATATTTTTTAAAGTTTAAACAGATTTTTTTTTAATTATTAATAAATCCATATTAAATTCGGTTACAATCTGGATATTTAGATTTATAGCAAAAAAAAAGAAAAAAAATCTAGATATCCAATCCGGATATTGGATATGGTTATCCGCTCGGATTAATCCGGACGGATAACAGCCCGATTTGTAGATTTTGGATCCGAATCCCGTTATGGCCGAATATCCGGATTCGGGTCCGGTCACACCCCTACTTGCTTGCAGGATCAATTTTACCCAAATTTATTATCTTGAATGATAAAGCAAGGAGAAAAAAGATAGGTATTATAGCACAAATTGTTGGTACATAAGGAGCTGCAAAATAAAAAATAGTGAAAGAAAAGTTTGTTTCAAGGCGCGTTATGAATGTCACTTTCCTTAAGACAATATTAGCTCTCATCAATAATGGTATGCCACGAGTTACAAATAAATTTGCCTCAAAGATACAATGAAACTCAGAACAAATATGTTTATCTAACTGCGTTATGTACACGAAATTAGATTTCGAATACCATCAGATTTTGCTATTCAACCAAGAGATTAGAAATATATTCTCTGCAAAATAAATAGATCATAATAACAAGTTTTGAAGAAATAGAAACTTTTAGGAGAGAGAAAATTTTGAAATTGCGTTCCTGAACTCTATCATTCTATGTTTAAATTCGTAGGCCAATGAGTCTATTTATAAAGGACCAAAGGATGTGAATGAAAAGCTGTAACTTTTCATTTTTATGTAATCTAATACGAACATGTATATTTATCCTGACTGTTACCAACTGACATAATTGTTGGACTCAATCCAACGGTCACATTACTTCCCTCCATCCAACTTACCCAAGTTCAAGACCCAACTGCTGCTCCACCTTTTGCATTTTATTTTGCAACCTGTGCGCCAAGTGCTGACAGTGCCTTGGGATCCATCCTCTTAATAAATCAATAAAAATCTCATTTGTAAAAGGGGTGATTCGAACCCTCACCATGAGGATCAATATCATTGAGTCATTGGCTGCTTAATGTCTTTGTGTAAACCCAATTTATTATAAGCATAATCATAGCTTATAAACTTTCCATAAATTCTCTATTTTCAAAATAATTCATTACTTCGAAAAATAAATCCCAACATATTATTAATAATAAATATTATTTTAAAAATATTTCAAACAATCCCTCACTATTTTCAAAATACATCATGGTTAGAATATGAAAACTTATACATAAATGAATGTACCTTTTGGACTTAAACCTTCACATAGTGAGAATACATCAAAACTAACTAAAATGACATAGTAGACATATTTTGAACTAGCGATTCTATACGATTAGCCGGATATATCTCACATATAAATTTTCTTCTCTTTGGGTAGTTCATAAAAGTTGACACGTGGATTGACCTTGTGTCTATATCTTGATTTCATGAGCGCTCTAGAGACAAAACCTATTTTGTAGAGGAGGAGGCACCACCCCCGACACTCATAGGTAAACTTATCGAAAGTGTCATGTAATTAAACAGTTTAACATAACCATGCTATAAGTCTATTAAGAGCTTATTGCTCAGCATCTCATTTTCATTACAATACCAAGCACTTAAAACTTTGGGATGATAAATTAGTTTGAAAAACTAATTTTAATATGACAGTGCTTGCAAACCACGAACATATAATGTACTTTGCTCATTGAACTTAAGTCATGATTTGTTCAAGAGTTTAGTTGAGTTTTCATTATTGGTATTTTATTGTTTTGGCTTTAAACACATCCATTTAATGTCCCACATCAAATTTCTTGCAAGTTCTTTAGTTAATGGATATGCCGTTCTAGCAATATCTTATAAAATCAATCGTAATCACTCTATCTGTGAGTAATTGCCTTAATATACCTAGACTTGCCATTATATATATGGCTTAGGCTCGTGACAATATAGTCTGACTGTCACAATGTAAAGACATTGGTGGCATTGACTTTTGCCAAATCCGATATCTCTATCAATAATTTATTAGCCACTCTATCTCTTTGTTACAAGAAGCCAATGCTATAAACTTAATCGTCATGGTTGAGTAAGTTATGCATGCTTGTTTCTTTTATTTTAGGAGATCTATCCTCCACCAAGGGTAAATATCCACCCACTAATTGATTCGATCATCATGCTCAGTTCCCAACTGGCATCTATATTCCTTCTACAATCGAAGGAAACCTCATTCTATAACCGAATGAAACTCGATGTACTCAATGCCATAATCTATTATATTTCTCAAATACCATAAAATGTTTTGTACATTTATTTAATTAACTTGGTTCTTTGAATGCATTATATAAACATAACAATGTATATAAAAAAATCATATATATAAGTCACAATTTTTTTTATTTGTTTGTATGCATATTCATAAATTAAATCATATCATTTCTAGGCTTCTAGCATTAATGTGTTCTAAATAACAATGCCGTAAATAATATAAATTAAGTAAAATATTAATTTAATTATTAATATCAAATTTGAACATGCAATCACTTAGATATCCCTTCCCCATGAAATTGTTATTTTTGGTCAGCACAAATTTATCTGATGCAAAAATCAATTTAAACTCATACTTATTTAGAATACTACTAGATATAAGATTTTTTGTCTCTTCTGGTACATGGTACACGTCTTTGAGAGTAAGAACTTTTCTGGAGGTAAACTCCATTTTTATTGTCTCTTTGCCTTTAACTACAGTAGGTTATGAGTTCCCATGTATAAAACATGGCAATCTTCTGTTGGCTTGTACCTCTTGAACAAGCTCCTGTCTTTACAAACATGTCTTATCTCCTTCAAGAGTGTTAGTCTCATGGCCTCAGAATTTTTTCTAGAACCAGAGTTATGTCATTTCTTTGTAATGACCCTATTTACCAAAATGGAAGCAACTTACTCCCAGATTCTTCTGATTCTCATTTTGAAAGTGACTTTGTTTTCTTCCAAAATTATTCTTTTTCTTCTGGTTTTCATATCCAGATTCATTGGGTTGTCCAGGTTTGAATCTTTCCTCTACCATGTGCATTTGGAAGTCAAAGAGTCACGCTCTTCATTATTGTCTCTAAGCCTTATCTCTTCTTCTATACGAAGATGTTGGCCTAATTCTTCTAGTAACATTTCCTCTATTTTATGTATCAAACTTCTTTTACAGTTTTTTCATGATTGAGGAAGTTTATCAATAATGAAAGAAACCGATATGGATTCATCCATTTTCATCTCATGTTGAGAGAATTGATTAAGAATATGCATAATTTCATTGAATTGTTCAACAACAGGCCTAGAATCTACCATAGTATAATTGAAAAATTGTGTAGCCAGAAATTTCTTACTTGTAGCATTTTTCTAAAAGATACTTAGCCTCAAGTACCTCTCATAGATCCTAGGCGGTTGCTTTGTTTTGGTACGTATCAAACAATGTGTCAAACATTGCATTGCAAATATGTCCCTTACAAATGTAGTCATCTAGTTCCCATTTAACCATTGCCTGATTTTGAGCGATTATCTCATCTTCACTTACAGACGGCCTAGGAGTGGTTAGAACATATAGCACTTTGAGACTGACCAAAAAGAAGTGCCTTAAAACGTTCGAGTTTTACAAAATCTGAAGCAAACTCTCTTAAACTATTTGCCATTAATAATCAAATATTGTCTTAAGATTGTTGGTACATAAAGGGTTGCAAAACAAAAAATAGTGAAAGAAAAGTTTGCTTCAAGGCGCGTTACGAATGTTGCTTTCCTTAAGACAATATTCACCCCTACCAATAACGGTATGCACACGGGTTACAAGTGAGTTTGCCTTTAAGATACAATGAAGCCCAGAACAAGTCTGTTTGTCTAAACGCGATATGCAAATACAGAATTAGACTCTGAATACCCTCAGATTTTGTTATTCAACCAAGAAATTAGAAATATGTTCTTTGCAAAATAAACAGATTCTAATAACAAGTTTTGAAGAAATGGAACTTTTGGGAGATAGAGAATTTTGAAATTGCCTTCTTGAACTCTATCATTTTTCTGTAATCTGATATGAGTATATTTATCCTGATTGTTACCAAGTGACACAATTGTTGGACCTAGTCCAACGATCACGTTGCTTCCCTCCATCCGGCTTGCCTAAGTTCGAGTCACAACTGCTGCACCTTTTGCATTTTATTTTGCAACCTGTGCGCCAAGCGATGGCAGCGCCTTAAGGTCCATCCTCTTAATAAATCACTAAAATTTCTATTTGTAAAAGGGGTGATTCGAACCCACACCATGAGGATTAATGGTGTTAATCAATATCATACCATGAGGATTAATGGTGTTAATCAATATCATTGAGCCATTGACTGCTTAATGTCCTTGTGTAGACCCGATTTATTATCTACTTAATTATATAGAAGTTAAGTTTTCAATTGCTGACTTGACATTCATACCATAAAATATGGGATGAAGGGTGCAAAGAGAGACTTGCACCAAGTGAAAAGATTCAATTGCTGACTTGGCATTCATACCATAAAATACGGGAATGAAATGGTGCAAAAGAGAGACTTGCACTAAGTGAAAAGAGAATGTGGCCAAGCGGTGAGTCCATAGGGGTTAAGTGAAGCGGCAAATGCTATGCCCCAGTCAATCTATTTTTGAAGTAAAGATATTTCGATGATTTCACATGTCAAAGGTTAAAACATGCTCCCAAAACTCAATTCCCGTGATATATAGAGGCACAAGGAAAGGATGCTCCCCGAATCAATAATATCTATATTGTTTAAGCCCCACGTGGTGCTCTTTTTGTCATTGATGGGGCCAATTATTGATAGAGAATAATATATACGAGCCTATAACCCACGCAATGCGTGAATTGTTGTGTATGTTGTGTATAAGGGAGAAATATTTAGAAAGAGATAAGGTTTTATAGTGGAAAAATTAGAAACGATTTACATGGTGGTTTATTTGACGAAATAATATAAAAGTTAAAATAGTGTCTTTGGGGGAAAAGTTGAATCAGTTTATATCTTTATATGTAAGAAAAAAAATAAAACTTAAAAGTTACAATAGTTCATACTGAAACATTACTTTTGAAAAGATTATCGCTCCATAAACATAACATTTCAAGTTTAATGAGTAGAATGTCACTTTAAACCGATTAACGTTTCATTATGAACTGTTATAATTTTTAAATTTTATTTATTTTCATATATATAAAGATATAAACCGATTTAAGACTCTACTCAAAGACACTATCTCAACCTATATATTGTTTCGTCAAAATAAATCGCCATATAAACCGTTTCGAGTTTCTCCACTATAAAATCTTGTCCCTCTCTAGATCTCTCTCCCTCATTTTCTTTCGTTTGTTCCATCAAAACAAATATGCATCCACTACAAATTAGAATAATTCATTCTCGCTTCTTTCTCCTCAATTTATATTTTGTTTGAAAACTCATATAATGCAAGCTAGGCATGCACCGCATTGTATATTAATTTTTCAATATTATAAACGTCTGACCATGAATTAATTTATCGGTAAAGTAAATTCATTTTATATAGATGTAAACTTTTTAGTCCATTTTTTTATGTATTTATATATTGATCAATTATTAATTAGTTTTAAATTGTTGTAATAGTGATTATATATAATGCATGTATAAATATAAATCTATAAAATTCAATATACACAACAATCTATGCATTGTGCAGGTTACGGGCTCGTAAGCATAATTCATAGCTTAAAAATTTTTCATAAATTCTCTATTTTTAAAATAATTCATAACTTTTAAAAATAAATCTCAATATATTATTAATAAAAAATATAATATATATTATTTTAAAAATATTTCCAAACACAAATGAATATTACGAGCAATATATATTTAACGCTGATAATCGAGTTGATCTTCTCT
Source organism: Juglans regia (assembly GCF_001411555.2). Taxonomy (NCBI): domain Eukaryota; kingdom Viridiplantae; phylum Streptophyta; class Magnoliopsida; order Fagales; family Juglandaceae; genus Juglans; species Juglans regia. The sequence continues at coordinate 26,689,994 of NC_049911.1, forward strand.
GGGCTTTCAATTCATTCACTACAAATGTACGTGTCGATGAGAATGCGACGAAAGAGTAGTATCGACTGTACTTTTGTGAAATTCAAGTTCCGTGACAAAAGGTAGGCTCGAGTGGCTCTATGGCACCGCTTCCAGTCTTGCTTGGAGCTATTAATAGTATAAAATATTATATTTTTTTATTTTTATTTTTTATATATATATTTTTTTTGACATTATAAAATATTTAAAAATAAATAAAAAATTATAATATTATTAAAAAAATATTTATTTAATCACTAAGTAAAAAAATTTTAAAAAAATATAGTGGGATAAAAAATATTTAAAAAATTAAAAAAAAAATATAACAGTATCGGTAGCGATGAGAGTAGCTTTTTCGGAATGATATTAAGAAGGCGTGCAAATAGAATTATGCTTAATTTCTAAATTATGCTTAATTAAGACGCCTTAATTTCGAATCTTTGCTGTTGCCAGCACTGTCCAATATTGTAAAGAGCATCTTGTTCCGGCGAAACGAATTTTGTCGTTCTAACATCAACTTTCCACCTTAAGTACACTTGCCAACCTGCAACTGAATGGATGGTCAGGATTCGACTTTGGAGTTGATGCAAGCTCTGGTTCATGGCCACGTTAAAAGGGCAACATATATATGCAATGCAGCCGACTTGAATATTGCAAAAGACAGGATATCTTAAGAGGTCCGATGCTATATATATGTATATTATTATGCAGAATGCATGTTATCATGTCCTCTATCAGAATATAACATATATATATATATAGCTATTTGATAGTTTTATGTTCCATTATGCCTTAGAAAAAAGAATAATCCTCATCTTTAATACCCCACTTATAGGTAATATCTCACCCACATATCCATGATTCCAAGATACCCCACCAGGCTGAAAGTATTCGCATGCAGTCCTTTCACTAACATATACAACTCCGTATCTTTTTGTTATATATGGATATGCCTTAGAAAATTAAACCAACTCATGATCCATGTATGAGTGTGTTGTGATGAGAGAGATCTCTCATATCAAGCATATATATATATAAATGACGATCGAAAATGATGGGTAACAGAAAGCAACATGACTCTCATACAATGTATACCAAAGAATTAAAGATAAATATGCTTAACACCTCAGACAAGATCGCATGCGTCACTTCTCGCATTCCTCATTCAGATCGGTGGGGCATCATATACTGTACATATGTATAAATAAGCCCCTCTTTGTCACTATTGAATAACGTGTGATCAGAGCAGTTATATCTTTATACTATTTGAAGGTACCAAAGATATATTATGCTTTCTATTCTTAAGGCCGAGGAAAATATCTTACTATTATTTTTTATTAATTATTATTATTATTATTTAATATTTTTTCATTATTTTTTTATTACTATTCACAAAATACATATTTCACTACCTCAGGATATTTATTAGTGTATGTATAAATATATATGTACATATTTGTTTTCTTCTATGTATGCAGTAGTAATTTAAGAGTATTTCTGTGTTTGTGGTTAACATTGATGGATTTGCATTGCTTTCATCATAATTTCCATGAAATTTGCTGAATATGTTGTCCTAATTTCAAATCTGGGCTGATTAGATTATCAATTATTTATATTGGAAGCTTTGAGCCTTGAACCTATTATATGCTCTTTCATTGCATTTCTTGAAAGGTTCATCAGGTATTTCTTTCTCTTCTCCTCATCAAATTTGGTTTGTTTCCTTCCGAAATGGTTTTTAATCATAGATCTCTTCCCCATCTTCTCCTTTCTTGTCATAGTTGTTTGATTTGATGAATCTTATCGTGGACTAGATCAAAATTAAGTTCATGATTCTCGAATATATGAGATAATAAACGTAAATAACTAAATGATGGATATAATTTTTAGATGGCCGCATGTTCATCACTGCAAGCTAGGATTGGTAGATGTTTATATGATAAGAGACTGTTTTCCCTTACCTTCAGAGTTTATGTGAGGGAAAGACATGAGCTTTATAGAGTAGGATTTTCTAAACAGATTCCTCTAATCAGTCTTCTGCAATCTTATGAAATGGAACATTCTTGCAGATACAGTCTTGAAGATGGATTCGGTTCGGAGGTCCAATGCAGCTAAATATGAGTGCTTGCTCTTTGGTATGGAAACTTTCTAGTCAATTTAATTATGTTCTATCATTGCTTTAATGGATGTCTCCCATTTGTGTGTGTAAGCAAATTTTAATGTTTGATCAACCAAATTGGATAAGAGATTGGAAAATTTGAAATAAAAGTGCATCCATCACCATTTAAAGTGGACAAAAAATCCTTTAAGATGATGAAGTTTGCATGGAAATTTTAATAACTAGTGGATACCAAACATGTTCTGCAGATATGGATGATACTCTGTACCCCATGAGCTCAGGTATCAACTTGGCTTGCCGCAAGAACATAGAAGGTATGACTGTCAACAGATATTATGATGATGGTGGTGGTGTTATCATTACAAAGATAATAAAATTGAGCTTTTAAAATTGCAGAGTTCATGCTGCAGCATTTGCACATGGAAGAAACTGAAGTACCAAGGTTGTGCTTGGAGTTGTACAAGGAATACGGGACAACAATGGCGGGTCTAAAGGTAAAAATACAATAGACATGGATTTGTCCAAAGTTTTTTCTGTCAATATCTCAAGGATTTTCCTGAACTAATTCGAAGTTGTTCATGGTCGATATATTCATAAGTTTTAGTCTTTCCTAACCAGCAGGCTCTTGGTTACGAGTTTGACAACGATGAGTTTCATGCTTATGTCCATGGAAGACTACCCTACGATGTCCTCAAGCCCGATCCAACTTTAAGGAACCTTCTACTTTCTATGCCACAGCGCAAAGTAGTACGTAAAAATCATATCTGTTCATGAAAAATACTGCAAGAAATTGGTGATTCTACGGCTATTTTCTGCTGGTTTTCAGATATTCACTAATGCGGACAAAGCGCATGCAGATCAAGTTCTGAGCAGGTTGGGTTTGGAAGATTGTTTTGAAGGCATCATATGCTTTGAAACTCTTAACCCTCCCCTTGAACCAGTTTCTCATTGCATGGACGTGCCAGATGGTGATGATGATGATGATGCTGAACTCACAGCAGGCGCCGAGGCCAATGTTCCTGATTGTGCAAAGCTCAGCTCTTGTTCACGTGTTCTCTGCAAACCCTCTGTGGAAGCCATTGAAGCTGCTATTCAAATTGCAAATTTTGACCCCAATAGAACTGTAATATGCGAAGCACATCTCATTTCTTTGAAAGCTATTGATCTTACTTGGTGATTTAAACATCGTCGGAGTGAGTGATGGAGGTCATTTTTCTTTTCTTTTCTCAGATTTTCTTCGATGACAGTGCTCGAAACATTTTGAGTGGGAAAGCAGCCGGACTTCATACTGTTATCGTAAGCCCTATGTTTGGTTTTTATTTGTAAAATACTACTGTTAAAATATAAAATAAATAATAAAATCTACATATTTTCACTAGTTTAAACTTTTAAGATAAATAATAATTTGACATAATATCAGAATAGAGGTCATGAGTTTGAACTCTGACTCTACACTCTATCATATTTAATTAAATATTCTACGTGTTAGGCCACTCATTAAGGAGAGGTCTAGCCCGTACACGAAGGAGAGTGTTAAGATATAAAATAAAAATAAAATCTACATTTTCTTATTAGCTTAAACATTTGAGACAAAGAGTTTCACACATATCATACCTTTGAAAGTCTTAAACAAGGATAACATGATATATATACGTTCTTCAATTCTTTTACGACTATTTTATAACTTTATTTAAAATAAAAAGTACTCAAGTAAAATTAAAATTACTTTTAATAAAGTGACACAATTATATTGACTGATTATGAGTTATAAATATAGTTATAAAAGAGTTTAGTTGTACCATTACTCATGAGAAATAGAATAAACATTTTTCGTATTTAATGAAAGCAAGATTATTGATACAGGTGGGGAGCTCGACACTGGTCCCTGGTGCAGATCATGCCTTGACTAGCATCCACAATATCAAAGAAGCACTACTACCTGAGATACGGGAAGGTGAAGAAGAACAGATTGAGCAAGTTATTCAGCCCAGTGCTGTTCCAACCGTTGTCCTGGCATAGTTTTCACCTCAGCCACACATTTATGTATACCTTCTCATAAAAAATTGTAGAATAAAGTACTGTATCCGGAATGCCTATGTTAAGCTTATTAAATTATCATTAAAGGATAAAGATTACAAAAATCGTAGTCCCCGAGTTGCTTTTCTTTTTGAGCAAGCCATATTCTCCAACTGGGCATTCCCAGAATGGCCTGTGAACTGCCTCCTCCAATGCTAGCTCATCGAAAATCGTCTGAATTTTCCTCACCAAAAACTAACAATATCTGATGTACAGGATTGTTGGCTAAATCATTTGCACAATAAACAGAAAAGGTGACAACTAGGAAAAAGAGAGAAAGAAACCAAGGGACAAATCAATTAACAGCTGAATCAACCATCTATAGGCAGCTCTCCGCAATTGACATTGTGCATGGCACCCAAGAAGTATATGACCTGCTTGTCTCCTGGGATTCCAGTTTTCTCACAACATCTATTCCATCAATAAGATGTCCAAACATGACATGTCGAATCGTCGATTGTCCAACCATGGAATCTACATAAAGAAAATTCAGGACATTATCAATTAGGTGTTTTAGCCATAGAGAACCAACATAAACTACCACAGGATTCTGTATAACTATTTATATTTCCACTGAAACATGCAAGTTATAAATGGGCCAGCAGACCTGATCAGCACTGTAAACATCTGCCTATAAAAAGGCTATGGATTCGGTTAAAAGCCCATACCTTTTGACCTGAAATGAACACAGTTAAAAGATAATAAATAAAACTCATGAAACTTTTCTAATATCTCGACTGTCTTATTCAGGTGTAATGTTGGTTGAGTTCAGGCCACAACCCTCTGCTTCCACCTTTTCCAATTTGGATACAAGAAGTGTTTCATCTCATCTCATCTTAACTTATTTTATCATTACAACTTTTTCAAATTCTCACACAAAATATAATAAACAATTCAATTTTTTTAAATCCCAAAACAATAATAATATTAAAAAATAATATTCTAACAATATTTTATTCAACTTTCAACTTCTATCTCAACTCACTATCCAAATGGCACCTAGTATTTTGATATGTGCAAGTAAGGATCATGCGTCCTGAGAAGTCTCAAGGAGAAATGCCAATGTTCAACCTTTAGCTGGTGATTAATGCCTATTCTTTTATATTGGTATGTTACACATGCATCCAATGGGTCTTAAACCTACAATCTCACCTTCACCCATAAGAGTGGGTAGGGGAGACACTATTTGAGTATATTTTCATTTTCCAGTGGTTCATTAGCTAATTTGTAAAGCACCATGCCACCACATTAACGTTGCCATAGGATGTCAATTAGGGGTCAAAAACATTTCCAGGTTACCAAAAGACTTTCTCATCTTCAAATATTTTGGGAACAACATCTCCAGATAGGCCAATTACAATTCAACCTACAGGTTCAAGACGATTTCTACATCAAAGAAGCACTTTGTTGTCACTTTGGCCTGCAGCTCTAGATCCTAAAGTAACATACCCAATATAAGATAGTGAAACCAGATTACCCACTACAACTATAATAGCTACAAGGATTATGGTAAATATTCCTTAACACAAAATGCCATAGAATGGGTTAAAGAGTTTTAATTTAATGATTAGATTCGTTTGTTCCAGTATACATTAACCTTTTGGATAATTGATGATTTAACATGTATCAAAGCTTTTACCCCCGCTTCAATTAACTATTCCAGGAAACGGGCTGAGACCACACAGGAAGGTGAGCATTAAGATATTAATGAAATTGATTAGTAAGAAGATAGTATTTATAATGCATATGCTCATCAGCGGACATGTGTCTCTCTCATGAGAATTTTGGCCTCTGTTGAAGGAAACTCCGTCTTCCATTTTTGAAGACAGCAATCGAGACTCTCATTAGCAATTACCGCAAGCATAGTGACAATAACGCACTTACAGTTGCCATTGAGTTGCAAACCATTCTTTGAAACTTAATTGAAGGTGTTCTTGCAATTCGAATGACAAGAAAACTTGAGGTATAGCAAGACCTTGATGTAAATGCTCTTGCAGAGCAGTTTAAAGTAGGAACTTGAGAGTGTGAAATCATCATTTGTTCTAAAAGCTTAAGCTGATAGAAAGAGATAGATTTTATTATTTATTTTATATCTTAACATTCTCCCTCACGTGTGGGTTAGACTCTCCCTCAATGTATAGTCCAACACGTAAAATATTTAATTAAATGGGATAAAGTGTAGAATTAGGATTCAAATTTAGGATCTATGCTCTGATACTAAGTGAAATCATCACTTATTCCAAAAGTTTAAACTAATGGAAAGAGATAGATTTTATTATTTATTTTATATCTGGAGTAGCCTTACTGCAAACGAGTAGGGCCCGTATAAAATGTGGCATACGCACATTAGACAAGCCTTGGCTATGAATACCCTGAAAACTCAGACAATGCCCGGTTTAGTCACAGAGAGAACAAAGATGATTAATGGTAAGAGCCCTTACCTTGTATGCACTGTCTGTGGAAATTGAAATAAAAGGAATTAAAAAAGGCAAGGAATTGGATTTAACATGGCATGATTGAATATTGGTTAGTAGTTATAAATACCAAAACTTCAATGCGATGTTAGTTGATTTGAAACAGTTGGTGGGCAATACGGGCATGCGAAAAACAACCCAGTTCCAAGTTAGAAGTGCATTTCGTGTCCCTGTATCAAATCAAACAATCTTTGCAACGAATGCAGAGGTTGATTGATTGTTTCTCCGAACCACTCAAAAATTAAACATGGTTCAGAGTGCAAAGAAACAGTAAAGCGTATCTAAAGAGCCATCAATAATAATTCCATAATATTGACTGCAAATCTAAAGCACACTTGGGTTTGAGTTGGTCGGGTTTGATTTAGTAATAAAGCTGAGAGGATTGAGATTTTGAAACGAGATGAAAGTAGTAAGAACCTGAAAAATAGAAGAGTGCTGTGACAAACATCCTTTGCATTGGGACTGCAGAAGCCATGGACTCTGGTTTTTAGTCACAGCGGGATATAGGATGAATAAAAGAGAAGAGAAGCAAGTTAGAGGAGGGGTTCCCTTCCTTGTTACGAGTCGTGTGCCGATACGTGGGAAATGGGGTTGGGAGGCATTTCTCGTTTTGGTTATTTTGGTGGTGGCGCGGGAATGGATCTGCACTACGGCCCGAAATGAACATCGATTCTTCAGACAGGGGGAGGGGGGGTCTTCGAATTCTTCGCAACAGGCCACAGCCCACAGAAAGGCTAATGAATATAATTTCATGAATAATCCTCGAGGAATATTCTAAGAACAACAGTACATTGGCCACATCCATGTAGTGTAAATAGTATTATATTACAATTGTATGCATTTAAGAACTTGTCTAACACGTTTACTTTTTGTCATTAACTTGAGAGTAATTCTACATATAAGTATAAAGTATGTGAACGTCGTATAATCGTTCTGAAAAAGAGTGGGATTCACTATTAAAAAATTAATTTTTTTCCTTGTGGATCTCATGTTTTATTCTTTTTTTTTTAAATAATTATGCGCCAGTTGTACAATTTACAATTATAAATACCATTTCTCTTAACTTGATTTATTTTTTAATGTAATGGATTTTTATTTTTTCTCAAAATAAAAAAAACTAGACCAAAATATTATGTGGCCTTGTCATGGGGCGGCGCCTTAGGCAATGACCTAAGTGGCCTTACCTTTAGGCCGGTTGACCTTCTTTATAATACATGGTTAGTTGATACTCCTATGATCTATATTATCTTATAGTATTATGCAATCTACAACTAGTTGATTTTATCCATAGAGGAATAATTTTCTTTATTTTTATATTTTTTCATCTTCAATCATACTTAAAACTGATCAATAAAAACAATCACTTTAAAATGTGACATGTTAATTTATCTCACTAAAAATGATAAGATGTAAGGTGAAAAATAGAAATGATTTTTTTCACTTTTCTTGTGTATGCTGCCAACTATGATTAGTCCAAAGCAGCACAATAGTGTCTAGACGCGCGCTAAAAAAAATGAGCATTTGTGACAGATTATTTACTATGAGAGTGATCATTTGAGACAAAAATAGATTTATTTTAATAAAAAATAATCATTTTCATAGAAAATAATTGACTGTAAATAAACAATTTTCTTGTAACTAGCTTCAATCAGAAACTTTCGTTTTCTTGGGAGATATGAAATACCTAAATGGAGCAAACTCATGTTGTGAATTTTATATAATTCCATCATTTCTTTAGACATAATAAGAGGCAATCATGATGTCATAGCACATTATAGTCAAAACCTATCAACTTTTGGCAAGTAATCAACCCAAACATCTTTTAGTGGATCTGCAACCGAAAAAAAAAAGTTTGATTAACCTTGGATTAATGTATTTTTTAATAATTTTTTAGGGAAAAAAAAAACATATATTTTTAGTCACCACTTTGGGTGTAATCATGGTCCATCCATACCTCTTCTTAATTCTCCTCCCTTCCTTAAGAAGTAGACTTTGCTTTCCTTTCTTTTCTGCCTAGGAAAAAAGCGTCCTATTTAGTGGATAAGTGGCTTGGAACGATTGCAAACCAGTAAAAATTAAAGATTCATGAATAAATTCCACTATATCTTATAAATTACTAATTTCTTTTTAGTGCACGTCCACAAACTTTTAATTTAATGATAAGTTGAATGAAAGCGTACATTTGGCTGATAACTTGTATTATCATGTCGAGTTCAAATTGTGTTAAGTCAAATTTGTATTTTAAATAAATTAATTTAATTCGACATATTTATTGATTGCGTTTGGATGTTGAACTGAGTTGAGATGATAAAATATTGTTAAAATATTATTTTTTAATATTATTATTATTATTTTGATATATAAAAAAGTTGAATTGTTTATTATATTTTATATTAAAATTTAAAAAAATTATAATAATGAGCTGAGATTAGTTTATGAACCAAACGAAAAGTTAAACTTGTCAAACCTTTTAATTTAATCTTAAGCAGAATTAAATTTGTGTGAGATTTACGAGTTGTAACAAAATTATCAATTCTAAATATCATGTATTTAGTTTAGCTCATTTTAAATGAACTCAAATGGCTTATAATTTTGACTTATTTTAGGTCATAACCCTTAACTCTAATTTGTTAATATTATAATGTTGGATTAATGTCAAACTTACTAATTAGGTAAAAAGCTACTAATCCTAGGGTCTCGTTTGGAATTTGGACTGAATTGAGATCAATTTAATTCAATCTAATTTTAAGTTGAGTCTAACATCGAAACATCCAACTCTCAAATCACTAAACTCATCTAAATTCAAAACTTCTAAACTCATTTTAACATCTAAACACATCTAAACTCATCTTAGGTAGGTCTCACAAAACTCAATAATCCACCATCTCAACTTATTATTATTCATAAAGAATTCAACTCAACATCCAAACGGAACCTAAAGTAAACTTAAGTGAAAGTGTCAAAGAGACAATGGTTAATTTATGATTATTTGTACGAATGTGAGTGACAAATTAAGAGGTAATTATAATCTATAAGAAAAATAAATATTTTCAATAATTTCTTACTGTTTATTTTGAAGCTTCGTTTTCAATGTACGTGGATAGGTTGATGGATGAGCTTTCCGCTACGTACCTAAGTCCAAATAATTCAAAATATTATAGGTTAGACTTTGGTTCATGAAGATGCCCACTTCCACCAACTTTCCTACGCAATGTCTTTATTCTATTGGGGTTTATATATTAAACTATTACGCTCATAAATCTTGGAAAATCTAATACTATAATTATTATTAAAAAAACATTAGTATATGAAAACAATATTTTTGGTCTGAGCAAAGAGATTTATATTCTAATGGCGTTGAAAAGAGTACAAGTGGGGACAGGTTCGACTTTGCTTCTTTGTCGCCATCATCTAGTGGGTTTGGTCAACAATGTGAGAGGAGTGGGTGCTTGTGGAGTCGGTCCTTGCGTATTAGGCGGCAGCAGCGGCAGCAACAGCATCAGCTGCATCACTTTTATTATTCCCTTTTCTTCTGACTTTTTTTTTTCTCTCTCTCTTTTTTACATTATTATTGGATGAAGCTTTGCAGTTACACTTAATTTATTCAAATTGCACTTAATTTTGCTTACCTAGTGGAACCAAAATTTAGTCCACCACCCTCACAAAGTAGGAAATCGGAATATATATATATACATATAAAAATAATTTTACAATATGATATATCATATTAAGATATATCACTTTGTAAATTTATATATCAAGCCATGATTTATATCATCACTTGTAATAAAAAGTTGCGATTGATGAAAGATGATAATTTAATTGACTATCATTTAATATGCACTTAGGATTGGATCAAAATTTATGATTATTTTGGTCTGAATTTTAAGAAAGAGTAAGAGAAAGATAAATACATGAAGATAAATATTTTAGCTATAAAAAAATTACACAAAACTAAATTCATAAAATGACGTGATTTGATATCGTAAGTTAGATTGTAGAATTATTTTTATATTAAAATAGATTTAACGGATCATATAAATCAACGTCATTTTAAGAATTTAATTTTATGTAATTCCTTCTATATAAAACTTTTAATGAAATTTTATCGTGCTTAAAGCATTCGCACATGTAACAATAAATACTATACATGCACGTTCGTGATTACATGGTTGTACATCAATCATTCAGGCCACTGATCAAGGAGGTGGCATACATCGAGCTCAAAGTGGCATATACGCACGTACATATGGTTTAAGTGCATTATAGTTTCTTACAACAAGATCATTGTTCTGCATCTGGGCGTATCCTCCATATATGTATGCTTGCCACTGAACTCAGATCAGACAATAATGCTGCAGTCTTTGGATGTCTTTTTTTTTTACCCATATTTAATTTAAAAATTATATTTACAGTCACTTTTATATATTTTTTATACACTATACTATTGTAATTGGCTGCATTAATTTTTTTAATATAAAATAATTATTCTGACTAATCACATTAATATCATGTATAATATATAAAAATGAGTTTATGTAACATAACTCAATTTAATTTGCAGCTTGTTTTGTTTTTCTTGGATCAAAATCTCGATGCATATATGGATGGCAATGTCAGGAAATCTCGTGCGTTGAATTATTGAATTCAAAAGTACCCTTCTATTCGCAGAATGCCACCAGAAATTGAAGAACAGCAACTATAATTAAACCATTTAAAAGCTTCGTCTAAGTTGTATTTAATGTCCCACGTTTCCCATGACTCCATTTTGATATGGGTTTCTAAAAAAGAAAAAATAAATAAAAGCTTCTTGTTGTTTTTGGGTTTTGAATCTGAGATGTGGCAGTCAAACCTTCCATCTAATCAGAAAATTATTTATTGTAAGTGTAGAAAATAAATTGATTAGTATATAAAAATAATTAATATTTACAGTGTTAGAATTTTAAGAGTCGTGTATTTTTTTTAAAAAATTTAAAAAAATTTAAAATTTACATAAAAAAATTATTTTTTAATAATAAATCTTACTTTTATTTTAAAAAATGCGTGAAATTTATATATTTTAGAAGTGTATCTAATATTACTGAAAAAAAAAATATTGATAGCCTCACGGGTAAGAATTCATAGACTTTTTACGAGGGTGTTTATTTATTTTTACTGTTCACGACCCAGTTAACGTGAGTTTTAAAAATTAAAATGAGAAAAATAGATAAATTAGGTGATTCTATAACGTCTATTATTGTCTCATTGACATATTTAAATTAAAAAGAAAAAGGATAGTTGTACACATAAACTTCAAATATGTATTGGTAAAAATAATGTTGAGTTCTAATAATAGATTTTTGGTGTAAAGGGATTTTTCCTTCACTTATAAGCTCATTAGGTGCTCGACTCAGAGTCATGAACCTCGCCTTGATACCCGGCCCCAGGGCCTAAATTTGCCCGTAAAGCAACTCATCTGTAAGGAAAAGTAAGCAATTATGGTTGATGGGATAGACAAGACTGACGCCACTCGGCCGCATCCAATTCATAGGGATTCGTACATGGCAGAATGGGAAAAATTGAGAACCTTTAATCTTCTGATAAGGGAACATTGATGAAAGGCCAACATGGCTTGTAGAATAAAACGATTAGGAAGTCATGTCGCATTAATAATATCACTATTAGAGCAACACGCTACATTAATGACGCTATCATAGAGTCACGCCGCATTAAATGATCTTGACAAATGGAACAGTAGTGAGAACATAGGTCTCATGGGGGAAGGCACGATCTGTCTCCTATACTCTTGGTATAAATAATAATTTTCAGGTATGAAAACTCTATGATCTCTAAACTTTTTAATTATTTACAAATTTTTAAAATACTCTACTGATTTTGACATCGGAGACTCTCTGATTCCAATGCCGTCCTCTCTTAGCTGCTTTCTTTTTCGTTTTTTCAGGCCTAACTTTGAATATATGAGTTGCTAGAATTTGGTTTAAAGATATACAAAACACGACGTTATGGCATGGAGTTTGATGATATGAGATAATTGAGAAAGCTACTTGGAAAGTGGGGGAAAATCGACTACGAAATTTGTGTATATATAATATTATTGGTAGCAATCGAAAGCTAGAGAAGTAAAAGGAGGGATTTAAGGAGAAATTTTAGGAGATAATTAGTAGGATATTTGTGAAGTATGTTGACTTTTTGGAGACATATAATTAGGAAATAATTGATTGAAATAGGAGATTCGGTGGCTGACTAAGGTATTCATTCACGCACCATCTTCAGGACATAGGATTCACGAGGCCAAAAATAAAAAGACATGACAATGTTAGGGACGCATTTTTTCTTTACTATAAAAGTCACTTTGTAAATTGAAGTTATAATTTTTCTTGTGACATGATAAGTATCCCATTATTCCAAAATAAATTATTAAAATAATATAAAAAAAATTATTCAGTAATCAGTAAGTTTTAAACCAGGAAAATACTATAATTATAAAAAAATTATACAAAAATAATCTCATAAACTGATATTACTTGATATGAATTTTTAGATTATAAATTTATTTTTATTATAAGATAGATCTAATAGATCAGATTAATTTATAGAATTACTTTTATGTAATTTTTTTTTTTAATAAATGTAACAATACTATTTAAACAATTGTACAAGAAATTTGAAGGTTAAAGAGGCATCCATGTGGGATGGTTGGATCCAATTGACGACCAGGCTAGAGTATCCCAAGAATTAGCCACCTAACGGTGGTGGCTGGCTCTCAAACCATCTAATGATTCGATGAAATGCTTAAATTATGAGAATCACTTGATTCACTAGTCAAGTAGTCAATTTCATTATAAAGGAGTGGTCAACCACCCCCATCCATCATCATTTTCTAATTTTTTCTTTTAGAGTATTTATATTGGGTTCTTTTTAATTTTTTTTTATAATTTAATTAAAAAGTACATTTTTTAAAGTTTTTCTCTAAATTTTACTTATCTTTAAAAAACTTTCTACATCTCATTTCCTATTCTATTAAAATAATATTTCTCTACTATTTCTTTATTACTTTTTTCTCGCTTCTATTTACAAATTTAACTAAATATTTTTTCTTATGTTTTGAACTATTACTCTAGTGAATATTTTAAATAAAAAATTAAATTATTTTTAATATTTGTTAATATTTTTTTATATTTCCGTAGCTATTTAAATTATTTTTAAAATTATTATTTAAAACTATAACAAATATGAGTATAAGAGAAAGTATAGATGATTGGAAGAATAATTAATTTAATTGAAATGAATAAAGTATTAATAAAAGTGATTTAGGAAATGACCACTATTTATTTCTTAAATTTTATTTTTAAAATAGGGATTGGGATAGAGGGAGGTTTTGAAAATATTTTCTAAAATTTTCCTCAAATTATAGAAAAAAAAAGTTACGAGGAAACTAATGAAAATGCTGTTAGTGGGCAGTCTTCAATCACCAAAGAGAGTCCTTAACAACCTAATGGCTGGTGTGGTTGACTTGACCGAGTTTTTTCTATTTTATTTAAATTTTAGAATTAAATTGATGGATAATGTTTTTTGAACCGACGCTTTTGATCTCCATTTTGTATTTTTTTTTTGTATTTTTATTAATCTTTTTTTTTTAAATATTAAAAACACAGAATTACAAAAAAAAAAAAAAAGAAAAAAAAGAAAAGGAAGTGATCGGTACAGTCTACCGATCGAGATGGTCGGTCTCATCCTAAATTTGATACTCGAAAATTAAAGTGACCACGTGGAGTCGTGGACTATGCAAGATTGTAAATCTCTATAGTAAAAAGTTTATAATATTGATATTTCTTTAAGAAAACATATCTTAGTTATGGAGATCTCAGGGACATACTTCATGCTCTCTTGAGTTTGTCCAATGAGTCATTGAGGCGATTTATTTGTTCATCTTTTAGAGAAATGAAACGAATAACAGATTGGTGCAGTTGGAATTTACTAGTGAAAAAAATATATTTATGAAATAATAAATTGGCATTCATTTTCATTAAGCGAAATGGGAAATTAAATTCAAAATAGAAACTAAATTATTTTGGAGAAATTACATTTACAATTTTAGAATATACAAGTACTACATATTTTTTTTGAAAAAAATGAGCAAATATAATATTTATATAAAAAAATTATTTTTTTAATAATATTATTACTTTAAAAAAAAAAACACGACTTACACATTTTAAAATTATATCAAATAAAAAAAAATCCTCATATTTTTCTCATTTTTCAAATTTTGGTGACAAGATAAGCAGAAAAGAAAAGATGGGTAAGATTTTTTTCCCCTCACTAATTTTGGTGGGGACAGGAACCTCTGGTCCCCCCTACATTCATCCCTGGCAGTGCTCTCTCGGAGAAGTATCACCACCTCCTTCTCACCGAGTCAATTCAATCCTCTCCCACCATAACTATTTACTGAGTATTTGTGAATTGTACTGGTTTTATAGCATTGGAATTTTGTTGACTAAAATTCAGTTTCATTTCTTTTATCCTTCAATGAAATTACGGTAAAACAAAAATGGTGGCGTCCCCACCTATCCAATTTCATTGATGAGAATGATGATGGGGTTAGTGGTTATTTATTGACTCCAACACCACCAATACACAGCCCAATCATTCGCTGAAAAATCTTATAGAATTAAAGGCAGAGAAATGAACAGTTCCTCCTTCTCAATGTAATTATAATATTATATACTTTTGTGGTTTTTATCTTTTGATTTTTGTATTAATTGTTTTTGGGTTGGAGTGGGTTTTTATTTTATAGTATTTACCCTCCCAAACCATTTGAAAACCCCGAGACAGAGACTCTGCTTGGTGAACTCAACTTTGATTCTTCATCATCATCAGACCAAATCCCTATTTTTTTATGTATATTTTCTCGACTATAAATATGTTTCAACCGATACCCACATTTTCTCTTCTCCTCTCTGCCCTGCTCTGTTCTGCTCTTCCCCATTTAGTCAAAATACGTACTCCAGCTTTCAATCTTTGATTTCTCGCGATAAAACTATTTGCTGTAGGCTTTTTTTTTTTGTTTTTTCCTTTTTAAATTCCCTTGCAACGCTGTGTTAGCGTTTTTCTCCTATTGTCCGCAATCTGCATGATTCAATCATATGGGGTGTATTGCTTTTTCTTATTTGGATATTTGTCAGATTCCACAAAGATAATCTGAAATGGGTTTGTGTCTTTGTTTGTTTCTGATGTGTTCCATTCATTGATTCACAGTCCTTTGTCGCTCCTAGATCTGTTTGCGGCTCTGCTCGATCCACTGCTTTATTCTTGCTTTACCACTATCCACAAGGTCAGATCATGGGATTTTACCGTTTGTAGTTGTTGATTTGTTTCGATATTTTCTGCCTGCTATTCTAATTGACGAGAGAAATTTGCTGGTTTGCACTAACTGGCACACAAAAGGTTGGGTCTATGTTAAATGCAAAACACTAGGCTTTGAGTCAGAGACTGATGATGCGTAGGCACCAAAATAATAGCAAGGTGGTTCTGGGCTTTATTGGGTTTTTGCCAATTCGGCTGATTTCTTTTCTTCTATACTTGTTCATGGTGCATAGTTACATAAACCCTCCTTCTCAGAGGTATCTCTTTTAAGTTCTAAAAGTAATTAATGGGTAACGGCACTTCTCGTGTTGTCGGCTGTTTTGTGCCTTTCAGTGAGAAAAATGGCGTTGATTTAGAGTTCTTAGACCCATTAGATGAAGGATTAGGCCATTCCTTTTGTTACGTTAGGCCCTCGATTTTTGAATCTCCTGCCATTACCCCATCAAACTCTGAAAGGTATACTGTTGATTCGAGCACCCTTGATTCTGAAACTTTAAGTGGGTCATTTAGACATGACCTGATAGATGATCCCTCTGGGTTACACAGACCAAGTAAGACCATCCCGGAAACAACATTTAGAACCATCTCAGGGGCTTCTGTCAGTGCCAATGTTTCTACGGCGAGAACTGGTAACCAGAGTGCATTGTTTGCCAGCGATGTCCAAGAGCCTGCTGCATCGTTTGAAAGTACCTCCTCATTTGCTGCAATCCCTTTGCAGCCTGTTCCTCATTGCTCCGGGCCATTGAACGGATTCATGTCTGGACCTCTTGAAAGAGGCTTTGCTTCAGGTCCTTTGGAAAGAGGAGGTGGTTTCATGTCCGGGCCGATCGAGAAGGGTGTGATGTCTGGTCCACTTGATGCTACTGATAAATCTAACTTCTCTGCACCACTTGCACGAGTTCGTCAAAGAGCAGGTCTCCACCGTCTCATGAGGAGTGTGAGTGGACCGATGAGGAGCACTTTCTCCCGGACATTCTCAAAACATTCTGGGGGACATGGATGGATGCAACGGTTTTTCTTCAATCCTGTGTCTCAATTGGCCTGGCATTCTAAGGAGCCAAAGTTTCGACCAGATGCCTCACGAAACTTTCTTGATGGGGTGCCATCGGAAGGGGAATATAGATGTACTCACAATTTGCAATGGGCTCATGGCAAGGCTGGTGAAGATAGGGTACAGGTTGTGCTTTCTGAAGAACAGGGATGGTTATTTATTGGAATATATGATGGTTTTAGTGGGCCAGATGCGCCAGACTTTCTGATGAGCCATCTCTACAAAGCTATAGACAGAGAACTGGAAGGACTGCTTTGGGATTATGAAGATAAACCTATTAATGATCAATTAAAACCCAAACTCCATGAGACTGGAAAAACAGAAGCAACATCAGAGTCCAGGAAGGAGGACCAGCCGAAACCTCATTCGAGTAAAGTGATTTCTTGTAGTTTAGAGGATTCATGTAGGCCTGTAATTATCAGAGGTCAATCTTCTAACTGTGAAATAGTAGAGGAAAATGAAGAAGTTAGGAATGGTGTCGAAACCAATGGTGAGAAGCCCAGCATTTCTGGATGTGCAGCCATTTCAGTTGCAACCGCAAACTTGACTGGTCACAGCAGGAAAAGCATGCGTCTTTATGAGCTACTTCAGATGGAGCCTTGGGATGGACAGGGTTCTATGCTAGTCTCAGAGGTCGGGAACCAAAGAAAGGTTTCATGGGATTTTCAATTGAGTCGAGAAACCTCACAAGAAGATCAGGAAATATCTTGCTCATTAAACCCCAAAATCGATAGTTGTAGCCATCGGGGTGAAGATCCGACCACATCAGGTGAAGATGTTGGGGTTGGGGTTGAATCCATTAATCAAGGTGCAACTGCTCTTTGTGTTTCAAGGGAAAGACAGAATACTAGAAAGTCATTAATTGGTTCAAAGATTAGAAAAATGTATCGGAAGCAAAAGTCCTTGCGAAAGAAACTTTTTCCTTGGAATTATGATTGGCACAGAGAGGAGACTTGTGTTGAAGAGAGAATGGTGGAACCCTCAGGACCTATTAGGAGATGCAAATCTGGTGTTGTTGATCATGATACAGTTTTAAGGGCGATGGCTCGAGCTCTTGAAAGGACTGAAGAGGATTACATGGAAATGGTGGAAAAAGCTCTTGACAAAAACCCAGAGCTTGCTTTGATGGGGTCATGTGTTCTAGTGATGTTAATGAAGGATCAGGATGTGTATGTCATGAACCTTGGGGATAGCCGTGTGATCTTGGCTCAGGAAAGGCCAAATGACCGTTATCCTAATCCAAATTTTTTGAAAGATGATATGAAGTATCGAAACAGATCTAGAGAGTCATTAGTGCGTATGGAACTGGACAGAATATCTGAAGATTCTCCTATGCATAATCAGAACAGTCAGATTAACAAAATAAATAAAAACCGGGAGATTTCGTTATGCAGATTAAAGATGAGAGCTGTTCAGCTTTCCACCGATCACAGTACAAGTGTTGAAGAGGTGACATTTCTATAACAAATCTATATCATCTTGCTTTTTGGATCTGTCTTTGGCATTTCTCAATCATCTTTGGTTAAAATACACCTAGATACCATGTTGCTTGATGCAGCTCCATTAACATCCCTCAGGTTTATATTTTTATAATCATGCTCCTATGGTATCCAATTATTCAATTAAACTAGTTTCCTTTGAAACCATTAAAAAAAATTTGTCGCGGGAGAACAATTGTATATCCCAATAGATGTGATCAGAGAGAGATGTGGGTAGTGAGTGTATGGGAATCTGGGATTATGTTCATCTTATATGACTAATTTATATTGATGATTTTAACATAAAGTGAAAATGAAATTAATTGATCAGGACTACTGGATACAAAAAGGAGTATGATTAAAAAAATTTGAAATTGAGGGGAAGGCAATAAAACCACACTAAACCACAGGGGTGTAGGTGCATTTTTACCCTTGCCCTTTTCGTGATTTTGTAAATTGCTGTCCTTTTTTTTTTTGATAAGTAGCCTTCACCCCTGTCCTTGTCTGTTCATGCATATGGAAGTCATATTTATAGCAGTGATTGACTATGGCTACGGTCTGTCCTCCGCATTTTAGAATCAGCCTTTTGGTTCAGTTATACTGAGAAAACAAGAACGTATTTCTTCTAAATTACAGCCTCTTTGTTGTATATTTTTAATTTAATTTGTGGCTTTTATGTACCAAACACGTGGTTAGGAACTATTTGTGGGAAAGGCCTTGGGCTGGAGGTATGCTCCCTCCAAGTCTAAGGTTCGAATCTTACTGGGTGCAAACAATCTCTAGGGACTATCGCCTATCGGACTGGGGGATTTTCCCCTTGAATTACCCATAGTACACTTACAGGAAACTCCTTGCCAAGGGCCTGTGCACCCCCGGGATTAGTCGGGACACTGTTCCCCAACACCCGGTGCCAATAAAAAAAAAAAAACTATTTCTCATTGCACTGGAACCGTAATTAATTATTTGCTCAAGCAACAAGTAATCATCTTCCTGGTCCTGTTAATTAAATCTGAATGTCAGAATTAGTTGCCATATCCATGCCTTCTAGTGGTTTAACCAATGAGTTGCCTGAAGTTTTTGTTCATTGATTAAGTTAGACTTCATAATGAACTGCCTTCATTTAGGATTATAAAGAAATCAAACTATATTGTTTTAAATTCATTTGCCTGAAACTAGAAATGGATTAAGGAAATTAGCAAAAGAGAAATAGATGAAGGAAGAGAAAATTATGATGAAATTTTGGGATTATGTGCCAACAATTTGTGTTATTTTATTTTCTGTTGCAGGAAGTTTTCAGAATTCGGGCAGAACATCCTGATGATAACCAGGCTGTGTTTAATGATCGAGTTAAGGGTCAACTGAAAGTCACCAGAGCGTTCGGTGCTGGGTTCCTGAAGAAGGTTAGTTGCTTTTGTATTTGTTGTTTCTTAGCTGCACAACATTTCATTGAATGTTTCAGCTCAATTGCATCCATAAGATGTACATGTTATGTCTGTGTAGAAACATGCCTTTGTGCTCTGCAGTAGGCATAACTACAATGTTACTAGAGAAAAGAGGACTACATGCCACCAAGGGAACATGATGCATACTTTGTTGCTCAAGAATAGGATTTTTTTTTTTCTGAGTGCAACTATTTCTCTTCCCCTTAATCCATTAGCTGTTCCTAAAAGACAGAAGACCTCTCTCTCTCTCTCTCACACACACGCACACATACAAAACTGATCTCCCAGAACCCTTTTATATCTTTTTTTTCTCTTGTATCGATATTATTTGGTATAAATGCACAAAGCCTCCTCAAACTACTACCCAATTTGCAGTCTAAGCAATATTCATAACATTTTGCTTCAGAAAATGTGAATCGTGCAGTTCTTTAACCAGGCCCAAAGTTGAGGTGACCCATCCTTGAGCAGTAGGCATTAAAAATATATATATTTTTTTATAAGTAAAATAAGTATTATTAACAAAGATGGGCAACAACTGCCAGTTACAAAAAAGTATGCTCTATTTACGAAGGCACGCTAGAAACTAAGAAATCATGAAGTTCCATGCCATTAAAGTTCACAGCAATGGCCCAAGTACAAAGAGTCATAAAAAGGAAAATTTTTAGCTCCTCCATCGATCTCTCCTTCTCTTCAAACGTCCTCTCATTTTACTCCTGCCACAAGCACCACATGATACAAATAGGAATCATCTTCCAAATCTCTTTGATTTGGTGCACACCTCGGATAAATGTCCAACACGCCAATATATCCACCACAGATTTCGGCATAACCCATGCTAGATCCATCCTTTTAAACACCTCATTCCAGAGCGTCCTGGCTATCTCACAATGTAAGAGTAAATGATTCATCGACTCACCCCCTCTTTTACACATACAACACTAGTCTACGATGATTATCTTCTTCTTTCTCAGATTATCTGTAGTAAGAATCTTGCCTAATGCTGCCGTCCACACAAAAAAAGAAGCTTTGGGAGGGGCCTTGTGTCGCCAGAGCCTTCTCCAGGGAAACTGTGCCTCAGGCACTTGTGCAAAGACCTCATAATAGGAACGAACAGTGAAAATCCCTTTTCTTGCAGGAATTCACCAGAGACTATCTTCATGCTGAATATTTGGACGATAAGAGTACAGAAAACTATAAAAATCTGCAAAAACCTCCATCTCCCAATCCTGTGCCGCCCGGTTGAAATTGATATTCCAGTGAATACCCCCTCTTGAGATTCTCATAACTTCCGCCATTGTAGCATCTTGGGCACTTGCTATCAGGAATAGAATAGGAAACAACTCTTGGAGGGCACTGTTACCACACCATGCATCCTTCCAAAATCTGATCTTGGCACCTGATCCCACCTGAAATCTAGTGTGTCGGTAAAAAACCTCCCACCCTTTTCTAATGTACTTCCATAGCCCCCTTCCATGTGCCCCTCTAACTTATCTAGTACACCAACCCTCTCCTAAACCACCATATTTATAGCATTGTGAGGAAAAATATTAAAAATATTAAGCAGTAAGGAAAAGAAAACAATTTTTAGCACTGTGAGGAAAAAGTTGGTTTGGTTGTATCTATGATTGCTGTTTTAAACTTTCTGTTAGCGTGATTGTTACCTGGTTTGATTCCAAGTCTTTACTCTTCACTTTCTCCAAACATACAACCATGATCTTGCCATTTCTCTTTCAGCTGTCAGTCACTGCAGCTGTGTACTTAATGTTGGGTCACATTCAGTGGGATTTGGGAGCAAAAGCAGTTTAACTGATGGGGGTATATCTAAATAGTTTGCTTTGGAGATTGTGAATCATGCAGTTCTTTAGCTAGGACCAAAGTTGGGTTGTCCATAGGAGCTTTTCTGAATAGAAGTTGATCATGATTTTCTCACACCATGTAATCATGGACCACTTAGGGCTCTGTCATGGACAGGGCAGATAGCTGTAAAGTGTGACCTTAAGAGATAGATCGTATAATAATCACTCATTTTTTGGAGCATTAGACACATTTCATGGGATACACTATCAATGGTGTGATCGTCTGGATTTAAGCTCCATGTTAGGCAGTTTACTCTTGTTCCTTCAATCCGGTTATGATTCTTCCAAGAGTTACTTGGCTTGTAATGCATCTTAAGGCATAGTGTGGGACTACAATGAAGTTCAGATCATGCAACTCAAGAGGTTAATTAAGACCACTTTGCATCCTTTCATTTACTTGAAAGGGGTATCATTGATGTCTACTTTTGCAGACCCTCCATTTAATCCATCTCTCATGTATTTTTTGTGTCATTGCATTTCAACATTTTTTTAATTTCACTTGTTGGGTGCAGCCAACTTGTAATGAAGCTCTGCTGGGGATGTTTCGGATTGATTATGTGGGAAATGTTCCTTATGTCAGCTGCATTCCTTTCCTTCTTCACCACCGACTTTCCTCGAGCGATCGATTCCTAGTACTCTCCTCTGATGGACTTTACCAGTACTTTAGCAACGAGGAGGTAGTTGCCCATGTCACTTGGTTCATAGAAAATGTTCCTGAAGGTGATCCTGCCCAATACCTTATTGCAGAGCTTCTCTTTCGTGCTGCCAAAAAGAATGGTAAATTGATTAACTTACTAGTCTTTTTCATTTGGAAAGGAAAAAGAAATGAGTTAGGTGGGCAGACAAGAGTAGAATGTCTCCTCTTTCAGTTTAATATGCATGGATGACAACGTGTTGCTTTTGTATGTTCCATTAAGAACATTTCTTGCTCAAGTAGTGGGTAATTTCTGATGATGATATAATCTGTAGACTTTCTGAAAAGTTTTTGAAAGCCAGTATAGAGCTATTAGAGAGGGTTGATACCACTGGGTATGCTATTCTGCTTTATTATTAGATATAATCTCTTGCTTGAACTTTGCTTTCCTAGTCTTACACACTAAAGGTCCCCAGTTCGATCCTGGGCTGTAACATCCCTCGTATGTTTATTTAGCAAAAAAAAAAAACTTTGCTTTCCTGAATTAGAGACTAATTAGGACAAAAGACCATGAAAGAGAACCCTAATGATGGATGGCAGTAAAAATGATCTGCTTGTATTTGCTTTGTCATTCTTATGAGTGCTTCCGGATGATTTTTTGCAGGAATGGATTTTCATGAGTTGCTGGATATTCCACATGGGGATAGACGCAAATATCATGATGATGTTTCTGTTATGGTGGTTTCACTGGAGGGAAGGATCTGGAGATCATCTGGATAGTTGCTTCACGTCAACTCTTTTATTCTTCTTCTATTTTGGGGGGTTCCCCCCTCTTTCTCTCTCGGCTAGCTTTGTTCGCATTTGCACATAGCCTCAACAATGTCACAGTTTTCAGGCAAGGTGTAAAACATTTATGAATTTCAGAACTTGGAATTATACTCTGGACATTTTTGGAAATAGAAGTTCATTTATTCCTTCTATCCTTCGTTATGTTTAATGTTTGTAAGGCTGGAGGATCTGACACAAAGCAAGGAATCATGATCGAAAATTTATGAGATTAATTCATCTCATAAAATCAATTTTACAAGAGATGATTGCTCATTTTTTATAAACATATCCAAGATCTTGTCCACAGATAATATGAGATTATTTCTCAACACCCTCATTCACTTGCAGACCAGTATCTTTCTTGGTCCATGTCATGAGATAAGTAGTGTGAGCTTCCATTTATCCTGCAATAGTCTTTGATATCATGAAGAAATTTATAGACTTAACTTATCTTATAAAATCGATTCTATAAGAGATGATTGTTCATTCCTTATAAACATGTCCAATATATCATCCATAAACAATGTGACATTATTACTCAATAGTACCTAGCTTCCCCATGTGCACTTCTGTTCTTTGGAGTTTTGGAACTACAATAGTCCTTATATCATCAATCTGTCTAAGACTTCTTGTGAGATTGTACTTAACTCAATTTAATTGGTCAATTAAAACAGTCGGGGACAAGGCCATAAGCAGAAAAGCCTTAATTATCACCTTCTGAATACCAATTATTTTTGTAGAAATTGAGGTCGAGTTAGTAAAAAGGGTATCATAGATGGACTCTCTCTCTCTCTCTCTCTCTCTCACAGAAAGAATCTCTCGACCTGCCGAATACATTTTTCTTAGATGGGT
The DNA here is from genome assembly GCF_001411555.2 of Juglans regia. Classification (NCBI taxonomy): domain Eukaryota; kingdom Viridiplantae; phylum Streptophyta; class Magnoliopsida; order Fagales; family Juglandaceae; genus Juglans; species Juglans regia. The sequence continues at coordinate 26,714,185 of NC_049911.1, forward strand.
GTTTTTTCTCATATTATTCATCGTTTTCTCGCGCATAAATATTTATATCCTCAGGAACTATGATGCAATATCCACTTTTTAGCTACTCTGCTAGCGTGATTGATTATACACAAAGTTAATTTTGTTTTGTTAGGGAAAGTGGGAAAATAAACACGTAGTGCAGCAAAAGTAAAGGCATAATAAAGCAAGTGGTCGTGTTGTCCCATCTGACTGGCCCATTCTTCAGCGCGATGAGTTGTTGAGTTCGGTAAATGATGCTTTGTGTTTACTGCCCTTTCTTGGGTAAATTTTCAGACAGATTGTTAATTTCTGCGTCCTCTTTTTTTTGACTGTACGGATAAAGTTGCTATTTATCCTTATCATGTCTCACCAACCACGCTTCTTTGAGTTGGCCTGCCCGTTGTGATTGGTTTAAAGTTATAAAAAATCTACTCATATATTAAATATATATATATATGTATTTTTTTTTAATTATCATCTTATCATCTTATAATATGATATTAAATAATAAATTCATTAAAAAAATATAATAAATAATTTCTAATTATCTAATATCACATAATAAAATAATAAAAAGATGATAAAAATTAAAATGATAAGTAACATTACTTTTAAAAGTTATATCACTTCTAAAGTTCTCTCTTAATTGGCAAGTTTGCTCCAAAAAGAAAGAAAAGCAGCAGTTAGGTATGTTTTTCCAGCGCCATTAATTTCGTTTTTGAAGTTTAAGCAACACATTCAAATCTAAATAGTGCATCAGAAAAAAGGGTAACACAGATGTATATGGTTTTCTTCTTCATAATTAAATATTTAATTTCTTTGCTTTGGATTTAAGTTGAAATCATATTCTCTGCTTGGGCATCACATCAGAACCTCTCCCTATCTATCTGTTTCTTATATCTGTATATAAATGAAGCAGTTGGCTGTTCTTTCTCCATATTCAAACCAAGCACATTCCAGTACCCTTTTCTTGGTTGAACTAAATATAGCAATCTCTTTCTAGTTATCTCAAAACATGATGGCAGACGTTCTTGCATGTCTGGTCATCTTTACTACTGCAATCTTCAGCTCTGCTGTCGCATCCGATCCTGACTCCCTTCAGGATCTCTGCGTTGCTGCTCCCACTTCAGGTATATGATACGATATAATATTTATTTGAATGCTCAGGGTAGATATATATAATTTTGTTGGGTTGAATGTACTTTCTCATATACGTACGCGGTACGTACTCATTCATGTAACAGATAAAAAGGTGAACGGATTTTTATGCAAGGACGAGGCAAATGTAACGGCAGCTGATTTCACCTTCGACGGTCTGGCTAAGCCAGGACTTGTTAACAACTCGTTTGGTTCAGTTGCAAAGCCGGCCAACGTGAATCAGATTCCAGGTCTCAACACCCTGGGGGTGTCGATGGCACGAATCGACTATGCCCCCGGTGGGCTTAACCCTCCTCACACCCACCCGCGTGGCACTGAGATCGTGTTCGTGCTGGAAGGCGAGCTGGATGTGGGCTTCATCACCACAGCAAACAAGCTAATCGCCAAGACCATTAAGAAAGGTGAAATCTTTCTGTTTCCCAAGGGACTCGTCCATTTTCAGAAGAACAACGGCGACAAGCCCGCTTCTGTGATCGCGGCCTTCAATAGCCAATTCCCCGGCACCCAAGCCATTGCTCCGACACTTTTCACGGCAACACCACCCGTGCCAGACGATGTGTTGGCTATAGCCTTTCAGGTTGGTAGCAAAGACATTGACAAAATCAAAGGAAAGCTGGCTCCCAAGAAGTAGTACAAAAGTACAAGTACTACTAGGGATCATTTACCTTACAAATTCTTTTCATCCCTATTATATATATACACATGTAAGCCTTAATATGGCCAATATTGGAGGACTGTTTTTGAATAAAATTGGATATCTGCAATGATGTGTGTGAAAGAGTAATTTATAATTTAAAGCAAAAGAGAATATTACATTCAGTAGTTATATGAGGCATGATATGCATTAATCAGACATTAATGGTACTTGTCCTTCAGCACTTGTGACATGATCTATCAATGGGTAGAGGAGTTCAGAGATGCTTATTAGGAATTAAATTCCCTTCATCCGTGCAAGGCAGTCATGTTGTTGGTAATCAGGGGTTGAGACATCCATTTCATGGTAGGTAAAAGTGGACCAGCAAGCTAGCATTAATGCCATGCATAAGTACTATATGTTAATGCGTGCAGCTAATTAAACCACTGAAATTCTACTCCTTTGATTCTATATTATTTCGGCTGCTATTGGTGCTTCTAAAGTTGAGTTATATATTATTATAATTTGAAAATATCTAAACCGTCAAATTATAATAATTCTTACATTTAATTAAAGTTGGACTGTTAAAATCCACAAAAATAAAAGCATGTGACACAATCTTTAATAAAGGCAGGATCTTAATTTTTATATATAGTACTTTTCAAAATCGAATATTTTATACTCTGAATTATCGGCTTTATTACATATTATATATATATATATATATATATAGACTTTGTATCACCAAACTAAAAGTTAAAATAAAAAATAATTTAAATTAATATTTATTACGTACGTACATGCATTAATTAGCTAACGATGCTGCACTACTAATTGCATGAAGTTTGTAAAGTTTTTAGAATAAAATTTGTAGTAATTTTAGTATATATATCATGTATTTATTTCACGAAAAATATTGGTAATTTTTTTTAATCAGTAATTAAGAGTTTTATTAAAATAGAAGAAGCCAAATACACATGATATATATATATATACAAGAGCAACACCTCATGAGGCAAATTGTCACAAATTATAAGCCAAATTCATCTAATACATGCATGTCCCACACCCGCCACATGATCCTTTATGGTTAATTTGACAAATCTCATCTTTCATATTTGAAAACGGCACCCAGCTTGTACACTTGAAATTTATATTTAGTAGATGATCAGCATCTTATTTTTCATGGCTCAAAAGTCTTTACTAAAAAACCTAAGTTACACCCAACTTTTAACAATTGTAGAAACATGGTAATGGAACAAGTAGACGATGCAGCTTATTGGTAGCCTTGGTACTGATCTTTGGCCAGAAAGCTGGTACCTTGGTTGTTATTAGTCATCATCATCTCCAAGCTCCAAAGCTACATCATGAGGATCAGCTGAAGGAATTAATTAAGCCCCTCTGATCTTAGATTGAATAATTTGTGTTCTCACTTCTATCATCATCCCTCTGTCAATGGCCATATATATGTTCTCTGTTCTGGAATAAATTCCGAACAGGTGTCTAAAGCCAAAAAAACATGATCAATATACGCGAAAGCATTTTAAACTAGCACAAAATTAATGGCCCGATCGAGCATAACATATATATATATATATATATATATATATATATATACCACCTAGACAATGGCGAACTGTGTTGCCATAGGTAATTAAAAGAATGCATCTAGCAATATACAAGTAAAGTGTTAATGCAATTGTTACCATTTGTAAGATTTCCCACATGTCACATGTACGTCTAGGTTATGTACAGAAGAAGAAAATTGTGAATATGAAGCCTGGAGTGATGATTGCAATGCAAGGTTGGATACTTACAAGCAGCACATTCCTGCACGTATGTCTCTCAACCCTCTCTCATCACAAGAAAAACTTTTTTTTTTTTTTTTATTCTATAAGAGGAACAACGGGGCCGGAGATTTGAACCCATTCTTCCCCTCTTCCCTTACCTCCATTAATCCTTCAAGAACAGAAACCAAAAATAAGTGTAAAAGAATCAAAACTCAAGAGTATTGGCTGCTCTCCTCTGAAGGAAACCCAACCCAAAACACAGGAGGATGACACAGGATCAGTCGAAAGAAGAGGAATAGCTGGTCATCGGTGATCTCCTTTCACGGCCATGAATATGTCCAAAGCTTTATTCAATCATCTAACGCTGGGTTGGAGCTTCAAGATGCATGGCTATGGCCTTTGTTCTCTTGTTGGGTTTGTGGAGTCTGGTTCATTCTCGTAGCAGTCCGATTTGATAACCAAACTCCAACAATGATTTGTTACCTTTTTTTTTTTTTTTTTTTAGTTTCGACGAGGCTTAGGCCATGGAGCAAAATCTTGAATCCGGTTTGTGACTCAAGAAATGCCAAACAAAAAGGTTCACGCATGAACTTGCTCAAGCGAAACTTAGATAGAGAGTTCATGCACTAGAGCGAATAACGAGATAATCTTGAAATTAGGACTTCCTCCTTGTAACCTTATAAAGATGTTTATTTTGAACCGTATGACCATTCTAAAACATTAATGTATTTCGCCCCAAGTTTAATTTGATATTCTTTATGATAATAAAATCTTCTACAATTCCGTGAACGTGGGCACGTTATTGAACCACGTAAATTTTTGTGTTATGTGATTGATTTCTTACTTTGTTTTACTTTTTTTGCATCGTTTTTCACAACATCTCTGGCCTGCTTGGAGCTTTGAGCTAGATCCAATGCCATGGTTGTTGGTCATGGCATTGGAGATCGATCTGGCCTTGGATCATCGAGACCCATGACCATGGCCTTCGATCCTTAAAGCTTCACGCTGTGGGTCGGTTTTGGTGAGAAAGCGAGGGAGTGATAGGAGAGGCCAAGAATTAGGTGGTTTGAGAAAGTTAGACTTGAGAGCGCAAAGTAGTTTTGAGATCTGGAGCATCAAATAATTTTAGAGTCAATCGAATAATCATCGTTAAAGGCAAGTTTTTCATTCGCTGGAAATATGACTTTTGGCCTGGGTTAGAGCATTGGCAATGGTCTTGGCAAGTCCAAAGTTTTGCTAGAATTTTAACTTTTGGTTAGGGGATCCACATTGAACTAGCTATCTTAAAGTCAAAATAATAATATAATATTATATATTTTAATAATATTTGATTTTTTATTTATTTTACAAATACACCATATATTTCCTAGTTCTGCATGCCATGCATGTTTTACCATTCAAAGTTCCAAAAATCAAAGTAGTATTGAATAAATATTAACAACACAGTCCATATAAATAACGACACAGTCCACAAAAATACCAACATAGTCCATACAAATATCAATACAGTATACAAAATACCAACAATATCAATACAGTCCACAAAAATACCAACACAGTCCATACAAATTACCAATATAGTCCACAAAATACCAACACAGTCCGTATAAATACCAACACAGTCCATATAAATGCCACCTTCAGCAGGTTCAAGTATGCAACGAGAATCTCCAACAGATGCAACTTTTAGACCCATCATTCTATTATTTCAAAGGTGACAGTTGTTCCTGATCTCTGTGCTGAGGCAACCATAACAAATGCATCAATAGCATGCATGAAAATTATAGTACAAGAAAATGAAATAGAGATTATAGGTAGAGACATAAAGCTACATAGCAAACTGTCCAACACACTAACCTTTACAAGAAGCCTATAAAATATGTCCATCAAATAGCTGCAAAACATGGTTTAGTAAGAGCAGCCTACAAAATATGAAGGGGACTGTGAATGATCAAATACTAGAATATAACATAGATGAAATGTAGGCATCAATATTCCAATGGTTTTCAAGCTCATAGATAACTAATATAGTAGTAAAAAGGCAATCTAAGAGTAGTAAAAATATTGTGAAGACCAAGTCAATCTTTTGCCAAAAAGGGAAGACGTGTATACATAAAATCATTCCTGTCTAGCTAAGAGACAACTTGAGATCAACTTTAGAAATAATATTATTTTCCATGTTTCCCAACAATCATTTTTAATGTATAAGTTTAGGGCCTCTAATATTAAGTTTCTGCAAATTCATCAACCTTCTAATATTAAGTTTATGCAAATTCATCTACCTTAATTCCATTCAAACTGCTAAAAGATCATGAATTGACATCCTATACAATCAACCCATATCTCAAAAGTAGTCGACCACGAATAACAAGAAATTCTAAAGTCAAAGAACGTGCTGAACCCAAGCACCAATCAATCAACATATCAAACCAAGAAACTCTTCATTGGTTTGTGGACTTATAAGCACTCTATCACAACTTCTACCCATGTTCTTTCAATCACATTGCAAATTGACCTCAATCATATAAGGTTGGCATGAGTTTCCAATTTGTTGAAATAGAACAATGTGATGTCCCATGTAATAATCAAACCAAGTTTTAATAAGGAAGCCCCTTGGCTCTTTGAGACGCACAACAGAGTTTCTAGAGTCTAAATTTTTGTTTTGGGAATTCCCTTGACTCTTCAACAAATCAGCATTTATATGAAGTCAAACAAATTAGCAACAAAATATTCAAGCAGCAGACCACATAAAAATGCACATAGCAGACCAATATATGAGTTTTTAAGGAAAATGCCACAAAATTTGGACTTGATAAGCTAGGATCACTGTAAAATCAAAGACAAATTCAAGAAATTGAAAGCAATAACCCGCCAAGAATATAGATACTGCAGCCATGAGCAATTCATTTTAGCAGCCATGAAATACCCTTGTGAAATACCTGAGTTCGTCGAGGGTATATGGCATTGTTGATCTCGGCAGTCGAGGGCAAAAATATGGCTGGAGAGAAGTCTAGATACTCTGTGTTGTTGATGCCTTCGATGGGTTCTCTGCAAATGGAAATGAAAGAAAATCTAGAGGGGGGGAACAAAAAAGGCGTGGGTTGGTTTGCAAATGGGTTCCGAGAGCGGAAAGGAAAAAAAGTTTTGTTGAGGGAGTTGAAAATGAGAGAAAAAGAAAATGGGAGGGAGAAATGAGGGGGTGCGATTCGTCAATGGTGCAAGGAGAAGACGAAAATGGGAGGGATAAACAAGAGGGTGCGATTCGGTGTGAGAGAAAAGGAAGAGAAAAAGAAAAAAATGGAAGACGACGACAACGTGGACGATCGACGGATAGAAGGGTCTGTGCGAGTTGAAGAAGACGAAGCCGAAGTCTCAACATGCTGGGAGCTTTCGGGAGAAGAAAGGAAAAATGAGGAAAATGAGGCTCTTTAGGATGAAGAAAGGGAAAATATATAGGGAGGTAGATGAAATAATAAAATATTACTTTCCATTGTGAACAGTAAATCGCCATATTTGGAGAGGACTCAAGATTTACTGTAGCTCAACTCTTAAGCTTTGGACCATTGGTTAGTCCAATGTGGAGGCTTTTTCTCACATCTAGCTAAAGTTTGGACTTGCATTAGCATTTGGCTAGTTCATTGCCAATGCTCTTACAAGTTATTCATGAATAGTCATTTATGGCGAAGAAAGGTTGCCGTAAATATAATTTACATCATCACAAGTGATCACAAATCTCATTATAGGAATGCTATGCATCAGCCACTATTCGCTCCCACATCCCACGCCTACAACTTTTTCATAAGGCGTGAGTATTTTTCATAGGTTATAGATGTGTTTTTCATAGGGTGTAGAGTGGTGAATAGTGACTGATGAGAATATTTTTATCTCATTAACTACGAACAAAAGAGTCGCCACTAAAAACATTAAATATTATTTGTGACGAAACAATTTCATCTGGAATGAAGCCATATCTTCCTGTAAATGAGTACTTTCTGCAAACGATGCCATGCTTGCAGGGAAAAATGCTAATTTGTTGTATAATTTGTCACAAATAAATTGATCAAATATATCTATTTCCAGCAACATTTTCCAAGGATGAATATCTTGCTGGAAAAGGTCCTTATTTGCCACCAACTTAAATTTGCCACAAAAATCATGTGTTGTATAGATATAATTAATGCATTATCTTCATACCATAAAAAAGAAGCTAGAAGCCATGTAGTACATCTCTGGCTTGTGTTTGGGTTTAATTAGGAAAGTCGACACATGACGGCAATGGCGCTCTAGAGCGCGCCGCGATGACAAGGAACAAAGCAACACTTCGTTCTCTAACGTATAGCATAAGCTCAAGTACTACTCACAACACATACATCATGACAAGACACAGACGTACAAGACCATAATCCAACCACAGAAGAATAGGAACTGGTTAATAATCGTATGTTGGCTTGGTTGTACGTTAAGTTAATTTTGATGATCAAGCAGTATTGTGAGATCTCTAATTTTTGCTTGTATTTTAAATCCATATTATTTTTTAATTGAGGTGTTATTTTATTATTTTAATTAAATGTGTTATTTTATTATTTTTATAATTTATTTTGGCATGTTTTTATTTTGGGGCCGTGAGTGTGTGAGTTGGGAAAGCCATATCCAGCCCAAACCCTGTGATTGTTTTTAAAACCCAAACTGTGTGAGTGCTAAGCCCAACCCAACCCTTTTACTTTAACCCAACTTTGTGCATTGGAGGGCCTAGCTTGTGCGCTTGGCAAGCCCAACCCGTGCGCCTGTCTAACCCAGCCCAGCCCGAAGCCCAGCCCGTGCGGGTTAAGTGAACCCAGTCCCTCAGCTTCAAACAGCGTCGTTTCGATCAGGAACTTAGGGTTCCTTCTTTTCCTTCATGCGCCACACGTCTTCTTCTTCTCCTTTCTTCTTCCTTTTTCTTCTTCTTCTTCCTTCCAGCAGATTCCTTTTCCTCCACGCAGCAGCTGCCGACGTCATTCGAAGCTTAGTCACGCAACTCAGACACAAGCCGCCACCTCCATCTTCACTTTTCTTCTCGGTGTCGTTCGGCTTGAGTTTCTGAAAGCTTGCTGTCAAGCCATCCCTATTTGCGGCCACCTCCTCCACCCCATGGCAGCTCTGTGTCCTTCGGCATGTCCATCCTTTTTTTGCTATTGCAACCCACACTGCCACGCACGGCTTGAGCTGCCATTTTTGCTTCTTCCACCCGTGCGACACACAAGCCTCGCGAACCGCCACATTTGGCCTATAAATAGGCCACGGCTTCTTCAAATAAATCTTTCGAGATCTTCACCCTCTTTCCCTCTTTCAAGCTTTTTCATTTTGGTGTTTGAATTTTAAATTGTGATTTTGTTTGTGAATACGAAAGTTTGAGGCTTTGGCAGTGCTTGGTTTTCTTCTAAATTGAGGGAAAATCAATCGGTTTGTTGTTGGTTGTTACCGTGTGATAAAACCCAATTTTTGGGCATTGCTCAGCCGTGTGCCGCCACTTTTGGCAACACTCCCTTGCGCTTAATCTTCTAGATTTATTCCATTTTCATGTATGTAATTTTCCCGTTTAATATTATTGTTGTATTTATCATTTGTAAACTGTTGATTGGTTAGTGTGTTGGAATTGGGCCTCGGGCCGTTAAAGAGTTGGGATTTTTAATTGGAGTTGTTGGAATTGGCCCTTGGGCCGGTTTGGAGGACGAGATTTTACTTGTATTTGTGTAATGGTGTAATTGTAAATGAAAGATTATTTTATGTAAATGAATGATTTTAATTGTATATTCCTGTCAATTGTTGAAATGTATATTTATGATTTTTATTAAAAATGTGTTGTGATGTCACTTGGTCTATTTGCAATGGTGACTGAATATGTGGGTGCGTGTGTATCACTACTCCAAGCAGAGATGGGGCATTATCTCAATGGAGCTCCTCTGGTCACTCGGGAGTGTAACAGACTGACGTGACGTCTCCTGAGTTGTCGTAAGGCGACGACGGGAACGGATTAGACGATAACGCTCTCGTACTGATTTCGTGACCTTTTGGCTGGCGAGATTAGAGGATGCTTGGTCATGTACACGCTGGGCGCGGAACTGGGCATCGCTCGTTACGAAATCTCATGCACGGACGTTACCCATGATGTGACGATGAGAGCCAGGTCGCGCGGACGATCCATAAAGGAGACCGTGGTCCATTTTTGGCGAGAGTAGTTAAAAATGGTATTTTTGGGAAAAAGAACATATGTTGTTGTTTTATGTGGATTATGTCCGTATGGGGACGCGTGTTATTTTTATATATCTCTTGGATGTTATTTTGGTTAATTACTTGCTGAGATGTCATAATCTCATTGTGGTGTTTTACTCTACGATTCCGTCTTATGGTGCCGTAGAGTCTGACACAGAGCCAGAGTATGAACCCGAGTGATCAGCTCTGCTGGAGGTTTGAGTTGCTGAGAAACTGTTCAGCGTTATGAGATTTGTTTCCCTTATGTTATTTCCTGTTTTTAATTAATCTATCGGATGACTGTTTAAATCCTTGTAAAGTTACTTTTCTGTTTTTGAATAATTCTGGTATTTAATAAAGAAAGACATTTTATTTTTCTGCTGTGAATATTATTTTGTACACTTATTGCATGATGTACACACTCTTGGTACTATCGTTGGGGTGCATGATCCTTGTGGTCATCATCCCGGTGTCACGAACTCCACAAAAATAACACGTGGGGATCGAGGGCGCCACAAGTACTGCATGGTTGGTGAGAGAGAGGTGATAACGTGGTAAACATAAGTAGCAACTCTAGGCAAAAAGTGGATGCATGTAGAATTATGCACATATGAGCTTTGATTGGGATTACTTGGGGTTTAAGTTCATTTTAATCCTATAATTCTCTGATTGAGCCACCACATTAAACAATATATGTAGATTGTTGTAAACATTCTGAGCACATGTCATATATAAATGAAGCAGCTGGACACCGTTCGTTCTTCACATTCAAACCAAGCGTCCCACTCTTTTCTTAGCTAGGTTTGGATATTAAAATTATCTCAACCTATCGCATCATCTCATCGCAACTCATCTGATCATTACAATTCTATAATTCTCTGCTTGAGCCATCACATTAAACAATATCTGTAGACTGTAAACATTCTGAGCACATGTCGTATAGAAATGAAGCAGTTGGACACCGCTCGTTCTCCACATTCGAACCAAGCATCTCACTCTTTTCTTAGCTTGGTTTGGATATTAAAATTATCTCAACTTATCTCAACTCATGTTATCATTACAATTTTCACAAATTTCTACATAAAATACAATAAATAATTCAACTTTTCTAAATCCCAAAATAATAATAATATTAAAAAACATATTCTAATAATATTTTATTCAACTTTCAACTTTCATTTAAAATCATCTCATCTCATCTCATCTCACTATCCAAACCCCACAGTTTATCAATCGATCTAGAACTTTCTTGCTATTTTCAAGAATGGTGGTAAAGTTTGTTCTTACATGTCTCATCAACTTTGTTTCAATCTCCAAGTCTGTTGCATCCGATCTTGACTTCAGGATATCTACGTTGCTGCTCCCTCTTCAAGTATATATCAAGTATCTGTGAATCACCATGCCAAAGTTAGGGCCTTGTGGACCGGCCCGGCCTTGCCCTAGCAATTCTAGGACCCGAGGATAAGGGGTGGGCAGGACTAGATCGACCTAAGAGGCCTCGAAGGAGAAGTAGTTAGGCAACAGGCGTTAGCCAGAGGCTGGGAGGCAGAATAGGTTTGACGACACTACTGGCTGACAACCCCTGTCCTTGAACCCCGATGTCTAGACAGGCCTTAGGAGTGGGCGGGTTTGACCGTGGTCACGTCTACATTTAATGAAAGGCAGAAATGAGCACACCACAACAGGGAGCCACGCCGCATTTAATAAAGCCCGATGCTATGCATGCCACGACGTGCCCCTTGGGTTGTCAATAGTCACCACGATCAAGTCTGGCAACTCTGTTGCACAGCAATGAGCTGATAGGGACACAAGACCTGAGTATGAAGCGATACAACCACGATCCCTTTCCCAAGGATTGCCCTCGACCAAGTATATATACCTAGGGGTGATTAACGGTCCGGTCGGACCGAACGGACCGACCGGACCGACCGTTTCGGTCCGGACCGGACCGGACCGAGACTTAGACCGGTCCGGTCCGGTCCATATTTTAGAGGACCGAAATCATTCGGTCCGGTCCACGGTCCACAGTTTTTTCGGACCGGACCGGACCGGACCGAATGAAAAATTAAAAAAAAAATATTTTTTATATATATTTTATATATAATAATTGTACAATTAACAATATAAATTTTTAAATATATTATTAATACTTGTTAATATTCTATAAATTAACAATATTTTATATATATCTTCATTTAATCTATCACTATTAACAATATAAAATTTTAAATATACTATTAACACTTGTTAATATTCTATGAATTAATAAATATATAATATCAATTAGTTAATTATATAGTAATTATATAAATTAATAATATAATTTTCATCTAATTTATTATTATTGACCATATAAAATATTTTTTTATTGAGTTTGTTACATAATCCACATTAATAAGTCACTTAGTTTAATTTAATATTTTAAATAAATTTTTTTATTAATTATTAAAAAAAAAAAAAAAGAGGGCGGACTGACTGGACCGGACCGGACCGGACCGGACCGATAGCTATCGGTCCGGTCCGGTCCCTTTGGGTGTTCGGTCCGGTCCGGTCCGGAAAAATAATGGACCGAAAATTTTCGGTCCATCGCCGGACCGGACCGGACCGGACCGGACCGGCCCGTTTGCAGCCCTATATATACCCCTCCCTCAGCGAGGGAAGGGATTCAGACACTTTTGATACTTTGATTTTATATTCTCATAAGGAGATAACATACTAATTTTGGCATCGGAGGTATCCCCTACCACCCCGAAGTTCTCATTCCTTCATAGTTCCAAGTGGACGAGTTAGGCCACCATAGAGTTGCTTGGGTTGTGAAACACGATCAACAATGGCGCCGTTCGTGGGATCCTTTTTCCTATAGTAACATGTCCTTCACATGCCGGCAACTACACGTTCCCAAGTATCACGGCATGAAGAAGAACAGTTCAAAGCAATGGAAGCAAGGGCCAACGAGATGGGTGAAACCATACAGAAACTTACGGAAGCAGTAGCGGCTCTTCGCCAAGAGAATACCACTCTACGGAGAACCGAAGGGGAATTGGAGGGAGATGAGCCAAGCCAGCACGCCAAATCACGGCGAATCCCGGAGGCCGCCTCAGCCGAAGAAGAGAAGTGCATAATGCACCTCGAGCTCCGGGAGCTCGAGGATAAATATGCCAAAATGGCCAAACAAATAGGTACATCATCCTCGGTGGAACAACTGCTCACTAGCATGGACATGCCCTATAGCGCCGAAGTCATGGCAGTTCCTCTCCACCCGAGATTCAAAGTTCCACAAGTGGATGCATACGACAGGTCCAAGGACCCCTTGGAGCACTTGAAAACGTTCAAGGCCCACATGACCTTGCACAGGTTTCCAAGAGAAGTCGCGTGCAGAGCCTTCCCACTCACATTGAAAGGGGTGGCGAGGGCCTGGTTTGGATCCTTGTCGCTAGGTACTATCGACAGCTTCACTGAGATGGCCCATCTTTTCCTAATGTCGTTCATGACGAGCTGGAAAAGGAGGCGCTCGACCACCTACCTCCTGAAGGTGAAGTAGTGGGACGACGAAAGCCTAAAGACATACCTCTATTAGTTCAATTAGGAGTGTATGACCGCAGATGACCAGGATGAGAAGATCACCCTAGCAGCCCTACTGGGGGGATCTGGCCAGGAAACCCGTTCATGACCGAGATAGCCCAAAGAACGCCTACAACACTTAAGGAGTTTATGGACCTAGCTGATGCCTTCATTAATGCTGAAGACACTCTCAAGTCCTTGACGACTCGCCGGAGGACAGAGCTAGAGCAAGAGGACAAGAAGGCCGTTGGACAAAAAGGTGGGTCCAACCGCAAGGGGGCAAGAATGGAGCATAGGAGGCCAAGAGAAGGGGTGATCCGTCGGCTCAAGTGCCTGGTAGGCCCCATGCACACATGAGCCTGGCCGTAGAAGGTGAACACACCCTCAGCCCGCAGAAGGAGCCATAGAGGGGTCAGGAGAGTCGCAAGTACTGCGCTTACTACATGACGGACCATCACAATACTGAGGACTGCTACACCTTGAATCGAATGAGGGAGGCATTGGAGGGCTTGCTAGACCAATGACGGCAGATGGCGGATGGACGAGAATGCCTCGAGGGTGGTCATCTGAGGGCCCGACGGAGTGGGAGCCTGAGGAGTCGAAGGCCTGGGAGACAGCCCAAAGGTGAACACACCCTCAGCCCGCAGAAGGAGCCATAGAGGGGTCAGGAGAGTCGCAAGTACTGCGCTTACTACATGACGGACCATCACAATACTGAGGACTGCTACACCTTGAATCGAATGAGGGAGGCATTGGAGGGCTTGCTAGACCAATGACGGCAGATGGTGGATGGACGAGAATGCCTCGAGGGTGGTCATCTGAGTGCCCGGCGGAGTGGGAGCCTGAGGAGTCGAAGGCCTGGGAGACAGGCCTGAGGGAGCCCACGACATTGGAGCCTAGTGAGGGCAAACAACCCGATGGGTGAGATCTGCACGATTGCGAGAGGATACGCGGGAAGAGGCTCCACCTCGGAGGGCCCGATACTAGGATGTGTTCACAACAGGAAAGGCCCGATACGAGGATGTGTTCATAATGGGAAGGGTCGCGACCGCACCAGGAAGCACGTCGAGGGAATAGCAATAAATTTTAGTGAAAATGATGGAGAGAGCATCCTCCACCCTCATGACGATGCATTGGTAGTTACCATACAGATCGCCAACTTCACCACTCGAAGAGTCCTTATTGACAATAGTAATTCGATGAATATCCTATTCTGGAAAGCTTTTGTCAGGATGGGGATCAACCCGGACCGATTGCACCCTGCCTCGACGCCGCTCAAGGGCTTCACCGGCGATATCATCTAGCCAATGGGGACCATCACTCTGTTCGTCCTAACCGAGAAGGCCCCCAGGACTTCAGCCGTAATGGCCAACTTCCTAGTAATGAAGGCCACCTCCTCATATAATGAATATTGGGCCACCCAACCCTAAACAGCCTAAAAGTGATAACTTCCACCTACCAAGTCAAGATGAAGTTCTCCACAGACTTAGTGGTGGGAGAGGTCCTCGGTGAGTAGTTGCTAGCCTAGGAATGCTACGCCCGGGAGCTAAGGCACGAAGTTAAGGAAGTTAAGATGATTGGGGAAGCGGGGGAGGCAGCCAGACCACCTTCATCTCCGACCCTAGCCGAATGGGATGAGAAAGTCTGAGACGAGTAGGCACTGTGGTAGGCAAAGCCCATTGAGTCCTTGTAGTTGGTTTTTGTAGATCGACAAAGGCCCTAGTGCATGATGCAAGTAGGGACCAAAATGGCTCCTGAGTAAAGGCAGGCCATGAAGCGGCTCCTGTTCGAGCACTAGGATGTGTTCGCCTGGAGTCATGATGAGATGTCTGGGAGACAACTCAATCATTGAACATCGCCTTTGCGTGGACCCTATAGCCAGGAAGGTCAAGCAAAATCGTTGAAGCTTTAGTGCAAAAAAGTATGCGACTATGGCTGAGGAAGTAGTCTGTCTCCTTGCGGCGAGGTTCATCCAAGAAGCCCACAATCTCAAGTGGCTTTCCAATATGATACTGGTCAAGAAGGAGAGCAGGAAGTGGAGAGTGTGTGTCAACTTCATGAACAAGGCTTGCCCGAAAAAGCTTCCCCTTGCCCTGCAATTATTTGATAGTGGACTCGATGGCCGGTCACCCACTCCTCAGTTTCATGGATGTATACTCTGGATATAACCAGATCCGGGTGAGTCCCACGATGAAGACAATGTGGCTTTCATCACGGATAGAGGACTCTACTGCTACAAGGCCATGTCGTTCGGCCAAAAGAATACTGGCCCCACATACTAGCTACTAGTCAACCAGATGTTTAGCAGATTGGTCGAAACATGGAGGAGTATGTAGATGATCTACGAGTGTAGAGCAAGACATTTGAACAGCACCTGTCGGACTTATGAGAAGCCTTCGTGGTGCTTCGACGCTACCAAATCTAGCTCAACCCATTGAAGTGCGCGTTTGGAGTAGAGTTGGGCAAGTTCCTAGGCTTCATGGTCTCTGAACGAGGTATCGAGGCCAACCTAGAGAAAGTTGAGGTAATAGTAGGGATGCCCCCAGGCCCCCCTCCTCGGCGCGACAACCTTCACGAAGTCCAGAGACTCGCCAGCCTAGTGGCGGCCTTAAACTGCTTTATTGCCTGGTCAACCAACCAATGCCTTCCATTCTTTAAGGTCTTGAGGAAGGCCTAGGAATGGGACACTACCTGCGTCGAGGCACTCACCGAACTAAAGAAGTACCTAGCCCACTCACCACTTCTCAACTAGGCGAGAACCTAACTGTGTACCTTGTCGCTGCATGTCGTGTCTGCGGTGTTAATTCGAGATATAGATGAGGGACAACTGCTGTTCTACTATACGAGCCGGGCGTTCCGCGAGGCCAAGGCTAGGTACCTACGGATGGAGATTCTGGTGTTTGTGCTGGTAGTTGATGCAAAAACGTTGAGGCCGTACTTCCAAGCCCACCCAATGAAAGTGCTCACCAATGCCCCCACAAGAAGATTGTGTTGAAGCCCTTCACGTCTGGCCGACTTGCCATATGGGCAATCGAGCTAAGTGAATTCGACATAAAATACATGCCCCGTACAACGATTACAGGGCAGGTGCTGGCAAATTTCGTGGCCGAGTTCACAAACTTCCCAGAGGAGATACAAGTCGCACGAGAATTCGTCCCAAAAGGCGAGAAGTTGAAGAAGTACCTCCAATAGGTGTGTGAAGGGCGTGGCCTCTTACACTACTTCTACATACAGCAAATCCCGAAGAGAGAGAACTAGACGGCGGATCGCTTAGTGAAGGCCGCCTCGGGGCAGGAGGAGCTCTCCTTTCCTGAACGGTAGTCAGGACGGTCAAAGCCTCAGTTGTCGGCCGAGGTGTCAGTCACCTCCTCGGCACCTCCCGAGTGGGCCACATACATCATGAAGTTTTTGTAGAATGGTGAAGTCCCGAGCGACTTCGAGGAGGCACGCAAAGTTAAAAACAAGGCTGCACGGTTCACATTGTTGGAAGGGATCCTGTACAAGAGGGGTTTCTACAAACCTTTCCTAAGATGCATCTCGCCGGACAAAACCCAATATGTGCCGATCGAGAAACACGAACACATCTGAGGGAACTACTCAGGCGAAAGGGCATTGGCCGCGAGAGTAATCCGAGCTGGATACTACTGGCCCCAATCCCTCCGCGATGCGAAGAACTTCTCAAAGAAATGCCCAAGATGCCAAGAACACTTGCTCGTGCTGCGCTACCCGCCAGAGGAGTTGACTTTGATCACCTTTCCATGGTCTTTCGCTCAGTGGGGACTGGACTTGATCGGCCATTTCTCGCCGGCTAGAGGAGGGGCAAAGTTCGTAGTTGTAGTAGTCGACTACTTCACAAAATGGGTCGAAGCAGTGGCCCTAGCAACCATCACCGCCCAAGCTATCACAAAGTTCTTATGGAAGTCGATAGTCTGCTGGTTTGGTATCCCCCAAAGCTTCACGTCGGACAACAAGAGACAATTTGATTGCTCACAGTACAGAGAATGGTGCACAGAGCTGAGGATTAAGGTCAAGAACTCTTCACCGGGAAACCCACAAGCCAACGGTCAAGCCGAACCAACCAACAAAACCTTATTGTCCACCTTGAAGCAAAAATTGGGGATTCATAAAGGAGGCTAGGCTAAAGAGCTTCTGGGGGTACTATGGGTATATTAAACAACTGTCAGAACCCCCACTGGAGAGACTCCCTTCGCCCTCACCTACGGGAGTGAAGCGGTGATTCCCACAAAGGTGGGGATGCCCACATACCGGGTCCAACACTTCAACCCAAGCGTCGACGACAAAAGACTGAATGGAAGCTTGGATCTCCTAAAAGAAAGATGAGAATAAGCTGCGGTGCAAACGATGGGCAATAAAAGGAAAGCGGAATAATATTTCAACAAACGAGTCAGGCCACGCTCCTTCAAAATATGAGACCTAGTGCTTAAACAGATCGGGGTGACCACCCAACGGGAAGTTGGGGTCGCGGTGGGAAGGCACATAGGTGGTAACAACAAGCAATAGACCCAGTTCTTACTGCCTCAAAGATGGTCAAGGTCGTGAACTCTCCCATTCGTGGAATGCCGAGCACCTGAAGAGTACTTCACATAGGGATCACGAATGTTATCCATGAATGAAACCTGTGTACTTGTAAATATATCTAGTGAACTTATAAATAAAGATGTATAGATGTTCACCTCAAATTCGCCAAATTGTCAAAACTAGAAACCAACAAAGCCGAGTCTTTAGACTCTCCGCGAGGTTGCCCACATGACCACTCGAATACAAGTCCCTAGACTTTCTGAGCTTCGTGTCTAACAAAGACGGGTCCTGAGACTCGTCGTGGGGTTCAGGTCAGGCTCAAAGCATCTCGAGCTCTGGCCACATGGCCACTCGGATACAAGTCCCTAAACTTGCAGAGTCTCATGTCCAACAAAGCCAAGTCCCTAGACTCACCGTGAGGTTAAGGCCGGGTCGAGAGCATCCCGAGCTCTGCCCACATGGCCACTCGGATACAAATATCTAGATTAGCTGAGCCTTATGTCTAGCAAAGCCGAGTCCCTAGATTCGCCGCGAGGTTAAGGCCAGGCCCAGAGCATCTTGAGCTCTGCCCACATGGCCACTCGGATGCAAAATCCATAGACTTGCCAAGCCTCGTGTCCAGCAAAGCCCAGTCCCTAGGCTCGCCGCATGGTCGCCCACATGGCCACTCGGATTCAAGTCCCTAGACTTGCCGAGTCTAGTATCCATCAAAGCCGACTCCCTAGACTCGCCGCATGGTCACCCACATGGCCACTCGGATACAAGTTCCTAGACTTTTCGAGTCTCGTGTCTAGCAAAATCGAGTCTCTAAACTAGCCAGGGGTTAAGGTCGGGCCCAAAGCATCTCGAGCTCTGCCCACATGGCCACTCGGATACAAGTCCTTAGACTTGCCGAGTCTCGTGTCCAGGGAGGCCGAGTCCCTAGACTCTCCGCGAGGTTAAGCCCAGGTCCAGAAGCGTCCCAAGCTCTAACTAAAATTCGAGCCTTCGGACGAAGAAAAAAAAAAAAAGAAAAAAGGAAAAGCATGAAAGAACAAGGAAATACACAAGAAAAAAAGAAAAAAAAAACCAAGTATATCCATGTCAAATGGAGTTACATCATAGAAGTAAGTCAGTGTTACCCAAAAAAAAAAAAAGGGAGAAGCAACAAAGGGGCCTGGAGCCCATGGCAACTACTGGGGTGGATGGGGCATGGAGCCCATATAATGGCATCCCTACCCTCCCAAAGTTCTTGATGAACGCATAGGCGTGAGGGTTTGGTTCTGTTCAAGGGAGGCCAAACTCAGAGTGTTGAGATCTGTCCTAGGGTGCTCTTGTAGATGATCACGCAACTACTCGAGGCCCTCCTTGTAGCCATACCCCCAAGCTGCATTTCGAATGGCCCGAGTGTTCTAGATCTGGGACCTAATCTCCCCCAAGTACTTTGCACTGGCCTCCCCGACTGGACTCCATGGTTGAGATCTGAGTGTCCCAAGCAAGGATGGTGTTAGTCGCATTAAGCAACTTGACTTCAAAACTTTAGGCCAAAGCCTCACTCCACTGCACCCGTGCCTTCTGACGTCGAACTTCCCAAACAAGCGAGAAGTGCTTGGAAATCAACTTCAAGCGTCGCCTAGCGGCCGAGGCCTACTGTTTAACCATATGTTCCCTCTCTTCTCGAAAAACCAGAAGCCCCTTCAGCGCCAACACAGCTCCTCCTAACTTCTCTTGAGGTCCATTTGGGCAACTGCATGCACACTCCGAGGAGATCAAGGGAAAGCTCCTCCTTGACCCCGGCCAGCTCTCGCTTCAGGGCGGTCTTCTTCCCCTTGAGCTTCTGACCCTTTTCCCTCATAAGCCTATGATGTTCATTCAAGGCCTCCAAGTCTTCTATCAACCCGTTAAGCTCCAGGGAGAGAACCTCGACCTCTCGACTCGCCTTATGAATCTCTAGGCAAGTAAGGAGAGTTAGGGATCGGAGCACCCTGTTTTCCTCCTCTAGCTCCCTACACTCTTCGAAGATCATTCCCGCCAGTTTATTTACGGCCTGCAATATTAGGAAATGTTAGAAGAAGAAAGGAAAAGGATCCACGGGACAAGCTAAGTACAAGCAAGGCATACCTGGTCGAAGAGAGGCCTTAGTTTCTGGGCCTCCTACTCAATCGCCTCAGCAGAACCCTTTCAAAGCACGGGCCAATGTTCTGGCTCGCCCCCACCCCGGCACGAGAGGAAGGGGCGGCACCCTCCAACTGCCACGAAGGCCCTGACACATCTTGGATGGACTCCCAGGAAGGACCCGCACCGAGGGCTTCCTGCACATCAGCCTCCACCTCCCCGGGCTGCTCGGGTCCTTCGAATACGACAGGACTTGATGAGGGTTCTTCAATCATCATAGGCCCCTCACCGGTGAAGGGCTCATCTTCGATCACAGGCTAAAATTCGCCCTCGGCCGAGCCCGACTCGCCTGTCGAATGTATTTGCTGGGACACCCCCTCCAGAGAGGTAAGATAGGAGTCCACATCCGGTTTTGAGGAGGCAAAACGGCCTCCTGCGCAAGTGTATCCTCGAAGGAGACAAGAAACTCCACAACCAGGGCCCCCTGAGGGGCAGGTTTGATGAAGGTGTTCAAGAAGGTAGCCCAGAGAACGTCGTCATATTCCTCCTCCTCGACCCCCTGAAGGGAGAAGGGGGTTTGGTCCCTCTGGCTTCACTCCAAGAAGCGCCCTCTCTGCTCCGAAACCCCCCGACCTTGCTTCAAGGAACCCCACAAGCTTTGTTGCAACCCACCTTTGGCCGCTTCTCCCTGCTGCCAACCTCGGGAGGATTAGAGTGACGCTTCATCGTAGTTGGAAGTTGAAAGTTGAATAAAATATTGTTATAATATTATTTTTTTAATATTATTATTATTTTGAGATTTAAAAAAGTTAAATTGTTTATTATATTTTGTGTAGAAATTTGAGAAAGTTGTAATAATTATATTAGATGAGATGAGTTGAGATCAACTATGAATTCAAATGAGACCAAATGTTTAAAAAAATTATCACTAATAAATTTGTGTGTATTTTTTTAAAAATACTTGGTTTCGATGAAAAGATAGACATGAGGACCATAAACCAACCATATCGGAATAGACCGAACGGGTTAACATCTGTTTGCTTGAGTGTCCTGAAGTTTATTTTTAATGTACTTGTGGTTGGTGTGAGACGATAACGTACGTGGAAAACATATATACTTCCATAGTAACTTTATGCAAAAAAAGAGGACGTAGAAATAATTCTACACAATTTACGTAGGAGCTTTAATTGGTCGGATTGCGTGGGATTTAAGTTCAAATCCTAGCTATTCTCTGATTGATAGATCGTGCATCACATCATACTACATATAACTCTTGTTGGGAATTTGGCCTAATTCCCAAATTCACCTCAGGATCCGTCTTTTACATCCACCTTTTGTAGAAATATTAAGAAAAATAAAAAAATAATAATAACACAAAAATTTATATAAAAAACTTAAAAAACAGCAGAAAAATTATCAAATCCATAAAAAAAATTATCATATAAAAAATTATTACAATCACATAATTTTTTTTTTCACCTTAAAGACACTCACAAAGCTACCCACTAATAAAATTTTAACTCTCACCCATTTTCTTTTACAAAGAAAAAAAAAATAACAGAAAAATTTTAACTATTATAAATTACTAGCTAAGCTTTTGATTTGATCCACCTAGCTACCTAGCTATATGAGCCTTGTCCCACTTATCTAATCCCACCGATGTGGGACTACAAAACGAGCAAACCCAACAACTCTATCCTCTTTCCATTCTTAATAAATTATTTAATACTAGCATATAAATAAAGCAGCTGCCCCTTCGTTATACTTATATCCATATTCAAACCAAACTTTCCACCATATTCAAACCAAACTTTCCACCAAACTTTCGATCATCAGTCGATCTCTAATAATTTCTTGCAATTTTTAGGCATGTTGGTAAAGTACGTTCTTGCATGTCTGATGATCTTTACTGCAATTCCCAGCAGTATTGCATCCGATCCTGACTCCCTGCAGGATATCTGTGTTGCTGTTGTTCCTTCTTCAGGTACATATGATGTTTGATTAATTTGGTATGTATCAAAGACAGAATTGAGAAAAGGTTCGCTTGAATGCTTAGAATAGTCAAATGTTTTGTTTCTTATATACGTACTGATTTCATTCATGCGTGTAAACAGACATAAAAGTAAACGGGTTTGTATGCAAGGACGATGCAAATGTTACGGCAGATGATTTCTTCTTCGGTGGCCTAGTTAAACCAAATGTTATCAACACCTCGATTGGGACATTCAATGCAACGTTGGCCAGCGTGCGAGAGATTCCAGGCCTCAACACACTGGCGTTGTCGGTGGCGCGAAGTGACTATTTGCCCGGGGGGCCTAGCTTCACTCCTCACTTGCACCCGCGCGCGGCCGAGCTTATCTACGTTCTGGAGGGGCAAATGAATGTAGGCTTCATCACCACAGCAAACAAGCTCATCTCCAAGACCATCAAGAAAGGTGAAGTCTTTGTGTTCCCTAAGGCTCTCGTCCATTATCATTACAACGACGCCGCCGACGAGCACGCTTCTATGATCTCGGTCTTCGATAGCCAAGGGCCCGGCAACCAAGTCATTGCTACATCACTTTTCGCGGCAACACCCCCCTTGCCGGAAGATGTGTTGTCTTTGGCCTTTCAGGTGGATATCAAACAGATTGAAAAAATCAAAGAAAATCTTAAGTTGGCCAATCTTACTGTTACTTTTTGATCCATATTATATATGATCAGAGATGAATATGGCTAGCTAGTAGATCTAGATCATATATTGGGGACGATCTTTGAATAAAACTCGATTCATGTAATGAATGATCTGGTATGCTATCTAGTTCAATGATTATCTAGTTCAATGAAACTATGATATCCTGATGATTTGGCAGCTTTTCCTTGGAAAGAACTTCCTTTCTTTTATGCATGATTTCAGATTCAGCAGTTTAATTACTATGAAGTTGGTTGGATAATAATTCAGTAGTACTTTAATTATGAAGTAGGTAAGAGATTTGGTCGTAATAATGTCTTTGCCCGTATTTTTTTATAAACCAAATGATGTTGAAGGTTGAAAAGTCATCCAATTCAAGAAAATATATCGTGCAAACGTCACATATGCTACTAATAAATAAAGATCCTAAAGAAAATGCTGTCCACCGTTTTGAATATTTTATTTACGAAAAATCTAAAACTGGTCCTCTTTTTTTTTGACCGGGGGGGTGGTGTGGAAGACATCAAAAAATCTCCTAGGCCCTTCAAAGTATTTCAACCATTTTTTTCCTATCCATACCATTTCGCGAACACATGATATGTGACATATTATTAAGACAATTAATAATGAACATATGGCATGAATTATCAAAGTGTTACAAATAAATAGATAAGATAAACGAAATTAAAGATACATATATATACACATGACACTAGAGTAGTTTAAAGTTTAGAAACTCTTTTTTAGTATGGACTGGATATGCCTGCATGCCATATCATATCAAGCGTTTGCAAGGTTTATTTAAATTAATCCTGATCCGATTCTGATCCACTACACCACATGCATATATATGAGGGTGACAAGGTAAGGGACGGTTCCGCCATTAATTGGCAAGGTAAGAGGTGAACTGCCAAACCCTCTCCAAATCATTAATTGTTTATTATTTTTATGAAAAAATCTATTCTTAAATGAGAAATGATTTGTATAAATTTCAAATAGACAAGTCTCTCGTATAAGTCTTCGTAAAAAAATAGATTTCACCTAAAAAAAATGTAAAAGAAACTATTCTTTATTAGTAGAACTCACTTATTTTACAAAGGATTTGTATGATGCTTGTCTATTTGAAGCTTGTACCAGACATTACTCTTCTAATTAAATTAGTGTGTAGATTACATCTAGTAAATGGTTACATGACATAATTTAATTTAAAAAATAAATTTTAATATTTAAATCTTATAAATTAATTTTTATAATTTAAACGATTTAAATAGTATTTGAAATAAGATAACTCTATTTTTATTTACATTTCTTAATATTTTACAAGTAGCGTGATTCACTAGTACTGTTCAAAACGGTGGAAAGATATATATGCGCTTTGGGAGAAGAATGTCAAAAAGGGAGGAAGAGTAATGCTAGCGCTAATTTCATTAAACGTAAGAGTAATGCTAGCTCTAATTTAGGGTGTGTTAGTATTGCTCACTCCATTTGAAAATAATGTAATCTATTATTAAAAAAATTGATTTTTTTCACATAAATCCGAATTTTTTTTTTTCCTTTTTCAAAATTTCGAAGGAAATACACTACAATCTAGAACTGTATAAATAGTTTTCTTAAAAACAAATGATATTTTAAGAAATTGATTTGTGCAAATCTCGCATAAACTCTACGAAAATCTTTTGGAAAAAAAAGTAAGATCTATTTTAACAAACACATTTTTATAGTGAATCCCAATTTTGTTCAAGTATCTTACACGCATGCATTAGATTTATATCTAACATTATTTTTATTATAATTTGTTATAGGTTAAGATTAGCGCATTATTTGTACTTTATAAATAATTAATAAAATTTTTATTCATATATTATGAATTATTATAATTTTTGCATGATTATAGATAGGTGAAAAAAATAAATAATGTTTTAATTATTTTTATATTTTAAAAATATTTATAAGAAATATTATTTATATTATTTTATAAAAATATAATTAATAATGGGAAAGACTAATTCTACCTATCTACATCTCACACACCACATGTAACGTCCCGATCCCGGAGATTTGGAGAGTTAACTCTTATAACCCAAACCATCTCCCATCACATATTTATATACTCCAAATTTTTCATAAATATAAATTCATTTATTTAAAATAAAAAATATATATTTCTCCACAAAGATTAGAGACACCAAAGAATCACCTCAATGAAATAAATTATAGTCTCCACAACGACTCAGAAACCATAACTCAAAATACCAAATCAACATAAAATAATTTCTCTAGTAAATAAAACTCTCAAATAAATATTTGTACCCTTTGGCACTTATTTCTCTATGATCATCAAACATTGCTAACACTTTCTACTCTTAACTTCCAACTGAAGTATCAAAATTATCTGAAAAATATTTTGGAAATAAGGCCGGGTGAGTTATCAACAACTCAGTAACCAAAAAACATATACTAGTATGTAAATATGAGCATTTACAGAGTTCAAAATGTATAACAAAATATTTATATTTTCAGAATGCAGAATCAGAACATGTTATCAAAAATATTATAGCGAAAGTTCAAAAATATTCTTATTCAGAATTCATTTGGCATAGCATAATTGAAGCATCACATCATAATAGAATTCCATGTTTAACCCACGTGGTAGGGTTGTGCAAACCCCAGCGGCGAACCGAGCAGAAACAGGATGTAAAATCTTCCCCTAATTATTCTCGGGTGTGCACATAAGAAAAACCATGCAGAAAATCAATTTGACTTCCAAAGTGGGTGCACCAGAAACAAAAAAGATTGTACCAACCCAAACAGAGACCACAGTTTTACACCCGCGGTAAGGTCAGAATGGAACATAAACAGAATTTCATGTCAGGGGTTTCAGAAATCATATCATATCATATCATGGTCCAAAACATCTTCAAAACAGAACATAATCATATCATAAAAATATAATTTATGCACAAATTTTCGTATTCGCTCTCTTTTGCACAGTTCAGAAATAAAATGTCAAATAGTTCATGTCTACATCAGTCATGATAGAAAATACTTTCTTCTTATACAAAGTTTCATGAGTAATTCAGAACAAATAACTAATGTTGTTTAAATTTTTTTTTCCATAACAAAACATACATATTTTTCCAAAATCAATCTCAGTTTATTTTATTTTATGTAAATTCTAGCATAGGAACTCTGCTTACTTGAATTTTTTAAGTTTGTCTAGATTTTCTCATAACAGTGCCGAACGAATATCAATCGTAACCTATAAAATAAATGTGTAACTTGCTTAAATCTCCACTTAAACACGTATTTTGATATTTAAATTTGAAATACTAAAATAACATATTTCTCCTAAAAATATCTCTAATTCTCGTAATTTTAAAATATTATTATTTTTTAAATTCATTTATATCCACTTAAATCCTCCGACTATTTAATCTCTAACTTATTTATTACCAGAATCTAACAATAAAAATATAATACCAAGTTATATAATTAAAAACCGTAAATATTTTCTCTTAAACAACTTTTTAGACTAATTTAAAGTGAACCAGAACCTACTTAAAAAATAACACGAGTTTTTCTATGGTCAGACTTAGGCCCAACATAAAAGCAAATCCAACTAAAAATAAAAAATTCAAAACTCTCATATTTTGGCTTATAACTTAGAGAGCAAAGTTGTAATAACTAAAATTAGGTTTTCCTATTATCTCTATGTAGAAGGAGTTTTACGTTAAAATATATAACACATTTTAGTTTGCAAGGAGATCATCACTAGACCCAGGGTAGTCATGCGACGGAGACTCACCGTGAGAGAAGGAGTCACGACGGAACACGTGAAACTGGGAGGAGGTATGCGATGGTCTGGGGTGCTGGGCGTCAACCAGGGCAGCGTCTAAAGGTGGAGGCTTGTCCTCCGGCATTTTCTACTGGCAACGACTGCGGCATGGCCTCACTGTTGCAAGTCATGGGTCGTGGCTCTCGATTTGGTCTGCTATGGAAGTGCTCTATTTTTTTGTGCAAAAATAAAGGCCTTCCATGAGGTTGAATGTGGTGTTTTTCAACTTGTAGGGCGTTGTGAAGGGGCAATGGTGGTGATGGTTTGTTGGGCGGCTCCTATGATAGCGTGGGCTACTAGTGGTGGTCTAGTGCAGCAATGCCACAGGACGTGACACAGTTTGCTTACAAGCTAGGCGGTGCACTCAGTGGCAATACTATGGAAGTACTCAATGGTTATTGGTGCTGGGTGGCAACAGTGTGAAGGAGCTTGGTAGTGGGGCTATCAGCATGGAGGCGGGAAGGAACCTATGGGGTTGGATGTTGTTGTGACAGAGGGTCCTATGAGAAAGAGAAATCGATGCATGGGATTAGAGGGAAAGGGAAAGGGCGATGTTGGCTTATTCCGTGGTGGTTGATGGCTGAGATGTGGAGGCTAGGTGCTGGTTTCATTGTGCAGCGACTTGGATCTTCATGGAGGCTACCGGACTTCACATAAGGGAGCTTTATAGTGGAACCGCTTCTGCAACTACACATGTATGTTATGTATATATATGTAGTACGAAGTACCCGAGGGCAGCAAAAGGAAACGGCATGCATGCTACGTGGTTATAGCAGTTGGTAGAGGTTAGGAATTTTAATGGTAAGATGACTCTAAATTGTAATACTAGTGGAAGGAGACGAGCATGACATAGGATTATAGAGAAATGGGCAGTTACGTCTTCACGGGAGGGGGGCTAAGGTCGTGTGGAAAACTGTTTGGAGTGTGGTCTTTATCTATATACAAGCAGTTGAAAACCTTAAGAAAAGGAAGAAAACTTGGAGTTATGCATGGGTCTCACGAAGTGCTTTTGGGCTTTAACTCGTGCATTTTAAATTTTGGATCCATTTCCAAAATGTTAGGGGCCGGCATCTTGGATAATGAATAGTCTTAACAAATATGTTAGGCATGTTAGGCCGATTAGTGCATTCTAAATAATTTATCTGGTTTGTCCATATTTTTTTATGGGTTGAGAAATAAATACGTACTAATGGGCTTAGTATTCAATAAATTTCCACGACCTCTAAAAATAATACAATTTGTTTCAAAAAAATTTCGTATCAATTCTCACTTGGCTTTTGAGAAGATTTTAACCTAATTGTTAAATTTAATAAAATCTATATTTTATCAAAATAAATTTTGAGTATATAATCTACTCTAAAATTATTGGTTAAAAATTAAATGAATTTTTCATACATATTAATCCAAAAGAAAAATTTTATAACACTCCTACTTAGTTTGGGCTTAGTATTGGACCTGGATGTTACATTATCTCTTTTAATTATTTTTTTTTCAATAAGACTATAACAAATATATGGTGTATGAATAATAAATAGAATAATTTAATTAGTTTCGTTAGAATAAAAATAAATAAATATATAAAAAAAAATTGTTACTCATCATATTACATATTTTACATCACATTTATTTTTATTATTTTTTATTTTTTTAATTTTTTTAATTTTATTTCTTTTAAATTAATTGAGTTTTTTTATTTGTTATCTATATATCATATATTGGTAAGGTAAAAAAATAAAAAAATTATTTATGATCTGTGGTATAGAAATGAAGAATATAATTTTTATATAAAAAATTAAAATACGTATGGTATGTTGTGCAGAATGATCAGTACTGATTGTAATTCTACAGTGAAGT
Organism: Juglans regia; assembly: GCF_001411555.2. Lineage (NCBI taxonomy): Eukaryota > Viridiplantae > Streptophyta > Magnoliopsida > Fagales > Juglandaceae > Juglans > Juglans regia. Next base: position 26,742,552 of record NC_049911.1, read on the forward strand.
TGATTTGTTGATTTTCCCCAAATTGGGTGCATAACGGAGATCGAGCAGTAATTATCAGAAAGGAGAAAAATCCCTCCCCCAAAATCAAGCCCTAGCAGTCAAAATCACAGACAGCAGGAAACAAAGAAATCTATTTGGATATTCCTGTATTTCCTGGTTGGGTTTGTGCGAGTTCGATGCAGGAGGCGAAGAAGAAGAAGAAGAATTTCCGGAAGAGCGGTGCTCCCATTCAACAACAGGACGAATCACATGGGGAGGGAGAAGACCCTATCGTCAAATCCGACGACGAACAAGAAAGGAGGTACCTTTTCCTTTCTACTTAATTACTTGCTTTGCTGCTGAACATTAGGTTTTCTTTCCATTTATTCAATGAAAAAACTCCCAACTCTGATTGAGAGTGTAGGATGGTTTTGGAGGAGGTGAAATTCCTGCAAAAACAACGGGAGAGAAAGTCCGGGATCCCTGCAGTTTCTTCCAATGCATCGTCTTCATCGTCACAAACAACAGGCGGTGTAGGTGCCGGGTTTGGGCTTGGCTTTGCGAAAGTCGGTAATAATCATGGCGCCACTGCTAAGACCGACGCCGGCGGTGCCACTGACGCCGAGAAGGAAGACCTGGTTCTCCACGACAATTTCGCCCAGGAAACTGCTGTCATGGTCGAAGATCCCAATATGTATGCCAGCTTATCTCTTTTTCTTCTATGGATACATCTAGGAGGATATGTTTAATCTCGTACCAGCTCCACCTGGATTGTACGAGTATTATGAATACAAGCTACACTCTCAACTCAAAACCAACCCTTGTGCGATATGATTGAAGTATCTCTGTGTTTACCTTTTTAATTTTTCTTACTTTAATTTCAAATTTTTTTATAGGGTCAAGTATGTTGAACAAGAATTGGCCAAGAAAAGGGGCAGGACGATTGATTCCACAGACCAAGCTGAGAACGACCTAAAGCGTGCTGAAGATGAATTGTACAAGATTCCTGACCATCTTAAGGTGACTGATCCAGCGTTTTCCTTGATGAATCGTTTCTATATCCTATCTTATTCTGAAGTGTTCCCCCCATGCTTATGGCTGGCCTATTGGTGCATATAGCCCGTGAAAAAAAAAAAATCAATGGATACACTTTTTTTAATCAACGGATACATAGTTATTCATATTCAATACTTTCTGTATTCTATTTATTTCGTGAACCAAAAGCATCTGACATGTTCATTGGACCAATGTAGACATAAGGAAGCATGCATATACATCCAAGTTACTAGAGTTAACTACTTAATTCCTTCTTTGACATTCTCAGTGCCTTGCACTATGTAAACTTCAATCTGCTTTGGGTTCTTTCCTTACAGGTGAAGAGACGAAACTCAGAAGAAAGCTCTACTCAGTGGACCACTGGAATTGCCGAGATTCAGCTTCCTATCGAGTATGCCCAATTTTCTTTCCTTTTCCACAGAACATATGTATTATGTAATGATTATTTCCAATCATCCACCTGCTCATTTTTATATTTGGAGTGTTGAGTTATTTTGTATTTTCTTTAACAAAGTGCTCAATTAGCCTTAAGATGCATTACTGCTATCAAAACACTGCCATGTCTATGACCACATTGAAAAGGAAAGAAATTATATGGCTTTTTCCATGATTAATTGGGTCTCTGTATTCGGTTTAATTGCTTACAGATACAAGTTGAGAAATATTGAGGAAACAGAGGCTGCCAAAAAGCTTCTACAAGAGAAGAGGCTCATGGGTAGGACAAAGTCAGAATTTACCATCCCCGCAAGTTACAGTGCTGATTATTTTCAACGTGGCAGGGATTATGCAGAAAAACTTAGAAGAGGTTGGTTATCTTTTATTATTATTATTATTGGTGAGTACATTAGCTTTTATTGACTTCCCGAAAATTTGGGGAAATGCTGGCTTGTTTGGAAATAGATCTCATCCCAAATTTCTTATCTCATCTCATTACATCTTTTTCCCAAACATAATTCAAATACAAATATTTTCAGATAAAAAATAAAAAACAATTCAACTTTTTTAAATTTTCAAACAAAAATAATATTATAAAACTATATTCTAACAATATTTTAACTTTATAATATTTTTTACTCAACTTTTTCTCACTCATTTCCCAAAATTCAAAAAATATTTAACTCAAACTATCTCACTACTATTCACAAATTATCTTACTACTATTTACAAAATTCTCATCACATCTTACTCCCCTAACGAGCTTTGATTGTTTTGCTTTATAATGTCAACTTTGCATTCAACTTTTCTATGGCACATCTTTTAATCATATGAACCCTTTAACGCTACTACTAAACAATGAGAAAACTGCAGAACATCCGGAGCTGTACAAAGACAGAAGTTTACCAGATGATGGCGCTGGACCCAAACAAAATGAGACAACTACGGATGGAGCTGTACAGAGGCAAGCTGCAACCGATGAGTTCATGCTAGATCGCTTCCGTAAACGAGAACGCCACCGTGTGATGCGGAGATAATTTGCACGCACTTGGTTGTTGCTGCAATGCCTGCCACAATTAACTTTCAAGAATGGTTTTTGTAGTGGTTTGTCCTATGATCTGTCATTGATCTACATTGCAGCTCCCGGCTGTTAATGCGTAACACAAGTCATGTTGCTGCAGAAGTTGTTTTTGCCTTTAATATTTGGTGTACCCTATACGAGTTGATTTGCATAACTTTATAATGCCGTAGACAACAGATGGGTCTAAATCCTTTTTTCTTTTTTAGCAGTTATCAAGCTAGTACTCTGGGCGTTGATCCATTTTTAGATTGTTTATTAAGTTTTCAATCTTAATAGTCAACTTGTAGAATGTGTGCGTAAAACCAATAAATCTTTTTATACGATAGCTGTCAGAGGAAAACTCACAAACTTTGTTTGAGAGGAAGGAAAATTGTCTTTCCTATAATGCTTTTTATGCATTGATGTGCAATCTCTCTCTGCTTTCTGGCATTACCGGTTCACACTGAACTAGAGAGAGACATTCTTTGCCAGGGGAATGGCAATATGCACTTCCTTCAGCAAAGCTTAGGAAAGGTAAGGTTGTTCGATGAAACTGCAGCATGTTTGATGCGTCCTTGCAGGTGTTATGTGATTGTAAGGCGGTCCAGCATGCACGATTTTCGTTTATGTCAAGTCTACGTTATATTACTCTCTGGATGTATGCTATGGGATCCTCCTGTACATCTTAAGGTTAGATATATATTTCACACGCTTAAAAAAATGTTTGTTATGGGTCCTTTTGACCTCATAGACATCCCAATCTGTCTAAAATATGGAACAAATGGGATCTTGGGGAATCTAATCGCCCCTAAGAAAAGGTAAATGGATTTTATCAGCTGCTTGATAACTTAGCACATATGGAACCTACCCAGCAGTGAACGCTACTAGTTCTCTCTCTCTCTCTCTCTCTCTCTCTCTCTCAAATTCTTGAGTCAAACATTCTGGTTTTGGGTTTGGATTTGTGATCTTTTTCATCTGTTTGAATCTTTGATCTCCATCTTATTGGTGATTTACTACCCAATAGGCAATAGTGTCGACCGTCAGTACTATTAATTAATTTTCTTCATTAATTCCTCTTTTTATATTGTATTGTATAAAATATCCCTTGGAATAATATTCTGTGGCAGCTTCTGTGCAATAGTTTGCTGGTTCATAGGCGGCCTTTACAGTATTTCAAAGAGGACCTTTACATGCAGTATTTTAGAAGATCGATCCTAGCTGATCAGCGTCGTGTTAACATTCAATCCAAATTCATCATGATTCATAACCAAAAAGTTGGTTGAAAGGGTAAAAAGAAGAATATTTTTTATTTTTTCTTCTAGCCGGCCGTGGAAATTAAATATAAAAAGAGTAGCTAACGTCTTATTTATATATATTACTCGCAAACCTAACTGCCGGCCGTGCAATGCATATGAATAATTAAATTTATTAAATAAAAAAAGAACATATATATATATAACTAATTGAGTCACATATATACGTTGAATCAATAAGCACATCGCAACTTTATCATGACATGAAATCTATTAATTTGTATAAGTTTACTTATATGAAATTTTGTTGTGATTGTAATACTTTTCTTAATAATTTACATGCTGATCTTTATAACTTCCTTTGACATCCAATAGCCTTAATTAATGAATCTACTATCTTCAAATAAAATTGATAATTTAATTAGATGCCATATGATTAGTTACATATCTTATTTAACCAATTTTTAAATTAATTTAATAATATAATATTATAAAAGAGTGAATGATGTACATGTGGTGGAACGAGAGCAAAACTCAGATTTTATTTTTAAAAAGATACGAGTAGTATAAGAAGTACAGGATATACCGTACTCTTTTTAAAAAAAAGTGAGATTTATTATTAACAAAATTAATTTTTTTTTTTATATAATCCATATATAATTTACTCACTTTACTCCAAAAAAAAAAAAAAAAAAAGTTGCACACCTACAAATAATTTCTCTTGTATAATATATGGATTAAGGGTAGGTTTGGGGGGTGAGATGAGAATTTTGTGTTTTGTTTTGAAGTTTAAAATATTAAGTTTTAATATTATTATTATTTTAGAATTTGAAAAATGTGTATTGAGATTTGAAAAAGTTGAATTATTTATTATATTTTGTATGGGGATTTGAAAAATGTGTAATGATGAGATGAGATGAGATGAGAATTTTGTGTTTTGGTTTTGGCCCAAACCTGCCCTAAATATATTTATTTATAATGTCAAACGAGCATATCCGCGTCGCCTTTTCCTGCTTACAATATTATATGTATATAGAGTCTACCAAACTTGGTGGGCTACACAGCAAAACACTGAGCCACGACCCTGAAAATAATTTAAAAAAAGAACAAAGAAAAACAATCTCACATTTAGTGAGAAAATAACGGAGAAAAGTAAAACATATCGTGTGTGTGTATATATACACGTTGCATGTATATATATTGAATCACCATCTAGAATTGAACGTTGCTGGAGAAGGACTGGCCAAACTTCCAATTGGAAGGCACCACGTTCAGAGCTGTGCGTGTTTGTCCATCGCTGGTTTGGACTCTTAAGGACAAGCTCTGACCGTTGAGATAGGTATGGCTTTGCCAATTCACACCCCAGTTTCTTGTCATGGTTTCCCATGTACTTGATTTCGACCCTTTGATCCAAACATTAGAGATATCTCCAACTCCTCCGACGTTGGATATGAGAACCAGTTCGAAGTAATCTCTCCCGTTGATGGTAAACCTAATGCCTCCACTCTTCTTGCATCCGACTCTGGCAAATTGATTAGCCAAAACATTAATATCGTAAATTTTATGCAAGTTTTCAAAGACATCAACATTAAATACTCGACATGCATGCATGGTTTTTTTTTTTTTTCAAGCAAATTAGCTAGACATGATAAACACTTACTTCTGATATAAAATAGGAACAATTCCGGCTTTGTATTTGGCAATTGTCTCAAATGCAGGCTGGGACATGTCAAAGTGTGGGAGGGGAGGATTGCACCAGCCGCCATTGTCACTGGGTAGGTCGTTGTTCGGAGGACAAAGGTTGGTGGCAGTGATGGTAATGGAGGTGCCCTTGAGGCACCACTGGGGCACCTTGCTTGCGTCACAGACAATCTGATAGCAACCACCGCATGACTTGCCATCGTTGAACAAAGCCGTGCTCAGAGCTGCAGTCTCTTTGCCATAACCGTCTGTGTAGAGGTTTCCATAACCACACGCACCCCCTGATATCATGTAGAGATCAAAACAATCAGCTAAGCACGATTAGTTCTAAAATGGGGAGACAGGCCGGAAATATAAGAAATTGTAGTTAAGATCGATAAAGAGTAAGTCATGATGACTGACCCATGGTTCCTGAAGCATCGCTTCCGCCGTAGAAAGTTGCATGGGCTTGCAGCCAAGCAGCCAATGCTACTGTGAATTTTGTGGTGAATACCCCAAGAAGCAAGATAAAAGTAGTGAATGCATTGATCGGCCGGTGTTCCATTTCTCTAGCTCTTATCTCTCGAAAAGAAGCAACTGCTTTGCTTTGCTTTGCTTTGCTTTGATGCTGAAGATGGCCGAGTTCCTCGGTTATTTATAAACGCTATTTAGGGACGGCTACCTGATAAGAATTATTGAGGGAATGTAGAATGCAATAGTAGTATGACTGCAAATGCGTTGACTGACGGTGGTTCAATATATATATATATATATATATATATATATATATATATATATATATATATATAAATGTTGCTTATATCAGTTTTATTTTTTAAAAAATGAAATAGCAAATGTGGGTTTACTCGTCCAAATTGAAGAGAAGCTTGTTAGTTGGAAACCAGCTCTTAAAGTCGGTGCTAATTTTTTTTTTTCCATTTAATTTGTCAAGAAGATTTAACAAAAAAGAATTATTTACAAGTTTATTTATTAACGTAATAAATACATCACTCATCATATGAATAATGAAAACCTGTCGCTTCAAGTTCAAGCCTCCGTTTGGATACATTAGGTTGTTTTGGTTACATAAAATTAAACTATTTCATCTATTTTATCTCATATAATCATTATAATTTTTTTCAAATATTCACACAAAATATAAAAAAAAAAAATTAAAAAATCAACTTTTTTAAATTTCAAAACAAAAATTATATTAAAAAATTATATTATAATAACATTTTATTCAACTTTTAATAAAACATTTCATCTCATTTGAATTGCGCAACAAATGAGACATAAGTGTTTCATCTCATAATTATCACTTTTCTAAATTATCATACAAAATATAATAAATAATTTAATTTTTTCATATCTCAAAATAATAATAATATTAAAAAATAATATTCTAATAATATTTTATTCAACTTTCATTTCATCTCAATTTATTATTAAAACGGCACCTTAATTTTTTTTTTTATAACTGTGTTTAATTTTACACGTTAAGAATGTGGGCAAACAATCTTTCTTTTCTTTTTCAAGAATATTTTCATGATTTTATTCTGGCTACTCCCTCGCGCATATGCAATCCCACAATCACATTAGACCCTAATTAATTGAAAAAGATGATTACAAATGTAGAATTTGAAATCAACTGTTAAGCCATGTTATGCGAGAATATGCTAGTCATTAGTCTATCTTACATATTCAATGTGAATGGATCAGGAAAGAAGGGAAAAAAAAAGGCCTTACCTGTATGTTTATTGTTCCTGGTTATATGCTTATTGTTCTTCAAACTTCAATTTTATGATTTAAAATAAATAAACGATTCAAATCAAGAAGATTGTGCTAATGGAAAATCGAAGTCAATTGAACACAAAAAAAAAAGGTAAAAGAAAGTCAATACCTGTATGTTTTTTTATAGTTGCCTGGAGGGAACATGCATAGCTAATGCACATGCAATTGCCGAGACTTGTTTATCAAGAAATTGCAATATAAATGAAGAAAAATGAATGTGAATGGCGGAAGAGGATTAAGATACAGCACAAGTCAGCTTTTATAAATATGTAATTAATCAAAGCTCTTGACATGCATAGCGTGCCCCATATTATGCCATGTCTTATGGGCGGCTTCCTCCCATTTGGCACATGGGTGATGCAATCCCTGATGATCTCCTGCACACCACAAACTCGTAATATATCCATATAATCAGCAACTATTTCTAATTTACATGGCTTTTCTTGTAACCAAAAGAAAATTCCTCATGCGAATCTTCAGACAAACCAGAGACTACGGGCCACGAGATTGTAACTTTCATCCATAGCGGTTGGTATTTATATTATAATTAGAAGTATTATACACAGTCTTCGTCTAGAATGTTGTTTGAATCACCTAGCAGACCCCACGGACGGCGATAATTTTGGACACTGCACCAAATCTAGATCACGCTTTTAGTAAGCTTGATCAATAAGTGGAACGCTTCTCTCGATACAAAAAAAAAAAAAATGTTTGTTTCCTATTATTTTATCTTATCATTATAATTTTTTAAATTTTTTATATAAAATAAAAATAAACAATTAAACTTTTTTAAATTTTAAAATAATAATAATATTCAAAATTTCTAACCATATTTTATTCAATAATTCTCATTTCAATTTCCCTCAATTTAACTCACTGTACATGCAAACGTCACTTACTTATATCTAAAGCTAGGACAGCCCAGGGACAAAAATAATGCAATCCACCTCGAGGTTGTGTTTGAATATTGAAGTGAGTTGAGTTGAGTTGAGTTGAGTTGAGATGATAAAATATTATTATAATATTATTTTTTAATATTATTATTATTTTAGGATTTGAAAAAGTTGAATTGTTTATTATATTTTGTGTTGAAATTTAAAAAAATTATAATAATGAATTGAGATAAGTTGAGAGGAGTTTGGTAACCAAACGAAGCAAAGAGTACTGTAGCCCGAGATCCAACCAAAAAAAGTAAAAATAGGCCCTCTCCCAATGGGCGGGCACCCATTCTCCGCACCCCGCCCCGCATAGAGTTGGGGGTGGAGTTTTTACCCCCACCCCAGGAAGGAGCAGGGTACCCCACCCCGGTGGACGGGGTGTGGGGCAAATTGAGATTTTAAAAAAAATATTATATTTTATTTGATTTAAAAATTATTTTTAAATGTACAAATAATTAAAAATATATTTTTAGATCCAAATTATAAATTTAAATTTTGTAAATATGATTATAATTTAAAAATTATGTAATTTTTAAATTTACTAGTACATATTTTGTGTAAATTGTAGTAATTTAATTTTTAAACTATGTAATTTTTAAATTTGTCAATACATATTCTGTGAACAAATCTAACAAATTGTAATATATATTCATATATACACAATTTGCACAATATAAATATATATATTTATGTTTATATATATATATGTATATAATATATATATATATAGATAGGAGCGAGGGCGGGGCGGGGTTGGACCCTCCCAACCACCCGCCCCCGCTAGGGGCCCTAGATGCGGGCCGGGGGCGGAGCGGAAGAGAGGCGGTGCCCCATTGCCCACCCCTAAAAATAAATTTTTTCTTTTTCTTTTCTTTTTTTTCATATATTTTTTTAATCATTATAAATATTTACAAAAAATAAAAAATTCATAATATCATTAAAAAAATATTTCCTTAATCATTAAGTTAAAAAAAAAAACCCTCATTCGGGACACAAATTCGGGACCCATATTCGAATCCCAAAACATTTCTGAAATAAGAAATTGAAACATAAATTGAAATATTTTCTTTGAAAGTTTCCTGAAAAGCTAATCATAAGTGCTCTCTATCCAGAATTTCACTTCATCATAGAAAATAAAACCCAAAAATAGTCGTTTATTCTGATGTATATAATAAAGGCAAAAGTAAACTCACTATAAAATCTCAACAAAATTGATGAAAGAGAGACCAATGGCAACAGACCTGAATTAAAATATCAAAAGGCAAATGATCATCCTCACTAAATATGTCTGAAGGGGCAATTTAATTGACAAACAGCTCTGAAGGATTGCACAAAGCGATGGACACGAAATGCACAACAAGCAATAGTCATATTAGAAACTCGAGATCTTCAGTCTATAAAAATAAAAGAGAGAATAAATATTATTTACAATGGTTCTTAACTATACGGAATTGTCAACAAGTACCAAAGACCTGGCAGCCTAGTTGCATCTCTGCTTATTTTGGGAGGGCTTCGGAGTTCAATCCACTATGGGTGCAGGTATTAAATTAGTATTTCACTCAGAGAAGGAAAAATAACCAGGATAAAAGGCAATCAATCATCTTATCTATCAGAGTTACATATTTCCAGTAATGCTCGATGTATTTTCATTATGATTTCCAGAGTTTATATACACACATTACAGGAGGTTCTAGAATCAGAGAAGGGAATAAAAGGCTGGTACAAGTATTGGAGAGAATAACAGAAAAGTTTTCCTACGGTTATTCTTGTACTCTACACTGCTGTACAGTTTATAATGTATCTATGCTAATACGCCCCCTCGAGTCCAATGGGGTGTCATCAACATTGAGACTCGACCGAAAATTATAAAATTTATCAGAGACTAAAAGCTTTGTAAACACATCCGCAAGTTGATCCTTGGAGCTGATAAAAGAAACTGCAAGAGACTTAGCTGCAACCCTATCCCTCACAAAGTGAAAATCAATATCCATGTGCTTGGTTCTTGAATGGTATACAGGATTGGCAGCAAGGTAATTTGCACCAATATTGTCACACCATAAGGTTGGAGCTTTAGAGAGATGAATTCCAAGTTCATAGAGTACAGTTTGTAACCAAATTATTTCAGCAGCAGCAGTAGCAATGGATTTATACTCAGCTTCTGTGCTTGATCTTGCCACTGTCTTTTGCTTTTTAGAACTCCAAGAGATTAAGTGTTGGCCAAGAAAAATGCAGAAGCCCCCTGTCGATCATCTATCATCTGGGCATCCGGCCCAATCAGCATCAGAGTATGCTTGGAGATTAAAGGAGGTTTTGTAAGGAAACAACAAGCCATGATTAATTGTGCCTTTCAGATATCTCAAGATCCTTTTGACAGCACTCCAATGTGGCACTTTCGGTTCATGCATAAACTGGCATACTTTGTTCACGACAAAGCTTATATTTGGTCGTGTGTGAGACAGGTATTGTAAGGCTCCTACAGTGCTTCTAAACAGCGTGGGATCATCAAAAATGGGTGAATGACAGTTCGATAGTTTTAAGGACGCTGCCATGGGAAATGGCATGGGTTTGGCATGCAACATGTTACTGCAAAACAGAAGGTCCTTGATGTATTTTCTTTGAGTAAGCAGCAAACCATCACTCGAATAATCAATTTCCAAACCCAAGAAATACGACAAAGAGCCTAAATCCTTAACTGAAAATGCATGCCTCAAGTCAGTAATGAGTTTATCGAACTTTGCCAAAATAAGCAGTGATGGATTTATCTCCTCATGTGAGGTTTGCTAACTGAAAACGAGTTTGGAATTGTTTGGCTTGAGAATGTGAGGTAAAAAGAGCGGCCAAGGAATTCCATAGTCCGTGAGAGGTGGTTGCCGAGAGAACATGACTGACAACTGAATCGGAGAGTGAAGAGAACAAGATACTCAGCACAAGCTGATCTGTTCTTTTCCAAGCTGAAAAGGCAGGATTGATTGTTGTTTGGTTAGAAAGAAACTGTGGTGGGCAGGGGAGTGAGCCATCAACATATTGATAGATGTCATGACCACGTAAATAAGCACTGATCTGAACCTTCCATAAGGAAAAGTTTTCAGTCGTAAGTTTTGTAGTCACAATGTGAGAGAAGGAAGAGACAATAGATGAATTTGGTGTGGAGAGAGCTGAAGAAGTTGGAGGAGAAAGAGCCATTTCTGAGACTAGTGGTCGAAATGCTCTGATACCATATCAGAGTTACATATTTCCAGTAATGCTCGATGTATTTTCATTATGATTTCCAGTGTTTATATACACACATTACAGGAGGTTCTAGAATCAGGAAAGGGAATAAAAGGCTGGTACAAGTATTGGAGAGAATAACAGAAAAGTTTTCCTACGGTTATTCTTGTAGTCTACACTGTTGTACAGTTTGTAATGTATCTATGCTAATATTCTCCTCTTTAGCTTCCCAGAATCTTAGATGAGCAATGAAAAAAAAAAAAACTAAGGTTGGCTTAAGGATGGGACATGTCTACCTGTGACTGGTTGGCAATCAATCAAAAGACTCGTAAATAAGGCAGCATTGGGTACATCGATCTTGCTTGGTATGCCTTGCTCTAGTCCTTGGGAAATTTTGAAATCTCAGTGTAAAAGGAATGGCCAGCCAAGAGCTTCCACAGTGGAAACTGACACATCCAGAGGAGTTCGAGAGTTAAAGGAAATAGATAGCTAGAGATGGGATACTTTGGGTAAGCAGAACGGATGGCGCCCCGATTACTTGAATGAAGTAAACCTTCTTTCAGACTATAAGAAATATGTGCTAATAAATATTGAAGTAAGACGTCATATAGATCAGCTTAGTCTAGATCCCTGCATACTGCAGAAAGTGAAAATCTTATTCACAAATTGTGCATCTCAGTGGGACCAGCACTTCTTACTATCGCATGAAGCTAAAAAGTACCTAATGAAGAAATTCATACGGTACCAATCAGGCAGCATATGGTTCAAACCAAAGTGCCTAACATATTATTGTTTCGATTGATGTCATCCAAATAGAATGAATGCCCCTCCCCTTGACAGACAGTCTAGGAAAACCTGCATAAGTACCTAAGCATCAGTTCCTCTAACAACATTAAACTGAAACAAAGCAGAAGTTATCCCAGGTATTGGGTAGTAGTATTTATACACTTAAGACTGGGGCTGCACATAAACCAAGCCACTCAAGACTGGAGTGAAGCTCAAATTTAACTGTTCTAGTTGCTCAATCTTTACAATCAAGCGATCCAAGCTCTCCCTCTAGTTGGAGTGTATGTTCAAGTTTAAATGCATCTGCTAAATATCAGGGTTCATTTATCCGGTACCCTAGCTTGGCATGGCTTGTGCACATTAATGGATTTGACAACTAGCTTACCTGACTACTCGTCTTCTACAAATCTACTTGGTGGTGTTTTGACTGTACAATCAACAATGAATCACTAATGTGTGCAGTCGTGTTTAAAAACACGTTTCGTATTTTAAGTCATCTATTATGAGAAAAAAACAGCTCAGAAATCCTCACCAAAAAAAAAAGAGATGATTTGACATTTTAATGAACCAAGATTTCAGAAGCTGCTCCAATGCCAACCAAGCCTAGTTGAAAGTATATCTGAGCTCAGACATTTTTAAAGTCCCAATCAAGCCACATCTTCAGAAACAGCTAAGTACTTGGCAAAGCATGCCTTGACTTGGTCTATTCACATTCGGGCAAACATTGGACTGAAAATTTTATCAGTACAATATAATTGAGGCCCTAAATTCAAGCATACTTTCTTGTGAGAACTTTTCAATACGACAGAATTGGCATGTATCTTGCAAGCTTGCTTAGTGATATATTACAAATGATTTCCTTGGGATAAACAAATAGGAAATCACCTTCAAGAGTCAATGTGAGCATTCTGTAGTAAGAATCGAGCATTATGCAGAAGAGCATTAGCCTCCTCATTTGATGCATCCAGCAACCGCAAGTCTTTAATTTCTTCCTGCCATTTCTCCATTTGTTCCTTATGTATCCTGCAGGTAAAAAATTTGAACGATTTATTTTATCATATTTTCAGCTTTGAATTCTTAAGCTATATCAATTTTGATAAACTCACGTAATCAGCCGCTCTTCAAATTCATTAATCAGTTCCTTAAAGATTGTCTTCCCTGATTCCAGCATCTCAGAAACCTATACGAGAAGATGACAATGTAGAAACAGCTTGGCAAGAAAAAGAATAGTCGCCATGTGAGTTATGTTTTAGCTTTTAGTTAAGCGTAGTATCATCTCGGATTTGTGAGATTCACGGGCATCCTAAACTACTATCGCATGTAGATCACTTGCTTTAAACTGACAAACACATGGTATACAAAAAATGTAATTAAGGAAATGAAGTATTGGACGTCTCTACCAGCTGGGTGAAGCGTTCAATCTTTTCGAGAATGTGATTGATATTAAGTTCCATCTCCTCAGATCCAGCAATGTCTGTCTGGAACACTTCCCTTTCTACAATCTCTGAATCTGCTCCATCTAATCCCTTCTCTTCCATCTAACAAATATGAAAAATCAGATGTAAGAGATTTTTTTTTCATTTTGTAATTTTATTTTCCATAAATCTACTCTTGAGAAGAATTTAGAAACGAGCATACAGCTGGTTTCATGCGTTTCCTCGTTATTTCAGTTCCTTGAATTTCCATTTGAGCAGTTTTAGGTTAAAGCTGCCAGAACCGGGAAAGAGGCGCTGAGAATATCATCATTCACAAACAATCTAGTGACACATATACATTGAAAGAGAGAACAAAGAAACATAAGTCAAAGCGCTTGGGGAAGCAAGATGGTAGCAGGAATTATGCTTGCCCTGAAATTATGTATAGACAGACACCATGACGTTATGCAATGGCCGTTGCAATTTGATTGTATTAACAATGTGAATTGAGTGAAATACATGTACGCCAATTAGGGAATTAAAATCACCTTTACTTTACAGTAGTTCCTTTATAAGGATGATAACCAAAAAACACATAGAAGGCGAGCTTTCTGACATCAAATTTAGAAAACTGGTGAGCTAGAAGCAATATCGAGAGGAAATTTTGATTAAAAAGATGATTGACTTGCCGATGAGATATTTAGATGCATATCTTAATTTAAAAAAATACAAATAAACTAGCTAATTAATCTGACCTAGAGGAAGATGAAGAAGAAGATGATGATGATTGATGATCGATCAAAAGAGTAATTCGCACTTATCGTTGTGTGAAATCAAATTAAACAGGCAAGAGAGCTGATTCCCTTCGATATTCAGGAACTGATCCGGTAGACGCTTGGTTCTCTCCTATTGGATTGATGGATTCTGATTGCTAAATGCTAAAGAGAAAGAGGGAGGTTACAGACGAGAAAGACGAGGCGAAAGCAAAAGGAGAGTCTTCAATGTATACTACTGCCATTGCTTGCGTGGTTTTATATTTGCAAATGCAGTTTTCCCAAACTTTGGAAACGCGCGCCAATTCTGTGGGCACACCAATCCATAATAATCGTAGGCCCCATAATTGCCGATTGATGCATGTATATCTATCTTGAAATCGATATAACAATATGCACTTTAGAGCATTCACATTTCACATTCGTCTATATATATGCACATTCAAAATCATATTTGCATAATACGAGCTTAGATTCTTTTATATTGACTTATACATCTTTAAATATTTAGATAATTATGAACAATATTTATGTAAATTTAGAGATCTATTATTCACTCCATAAAACATATGTTACGTATTATTTCTCTTTCTCTCTCCAACACCCCCCCAACAGGATTATTTTCATCTCGAAAGCATTCACTTATCCCCCACACGCTTTCCTCTTCTCCATCCCTCTCTCGACTCTAATAACCCGAACGGAAGATCAAACCCATGCACCTCTCTCTCACGACAGCTGTCGACGGAGCTTGCGACGGCTCTGGACTCGTCACGGTTGGGCTTTTTGTTGGCTCTCTCTATTTAGCAAGTATTTATCCCTCTATTTCTTCATGGTTTCGATGTGCTGTTATTCCTTCATAGTTTCGATGATGCTACTATTTCTTCATTTGTTATTCTTGGTTTTAAATTATGGTTTTAGATTAGGGTTTCGATGATGCTGGATTTAGATTAAGGTTCCTTCATTTTAGACCTCATGGACTAGATTTTCTGTTCTTACTTTTAGATTATGGTTTCGATGTGTTGTTATTCCTTCACGGTTTCAATGATGCTATTATTTCTTCACTTGTTGTTCTTGGTTTTAGATTAGGGTTTCTTCATTCTAGACCTCATGGACTAGATTTTATGTTCTTGCTTTTAGATTTTGGTTTCGATGATGCTTCTATCCAATCATTTAATCCTTTGATGAGTTATAGAATAAAAAAAACCCCTGCATGTAAACTTTAGCCATTGAACTCATGCTTTGTTCTTGCTGAAAAATGATTTCCGAATTGTGTTTTGTCTAAGGAATCAATTTTCTCTATTAGCATCCATTTTCAAATAACATGTTTGGAGCATTTTTCCTTTTGTGGTTGTAGTTAAAAATCTCAGTCTTAAATATTGATGCTAATGTTCATATAGGTTATATTCACCTACATGCATTCTTTCAACTATGGTCTACAACAATACAACAAGTGCACTCTGGTTCTCTTTGGTTTGTTTTTGGAGCCTTACAAAACCAAAAATCTAAATGTCTGGTCATGAGTCTATTATCTTGGTCCCGTTTTGCTTAATATGTACTATTTTAGTAACATTTTATCCTTCAATATTTTGTTAAATGATGAGTACTTTAATTGATGATGATCTATTCTTCACCACACTGTTGAAA
Organism: Juglans regia; assembly: GCF_001411555.2. Taxonomy (NCBI): domain Eukaryota; kingdom Viridiplantae; phylum Streptophyta; class Magnoliopsida; order Fagales; family Juglandaceae; genus Juglans; species Juglans regia. The sequence goes on from NC_049911.1 coordinate 26,758,575, forward strand.
AGTGGTGAGAGTGGTATTAACAACCCTACTATGGATGCTACTTTCGTTAATGTCCAAGCGACACAACCCCAACGGGGTGTGTCATTTATTGTTGAGGAAGATACTCTCCTCATTTCAGTTTGGCTTAATGTTAGTATAAATTTCATACGAGAGACTGGTCAAACCTCTACTCAATTGTGGTGTAGAATTTATGATTACTATTCCACTTATAAAATACCTAACGGTCAAGAACGTTCCATGAATTCTTTGATCAATCGGTGGTCAACCATTCAAAAATGTGTCAATAAATTTTGTGGTTCCATGGCCCAAGTTGAAGGAAAACATCCAAGCGGTGCAACCAAGCTAGACAAGGTATAATCGTTTAAATAAATTGTTACGTTTAAAAATTGTTATTGTTCTAATTATTAATGATTTGTCCCACTGATTGTTAAACAAAATTGTAGATTGATAAGGCAAAAATTTTGTACTGGGAGACCCAAAAAACCAACTTCACCATGGATCATTATTGAAATCTTTTGAGGCACTAACCGAAATGACAAATACACATGGAGTGCATAAGAAGAAGAGACAATGTCTCATGTTCAAGTAGTACTCCAAACTCAGTATGATTAGGGAAAGAGATGGAAAATGTGCTCGTGGAGTGTGAGAGACCTCTGAGCAAAAAAACTGAAAGGGAAAGAGAAAAAAAAATGAAAAGTTAGGGAAAGAGAAGATAATGAATTTAGTGACACCTTAAGGGAAATGACACATGATAGGAAGACTCATATGTTGGAGAGAAAAGAATCAGTAACGAGGTTAGACAATCACAATTTTGAGTTATTGGTTGTTAAGAAGAGAAAGGCTGAAATCGAAATTAAGGCTCAAGAATAAATGTTTATAATATTAGCTCAAAAGAAGAGGAAAAATGATATGGAAATTATGAAATTGGATATTGGTTCCATGAATTTTGTGCAACAAGAGTATTTCCATAATTTTCAAATGGAAATAAATAAGGAACAAAGGAATAAGGCAATATCTCGTACATAGTTGTATATTTTGTTTTGTGTAGTTTTTTATATTTTTTTTTTTTACTATGATGACATGTTTTGGGTATTGTTGTACTGCTAGTTGCTATGAAATGGAAATCTTTTTTTGTACCTCTATATAGAACTGTATTTTGTTGGTGGTTGATGGTAGGTGGGTACTGATCAATTAGGTGAATTTTGTTGTTGGTGGGGTTTGGTTTTTGTTGCTGCTTACTAGTGGTGGAGCCGCTGGAGGAGTTGTTGGTGGTTGCTGGATGTGGTTGCTGCTATTGGAAATTTGTGTTACTGGAAATTTTTCATTCCATACTCTTGCTAGAAATTTGTGTTATAATGATCTTGGAGAAATTTGTATTGTAATGAATTTGTATCAAAATCAACTTTTTAGAACTTGTATCAAGTTGATTTTGATACATGAAATTTGTATTAAATTGACATTACAAATTATTTTTTAGCACAAAAATTGTATTAATATATGTTAATATGTGTTGTTTATGAGCAAATGAGATTCATTTTTTGTGTATATAAATTTGATGTATTTTATTATATATGGAATTGCTGAATTTGGATGCATGAAATTGTATGAATACATGTACTGGATATTATAAAATTTTATTTAGGCAAAAAAATAATAATAATAAAATTATTATTATTATTATTATTATTTTAAATGATAAAGTAGATATATAAATAAGGTGAATTTTACGTATGGACATGCATAAACCAATATCAGTATGGATTCATGTGCCACTACTTTTGCAGTTGGTGGGTGGGGCAAATTCAACCACCATTTATGTTGGCCCAGCTTTGGGCCTTGGTACGAAGCATCGTTGAAGCCCAACAACTGGAATTAAAGAATCACAATTTACAAGCCCAAGTAGTCTTGCTTGAGATATGTTATCCCATTGGAATATTGGGTCAAGAGTCCGGCTTAAGTCTCAGCCCATGACTGGTGCAGGTTTCCCATATTATAGATACGAGTAATTATGTATATAAGTTTTAAATAAATAAATCTCACGTAAATTTTGTAAAAAAAAAAATAGATTTTATCAATAAAGAATAGATTTTTTAAAATTTTTTATGGTATAGTCTACTTTTTATTAAAAGATTGTACGAATTTTATCTATTTAAAACTTGTATAAATTATTATTTGTAAATATAAGACTATTGGGGTCAATACAGCTCTACTTTATATTTCTTTTCTTTTCGAATTATAGCAAATTGCAGAGGATTCGAACAGATAAGAGGTATTACGTTAATGCAATCCATAGTGGAGGTTACAATGCAGCAACACCCACATCATGACAAATATGTCTAGAGATGATGAATGTTTTACATCGAGGAAATGGCTCAACCAACACGTTTCCTTACGTTATTGGAGGATATGAGAATTTCAACTTTTAAAGATACTAAACGTCATATATACATATAAATAGAAATTGTAATGTGCCTCACTCTAGATATTAGCATGGCATCGTACACGTAAATATGATTATATGGTTGAAATAGAGAGGATCGGGTTCACGAGCATGGTCACGGGGTGATCCAGTTGCACATTTTGGCACCAACCGCGCGCGTCGTACTAGCTACCTGCCTCCTCCTCCTTCCGCATCTAAACTACACACCGTACGAATCATCAAAAAGTGAATACTTTTAAAAACGGGAAAAAAGAACGCGTTTGTGCTTACAGCTACGGAGTGCCGGATTATTCCGGAAACCGATAATCCATTCTTCAAAACATATTTATTATAGTATTGGCAGTGCTTTATCAAAAGTCAATACATTTTTAAAATTTAAAAAAATATAAATAAAATTATTTACATTAATTTCATCAAAATATAAAAATTGAACAATGCTATACATCAATATGTAGCTGCAGCACATTTTATGTGATGTTTTTTTTTTTTACACACTCAATACATTGAGTATTCTGCGGCTACAGGCTGATGTAAATATTTCTTTATAAAAAATTAAATTTTGAACTACAGTAATTTTAAATACATCTTCAAATTTAAAGATATAATATTCATCATCAAAAGTAATATTTTATTATAAAAATTAAAACCAACTTCTTTCCTGCATATATAAACGGTGTACAGTAATATAATAGTTTGTTTTTTAAATAATACTCATTCCCTTTTATATACAGTTATAAGTTGTTCCAATATTGCATATTTATCTTAAAAAAGAGTACAATCTATTATTAAAAAAAATAATTTTTTTTATATAAATTTCATATTTACTTATTTTTTTAAAGGTGCTTACGCACCTATAACTAGAAATATCATTTATCTTAATTTCTATTTAATTAAAGAGAATTGAATGTAAATTCATAGTTTGAACTCAAAATTTATAGTTTGATACCATTTATAACTATCTTAATATATTTCTTTTTCCTTTTTCTTTTCTTAAACCAATATATCACACGTATATTGGTAAGGCAGATCTCGAAGAGTTAAAGCTGAACAAGACAACGACGATGGTGACATAAAATCATAGATGGATGCATGTCACAGGGAGAATGGTGCAAATGAAGGTTTTAATGTTGTTAGAGTGCTTTGATTATTATTATTATTATTAATTAGATTATAAGAAAAATAACTCAATTCCAGTTTATATTAAAAAGCAGTTTGTTTTCACAAAAAGGAGCCTAGCTACCAGACCTACTCTAGTTTAATACATTACAACACAATTGAGTTCTTACGACGGTTTTGAATTTGTGACAGTCTTGAAATCGTCACCAAAAATCATTTTCTGTGAAGTTTTCAGGAAACCGTCTCTAAAAGTAAACAAAAAATGGTTATACATTTGAACTATAATAATATTTCATTCAAACATCACTTAGACGATGTCATTTTGAAATTATTATATTCGAACGTATAGACTATAACGTTCGAACGGTTCATGTACGTCCAAACATTAAGTTCACTTACATACGAACGCGTAAGTTATTCTTTCGAACGATAGTCATTAACATTCGAATGTGAAATTTTTAAAATTAAAAATGGAATTTCAAATTAAAAAATATTGAGAATTGAAATACAAAAACACTAGATATATTAAATGATATTGTTCATTATATAAAGTATAGAAAAAAGAAATATATTAAAATATAAATAAAAAATATGATAAAATTGCAAAATACTCAGTATGAATTGTTTACAAATGTATGAAACTTCTCAGTCAATGTATTGACCTTTTTCGTTTAGGATATCTAAACGATGGCCAACTTCGGTGACACTCTGCTATACGTGCGCAATCTAACGGTTGATGTCCGCAGTGATATCTAAGACCATCGCATCAACCCAAGCAGAACACACATTCCCTGTAGATGTACTCATCAACTGCTGACTAGTACTCTCACTATGAGGAGCAACACCAGCCTCAGACTAGGTCGAAGGAACATGATTTGGTGTAGGGTCAGGCTCACGCCGAGCAGCCCCTTCCTTGTCCAATGCTCCAATGATGTGAGGTCATGTCTAGGGGTTCATATGCTCAGTCAACCACTAATCTGCTTGGGGTGACACTCTCTGGTCCAGTAACAACTGAGTAATGATCACCTCATATGAGAGGTTGTCAGTGGAGATGATGATTGCCTCGTAATGGGTCCTCTCAAATATCCACAGTGGCAAGTCGAATGGCTCTCCACGTGCTACTCGTATGAGGAATTGTGCGTGAGTTCGATTGAAGGTGGCCTTATGTGCTACAGAATCCTCATTTGTTGCAACTATGCGAAAAAATAGTAGCAAAATCTAGGAGAAAATATTCTTCTTATCGAACGATGTGTGGTATCTCTCAGTGAGGATGAAAAAATCCTCATCGCGATCGTCATCCTCAGGCTGATCTGTCCTCTCGCCCTCCAATGGGTCTACATCTCTGGCCATAGACTCGACTAGGCCAGTAGATGATGCAAATGTGCCTACATCTGGTGCGTCCTCAGCCTGAATATCCATTGTCGTCGGTTCCTCAGATACGCGACGGACCCCGAGTGGCTTGACAATGACATCGGCTAAAACGTCAAATTGAACACCGCATATAGTTACGGTGTGAGATGATGCATCCTAAGGTATGGATGACATCTCTATGTAAAACTCTCGAACCATAGAAGGGTATATCCTCCCCCCCAGTGTGGAGATGTTGGTCCAACTTCAGGAAATAAATACGGATCTCAGGCTCTCCTCCTCTCATGTGAGCTTTTCAAACTTGTTGATATACACTTCGCATTCAGTCCTATCCGAGAAGTGTTATGGGTTCCTTCCTTCCCCTGTTTCCTAGTTGTCAAAGGATGAGTCATATTCTGTAAAAAAAAAACAAAAAAAACATTAGTATACATATATATAAAAGGGAACAAATTAAATATATTTCTAAAATACATTCGAACATATGACTTAATATTCGAACGTAAAAGGATAACGTTCGAACGTGTAGGTAATCACATTCGAACGTTCAAAAGAACCACGAAATGTTATATTCGAACGTTTCATGTAAATACATTTGAACCTGCGAGTACATTCTTAAAGTTCGAACCTATGTAAGTATAAGTTCGAACGTTGGGACTAAAATGTCATACGAGAACTTACATTCGAAGGTTTGATGTATATATTTCGAATGTAAACATAAACGTTCAAACTATAGAAATGTTATGTCCGAACATTAGAATTCAAACAGTTAGCAAAATGTTACATTCGAACGTTTAGTATATAAACTTCGAACGAAACAGTGCATTCGAACGTAGACTAACATATGTTCATAGTACAGATGATCGTTCGAAAGTTAATTGTGGGACGTTTAGACGTTTAAACCCATAAATGGCTGAGTTGACTCAACAATTTCCGATTTCCTCAAATAGGATGTTAATCTTGTAATGACCACATTAGAAATGAAATATACACTGAGTGTAGACTATCTGCGGTGGCCATTGGCCACTCGTGGTGGTCAAAAAATCAAGAATGAACTCCGGCCACTCAAATGGGTTTCGGTTCGTACAAAAACCCTCTATATATGTTAACAAAAACACAATAAAATGGAGAGAGATGGACACTAACCTCTTATATGACGGTTGTGGTGGCGATTGACAGCAACGTGTGACGATTTCGATGGAGGAGTGCGACGGTTCAAATTTTGAATGTGGGTTGAAATGTTGTGAGACGTTCGGATGCACAACATATATACACGTAACGTATGAACATTACAACTGATATTTTCAGACGTTACGTTATTTCCTGCACCATTCGAACGTGTGATGTAAACATTCGATCGTGAAAATAATGAATTTTTTTATAAATATTATATTTATATGTAAATATTACATAAGTATATATTTCCAAATATAGATCGGCTGGAATATTATATATATACTATAGCAACTATATAGATTATTATAATATACTATATAGTTAATTTTTACTAATAGTTAATTTTTCTAATTTATTAGAGATTTGTTCTAATAAATCATAAAAATTAATTATTAGCAATACCACATCTACCTCAAAACCTGCATTATCACCAGTCCATCAAGCTTCTCATTCGCAAGATTATTCACCTAACCATCCAGTACATCTGATAGATTTCTTAAACCCATTCGATCTAGAATTAGCAAATTGTGACCCTCAGATTATGTAATTTTAGAAGATTATTAGTACTTTTAGTAAGTATAGCAGATGGAAGTCGTCAGAAATATTATCTCCTCAGAAGAATAAAAACAAAGAATTTCGTCTATACTATTCACCCTTCATATTATTGTCTACACTATTCATGTCAAATTATTGTACTACCCAATATTATTGTCCAGGAAAACGACAAACAACTTTGTATATACTATTCACCTTCATGTGTTGATATTATTTATGTATTATTAGAATTATTGTTTTATAATGTTCTAGTGTTTGTATAAAGGAGTCTGTAAAGAAATGAAGGCATTCAGAAACTCTCATTTGAAGCCTCTTCTTCTCTCGTCCAAATCACTCTAGTCTAGTCTTTTTCACTCTCTAAAATCTATCATTTGTAAACTTTCATTTTTTCATGTCTTCTACTTCCAATTCTTATGAGAATTAATCTCATTATAAGTATTATGTCTTTAATGATATGTTTTTACACCATATGTATTATATGAATGGAATATAGATGGATTATCTTAATATAAAATATTAAACCATTTCCAAGAAATGATTATGGTAGCTAACTTTTATGGTATCAGAGTAGTTGGCGATTATATTGTTATATAGGAAAATCTTCTAGTCAGTACCATATGCTCTTGGGCTGAGAACAGCCTCCAATAAGAGACAACCACGTGGTGAGAACAGCTTCTCTAATAATGGGACGTTGCGCACCAAATAAAAAAATATATAAAAAATAGAATCCCTAGTCTCACACCAGAAGCACCCTCTTTGTTCTCGATCCCTCGTCTCGTCGAACTCAATCTCGTCTCGTCTCTCTCGCCCTCGTCTCTCTCTCTCTCTCTCTCTCTCACCCCCATCTCTCTCATCACTCTCGCTTCTCTCTCTCGCCCTCGTCAAATCCGCAGCCATTGTAACGCTGTGAAGGAAGTTGAATCAAATCACCCTCGTCTCTCTCTTTACTTGTTTGCCGAATCAAATCACCCTCATCTCCCTCTCTCACCCTCGTCAAACCCGCAGGTAGGAAATGCTTTATATTTCTTTTTATTTGGAGTTCTTTGAATGTAGATGGATTATGGATTATGGATTGTAGATGTTATTTGCAGTATTGTATTAAGGAACCAAATGTAATTAAAGGATTCAGTAATGAAATGGGTGTAAGGCAGGGAAGGTGTTTGATAAATTTTGTCAAAGACTTACGATTTTGAGACTTGTTTTGAGACGTGTTTTGAGACTTTTTTTTATGACCCGCATATATATCACCCCACAGGTACACTACATACCACCTAAAAGAAAGTCATAATATTTTTTATCTTTGTCCTTTTTGTCTTCCTTATGGAAAATTTGAGTATTAAAATCCACTCTCAAATTAGGGGTATGATGAGGTTTTTATCTTTGATGCTTCTTTAAATCTGGATTTTAGGCATCTATTTTCATCTCAAACGAGCACTCAGTCTACATGATCATTGACGATGTTGGGTGACTATGCATGCAAATATACTATGAATGTGAAGACTGAGTAGTTATTAGTCTTGTTTTTAGTACCCTCTCAGATATGGCATTTTTTACAGAGGAATGGCTGAACTCCCCCTCAATCCCAGGCCAATTTAACATCTTCTGAGAAGGAAAAATCAACACTTTCTCCCTAGGACAAATTTTACACTCATTCAAATCTACTTCAAAAACCTATCATGGATCCCAATCCAAATCCCCATCAAAATTCCCTGATGGATAATAAGTATCATTCTGGTTTTTACCATCCTTACTCCACATCCTCACATAAAAACTCCCATCCGACCACCTAAAAGTCCAGTTACCTTTTAACAACCCATCTTCCCAAAACCCATCAAACCTATTCCCATTGCTCCAAATCATTGTCTCATTCTCATTCATTAATCCAATCATCTAGCTCCCTACCTTCAACTTGTTCAACAAAAATGAGTGCAAAAATCAATTATTGCTTTAATACTTGAGTGCAAAAATCATGTGATAGAGCTGCTCCTTATTTGATTTGGAAACTGGTAAAGCTCATATTCTCATATTTTAAGTTGGTATCTTCATGGTTGATACTTGATATTCAAATCAGCCATAAGGTTGTTATTCTCTATGTTAGTTTCCAACAAAGGATAAGATGTAAGACAGGGAGTTAATGCTTGTAAATATTTTATCTATCTCTATAACATGTAACATGCTTATAACATCTTTTCTATATATTTCAGCAAATGAATAATTCGACTTCTCATTCCGATTCAAGTTCTTGGACTGCAAGAAGGAAAGACGTGGCTAGTTTTGAGAGACATTTTTGCTACTGTGGCATTCCATTGAAGCTACGTATCTTCATATTGAGTAAAACATGTTGCAAAATGACATTGGAGTTAGCTCAATGAATGAACGATAGGATACATCATGAACATGTAAAGATCAAAGAAGCCAAATTACAAGCCAATGTAGAAGAATTACAATTGAACCTTGAAAGCATTGTTCTTGTCATGGTTGTCACTTTATTTAATGTTGTGAGCACTTTTTGTATGGTATGGATGACAATCATTGCTAAGACTCATGTAATCATTATGTCAATTTCTACCTCATTGGAAGACAATATCAATCTCTTTCGCAATTCTTTTGGCACATTCTTTTGCAATTCATGGAAGCCAATTTCTTAGTGCTTTATAATTGTTATGATCTCATCAAAATATTCTTCAATATGACAGACTACAATATTTCACACAAGGATTTAATGTCATTAAACAGGGTTCAATAAAACATAAAAAACATAAAATCTCATTCACTCCCCAATAATACAAAATAACACCAAAAAAGTATTCATCTCATTCATTCCACTGGTCTCCACAATAATACAAAATAACACAATAAATGTCTCCATCTCATTCACTCCACTGGTCTCCACAATAATACAAAATGACACAAAAAAAAACTCTCCATCTCATTCACTCCACAATAATACAAAATAACACAAAAAAAAATCTCCATTCAATACATCCTTCTTCATTCATCGTAACAGAGGCCAAATACTTGTCTTCTTGCAAAAGCTTCACCATTTTACTCCAACGATAGTTCACTGTGACATAGTGAATAAAGTCAATTATAGTTGTTAAAAAATTATTGCCATAATATAAAAATGAAATCAATACAAATATCATATACAATGTACAACTAAAGTAAAACTAAAGATCCAAATTCTGGGATATGTTGTCAGTCGTATGCTCAAGATCCCTAAAACAAAACACAAATAAAACACAAGAAATAAGAAACACATTGATTTAAACGTAAACAACTAAGAAAAATTGCATTGACTATATACCTCACTGAATGACAGTTATTCTTAGTAGTCTCTCTTGCTTGCAAATGTTACAATGTCTTTTCTTTGTTGGTTGAGTCTCTTTTGGATTCTTTGTCCTCAAAGATTTTGGTTGTCCTTTTGTTGGCACCCATGGGAGTTTATGTATTGTTTGTGAAAAATTTGATATAACTTGACTTTTTGACATTGCAAGATCATTGGTTGAGGGATCTCCACCTTCTAAATTTAAGTTCACAATTTCTTAAATTAAAAGTAACTATTTGTGGACCTTGTCTAAGGCAAGAGAGAGGTGGTTGAATTTTTGTATTGACTGTGAGCCAAGTTCTAAAATCTCATAAAATTGTACGTTAACTTATTTTTTCTCATAGCAAGATCATCTTGTGTTGTGTTACATGTGCTTCAAAAGTTGGTATTTCAAGAATGACTCGACTCTTAGCATTGATTGTCCATCTCTCTAGAATATAATGTTGTGGCAACATATCAAATTTAGATTTTCTGCCAAAAACTTGTAGAATATGCCTACAAATAATTCTCATAAACTCATACATGTGGCATGTGCATTTTGCCTTCTCTTGTCCACTCTCCAATATCATATAATATATAAGAGTTTCTTTACCATGAGGTGTCACTCCATATGTCTTGCTTTCACCATCCCTTTGAAATTTGGTTGACTTGTATCGTTGGCTATTGAAAAGTTCATCTTGAAAAATCATAAGACTTCCTTGTATAGACTAAGGTCGTCTCTTCTTCAATTTTGTTACACGTTTTCAGTATTGCCTGTGTAGATTTTGTTCGCATATCCTTTTCTTTCACTTTAAAGTAACGTGCATCTAAGGCCTTTTCATATTGATGCACAAAGTCACTCAACATAGTGCTTGAACAAACATAATCCTTAAAAACCTTGTTCATACTTTCACTCCTTTGAGTTGTTGACATACCGGCACAAAATGTGCTTCGCAAGTAAACCAGAACCCACATATCACGTCGGTTGTAAATATTTTGCAGCCAAGTGTCATCTACCAGCCCATACTTGAACAATATTGAACTCCACTCTTCTTCAAACTCATCAGTCATGATCGTCTTATGGATACAATGACAAAAATTCCCTCCAAATTCTGGAAATTTGTTATATACATGGACTAAATGTTCTGAAAATTTTTGTAAAATATGCCACAAGCACAACCTATGAGTTGTATTTGGGAGTACCTCTACAATGGCCTTAGCCATCGCCTTGTCATCATCAGTAATTATAGTTTGAGGAGCCTTCCCAAGCATTGCCTCTGATCATGTTCTCAATAACCATGTATAAGATTCTGCATTAATCAATAAGGCATAACCAAACATTATGGTTTGGTGATGATAGTTAAATCCAGAAAATGGTACAAATGGCATCTTATAAATGTTTGTCAAATACGTGGCATCAAAAGTCACAACATCTCTAAAGTATTGGTACGCAGCCCTTAACCTAGCATCTGTCTAAAAACAATTTCTCATACACTCATTCTCATCAACTTGCATAGAGTACACAAACTCAAGTTCCTTACATTGTCTATCTAGAAAGTAAGCATATAATCTTTGTGCATCTCCCTCTTCAAATAATTTTCTTCTTTTGTTTCCTATGAAATTTTCCACGTCCTTACCAATGCAACCGATATTAAAGTCACCACCTGATTCTTTACTCAGTACCGACATTATCTTTCTTGTCGGTACACTAGACTCATTCAAAGTGAGAATGAGCTTATTTTGAGCACGTGTCACTCATCTATGTCCACGGAGCAAGCTAGTACTTCTTAGTGTGAGTAGCTCATAGTTATGCTCACACACAAATTTGGATAATGTCCACTGTTCACCATTTTTCCTTATTGATATTATTGCTTTACAACCAATTTTTGCCTCAGCAGGTTCAGGATTTGTTCGTTCCTTTTGTTCGCGACTTTCACGCTGAAATCCTTCTCTTGAGCAAACATAGTCTACCGCAATTAATTTTTTCTCTTCTTTTGACAATTTTGTCTGGTTGGTCCGCATTGAAAAACTTTTTCATCTTGCATACGCCTTGTAAAATGCCTGGGCGTCTTCTACATCATCAAATGTCATACCTATAAATGGCCCTTTAGGACCACTAGTGGAAGAAGAAATCATATTCACCCATTCTTCCACATCCACATCACATTCTTCTTCCACATTTTTAGTCTCATTTCCATCATGTTCTTCTTCCATAATTTTGGCCTCAACACCTACATCTCCAACTTCTGGACAATTACTACTAATCGTTATCCCAAATTCATCACTATCCCAACTAGATATATGATCCTTCAATACAAAAAAAAAAAAAAAAAATACATTCAATACTTGCCAACCATTCTAATTTTATTATCTAAGATATGATGCTTTTCTAAAGATGGCAACAAATTTTGCTCCACAATTCAATAAAAAAATGAATTTGAAGACAAAAAAAATAATTTTTGTCACACTTTTTTTTATAATGTGATTCACTTTTCTTTTTTTTTTTTTTTTTTTTTTTTTTATAAATAGCTTGTACATTTTAAATTTGGGAAAATCATCAATCTTTCTGTTACCCTTGCAGAAGTCACTCCACAAAATTTTCACAAAAAAAAATGTGACTACTCAAATTTAAGCATGTGAATACAAACCAAAATTTTCTGCTCATACAAAATATACAGATCATGAAAAATATAGAGCAATGGCTCTGCAAATGGCTGTGCAATGGCAAAGACGTTGAAAATTTCTTGAGCAATGGTTGTGCAAACAAATCTCAAACAGAAATAGGATTTTTCTTGTTCATTGTTCTTTATCTAAGCAAATGGATTAGCAGAGCTTGAAAAAAAATCCTATGGAGATCAACGGTATGTATGCAAAACCAAAGCAAAACGAATTGCAAAAATACCATGGAGGTCGACGGTGGTGCCGCGTCGGACTACGTGGTGGCTGTCGGACTTCTTGGTGGCTGCGGGTGCCGACGGAATGGATGTGGGTGGTGTCGGGCTGCCTAACGTGAGTGGCGTCGAAATGGTTGTGGGTGACATAATGGATATGGGTGGCGTCGAGTTGCCTGCCGTTGGAGTCGGAATGGCTATGGGTGGCTGCTGCTGACGTCAAAATGGCTGTTGGTGGTTGTGGTGTGGGCGGCTGGGCGTGTAGGGAGAGTGGCGAATGCAATGGCTGTGCAACGGGTACACATTTGATGTAGGGTATGGGACGTTGTTCTAATGTAGTGAGATGCATTGTGTTATAGTGTATAATGTGACGTGTCAAAATTTAATTGGTGGCTGATCTAATGCATACAACGGACAGTACCACTCCAAAGCGGAACTATTGTTATATTATTGTTATATTGTTATTTATTGGCCTCTCATTCTTAAGGCAACTCGTCTGCCTGTCATTCTCAAGATTACTCACACCACCATCCAATAAGCCTATACCAATTACGAGTAATAGAAACATGATATTTAGAATCCATATCTGAAAAACTATTAACATGATCTCCTCTAATCTTATTTATTTGTAAATCTAAATTTTTAAATTGGTTTTCAATATTAATAATTTCAAAATCAAATAATACATGTGAGTCTGTCTTACTTAATACATTAATATGAGATTGTTTTGAAGTAGATGCGGTATTGCTAATAGTTAATTTTTCTGATTTATTATACATTTGTTCTAATAAATCAGAAAAATTAACTATTAGTAATACTGCATTTACCTTAAAACAACCTCATATTAATGTATTAAGTAATTATATATATATATATATACTATAATATGTAAATATCATATATGAGTAATGTTACATACAGTCGTGGAGTGCACAAGTGCCTTGCAGTCACTTTAAAAAATAGTGGGGTCTACTATTAAAAATTAATTTTTTCTCATGTGGTCTCGTATTTATTCATTTTTTTCAAAGTGATTGTGCGGTACTTGCATACTCACGATTGCAACTATCATTTCTCATCATATATATATATATATATACTATAGAAAATATATAGATTATTATAATATACTATATAGTTACTATATATTATATTACTAACTATATAATAATTACTATACTAATTATATATACTATATTATCCATATAGATTACTATATCCCCCTTATACTTAAAAAAACCTATAAACGTAAACAGTAATGAATAGTGTATGTGAACAGTAATAAACAGTAATCACAAAATCACCGAAATCACAACGCCAACCTCACTGAAATCATCTCAAAATCACATTAGGATGATCACAAACTCACTATAAATCATCATAATTCTACAAAATCACAAAATGTACAAATTTAAAATCACCGAAATCACAATAGATCACACAACACCAAACTCACCGAAATCATCTCAAAATCACCGCACAAATCACCAAATCAACACACAGGTGTCCACACAAATCATAAATCAGGCTCGTCGGCTGGAGCTTGGGAAGGAGGGAGAGTCCGTGAGAGAGTGAGAGAGAGTGGGCATGCTTGAGGGGTAGATCGGGATAATGGGTGGTTGAGGTAGGTCGATGGTGGCCAAAGGAAGCATGACGGTGGCTGGACATCATGGGTGGTGGCGCAAAGCGGTGGAAGTGAGAGAACCCATGCGTGAGGGAGGTGGACTTTGTGGGGGCAAACGGCAGGAAGATGGAGGCCGAGCTCACTGGAGGGGGATGGCCGGTGGGAGGGGAGGCTAACGTGGAGGTGGTGGCGCCGAAGGATAGCACATGGCGGCGCAGCAACATCAAGCTCATTCAGGCTGTGCACAACCGAGAGAGAGGAAGAAAGAGCGTGAGAGAGGGAGACTAGTGTGAGGGGACTCGCCGGAGTGAGGTGATGCCGATGGAAGGGGCAATGAGGCTCACCGGCGCACGGCGGCGCCGGGCTAGGCAGAGGAAGAATCAGCTTGGAAATGGGCAGCGTACCGTGTACGCGTGAGCTGGGGGAGGAGAGAGAGGGGGAAAAGTGAGGGAGAAGGAATAGGGGTTGGGTATTTAATCCAGTCCTTTCGTCTTGGGGTCTTTAAAATGATCTAACGGTGAAAGATTAAACATTCAATTTAAAAATACGTAAACATTAACTTAATTAAAAATATTGAGAGGAATTAAGATATAATATTATTTAAACTAATAATAAGGTCACCATCGACCTTATTATTAACACACAGGAAGATTTGGGTTTGGTAAAGTGCGGAAAAATGCTGTGAAAGAAACAGGAAAGCAGAATATAAGAGGGTACAACCGTAATTATAGCAGGTCACACAAGGGCATAAGCGGCTCAGAAAGTGTCAAATAAAATGAAAATCATATAAATTTAGAATTTTTAATATAATTTAAAAATCATAATATTCTTAATTAACTAAAATTATTTTAATAAAATGATTTTCTACCATCATAATATTTTTGGAGTTTTCAAAATAGAAGAGGCTTACTTTAATGAAAAAAAATGTGAGAACAATATAGAAATAAAAGGCTGTATTTTTTTAGTGCTCCCTGGGTCATTGAGTAGTATGGTTGAATTCTACAATTCATATATTTTGGTAAGAAAATTATTACTAGAATATCTAAAATCTTTTAATTTTCATATTACTCATATTACTGTAACATTTTTTTATCATTATGATGCTTGTTAAAATTTATTTTTCTACTCCTGTGCATTAAATTATTGACTAATTAATTTTATTTAAAAAAACATATTATTTTTACATTTTGTGAATATTAATCATTAGAAAAACGTGCATTGCACGTCACTCCACAGCTAGTACTATATATAGATTACTATACTTACTATATATACTTTATATATGCTAGATTACTATATATACTATATACTGGATTACTAACTATCTATCTCAGGTTACTATATTAACTATATAGATTACTATACTTGCTATATATACTATATACTAGATTAGTATATTTACTATATATTAGATTACTATAGAATACTATACATACCATATAAATGATTACCATATATACTATATACTTTTTTTAAAATCATATATAATATATACTAGATTACTATATTAACTATATAGATTATTATATACTATATAATTTACTATAGTAACTATATAGATTAATATATACTATATAGATTACTATACTATATTATTAATAATCTATACTATCTAGATATATAATACTAACTATATTATATATAATATATACTATATACATTAGTATACTATATAATTATATTATATATACTATATAGATATAGATTACTATACTATATAACTATATAATATATACTATATACATTACTATGTTATATGAGTATGTTACATATATTGTATAACTATAATATATAAACCACGTTCGGACATTAAATATACGTTCGAACATGGTAGGATTTACGTTAGACCGTTAAAATGAACGTTCGAACATTTTCAAAAATAATTGGCAGAACCTTTTCCGCATTAATTTTATGGCATATACGGGGATCTAATTTCAACTACGTTCACATGTCAACAGTGTTACGTTCGACCGTAATCCTGTACGTTCGAACATGGAATTGTTAAGTTTGAACGTTTCTGAAAAAATTGGTGGGACCTTTCCAGCATTAATTCTATGGTATATACAAGCCGAGAACCTCACTTCCTCTACATTCGCATGTCAACACTGTTACGTTTGAATGTTATTTCAGTACTGTCGAACGTGGAATAGTTAAACTAGAACATTTTTAAAAAAAAATTTTGGCAGAACCTTTCCCGCATTAACTCTATGGCATATATGGGAATCTAATTTCATCTACGTTTGCATATCAACACATTACGTTTGAATGTTATTTTGGTACGTTCGAATATAGAATAGTTAAGTTAGAATGTTGGTGAAAAATTTGGCGGGACATTTCTCGCATTAATTCTATAGCAGATACGGGGACCTAATTTCATATACGTTCACATGTCAATAGATGCACGTTCGAAGGTTACATATGTAAACAGACTTGGTGGGATACTTAGCAAGATTGAAAAATTTTACGAAACGTTCGAACGTTATGGCAATTTGATGCGATGACTTTACATTTAAAAAGTCACTGTAAAAGGGCTATGTACTGAAGTTTTGTTTAGTTTAACCTATTGCAGCGATAAAAGTCACTGCAATAGGTGTAAAATTTTGGAAAAAAAATTAATGCCCCATACAAGTCTAGGGCATGTTTAAGACGAGAGTTTAATTCATTTTCCCGCATTTGTGCTATAGAGTGACCGAGTGAGAGAGACTACAGTATTGTAAGAGAAGCTTGTGAAAAAGAGTGATTGTGAGTGAGAGTGAGAGTGAGAGTGAGAGAGAGTGGCATTTGGGAATATTAAAGGGAGAAAGAGAGGTTGAGACCGAGAGAGATAGAGATAGAGGGAGAAATGTAGTTGTAGTATTTATTTTGTGTTTATTATTATGTTTATTGTTGTGTTTATTTAGATTTATTTATTTTTAAGGAATATTTGTTATGTTTATTTTTTAATTAATTAATATTGTATTTATTTTGAAGGAATATTTGTTGAAGGTTGTGAGATAAAAAGTTTGTGATTTTAGCTAGATATATTTTTAAACTTGATTGTGTGATTATATTTTGATTATATTGTGATTTATGGGAATGTATATTGTGTTTATGTAGTGATTTACTTTGTGATTATATTGTGATTTGTGAGACTATATTGTAATATGTGGAATTCTATTGTGTTTATGTTGTGATTATATTGTGATTTTTTTTTATTATATTTTGTTTATGTGGTGATTTATAATTTGATAGGAAATGATAGGAAATTAAAACAATACTAATTATGAATAAAAAAAGATTAATTTTATAGGTACCTAATTAATACTTGAGCATGTAAAGAATGCATAATTAAATTACATAATTTTCTTAGATTTTGAATAAGAATAACATACTAAGATTAAAACAAATAACTAATTAATAATATATAAAAAATAAGATTAAAACAAATAACTAATGAATCATATATTTTGTGATTAAAACAAATAACCAATAAAAAATTACTAACTCTACATACTATACTTAGGACAAAGAATACAAAACTTCTTCGGAAACAAGAGAAAAGACCCAACAATATATTCTTTACTAATGCTTTCGAAGAAGTTAAGTGTGAATATACATTACGTATATGTTATAATTAATTAATAATGTGTACTAAGATTAAAAATACTAAGATTATTAAAAATAAATACTAAGATTAAAACAAATAAATAAATAATAATCTATACTAAGATTAAAACAAATAAGTAAGTAATAAGATATACTTAGATTAAAATAGATACTTGGGAAATAATAATGTATACTAAGATTAAAACAAATAACTAATTAATAATATATTAAGCAATACAACTAAGTAATTAATAATATAAAGCACAACTTCAAGAAATTTAGACGTTGGAAGAGGCTACTCAATCTTCTTTTCAAAAAATGAAGTTAGACGATTGGAAGAAGTGTTGTGATCTTTTCGCAAGCCCAGATTATTAGACATTCTAGATTTTTCTCATATAACTTATTTACATCTATATTGGTTTTATATATTATATTTAACATTGTTAATTTCTCCAGTAGCATTTAAGTTCTATCAATGCATAGAATAGAACGTCTTTGACAATCCACCACCGCGCCGGTTCAAGGTCATTCTAACGTCTTGCCGATAAAATAGTAATTACTTATTAAAATTTCGTCATTTTTATCATATTCTTTATTTAAGTACTAACATGATTTTTTTAAATTATTAATGTGGTTTTGTTAGAAATGCGATGGTCCTGAAAATTTCTCCCTCATTTATGTCTATGCTGTTACTCACACTGATGCGTATAAAGAGTGAATTGATCTTCTAGTCAAAGATAATTATGTAAGTGAGATCATTTTATGTAAATAAATTATACCAACATGTGAATGAATATTATATTTTCTTACTATTTCTTTTAATATTTCATTTCTTGTGTGTTTTCTTCCTAATTATAATAAAAAAATGATTGAAATGCAGTCAGCCTATGAGGAATCTTTTCCTAGTGACATGGACATATTTACGCAAGTTCTCAGGACCAAGTCTAGTTTGGTAAGAGGTTTGGGACGTTCTTTCAAGCATGTCATCTCATCCTCCACAGCCTCGACTTCAAAAGTTAATAATTTTACTAAGGATTTAGGCGCCACACACCAAGAAATTGAGCAGATGAAGTCAAGATAGCAAGAGTTAGAGGCTCTCTTATCGCGACAATCCGATTTAAAGACGCGTTTGCAGGAGCGACAAAAAGACCAGGAGGAAATGATACAGATTGAAGTTCAAGAATAAGTACAGAGGAAGATGCTAGTCCAAATAGAACGTGTTATATCAGTGCAGCAGGATCTCGTTGGGCAAAGAAAGAAGAAGAAATAAACCCTATCATTGTTCAAAATTCTTGTTTTCTAATTTTGCATATCTCTAAAACATTTTCATGAGATGATGCTATTTGTGGTGTAATATGATACAATTTATATATTTTTTAATTTTATGAAATTATTAGTTCTGATTAGTACGTTCAAATGTAAAGAAAGAACGTTCAAATATGACTTTACATTCGAATTAACGTTCAAACATAATTACATAGACGTGCGATAAATATGTTCACCTATACACTTCACATATGTTCAAACTTATTCTATTATGATCGAACGAATATTTCTTAATGTTTGAATTATTAAAAACGATATGTCTGAACGTCAAATCTTTGACGTTCGAACAATTGCCCAATAACATGCAAATGCAAAATTCAAACGTCACAGCACAAACGTTCAAATGTGTCTACGTTCAAACGTAAAAATCAAACGTGCGAATGAAAAATATTAAACGTTATATATTTATCGTTTGAATACTAATCGGTAAGGTAAACGTTTGAACGTTATTCCATATATTTGAATGTTACTTTCTGTGATGAAATTTGACTGTCATAAAATTTCTTCACGTTTGAACGTTGCATCTCACGGAAGACTTTCAACTGTCACACACAAAAAAAAAAAAATGACAACAACAACTTTTAGCGATGGTTGTACAGTAGTAAACCATCACAAAATATTTTTTATGACGCCTTTTTGTGACGGTTGTGGTGACGGTTTGAACACCTTTTTTATGACAGTTGTGTCACCAAAAAATTTATGTGACAATTTTTTTTATTTTTTGTGACAGTTTCGTCCATAACAATAAATAAATTCTATTGTAGTGATAATATATGAGTGATTTAATAATTATTCTTTTCATAATTAAGGTGAAGTCTCTGTCAATAGAGATATAACCGTTTCATCAAGTGGCATGCACCAATTGGATCGTTTGAATGTTAAATTGAGTTGAGTTGAATTGAGTTAAGATGATAAAATATTATTAAAATATTATTTATTATTATTATTATTATTTTAAGATTTAAAAAAATTAAATTATTTATTATATTTTATGTTAAAATTTAAAAAAATTATAATAATAAATTAAGAAGAATTGAGATAAGTTTACTCTTCAAAAATCAACCATTTTATCCCATGATGGTCCCTCTAATTTGCGTAATTATGTATGATACGTCTTTCATAACAGAAAATGGAGAGTTATTTGTTGGAGTATACGTTGCATTAAGAAAAGGATTTGATTAGACGTTTATCCAGATTTGTCCTGTCTGTGCGTGAAATGCATGTGGTGGAGAGATTATATTTGTTGGATATTTGCAGGTTACGTTTGGATGTTAAAGTGAGTTGAATTGAGTTGAGTTGAGATGATAAAATATTGTTAAAATATTATTTTTTAATATTATTATTATTATTTTAAAATTTGAAAAAATTGAATTATTTATTATATTTTATGTTGGAATTTGAAAAAGTTGTAATGATGAGTTGAGAGATGTTTAAAAACCAAACGAAGCCGCAATGTCCTCTCTCTCTCTAAAAATGATAATTGTAATCATGTCACATTTATTTAAAAAATAAATAAATATAAAATTTATTTAAAAAATAATAATTTTTTAATAATATACTTACTTTTTTAAAAAATATTTATATAATATTTATATAAATCACGACTATACATAATATTATTTATACATATATATACATATATATACATACATACATGCATGCATATATATGAACCCCAATATGTCATATAACATGTATATAATCAATTCAATTCCAAAAATTAACTGTAGTGCGAATCAAGGACAGAGATGTTATGATCTGGAGGACTGATGAAGCTAGAGCTAGTTTCTTCAAGTTTTTGTCTAAAATCTAAGACTTGTTATTGTCTAAAATCTTAAATCTTAAAGAGTGTGAGTGAATAAAGATAAAAATATAAGGTAGGTAACACAGCATTTGTTGTCGTGCTTACAAATCTTTCAAATGATATTAAAATTCAGACAATATTTAGGACAGGTTTGGTAATTAAAATAAAATATAAAATTTTTATCTCATTTCATCTCATCATTATATTTTTTTTAAATCTCTATATAAAATATAATAAACAATTCAATTTTTTCAAATCTCAATACATTTTTTTTAAATTTTAAAATAATAATAATATTAAAATATAATATTTTAAACTTTAAAACAAAATATAAAATTTTTATCTCACTTACAAACCTGTCCTTAGACTTATTTTCCGTTTTTAGATTCTAGAATTCCAACCTATCGTTACTCTGTCCTTGTAAGTTGTAACGCAGCTTCCTTCTTTATTTAAGGAGGCACCGTCCGCGAGGGAGGGCATCCCACACATACATTCCCCACAAGCCTTCCCTTATGATTTCCCATTCTCTCCCACCTTCTATCCCATGCTTCATCAAGGACATGATTACTGATTTCAGTTCTTAGCTAGTCATCTACCTAAACAGCTAGCTAGCACTCCTCGATCGTTACGAAAAATAAAAAAAGGTTCAAAAACTTTGTTCAGGGCCGCCTAACCAGTTCAGAATGTCGGGGAAGAGAGTTTTCAACTCCCTAATTCTGAAATATTTTATTGTTATCGTACTTTTAGTGCTGCAGGAAAATTGTGGAAGCCTTGCAGGTTCTAGTTTTATCAGAACAGAAGGAACCCATTTCGTTCTGAACGGCAAGTCCTTGTACTTGAACGGCTTCAATGCATACTGGATGATGTACATGGCATCTGACCCTTCGACCAGGGCCAAGGTCTCTACTGCTTTCCAACAAGCTTCCAAGAATGGGATGAATGTGGCAAGAACTTGGGCTTTCAGTGATGGTGGTTTCAGGCCTCTCCAGTCTTCTCCTGGTTTGTATAATGAGGATGTGTTCAGGGTATGTAAGTATATTAATGGTTATTTTACAGGCCCCCCCTTTTTTTTTTCTTTCTGTTTTCCTTATTAACTTGCTCCGGATCCTCGTTCTGAACGGCAATGCTCAGGGATTGGACTTTGTAATCTCAGAAGCCAGAAGATATGGAGTGTACCTGATACTGAGTTTGGTGAATAACTTTGAAGATTATGGGGGAAGAAAGCAATACGTACAGTGGGCAAGGGAGCGAGGTCAGCATTTGGACAACGACGATGACTTTTATACAAACCCTGTCGTCAAAGGATATTACAGAGATCATGTCAAGGTACCAATCGACAATATCAGTGTCCTCCATCCTCTGTTTTCATCAACTCTTGAATCGCCTTTTTTTCTTCTGATCATACACACATTCGAGTTTTTTGATCTTGAGAGTCTTGATGATCATGATATTATAGCATGCTTGTTAGGGAAAACAAAAAAACGTTGGCGACAAGTGAGTTTATTTATGAGCCGAAACAAGTGAACTGAGATTATTTTTAATGAAAAATATATCTACGAGGCCACAAAAAATCCTCAAGAAAGTTTATTATTATATGCGAAAAATGGGTAGAAACAGCTTGTCACCAAGGCTATACACCTTTTTCTGTAAAAACATTTTGAGAACTACTGTTTATTGACAACAAAACAAGATGGTAAACTAGGTAGGTTGGACGTTCTTTTTCAACATTTTTTTCTCCTTGGCAGAAGGAAAGTAGGTTGGACATTCGAACTCAAGTGAATATTCCTTAAATTATCAGACTTTAATGCATGAGGGGGGGGGGGTCAAAGATGCAGTGAAGCTAGCAAACTATCACTAGTACGGCCTCTAGGCTATATAAATTGCTTTTATATTTGTGGGGTCCATCTTCTATATAGTACTTCTAAGTTCTAACTTCTAGACCCTTCTTTTGTTGTTTTGATGATCTTAGAGCATTGGCAATGGACTAGCCATTGCCAAGTCTAAAATTTGGCTAAAATCTTACATTTTGGCTATTGTATTAACTTTTGACTATCTAAGTCCACATTGGACTAGCTATTTTAAAGTCAAAATAATATTATTATATTATATATTTTAATAATATTTGACAAATTTTTTTTTTTCATATTTTGTAAATATACTTCATATATTTTAATAATATTTGATAAAAAAAAATTATACAACAATTCTTGAAACCAACAAATTAATTTTTGCTAACTTTTTTTTTTGCTATTTATATTTTTATATTGTGTATTAAGCTAATAATGATAGAAAATAAATGTACCCTCAATTAGAAACTTTATCATAAAAGAAAAGTAATTTGGCAAGAAAAATTACCAAAAAGGGAGGGAAAGGGAGGGAAATTGAGAAAAAATAATAAAAAACTCATTTGGTCCTTCAATAGTGTATAGCCAAATATAGCTAGGTGGAGAAAATTACTGTAGCTCAAAACTAAAATATATGGCTATAGCTAGTTCAATGTAGAAATTTTGTGATAAAAGAAGGTAAAATTTGCACTTGACTTTGGCAATGGCTAGGCCATTGCCAATGCTCTAATTAATTGGTAGACTTCTAAATGGTGATTTCATGCGTAGAGCATGCATGCAAATATTAATGTATCAGGGGCTGAGCCGTTAGAGGGCTAGGTCATTAAGAACTTTGTCTAGCTAAAGCCTCCAACTAATAAAGACTAGCTCTACCCTATAAATTAGCTTTAAAATAATTTTTAAGAATAAAAAATACTTTAATTATAAAAATAATTTTATAAAAATAAATCTACAAATTGACAAAATTTAATATAATACGTTAGATTGTAAAATTATTTTTATAATAAAATAGATCTAATATATCATATGAAATCATATCAATTTATTAGTTTATTTTAAAAATTACCAATTTATTTTCCTATTAATGATGATAAATAAAAGAATTAGTTATCTCTTCATTCAATTATCTTGAATGGCTTGCTATTTTGTTTTCATGAGATGCAAAAAGGAAAGAGTAAAATCATTTATTGTGTATTTTTAAGGGAAGAGAAAAAAAAAATTAAATTGCTAGATTTGCCACATTTTCTTATATAATTTGTCTGACTCTCAAATCTTTTATATATTATCTCTCAAAATAATATTTTATTTATTGGTTATTTTGAGTATGTTCTTCTGGAACGAACGCGTCCTGATCATCTTTTAAATAGAGTTTTCAAATGACTGATCCACCTTATAATTAGATTATATGATCTTCCAGAGTTGATTATAGATATTGTAGAAGATTCACTTCATGTGTAATTAACTCTGACTCACCATTTGGGGCGAAAAAAGATTTTAAAACTACTGATTTGTTCTTGAAATGGTGGTTACATTAAAATCATGCAGACAGTGCTCACGAGGAAAAACTCCATTACCGGGATGTTGTATAAAGACGACCCTTTCATTTTTGCATTGGAACTAATGAATGAACCTCGTTGCCAAACTGACCCCTCTGGCAGATTTATTCAGGTCTCTCTCTCTCTGATCTCTCTCTCAAAATTTTTTTTTTTTAAAAAAAAGTTCAATTTCGAATTAATTTGCATGCAAGAAAATGTTGCCAACTTTATGGTTTTGATATATAATAACTAAAAGCTAATCTGCATGTATCATTTAGTTTTTTATGAACATCTGAATGTTCTTCAGGAATGGGTGACAGAAATGGCAGCATATGTAAAGTCCATTGATGAGAATCATTTACTGGAAATAGGGCTGGAAGGATTTTATGGGAAAACAGCAAAGCAGATGTACAATCCTGGGAACCAGCTTGTTGGGACTGATTTCATTTCCAACAATCAGTTACACCAAGTTGATTTTGCCACCATTCATCTCTACCCTGAGCAATGGTATTTATGTTTTCCCAAACCTCCTGAAAACACAAAAATCACTTGCACTTTAGAATAATAATGAAGACGATCGATGATGGCAGGTTAGCGGGTTCAAACGATGAGGTCCAAGCTGCTTTTGTGGATAAATGGATTGAAGCGCACATTGAAGACTCAAAATCAGTACTGAATAAACCACTCATTCTGGGTGAGTTTGGCAAGTCTTCAAAACTTCCTGGGTACAGCCTAGAAAAAAGGGACCATTATTTTAGTAAGCTGTATAACGCCATCTACACCAGCGCTAAGAGTGGAGGCCCATTTGTTGGTGGGATTTTCTGGCAGCTCATGACCCAAGGAATGGATAATTTTAGAGATGGGTACGAGGTTGTATTGGAGGAAAGCCCTTCAACAGCCAGGGTGATCGCTCTACAGTCTCGCAATCTCTCAATTCTCCCATGAAAGCACATCTTTTCTCGATCCTGTTAAGTGTACTCCCCTAATATAAACAACATAATATTGAAAAAGAAGAAGAACTCGATTAAGATCATGACCCAACTTCTTGAGCACACTTGAGCATTAATAATTGTTACAAATCACTCTCTTCCTAAAAAACTTTCAATAAATGTCACAAATCACTCCTAACACAATATTACTGACAATTCTAAGAAATTTGGAAGTTTCATCATTTTACGAGGATAGAATTCTCGATTCTGGACCGTAGAGGCTACCCTTTTGTCTAAAATTCACGTTGCAACATTCTTGGGTTCTGTTTTTTTTTTTTTTTTATCAGTTCATGTGGATGTTTGATTTTCTGGTAAAGTGGAGATGTGTCTTTCCGGGCATTGCCAGCTTACACAAATCTAATATACGAGCATTGTTATATGACTGAAATCATTTATCTATTCTAAGGTTGTTACATAGATGTCCAAGTTCAGGCCTTGCATCCATCCACGACGCGAACTCCATCTCCGCTGCTGAAGTGGAGTAAAGATAAGACCTGAAGGTGATTAGGAAAAAATACCGCCTGCAGGATGGATACAAAAGAACTCGTTATATGGAAGAGCACAATAAGAGAAGTAAAACATTGCCTTTAAAAGCTTGAAGATCATGCATGCAGTAGTTATTGAAACCTGCTCCACTTAAGCTAACATGCAAACATAGTCAACATGAGTCATTTCCTATTCATCCTTAACATCTACTTGGGAGAGAAGAAGCCTTGCCCCTGGATGAAATGCGGATAATTTGTTAGTCAATTAAAAGTGAGCATAACTGGATATCATTCCGCTTGTAGCACTTTTAGGTTAAAGACCACATACTGCAAACCAAAATTTCTGCTCTCTCCCTTAAAATAGAAGCACAAACTAGCACTTACTCTCAGAAAAAGAGTCATCAGGCACCAGGGTGCATGATAGCAAACTATCTCCTCAAATAGACACTCCCTTAACGTAAAAGCTCTACAGTCTACACTCATCTAAGGATAATTATTGACCTATATGATCGCCACTTACCAAAAGAAAAATAGTTACTAAAAGCAAAAAGGAATAGAACAAGCCAGTAAGTGAATGCTGTTAGAAAGATGCGTGCACGAACCAACCTTAAAGCCTTAATTCCCATATCCATGTTGTAAGCTCTCTGCTCATCATCACCATCTGGGAACTTCTCAAGTTCCTTACTGTGATTGAGAATATCATCTCGTAAATGCCCTGCACCCCTACACCTTTAAAAGCGAATGAACAAACTTAGTGCCATCATTTAGAAAAAGCCAAAGGCTAAAAGGTAAAAGGGAAAATTCCACTTTGCACCCCCAAACTACTAACCCTTTTACAATGTGCCCCAAACTATCAACTTTACACATTGCATCCACAATCTATAAAAAATTACAATTTGCACCCATTTATATGTTTGCCAAGATGGTCCAATCTTGACGGGGTCCAACTTAAAGGAAACAACAAGTGTGCAAGTTTTTAGTAATTTGAAGTTACAGTGTATCGAAGTTGGTAACTTGAGGCACATTGCAAAAGAGACGGCAGTTGGGGCTAGATTGATTTTCCAAGGTAAAATGAGAGTAAAAAAACAAAAATCTTCAAAAAATATAAAATAAAACAAAAGCCAATCGATTGCATGAATACTCAAAGAAAGCAATAGCCAATTACAAAGGCATTTTGTATTCAGCAAACAACAACAACCCCCCCCCCCCCAAAAAAAAAAAAAAAAAAGGCACACCAACAAGATGATATTCTTTATTACAAGAAGGAACTTAAGGTGTAATAAAGTGGAATATCACCACTACCCCTGGTGTTCCCAAGAAATGGCATACCTTTCAATAATGATGTCAACATCTGCTTTGCTTTGGGGACCATATGCGAGTACTCTTGTAAGGCTTAGTATGTCACGGTAATCACCCATCCTCAGAGCTTCTTCATCAGAAGCTTGAGAAGGCAAGTTCTCTTCATTCCTAGAAAGTAGATTTGTATCAACTGATGACTGAGTTTTTGATGCAAAATTTGCCTCTGCACCAAGTCTAATGCATGTAATTGCCATCGCATAGGCAACTCCTCCAAACCCGGTGTGCGATACAAAAAGGTAACACCCTGCAGCACTATAGAAAAAGTTATTGTTAATTTTAGTTCGTTATTTAAATTAAGGAAAAAATTATTGTGCAGCTAGCTATATAAGATATTATGCAGCCTGACTGAAACATGCTGAATTAATGATCCAGTCACCCCTGCTGGTGTAGCAGCCTTTGGATGAGCAGCAGCACAAAGAAGTTTCAAAAAAGGGCAAAACTCATAAAAAAGGGAAGAAAACTAGAAATCTCTATAAATACAAACCAATCAAAGTCTAAGGATCAACACCTGATCATATACAAAATAAAGTTCATGATCTGGGTGTATCAACATTATCATTGTTATGATCATTATCAACTTTTTTCTTTGTAATGATTAGGTGATCTAACCTCCAATAGCTATGTTACTTTTGAGAAAGGAAAGAAGAATAAGACGACAGTGAGAAATTTAACCAAGCTTTGTTTTGTACACAGATGTTAAAAGATATGAAGGATGGAGAATGGGAAGAAAAGAAATGTTGGATTGGATGTTGATAGACATAGGGATAAATTTGTAAGAAGCTTAATGGAATCTTCAACTTATGAGGTCATCTGGCAATTGTACTTTTTTAACAAAGGCCAGCTGTGGACCCTTTTCAGCCATCAATTAAACTATGATGCAGCAAGCTGTAACAAAATTGGTTACTACTATAATATATCACTGATCTTT
Organism: Juglans regia; assembly: GCF_001411555.2. NCBI lineage: Eukaryota > Viridiplantae > Streptophyta > Magnoliopsida > Fagales > Juglandaceae > Juglans > Juglans regia. Next base: position 26,786,901 of record NC_049911.1, read on the forward strand.
TAATAGCCATATTGCTCATAGCATACACGTTAGGTATGAACACTTACTCATCTTTGCAGTACCGGATTGCATCGACATCAGAAGCTAAAGCCTCTCTTTCTCTAGTCAATGGTATTCTCCTATATGTTATATTATAGCCCTCAACTTTCAAAGCGGCATATACTTCAGCAGGAGTCTTCACATCATCTGCTAAAATGTTTTCCCAGTATCCCATGACACTGGACTGACTCAGTACGGTGCTATATTCTTCACGATGTAAAAGCATCCGTCCACCAGACTGTCTGACCTCAGATAATATATCTTCCTTTAGTCTTGCCTCCATGTGTTCCACCTGCATAATGAGTAGAAAAAGTAAGTGGGGAAACCACTGTGGCTTAATGACTAGTTTTTAGAATTAAAAAGTATTCATGGTGACATACCACTGGACCAGTGATTCCCACATGCTCGAGTGTATCAACAGGCTTATTTAGCTCTCTCAAGACAAATGGTGTGCCATTTATGTAAACTACCGCTTCTTCTCTCAGATCAGTTAATATCACTTTACAAGCAACTGAGCCTTCTGCTTCAGGCTTGGCACCTAAATATGCTAACATCTCTTTTGCCCCAGCAATTGTTGGAGTTGCCATGCTGTACACAGGGAATCCATCTACCTGAAATAAAAATTTCAAGAACTTTTACCCTTAATTCTCAGTTGATTGCACAGAAGTAAATCGCAAAAACACCCACCAACTTGCTTCACCTCAGATGCAAATACTGAAAAGAATATATAAGAAATATGTATCTATACTAAATCAATAAATTTAATCAGAAAGGAAATGCCTAATGACCAAAATAAACTTATTCCTAAAACTTCTAAGACAGTAGACCCGTTTGGATTCAGAGATGAGTTGAGATGATTTTAGATAAGTTTAATAAAATATTGTTAGAATATTATTTTTTAATATTATTATTGTTTTGGGATTTGAAAAAGTAGAATTGTTTATTATATTTTGTGGGGGAATTTGGGAAAGTTGTAATGATAAAATGAGATGAGTTGAGATGTGTTTCCAATCCAAACCGGGGCTAATTCTACTTACTCATGAATGATCCAGTAGGTTTGTATTAGATATTCTTTGTTTACCATAGACACGAGGGATTTAATGATAATCATATACTTCTACAGAAATTATATACCTTGCAAACGTATGGTGCACCATCAATATGTATGTGGCTGGAAGTTCTTTGACCAGGAAAGAAATACATTTTCAGTATGGAGCCTTTACCCAAAACTGAACCATTACGGGACTTAACAAGGGCATCCATCACCACATCACCATGTTGGGACTCAAGTGGTGCTCTTAACTCTTCCTGAATTTTAAAATCAAAATAAGTGTGCAATCATATGTAAGTCTTAAAAGTTAAAATAATATAAAATTAAGAAAAACCCTACATTTCATTATGCCCCGAGTCTATTAGGAATATAGTAAAATAAATTAGCTTTAACAAAGAAGAAGAGAATTTACAGGGACAGTAAAAAATCGCCCAGGCCTTAATCTTATGCTCCATTTCATTGCTGGGACCTCTGGTCTCTGATGCAACCAATTCTTAAATGTCATCCTGGATTCTCCTTGCCCACAAAACCCATCAAATGCTTCACTTCCAAGATATGCTGCAAAGGTGATTAAACGGAAGTACCGCTCCAAGCACTCGGCCCCACGGTTCAATGCAAGTCTCCTTACCCTTGGCTCAATATCTTGTTGATTGAATACATTCCAATATTTCAGAACCGCTTGTCGTATGTTTTGCAATGCAGAACATCTGTCAATAATAGCATCTAAGACCTCCCGGCATTCCACCCCATTATCAAATAGTCTCGTTATCTTCCACAACAACAAAATGTCATTTATCCCAAAAACCTGACCTTGCTCCTTTTCAGATCTTACTTTTGTGATACGGGTGGTTGATACAACAACACTAACTCCTGTTTCCTCACCACTTGAAGTGCCACCATTTTCCTCTTCGTGATTCATATCATCAAGTGGGATTTTTATAGGTCTTCCATAATCAATTCGAAGTTTCAGAAGGCAAGCAATTACAGTACCAGTTGTTGTCCTTCCTCTACCCATCTGTGAATATTAAAAAAGCATATAACGTAAAGAAATGGAAAGAAAAGAAATAGGTGGGAAATTCACACACATATACGAACATCTACATCTACATCTCCATGCACATGCAAGGCAAAATCAACTGAAGAATGAAAATCTTAACCTGGCAATTGAAAACAAAAGCAGTATCCTTGGTAGCAGAAGCAATATTCACTGCCAATGTGTCAAAGTCAGAACTTTTGGGAGCTTTACCATCAGTGATGGGCACACGTGCATACTTGATGGGAAAACCATCAGCCTCCAAACTTTTAAAAACCTCAAGTGGGGTCTGAATAGCATCAGTATTCACATGTTCCCAAGCATCAAATATTTGCCCGTCATTTGTTTCATGTATAACCATTATAGCACCCCCATAGTGTTCAGATTCCCGAAGGATGTCTTCCTTTAATCGAGCTTCCATTTTTTCAACTCTCTCACGATCAATACCCTGAAAGAATCAAATAACTATTGCAACTTCACCAACTATAGGAAGTGAAAGTTAAAATCCTAAACTGTTTGTAGAAAACACAAAAAACAGGTGCACTTCAAACAAGGAATGTTCTGATGGCATTGAACTGCTATGTTCAAACAAGGGTTGTGTGATATTTTCCATTTCTACAAAACCTGCTCATAATCTTCACCAGTGGAACTAGGTGAAAAGCCAAAATGTATCAGTATCTGCTTTTTGTTTTGGTAAGCAATTGTGTACAGTTTTTTCTATCAGCCAATTAAACCTCAGATATTAGGCCAATATTTATTTAGATCTACTACTCGCAAACACACTTCAGAATGTCCACAACTTTTTTAGTTCTTTCTCACTGCAAGTTTAGATATTGTTCCAACGGACACAGGAAACACAGTGACCATTTATGATGTGGCTTTTCTACATATTTGAATTGCAAAATAGAGGGGGAACAACTATAATGGTCTATGATAAGAGTCCTAGGGCATGAATCAATATTGGGACATGACAGCAGTGACATTAGTCCTCGAACAGTCGATGTAACCAAGCGTCACACTCTTCTTTCATGACAAGGCCACCCCATATTAAAAAGTACATTGCATTAGTAAAAAACACATGGTTTGTTATTTCTACATTCCTGTATTTGCAGGTGTAAATTACACTATATAATAGTGTAAACCCAATAACTTCTGGTGTCTAATAAAAGAGTCAGCTCGAAGCCATATCTACTCCTCCATACTACCGTAACCAATATAACAAAGTTGACAAAGGTATAAGTAGAATTACTACTTATAAAAAAAATAAATTAAAAATACAGATTTTTACCGTGTATTCCAACATGTTTTTGTATGGTCTTTCTACTTCACGGAGAACAAAAGGTTTTCCATTGATGTAAATTACAGGTTCTTCTCTCATGTTGTGCCAAAAAACAGGGCGACCGCCTTTAGAACTGCCAATCCTCTGAATAACTGATCGAATTCCATCAATGGTTGGATTTGCCACCCCATAAACTGGAAACCCAGGGACTTCTCTAAAATTAGGTGCACCCACCACTCTTTCTGGTAAAGTTGCGTTTTGACAAGCAGGACAATGGTCACTTTTAAGAACAGTTTGACTCCCAAGAACCTCTCCTTTTCGCAGGGCGGCAACTACACCCATCTCACAAGGGCGGCCATCGGTAGATTCAACAATCTTCATGAGAGATGGCTTTAAAGTTGCATATCCAAGTGCACCCATTGGATCTCTCCTGAGTAGTCTGCAACAAGGCAAAATCGCAATAAATAAAATTTTAAAAAAAATTAGTAGCCATAAATGCATGAGAAAAGTAAACAATGAGTAAGAAACAGTCTAAACAAAATGAAACCAATTAAAGCAATGTCTCAACCAAAAATTCACCAATTACTCCATAGATGATCCATACAAGTGATAACAACAGATAGTTAGAACTAATTATGCATGAACTCTAACCAACCGGGTGCCCATATATGAATATCATTCTCCAATTGCTAATCTCTATTATGGGCACATACACTACTCTCTATGAAAACTTACCTACGAATAATGCTGTACAGTTCTGGCCTTGCTTTCATCCAGTCAGAAAAAGTGCTATGATCAAATGAACTAGAACAGAGGGATGCTCGCTCTGAATGAATATATACAGCGAAGCATATAAGGAAGTAGTATCTTTCCAAGTACTCCACGAAAAAGGATAACGATGCTTCCCTTTTCATCTCATCTGGTTGATGTAGAATACTATTGCGATAAGTGGCAATTGCTTCACGTAAGTTCTGCGATTGAAATTAAAGAAACTCTTAATATGACATGAATAATACCCCAGAGCTACAAGGCAATAAATGTATATTAAGGAAGCAACAAGACATACAAGGAAAAAAAAGTTGTTTCAGAAAAACCACGAAATAGTTCACCAGAATGGAGTAATATCAGAGCATCAAACCTGCATTGACGCACACTTGTCGATGACCTTATCCACTTGTCTTTTTCCTTCGGCACCCCCCTAAAGACATGCAACTATCAGTAAGAAATTTATGAAATAAAAATATAAATAAATGTTGGTCAAATAGAAAATTTCAAATACCTCTAATACTCGAATCAAGCTTCTTATGACAGCATATTCTCCTCTACGAATTGCGTCTTCTGAATTAGGTAAATGGTCAACAACATTAGCCCCAGCATCAAACACTCTCCCAATGGAATTGGTTCTTGGAATACCTGTTTCATGGGAAAATAACTTACAACATTAGAATTTGTTATCACTAAAAGCTGTACAAATTGCTTAAATGGTAAAGTACAAAAAGTAACAAGACTACCAGAAGATCCAATTCGGTTGAGATAGACCAAAGTTGCAATCACCATCCCAGTTGTAGTTCGTCCACGTCCCATTTGACAATTGAAAATTATCTCTGTGCTTATCTCGGCTTGAGAAATTTTATGAACCTGAATGTACAATGAAGAAAGAAATGGACTGATCTAACAGAAGAATTCAATCACATTGAGAGGTATCCAATAATGTCAAATAATCATCCTTGTCTCGCAAAAAGTAATTAAATCAAATGAAAATAGCATACCACAAATATTTTAAATATTTCTTGTTAAGAAGTAAATAGAATACAAGAGAAGGCATAACAAATGGAATAGTTTTATAAATTAATAGTCACTAAAAAGAGGGGGCTTCTCGCATTGCCAGGCAAAGAAAAATGGATTGTGAAATATTTGTATTTATATTTTTATCTGTGTTTCCATTTTTGCCCCCTCTTTTTCAGGATCAGTTAAAAAAAATTTAATTATACAAAAATATTGAATAAAAAAATCAAATATTAGCTTCTCGTTCTTCAATATGTACCACAACATCTTTTTAGTTGTTTTCCCCATCTGACAATTTGTGATCAAACCTCAAGTCAATCAAGTGGGCTTGCTATAAGTCTTTGAAAATCTAGACTAGGTATTGGATGGTTAAGGTCTCATTTTATTTAGACAAAAGTTTAGACATTTTCTTTTAAGAATTTTGGTTGAATGAAGAAACATGTCCACAATATAGGAAACACAAGTTGCCTCCAGACTCTCACAAACGCAGCAGCTTGCCAATAAAATAATGAACCCAATTACTTTCAGTAACATTGTCAAAACTTATCCAAGTCATCAAATGTAGAACAAAGGAACTAGCAAAAAAAGGGATTACTGGTGATCCCATGCTAGCACGTACTAATTAATTTAAAATCACCATTCTAATTAAAAAAAAAAAAATTATAAGTACCATTCTAATTAAAATTTAAAACATCAAAACTCACCAAACTATCAAAATCTGTCTCCTCTGGTGGTTTTTCATCAGTTATAGGAACACGTTCATAGTCAACAAGGTACCCCTCTACTTGCAATTCCTCATACACCTACAACAAGGGAATAGGTTTAAATCATCTCTAAGAAAACTGGTGAAGCAGTCCTGTTGTTCAAATCTGAGATGACTTCCAATGGCAATACCTCTAATGGTGTTTTTACAGAATCACGAGACACTGGTTCCCACTGGTCCACCATCTGACCATCTGGCAGTTCATCAGTGACAAGGATCTTATTTCCATATCTGCTATGTCAGATGCACAAATAAAGTTTGCTATCATGCAAATCTGGAGTAATCTATGGTAAAGACACCATGAATCATAGGTAAGACAGTACAGATTCTACAGAGTGCATCAATGGAATATACCTTGCAGCTTCCATCAAGATATCTTCTTTCAATCGTGCTTCCATTTGTTCAACCCTACCCCTGTTGATTCCCTGAATAGTATAAAAAGTCAAAACCAAGTTGCACCACGCCCTCGAGAAACCTTATGCTTGCCCAAGTGCTTACACAACTAAATAAATGTTAAATTCACTATACCCAGCATAACCCAAAAAACCCTAAACTCTTGGAAAGAAAGCTCCAAAGCTCTTTAACAACGTAACGAATTAGAACATGGAGCATTGTCTCCCAACTACATTAATGTATATGACACAAGTCAACTATTATCTTTTCATGCTCCATAGTGCACCAAACAAAGAAGGCTATCTTAGGAGATTAGATTACTTTTTTAATACGTTATTCTCATGGGCTAAAGCTATTGACTTCACTGGGCTTGATTTTCACGATTTCTTGGTATCTATTAGATTACTCTTTTTAATACGCTATTCTCATAGCCAAACTATTATCTACTTGGGCTATGCCTACTTTTCCATTATGAATAAAATCATTTACTTATAAAAAAAGACTAAGCTCGAATTTACCTCCCAAAGCCTGATAGAACAATCAAATATCGCATGTCTCCCATATATCCTACCATCATCTAGCCCCAAATCATGACTAAGTGCTGCATCTCTAAGTAAATCAATGGATAGTCTTGATTTTATTGACAATAAAGGTGTAATGAGACCAAAATTTTCAAATGATAAGGATAAAAACATCCCTAGTTTGAGTGACACATATGTATGTACGTATGTATGTATGGCATATCTATCATATGTATGTACAAACAAATTTTGTAAATGATGATTTGATACCCCACAATGAGTGAGCATAGATGGTAAATGGGATCCTACATTGCTTGGGAGGGAGAAGTTCTTACTCTTCGTAATGATTCCTAATGGCTCCAATTGTACCATTGACTAGTCTTTTTGGAGTATAGGTAATGAATAGGATCCCAAATCGCATGGGAGGGTGAAGTTCTTACTCTTAATAATGATTCCAAGGGACTCCAATTGTACTATTGACTAGTCTTTTGAAATACAGGTAGATGCAATTTGGGCCTTCCTCGGAGTGTTACAAATGATATCATAACCAATCCCCACCAGAAGTGTGGGATTTGCGCCGTGCCATATGATGAATGGCCCGACGAGGAATTTAAGGGGAGGGAATGTAATACCCCATTGTGAGTGAGTATAGGTGGTGCGTAGGATGCAATATTGCTTGGGAGGGAGAAGTCCTTGCTCTTTATAATGATTCTAATGGGCTCTAATTGTACCATTAGCTAGTCCTTTTAGAGTATAGGTTTATACGTGGCTTAGGCCTTCTTTGGGGTATTGATGACCTCTCTTCTACTTGCATTCTTTTCACACTTAAAAAGTAAAGCATTTAAAATATTTGCAACACCAAAACCCCAAAGGATAACATAAAATATCACATTCAGGTACTAGTCATTCCAAAAATGTAATACCATAGCTATGAGTGCTAGAACGCAATTAGTCGAACTCTAAATACAAAGTTACAAAGGAAAGAACTTATAATATTGAAGAAAAGATACGTCAATTCATAATAATTAAATTTATTTGAAATAAGATACCATATACTCAAGGTTTGAGAAGGGCTGCTCCACATCACGCAGAACAAAGGGGCGCCCATTGATGTAGACCACCTGATTTAAGAATAGGAAGAAGCAATTCATAAATTGGAACACAAAGGGAGCCTATATTTTAGATGAGACTTTGAACGTCCTAGTGCCTAATTTCTGATTAAACTGTTTTTACATAGAATTACAGTGAAACATTCATGTATTCATGTATTCAAAGGGTTCCCTGGTCACTGATGCACAAGAGATACAATACTAAATACTCAACACATTATGGATGACATTATTCTATATGGACTATTAGTTTCTGTCAACAAAACTCTACTAAACGGTAATCCCAACTAATTGGATTCAATAACTAGATACAATTAAACTTTTATCCATACTGACCACCTACCTCAACCTTTTCTATTTATTACACGATATGCAAAAGGAAACAACGATAAAGTATAACTCAGGATTTTTGTGATTGTCAACAGGTAAACTATGTTTTAGATTTGAATTTTTCATCTGTGACAAATAAATTATAATGAAATTCACTATAGTCTTTATTCCTTCATCAAGCTCTACTTTCTTTTGAGATTCTATAAAATGTCAGTAAGATTGATAGCACCAAATACAGCTAAAAGTATCCTTCTCTTTTCTCTCTGAGAAACATGTTTCCTATTAAAGCTTCATGTTTTGATGTCTGATAATTCATAGGGTCTTGATCAATAGTCAATGCCTTAATGTGACTAGCTTATTGCATTAGACCATGACTCAAACATAAACTAAAGGATATCTGTATGAGAAAATATTCATCTAGAAATAGAGTGTCATGGTAACAGATGAATTTACCGGTTCCTCACGAAGACTGATCCATAGAACTTGTGCTTGCTTGCCATGTATTTGAGCCCCAATATGCTTCAGAACATTGCGGATTCCATCGATTGTTGGGATTGCAACACCATGAACAGGTAATGAGTCGGCCTATTAATAGCAACCATAAATTGTAAAGGAAAAATAAATATAATAAAAAATACATTAAAAAGAATAACAATGCATCAGAGAATATACAAAGGCATCCACAGATACGGGCACTGCATAATGTGCATTGGATCACAGATCGAGAATAAAATTTTGGTTCATGCTAGCCAAAACCTTATTACAGGATGCAACACAATCAGTGACTTTCGAAAATAACCAAGATCGGTGAAGTGAAAAGAAAGGAAATGAATAGACCAAACGAGGCACAAATTGGTCACTCCCAAAATGCATATTACGTGGTCATAGAAGTTTAATACAAACCTCCAACATTTGAAATCGCAGGTTTTGAGGTAAGTTGGTGGTGACGCACCAAAAGCAGATGCATAAAAAGGGAACTACAAAATACATTAGCACTCAAGAGCATTAAAACAAGTAGAATTTTTAAGCACTGTTCCAACTTCCGAAGAAAGATAAGTCCGTTTACAAGAAGATAAATGAGCTATCCGAGGAGTGAAATTAATCAGAGGAACAAAATTTATGTGAGTCTGGATAAGTCAGAGGAACCCTGAAATTCATGTCGCGAACAACTTCCGATTAAAAACTTTACCAAATAAATAGAAAGAATTAAAAAAAACAGAACAGTACAAAAATCAAACAACGGAGGAGCAACAAGACATCCAAGAAAATGTACCGAAATGAGGAAAAGGAGGGGAAAACCTGACGGTAATTGGGAGCACCGTCGATCTGGGGAGACAAGCGTTTGTTCTGGCAGCCAGGGAAATGGTCACTCTTGAGAATGGTCTTCTTACCCAGCACGGATCCCCCTCTCAACATCATCACCTGCTCTGGCTCCTTGGCTATCGACATTGCTCTCTCCATACTTGCTACACACCTCCACACGAACACTTGCGCAGATTTTCTGAACTTTAAGTTAGTTCTAAAGCAAAGCAAGAGTGTGCCCTCTGTAAGTCCGCAGCTAGGGATTGTGAGTTGGGAGGATATTGTTTTGTAGTATGTGCAGGCAGAGAGTCCCCGCCGGGCCCCGAGATTTCGGAACGTGAAACTTGTGTGCATGAATAAAGTATTGGAATGGCCCTATGGGTGCAGTACTGCTCTCTTTCTTTTACTGTTTTTGTGATTCTCTTGTACCTTGTTATCCCGCGTCTGCCATGAATATTCTTCCGCACTTGCCTTGTCTCTGTATGCGCAAGACCCATCTCATCTGCCCCCATCACCCAACGACACCTACCCTCTGTTTTTTTAGGGAAATCCTCTGCCCTCGCTTATAAATATACGTATTGCGGTAGAAGATTTAGTTTAAATAGTTTTAAAAAATGTTTAATAAAAAAAATAGGTTATTTGGATATTATATATTATATATTAAAATAATTTTAATTTTAAATAAATTAAAAAATACATTCGAGATTTTAGCTTATTTGAAGAAAAGTACGTGTCGATCTTTTGAAGCCAAAATTACTTTAAAATAAGAAAAATGCTACCATGTTACGCAGATAATTTCAATATCATTTGGTTTCATGTGATTTGTTAAAAAAATAAAAAAATATATTTAAAATAAAATGACATTAAAAGTATAAAACAAAATTAAAACCTTAAATTTCCTTTATTTTTTTTTTATATTTATGCTTTTAAATTTTTTAATGAGGTAAAGTGAACAATATAACGAGAGAGGCCGGCTCAATAGTAAGGCCATTGTCTAAAGTCCTCACCCTGTATGTAAGACCTCCAAAATAAAAATGAAGTATTTTTTTAAATTTTTTAAATAAAAATTATTTCATTAAATAAAAATTTAAATAATTTTATAGTTTTCAATGTGTGCAAGGTTCCATAATACTAAATTTAATACTTAATATAATGATTTTTTTTATAAGTAACACAATTAATTATTTATATTTTAAATAATTTTGTTAAGATCTTGTTAAATTGAGTCACAAAATCTGCATTAATGTCTCATTTTAAGTTGTTGTTGTAAATATAAATTCACAAAAAATGTATTTAAAGATTTTAAATAAAATCTCATTTTATTAAAAATTTTGAAAATATTTCATATAATAATTTATATTTTAATGTATTATAATGACGAATGACTTATTTAAATTTTATCTTAGACCTCAATTTGTATTGAGCTGCACCCTGAACCAGAGAGACATAATAACTATTAACATTAATCTTAAAAATAAATACAGAAACAAGCACGTGGAAAATAACGTTTCACTTCTATATAATATACGCTGAATGAGCATGCACGGCTTAATATTATAATCATTCGACTCTAGATAGATAAAGATGGTGTTACAATCATTCATGATTAGTTTAATCACCCTTCCATTCAATTGAACTCGTGCCCATACACCATCCATGCCAAATTTTAAGCTTTATTTTTCACTAGCATTGACTAAAAGCTTTTATTATAATGGTAAGATTTCAATTATTGGGTCTTTTCATTTAAAAATATTGATTAAATAGGTCATGACAATAATAACTGGTATATAAAAAAGTAAGTTTTTTATAAATTTTTCTTAAAAATACTTAATTTTCCTTTCCCAAATATTTATTCGAGTCTAAAAACTTTAAATGAATTTTATATCATTTATTAGAACTCTTATAAATATTTCAAACCACAATAAATATTATATAATCTATTTTATATATTTATTTCTCTCCCTTCAAGTACAAGTAAGGACTTAGAAATATTTTTTTTTCCACAATTTATTGTAATTTAGTTTCGAACAATGGTTAGAAAGTTACTAATAAAGTATAAAGGAGGCTTGCGAAAAATAGGTGAGGAGTGAGTGGAGGTCCACCGGTGATGTTGGTGGATAAAGACACATGGCAATAAGTAATTCAAAAGCATACAAATTATAGTTGATGGTTTGTTTAGCACATGGTTTATGTTGAGAGTGATATTCTCAAGGTTGCTTTTATGCCATGCCGTGCATGCGGTTTTATTTTAGGAACATGTCCCTAAGATAAAGGGGTTGTTGAGATCACGATGTCGGTGATTCAAAAGAGCAGGCATTCATGCATCAAGGACGAGACAAAAACCTCTTATAAAGAGTTGGGAACAATCACTAGTTTTTTACTCAGCTACAAATAATAATAATCATATATGAAAAACAATATTAATTTCAAAACCAAAGAGGGCCATGACTCCTCCGGCCCATTTAGACTCGATTTTGATATATAAAATATTATATTTTATTATTATATTTTTTTAAGAATTTTTATATAAAATATAATAAATAATTTAATTTTTTTTAATTTAAAAAAAATTATATTTTAATAATATTTTATTCAATTTTCAATAAAACATTTTTAAAATGCGTAACCAAATGCGTTTCCTGCTCTTCTACGTATAGGTTAGGTGGCGTATCAATGAGCAAGTTTTTGTATTGAAGTCATAAACCTTGTTTGGGCCTAATTTTTGAGACGTTTGATGACTTGTGGTCCGGTCCAAATTCGGAACCCCTTGGGCCAAGCCTCGTCCTCCCAACCTTCCTAAGCTCAGCTCTCAGGTCCATACCTTTTTCCACCCCCACAAACACGTTCAAGTTTTTTTTTTTAAATGAAGTTCAAGGTGTTTGTTTGAAAACAAATTTGGCTTGCTCAACCTTTTTTTAACCATTTATTTTTTCACTTTCATCTTCTATAGTAAATAGTAAGAGTGAGAGCCATCTTATCACATACTTTGGTGTAAATCCATGCACAGTATTTAATGCTAGCTAACAAAAGTAAACCTACGTATAATAAATTTATTTGTATTCTAAATGAAAGTATGATAAATTTAAACTCTCAATCTTAACATGACTCATTTGACCCGTTTTAAAACGATAGATTATGAGCTCATTTGAATTGAGAAATCGTCTCAACTTATTTCATTTCATCATTACAATTTTATCAAATTTTAATATAAAATATAATAAATAATTTAATTTTTCTAAATCCTAAAATAATAATAATAATTTATTTAACTTTTATTTAAAACCATCTCTTATAATCTCACTATCTAGACAAGATTATATCAATCTTATTATCGTTCTATCCTGTTCAAGCGAGTGATTTAAGAATAATCACCAACATATCATAGAAGCAAATCCAACAAATAATATATATTTTTGCATGATTTGACATTCCATTTTATAGGTTTGAGTATGGGGCCATTCTACATTCTAAGAGCATTTGTCAATGGCTAAGTCCAAAGTCTAGCTAGAATTTTAACTTTTGATTATAGTATCAATTTATAACTAGATGTGTCCACATTAGATTAACTATCTTAAAGTCAAAATAATGATATAATATTTGACATAATTTTTTATATTTTGCAAATAAACTTCAAATATTTTAATAATATTTGACAAAAAATTCTTTTATACAATACACATAAGCACACGACAAAATTAAAGTTTTTTCCCCCAAATTGAAATTTTATCACAACAATCCAGCTGATTGTGTAGTAAGATAAATTTATGTAAATAAAACCAGTATCAAAGTAGAAAAAAATTATTTTCTCAATATCGCTAAACACGAAATAAACATTTAGGAGCATGAAATTTAGGATAACATATGCTAAGAGGAAGATCATTCAAATTGACATTGCACAATGCAGGAATGACGATTTTTGCAATGGCACCTTCTTCCTTAGAAGCTGAACAATAAATCAAGGTTAAAATTACAAATTCAAATATGTAAATTGTCATTATTAATGTCAATGTTCTCTCATTCACTTAAACATTAATATATGCTTAGATTGTTGGAGACTTGGAAGGAAACAATTCCCCAACAAATCAAAACCAGAATCGACATGAAATCAAAATGCTGGCATGAAATCAAAATCAGAATCAAGAAAGTCATAGAAATCGACAAATCTCCTACAAAGCATAATGCATATAGAAAAAAAAGAATAACCCATAGACTATGAGTAATCAAAGTTTTACAGCCCAATATTCTTTTATTATTATTATTATTATTATTAAGATAAGGTAAGACCATCTAGCTCATACTTTTACTAATTTGGATTTGGAAAGCACCACGAAACTTCACAATTTGTTTTATGTTTTATTGACAAACCAAGCAGGAGCATAATTTTCAACAAAACGCATACAATCAAAACAAAATCCACAAAGCAAAAGCACAAAACAAGAAGAAGGAACATAGAGAAGTGCAAAAAACATAAAAGAAAATAGAGAGAAGAGCGACAAAGAGACTTATCGTTTGGCCTGGCCTGAAAGAAGACGGGAAAGAAGACTTTCACGCGAGAGCAGAGGGACGAATGAGGGAGAGAAGAGGGCGACGAGAATGTTGTGGGTTTGAAGAGAGAAAATAACGAGGAAAAGATATAGATGACATTTATGAAAATAATAAAATAATGGGATGAAATGTGAACAGAACTCGGTAACAATAGATAGCTCCCTTAATTTACTGTAGCTCAAGTGTTAGTTTTATACCTTTAGCTAGTCCAATGTGAATGTTTTTCTCACATGTAACTAAAATTTAGACTTGTATTGACATTTGATTAAACTATTGCCAATGCTCTAAGGCAAGTGACATTTGTTAGGATTGCTTAGATTGCCGCTTAAGAATTAATTATAAATAAGTTGTGGATTTTTCATATTAGGTTGTTTTAGGTCTCGTTTGGATAGGAAAATTATTTCATTCCATTTTATCTTATTTTATTATTATTATTTTTTTAAATTTTAACTCAAAATATAATAAATAATTTAATTTATTTAAATATTAAAATAATAATATTAAAAAATAATATTTTATTCAATTTTTAACTTTTATCTCAATCAATCTCACTATACAAAAGACATTTTAATTATTTTTAATATATTTTATATTATTATTTTTAAATTTTTTTAATCTTTATTTATTTAAAGAAGAACTCAGATAAATAAATATTTATTTTTAGAGTTTAAAAAAATTATTCAGATTATGTTTAGATATTGACTTAATTAAACTGAGTAGAGATAATAAAATATTATTTTTATTTTAAAATTTAAAAAAATTATAATAATAAGCGAAAAAAATTTATCGACCATACGAAGCAAACAAAAAATCCGCAGATTTTTTGGGGAGTTGAAATGAGCTACGATTGGTCCGAACTACCCCGAGATACGTTCTAGAGACGCAGCATAAACGAGGTACGAAAGTGTCAATTCCGTAGTTGCTTACAATTATCGCCTTATCCCGTCGTGTCTTGCTTTTTTGGGAGTCCCGATAATACATTGGAGAAGCAACCCATCAATAAAAGCAACGCAAGCGATCCTTATTGTTCCCTTTCGTTCCTGATTCTCCAACCTCCATCGACAAAAAAATTATCGGCAATGGCTACAATTCCCTTCTATTGGGCGTCCTTGCTGCTCTTATTCTTGGGAGCGGCGGTAGCTGAGGTATGTGCTCCCTTTCTCTCTTCTCTACCACCTACCCACCACCCCTCTTAGGTCCTGGTCCGATGTCTCGTTTCTTGTTTAAAACTATTTTGATCCAACTTTCGCAGTTGACTGATATCAAAGTTAATTTAAATCGTATTACTAAAGGTTTCTTCCTCTTCTGTCCTGTCTTTTTTGTCTGTTTTCTGCCGAATACTTCATCTGTGTTATCCGTTGACTACCCTGTCTCGTTTGCTTATATAAATTTCATGGTCCGGTTCCAAGTTTACTGTTGCGATCTTTATCTTCTGTAATCATCAAGAATTATCCAAGTTGGTGTTCATGACTTCTTACAGAAGAATTTATTCCTTGGAAACCTCTTTTCAGAAGGGTGTACTGTTGTGAATCGTATTAATTTACGAGTGGGAGGAAAAGTGATCCAGATTCTTTATGGGGCTTGCGTTACTTATTCTAAAATTCCTATTATTCCATAAGAGAACTTCGATTAGAAAGAGAAGCAAGCTGATGGTTGAATTGCACACCATTTGTAACGTAACAGTACAAAACCACCAGAATAATGGGATATGATTTTATATGACAGAGCTTAGTCATGGAAACACTTTTCGATGTGGCATACGGAATGGGTGTGGAAAACATGGTACCCCAGTTACCCCGGGATCTGGGATTGGATAGAATAAAGAGAAATTATATTTGGAATCGGAGAGTGTACAAGTCCACTCAATCCCTTTAGAAAAAGTGAGCAAATACGAGATTTAAACGAAAAAAATAAAATTTAATTTTTTAATAAGGGACTCGACTCTTTTGCAAAATGATTGTCCGGAACCTGGGCACTCCACGAATATACGTAGCATTACTGTCGAGAGAACAACCACAATGTTATGACCCAAAATAGCCCTTCCAAAGACCAATAATGGAGTCTACTAGATTACCCACTGAGCCAAGGATGGGGCATTCGTACCATTAGGCCATGATAGTACTTTAGGAATCTAAGGAGCGAAAAACTCAATGCTCAAATGTTTCCAACTTTGCTCACAATAGGTTTGTAACTTTGGCAGTGCAAAGTGCCACAAATGTGACGGACTCAGTTTGGGCAGCGGACGGGGCAGAAGTGTAGTAATACCTAAGATAGAATGCAATCATTCTTATTTTCTCTTTATATATATATATATACACACTCATTTCACTAAACATGCAGCTAGATAAACTTGTAGAATAGTTTATTCTACTTGTGGAGAAATGACTAGATAAAAGAAAAAATTTATAACATACATAGTGCTTATTCAAGTTATTATGTTTATAGTTATAGCCTGGTTTTACATATCAAAAACATTTATAGATTGATTTCACAAAAAGAATTTCTAACGCATAGAAAGAGATTTAGGACTACCTAAAATATAGTCACTTATAAGTATCAATAAGGGAAGAAAATTACTGAGATTTTTGGTTTGCCAAATTAGTTTACTGGAATGAAAGAAAGCGCACCACATTCAAATGAGTATTGTATTCTGGTAGCTCTGAGACAGCTTCCTAAGAACCCATTAAAGAGTTGGAAAATGGGTACATTCTAGCCTGGTTCATTGTATGGGTATGCCTTGAATTGATTTTTTTTTCTATATGTTTTAAGTGTTCAAATTGTTATGTGAACATCTTAGTCATATTGTCTGCAGGTCAGTACAGCCGAACAAGTTCCAAGTATCAAACTTAACTCTCATATCCTTAAGGTATTTCCCTTACTTTCTGAGGACTCTCTCTCTCTCTCTCTCTCTGGTATGTACTAATAGAATAAATTAACGGAAAAATCTATGACTACCAACACCTTTGAATGAGTATTCAGTGCTTCTTCTGGAGTTTTTCAAACTAAAACAAACTGCCTTCTTACCTATTTATTTATAAAATTATGGCAATCGATTTTATTTTTTTGGGTGGAATTCAGAATATCTAAGTTTTGGCTCTCATATGGTCATTACAGGAGTCAATCATCAGAAAGATAAACGAAGACCCTGAGGCTGGATGGCAAGCTGCCATGAATCCTCGCTTCTCTAATTATACCGTGAGTCTTCAACTGATGCAAAAAGTTTTGTGATTAAGTTTTGGGTTTTCTCCACTTTCTTTTATGTGCTTGACAAGTTGCAAAATTTCTATTCATTATAAGCTCATTATTTGCCAATTTTTCTTCTCATGCACAGGTTGAGCAATTTAAGCACATTCTTGGAGTCAAACCAACACCTCGAAAGGATTTGCAGAGCACCCCTCTCATAACTCATCCAAAATCCTTAAAGTTGCCCAGTAGTTTTGATGCAAGAACTGCTTGGCCACAGTGTAGTACCATTGGAAGAATTCTAGGTTAGTAACCTGGTTGGTGCTCAAATTTTGTGATCTAGAGATTCTTTCAGAAGTCCTGATGGTTTCCTTTTTTGATATGTCAAATGCTGGACCCGATTTCATTATTAAAGATCAGGTAATTTTGTTTCAAATCCTCGCTTGATTATATCTCCTTACATTGAAGACTTCTGAAAATTCTTAAAACGTCTGGTTTTGGTTATTCAGGGTCACTGTGGTTCTTGTTGGGCTTTTGGTGCTGTTGAATCACTATCAGATCGTTTTTGCATACATTATGGCGTGGTAACTTTAACATCTTATGCGAAGCATTATGACTTCTCTTGTCCATTATAAATGCAACACACACACACAGCTGCTACCATGGCATTCCATACTATAAAGTATAAATAAACTACTTTAGTCTAGTAGCTTAGCATTCCACACTTTGGGCAACCAGCTATGTGTATGTATGTATTAATGGACTATTTTTGGGGTAAATTCCTATATATGGTATACTGCAGAATACATCTCTGTCTGCCAATGATCTTGTAGCATGCTGTGGCTTTATGTGTGGAAGTGGCTGCGATGGGGGCTATCCTATTTATGCATGGCGATACTTCGTCCACCATGGTGTTGTCACTGAAGAGGTAACATGATTTTGCTTGTACTTGTTGCCATGACTCTGTAGGGTCTCTCTCTCTCTCTCGCAGTGTGTGCGCGCGCGCTTAATTTTATGTCTTGAAATTTTGCCTGAATAAAGTTTCTTTGTTCCACTGGTTGTGTCCTCGTGGTCTGTGCTTTTAATGTAAAGAATTCCCATATGGCAGTGTGACCCGTACTTTGATAATACTGGCTGTTCCCACCCTGGCTGTGAGCCTGCATATCCTACTCCCAAGTGTGTTAGGAAATGTGTAGATAAGAACCAGCTGTGGAGGAATTCAAAGCGCTATAGTGCTAGTGCATATAGAATCAGTTCTGATCCCTACAGTATTATGGCAGAAGTTTACAAGAATGGACCAGTTGAGGTCTCCTTCACCGTTTATGAGGTAAAGAAAGTTCTTGCTTCATATTATTTGCTGAAACTTCTTTTGCATAATTCTTAACATTGTTGGTTCTTGTTTCTTTTCTTTTTAGTGTGGTAATAAGATAATTTCTTCTCCTCTCGATAAGCATAAAAATAGAATTTTACTGGAAAAAATAAGATTGTACAAGAGTATCAAGACATATCTGAGTATCAAGACATAGCCACAACTGAATTAAAGCATGGGGAAAATGTCATTTGCACTGCCTCTTGTCCCTACCATTGATTTTAATTAATGTTAAAAATCAACAATGCAAATGAAAGGTGTGCGTAAGAGGTGTGCACCATTGGGTAACCATCGCTATCCAGAATTTGGGAGAAAGGATGGGTCCGGAATCGGACTACCCTAATATTTATCTCTCTGGAGCCTGGATTTCTCTTCCATAGATGGTGTATTGGGCTGATTTAGACTTTCATGGCCGATCTTAAACTTCTATTCAGAATACATATGCCAAGTAGACTCCTCATTCCCCTCATCAGTAAGAGATTTTTCTCACAAAATAGTCTGAGTGAAGTTTGAGAAATTAAATTCAGAGATAACCTGATCTCTGCTGTAGCTTTCGTAGGCATTGCCTACTACCATTAAGCTGTCTGGCATCTTTAAATATGGCATTGATAGTGTATCCCCACAAAAGCCCAGTGGTACATATGTATTGGTGTGATTTAGTATGTCTCTACCTCTCATTTGTCCGTTGTGCGATATAGACTGCCTGTCATTGAATTGCTTATTTGCTGAGCCTGTAGAGTTCAGGTTGTTGTTAAAAAGCCATTGGAATCTTGAATTTTCCATTTCTAAAGGCAAATCTCAGTGGTACAGCAAGCAGTTCTGAAGAAAGAAAGCAAAGCTGGAGCCTGTCACAAAAAAAAAAAAAAAAAAAGAAGCAAAGCTGGGAGCCATTTATTATGCTCCCCTGCATGCACTGTGAAGGCAGCTTGTTCAAACGGTTGAACAAATGATCCGTTAACCACCTGCCCCCCCCTCCCCAAAAAAAAAAAAGAAAAAGAAAAAGAAAAAGTTAGGTTATGAAAGAAGGCTGAAGGGACAATACTGGTGTTTCCTCTAGGAACAAGCATGAAGTCTAGTTAGCCGCCAGTCCTGTTTCTCTTGCATATACAGGCCAAATACTCTTGTTATTGGTGGATTGGTTAGTATGAAACTCCTTCCTAATCCGGTCACCTGCCTTTCAAGGTGGAATGCTTTGTAGGGTAGGTCAACTGAGTGCCCACCAATATATATATATATATATATAGTTTTTTTTATCTTCAAACCTTTCCTACACCTGTTCATCGGGACTGCCCTGAACAAAATGAATAGGGTTTATCAAGCCAGTACTTTTATTACTTATGAAAATAAATAAATAAAGCCAGTACTTTTATTCTTTCATTTTTTATGTTTTACAAAATGTTTGAAGATCATTTCCTGTTTATTTCTCTGTGAAAGATATATCCAGATACAGCCTTTAATCTTTCAGTAATTTCGCTTTTAGAGTAGGTTGTAAGAAAATGACGTTTTTTGTCAATTATTTTCTAATAGAAATGTACTATCTGACTGCTGGTTCCTTACACCCTTTTACAGGACTTTGCTCACTACAAATCTGGAGTTTACAGACACATTTCAGGTGACGTAATGGGAGGTCATGCTGTAAAGCTAATTGGCTGGGGGACAACTGAGTCCGGGGATGACTATTGGGTATGTGAATATTTATACGAGTCACCTTCAAGCTTTGATACTAGATTTGCAATGTTCATATTCTTATTTTTACTTGTATCTGTGTCAGATCCTTGCAAATCAGTGGAATAGAAGCTGGGGTGATGTATGTTCCTATCCAGTCATTCTCCGCTTTATGTGTGCATTCTCAAATTCTCAATGACTAATTGATTTTAATGGCAGGACGGGTACTTCATGATCCGAAGAGGGACAAACGAGTGCGGTATTGAAGATGATGTGGTTGCTGGTTTGCCTTCAACCAAAAATCTCATAAGAGAGGTTGCAAGCGAGGATGCTGTTGCAGATGTTTCAGCTTGAAAGTAGGTTGTTTATCCCACAAGAACTTCTGCTTGCTGGCTGTTGTGAGCTGGAAGTAACAAAATATGGGTTAATTATGCCATCAAGGTATCAAAATGATGGCAATCAGAAGCTGCTTGGGTGTGAGAATGGACAGATTATAGTTGGTTTGTACAATAATATTGACATCGAGGCCTCAAATCACCTATACGCAAAGAACAAGTTTATATTAATGCAATCACGATATTAGCACAATCCATATATAACCTGTTGATGATTTTTCCGGCGTGGCTGGAGACCAACAACACAGTCGAATGGTTCATGATGTTGGCTTGGGCATTGTTAAGATTTATGGATGGAAAATGCCATGCTCCCCGCTCACCCTTTCCGTTCCCCCTTCCCGCTTGACATGGAATGCCACATTGTATGTGTTTAAAAATTAAAAATTAAAAATTAAAGCCTCCTGTCGAGTATTTCATCTTTATTCTTCCTTCTTCGTCTCCAATAAACGAACCTATGATACCTATCTTACATCATTTCGTCTTCAAATTCTCGCACCCACTATTTTGTCTTCAATCTTCTGTGAAACCCATCCAATAGCCACTATTTTGTCTTCAATCTTCCGAGAAAGAGAAATCTAAAATCCCATCCCACCAAGAGAAACCATCCATTAACCAGTTCGTCTTTAAGCTAGAGAAACTCACCCCACCAAAGAGAAACCAGTTCCTCCATCCATCCCATGCCCAAAGAGACCCATCCCACGGAAAAAAAGTGTGGAGTTTTAGTAAAGGTCATGTATTATGAGGTTTCAATCAATAAAGGGAGGTGCCATCCTAAAAAATAAAAAAAATATGTTCTTATTTTAACATGTAAAAATACACTGATCCCACAAAGAAATCTGTTCTATCTCTTTTTGGTAAAACTAAGAGATTATTTTTTTGTTGATCTCACACTGGAATTGCAACTTTTTTTTTTTTTTTTTGCCATAAAACTAGAAATTCTAGATAAAAAAATATCCGAAAATATATTTATCTAATAACTAAAAGGAGCCATGAAGAAGATACAGAAGAGTTTTAGAAATAAAAACAAAGTAAGACTAGAAGAGGGAAAAAACAAGAGAAATGATTCTTGTATATCTGTGAGGCACCAAGTTATTAAAATTCCTTGTAATCATTTGGTTAACATTCTTTAATTCAACCTTTCTTACTTCATGATCGACTACACTCATTCGTACCTCCCTCTATTGATTGAAACCTCAAAGTATAGGACCCCTATAAAAATAGAGTACTTAGGAATACCTGAAATACAGGACCCACACAAAGACCAAAACAAATCAAAGAGCTCACTACGATGGGCTCTGGAACGGCCATCCTCTGTATTCTCTATCTTTTACAAAAGGTAGGCTTTCGTTGGAAATTGTGAATTTTTGCCTCTTGTCTTGACAAGGAAATGAGGAGCAAAGGATTGAGGAGAGAGGGAGGGATGTTGGGCAAGAGACATGACTTGCCTTTTTTTTTTAAATAAAAAAATTATAAAACAAATGGCATGCCACGTATAGCTAGAAGATAAAACGATAGTATTGAGCGGTAATTGTAGCAATGTCCTTTTTGAATATTTATATAATAAATAGTAAATAAAACATACCGTAAATATGAGAGATATTTATTCGACATAAAAATATAAATAAAAGTATACATTCACAAGTTATTTGTGAGCAAAATTTATTATATGAGATTCCATTGTAGAAAAGTCTTTTCATCGTAGTCATCAGATCTTTACATGTAGTGGCCCCTTTCTTTTATAGGGGTATCGTTCATTACTCGTTGAATCTAAGCACTCCCATTGGCTTATTTATCTCATCTTTTAAAATATATTATTAAAATTTATTTTTTTTATTTTTTTATTTTACATATTGACATTTACAATACGTTGCTAAAATTTATTTTTTCTATTTTACATACTAATTTTTACAATACGTTATACATCAATTTATCTATTTTTTCTTTATATCATTTAAATATTATATTCTCTACACAGCATATATTTCAAATATTTTTCTATACATCATATATTTTGATATTTGTAATATTTATTTATGTATAATGTAATATTTTAAATTGAGTAATACTACATGCAGTCATGGAGTGTGCAAGTATCGTGCAATTGTTTTGAAAAAAAATGAGATTTATTATTAAAAAATTAATATTTTTTATGTGGATCCCATATTTATTCGTTTTTTTTAAAGTGATTGCACGACACTTGCACATTCATGACTACAAGTATTATTTCTATTTTAAATTACTTAAAAAAAAGAATAAAATGACAAAAAAATACCTGTATTTATTATTAACAATATCAAAACTTCTGCATGTATAAAAGTCGAAAAGACTATAAACGGAATGCTAGAGAGTAGATGAGAGATAAGAGAGTGGTGTTGTGCAAAAGTGATAAAATGATTAAAATGAAAATAAGATAAAAATGAAAGAGGAAGAAATGAGAAAGATAATAAAAAATTATTTGGAAGAATGAATAATTATCTCTATATATAGAGAATTTATTACAACTAAATATAAAATAAAAATAGAATAGATGCTCCAATAGAATGAACTTTTGGATATCTTTCTTTATATTATATATATTTTACAAGAGTAATTGGGAGTGCTCTTGCCATATGTCATCCTCATCCGTTCACTTTTCTTATCTTTATTTCTTTGTTTTTTTTCTTGGTAATAAGTTGGATGCTAATTAATTTCATATCCAACGAAATCTATGCTGCAAAAACTACTTCAATGGTGGTGATTGTTGTCGAGGATAAATCAATGGGTGATCGTTTTGTTCATCCTGAGGGACAAAATTTATTAGAAAAATGGTATGTGATGCACGTTGAAGTTGAGGCGTGTGGTATAGGTACAACGTGCTAGGACCAACTTCTTGTTACTTGTGACATTTAAAAATCTCCAAGTGGCCCTGAGGAACCAAGTTCACGTTGGAGAAGCCAAAGATTCTTTTTACTTATAATGATACAAAATGAAATATTAAAACAAGTTTTTAAAAGATATTTTTTAAAATAATATATGTAATTGATTTTAAAAATAAATCATTTTTCCTGTAAGTCAATAAATAAATTAATAATTATATAATTTTTAAAAGTTTTTTTAAAAAAAATTACTGTTAAGATCTAATAGAACTATACCCATGTTCAATTTACTCTACGTCTAATAATCGAAAAGAAGATAAAAAAAAAAGGAAAATAATTATAATTTTATATATAAGATTTATTTTATCAATTTAATTTTTTAAAACTTAAATTGAAAAAAGTTATGCTAGATATAAATTTTAAATATACAAATTCTATATAAATTTTTTTGTAAAAACGTGAGTCATATTAATAAATAATAATTTTTTTTTATTTTTTAAAATGAGATCCACTGAATTATATAAAATTTATCTATTTAAAATTTATATAAATTATTTCTCAATTTAAAATTTTAAGTTAGTAATATTATACGAGAAAGTAAATTTGTTTTAAGCGTTGCCATTTTTCTTTTGTTTTATATTGAGAGGGTTTTGTGGCACGAGAGTGGCCAACAGGGAAGCAGATGTCGGGGAAGAAGACAAAGACATGTGGCGTTGCCGCGTTGGCTTGGGATTCGGTAAATTACTAAATTCATCCGTTCGCCATTTGCTCACCAGCACTCCACAGCAATGAGTCTTCTTCTCGCCGCCGGTCAGCCCTTCTCTTTGTGCCCGTGCGGTTCGGTTCGGAAGGAAATCTACAGTAGAGGCGGAGTAAGAAGATTGGTTCGAACCCGAGCAGCTTTGGTGGAGGCGACGCCAAGAACAGTGCCTGCGCTGAGAGATGGGGCTGGGAATGGGGCCGCCTCCGGGCTGGTCTTTCGAGGGAACCGAGCGGAGGATCTGCAGGCCGAGGCAAAGGCCATGGCTCGTGCCGTCAATGCCTCCGTCTATAGTCCCGAGCTTCTTGCCCTCAAATACGGCTCTCGCCCTTTCAAGGTTGTTCTTGTTCCGTGTTTCTTTTTCGATTTCGCCAGTAAAGGTTATCTGATTGATTCTTCGTTTTCACTGTGGTTAGGTACTGCGGAGGACTCTGCAAATTTTCATTGCGCTTGGTTCGTTCGGCTTAAAACTGTTGGTCGACGAAAGGAATGGCCAGCTCGATCTGAATAAGAGAATTAGGGCCGTGGAGCTGAGAAGAATCTTCACCCGACTGGGCCCTACTTTTGTCAAACTCGGTCAGGGTTTGTCGACCAGGCCCGACCTCTGCCCGCCCGAGTATCTTGAGGAGCTCTCTGAACTTCAGGTATAGTCTTCTTCCTTATCCAATATATCCGTCTCCCTACAATACTTTCCCTGCAATAACCTGCTTCTCTTTCCTTGTTTTTCGTATCATTGTTGTTGTTGTTATTTTGGTGTTTGGAAAGGAGACCAAGGTGTTGGGCTGTTGGTTTTGCTACTATCACGTCACAAGTTTTGTTATTCTCTCTTTCATCTAGGGGCTCAAAAAATTCACGACATCAACAGTGGTGTTGGTTGGTTCTATTAGGTGGTTAGCTCAAATGCGGATATGCATCGACCTTAATATCTTGATGTAACGCCATTGAGTCCAAGTCTTGAAATGATTCATTTTTTTGTTATGAAATCGTATGTCATGGTTTCTCGTCCACAACTACAAGCATATATGCAGAGCTTTGTTTCAGATGCTAAGACAAATATCACTCTCATTGTGATTGAGCAGGATGCTTTACCAACATTCCCAGATGATGAGGCATTTTCGTGCATCGAGAGGGAGCTGGGATTACCACTTGAATCCATATTCTCATCCATATCTCCATCTCCAATTGCGGCTGCAAGTTTAGGTCAAGTTTATAAAGCCCAACTGAAGTATTCTGGGCATGTTGTTGCGGTAAAGGTGCAACGCCCTGGTATTGAAGAAGCTATCGGACTTGATTTCTACCTGATAAGAGCTCTAGGATTTCTAATCAATAAATATGTTGACATAATCTCCAGTGATGTTGTTGCGCTTATTGATGAATTTGCACGCAGAGTTTATCAAGAGCTCAACTATGTACAGGTTAGTTTTCTTAACAATATTTCTGCACTACAAAAAGCATGCATGCTGTCGGAATTGGGGCATCATGTCACTTAAGCCTTAAATATCGTACTTGTACGAGATTCTTTGGGGTTTGAATGTTAATTTGACAGGTCCCTGCAGGAGGGGCAGAATGCAAGGAGGTTTAAGAAATTGTATGCAGACAAGGAAGATGTCCTTGTCCCAGATATTTTCTGGAATTACACCAGTGGCAAAGTATTGACAATGGAGTGGGTTGATGGAGTCAAATTAAATGAGCAAGAGGCCATTGAGAGACAAGGGTTGAGGGTTTTGGATGTGGTGAACACCGGTATACAATGCAGCCTCAGACAGCTGCTTGAATATGGTTATTTTCATGCAGATCCTCATCCTGGTAATCTCTTAGCAACACCTGATGGAAAGCTTGCTTTTCTTGACTTTGGAATGATGAGTGAGACTCCAGAAGCAGCAAGATCTGCTATCATCGGTCATGTTGTTCACATGGTCAATCGAGATTATGAAGCTATGGCTCGTGATTACTATGCTCTTGATTTCTTGTCACCTGATGTAGACGTTTCTCCAATTGTGCCGGCACTTCGAGACTTCTTTGACGGTGCACTTAATTCAACTGTGAGTGAACTAAACTTCAAAACAATAGTGGATGGTCTGGGTGCTGTTCTATATCAATATCCATTTAATGGTGAGTCAATATGGTTGTTATGAATGATTTTCAAGTAGTAATCTGCAAGCTTCTTTTCATCTGTATGATTACAGCAGATTTGGGAAATGGTCCCTGATTGGTTGTTAAGTAGCTAATTAATGTGGTGGATCTTGCAACTGAATTGGGAGTGATTTAGTTGTTATTTATATTTGTATGAAGGGTTATATGTAGTGGGTCTGTGCTCCATTATGTTGATTCCTTGGCCTTGACTATAATTGTTATAAAAAAAAGTACAAGATTGATTTCTTTGAGTTCAGAATCTATCTTCTGCAATCCCAGAATGTTATAGCTGTACAGCCGTAAAGAACTTGAAGCTTTCCTCACTACTTTTTTGCTGTTTTGATGGCTTGGCTTATTAATGCAGTTCCAGCATATTATGCATTGATATTGAGGTCACTTACTGTACTGGAAGGTTTAGCACTTTACGCTGATCCCAATTTCAAGGTGCTGGCAGCATCATATCCGTACTTTGCTAAAAGGCTTCTAACAGATCCTAACCCATATCTCAGAGATGCTCTTGTTGAGCTGCTTTTCAAGGATGGGAAATTTAGGTATGGCTTTTGTTCCTATATTATGTTTATACTTCTTCTTGTTTGAGTTGGATACTGTATGGTGTTAAAGATTCCCACTTGAAGAATAGCTTATTTTTTTCTTCATTGCAGGTGGAACAGACTTGAAAATCTACTGGAACAGGGAAGAAAAGATAGAGACTTTACTGCAAAAGAGGCTTTGCAACCAGTGTTGAAGCTATTGTTGGGTCCTGATGGTGAAGAGCTACGGGGTTTAGTTACTAAAGAGGCTATCCGTGTTACTGAAGCTTTTGCTTTAGGCACAGTAATTGATACATACAATTCTATCCCTGATCTTCCGAGGAGTCTAATATTTAATGGCAATGCAACTGGACCTCTAATGATGAGTAACGTCGAAAAGGAAAGCATGATAGGACTTCGAGATCAAGTTTCAAGGATCTGGGGACTTCTGCAATCCTCGGAACAGTTTGATCCAGCTGTTTTGCAGCCTATTTTACTGGTAAGAACCATTGTTTGCTGCATGATTATCTTTTTCTTTATCCTTTCTAGGTTTGGGAGGGTATGATATTGAGAAATAATTGCATCATAAGTATCAGAACGGCTGAAAAAGGGTGATACTCGCTCTAGAACACACTAATGATAGAAGATAACAAATCCCAATATTTTGGAGCTTCCACAATTAAATGTAAGATACAAAGCAATTCCTATCACTTATATCTGGTGAGATAAATAGTTCTCTATTTGTATTACCGTAAACCTCTTCGTGCTATTTGTTAGCTTTGTCCTCAGCAGAGTCTCCAGGTTTCAATTGTCTTCCATTGTGAAATTTATTCAGTAAATTGAAAGATCTAATATGGAAAGGAAATAAAGAATGCACAACGCCAATGATGTATTGAAATCACAGAGAAAAAAAATGATACTTGCTTTAATAAAAAATTATTTTACTTGAGAGAGTTCAACTTATTTATATTTGTTTCTAAGGGTAATTGTTGAAAAATACATGAGTAGGTCCTTCAACAACCCGAAGCACGCAGTCTAGGTGGGCGTATTATTGGTGGGATCACTCAACGTCTTGCCGCTCGCTTACTGCAACAAGTACTCCGAGTTCCAGCAGCTGGTTCTGCTCCAACCTTGTGATAATGGCAACTGTTTTTGGGTAAGCTAGAAGATGTGCCTTGTAAATTTCTTGTCAACAGTGATTTGAAAAAAAAAATGCTTACTGTAATCTTCTTCCCCTACATTTTCATCGATTGTTAAAATGAAAAAGGCAGAACTAAATCACTTTTGGAATATATACATGTATATTGGATTTAACAGAGAAGTCGTCCAGATTTCTTTTAAATTGTGAACGAATTCCATGGTTTCCCCAACGATCGATCAGTTTTTTTTTTTTTTTTTTTGTGCTCCGAAATTTTTCATGTTTGCAACATATCCATTGCAGTTACTCAAAAAGAATTTGTACATTAGACAGTAACTACAGTTTAGTCATTTCATTGCTTATATTGGATAACTAGTTACTAAAATTATTTTATATTAACATTTAAACAAGTTTCAGTTAAAAATATGCTTAAAAAGGCTAAAGAATTGTCTTGATTGGCATGATGTGGATGATAGAGCATGTCCTATGCCAAATTCGCAATCTTCAATTCTGACCAGAAATTACATTACAATTGAGGAGATAAATAAATGTATGAAAAATGCTTATATGACTTAAATGTGTTCACCAAATATGTTCACTCATATTATAAATTTTTTCTTTCTTAATGATTAAATAAGTGATTATTAATAAATTTGTATTTTTTTTAATAGTTAAGAATGTTTGAAAAATGCTTAAAAGAAAAAGATCGTGCTTTTAACAAACCAGGTTACCCATACCCGGTCCACCCAGCCCTGTTCTAAGTTTTACATTAATTTTTTTAGAAAGTAAAAAAATATCCTACCCTTGTCGATATGAATATATAGAGGCATGTTTATAAGCTAATAAACTGGATTAGTTTTAAATGAATTCGATATATCATTTAAAACTATCTTAGCCCTAAACTGAATTAAAAACTGGATTATATTTTTAAGCTCTCTCATGAGATAATTTTAAATGAATTGAATAAAATATTATTTTTTAATATTATTATTATTTTAAAATTTAAAAAAATTGAATTATTTATTATATTTTATATGAAAATTTAAAAAAATTACAATAATAAGATAAGATGAAACACTTTTACTATCCAAATTAAGCCTTAATGTCTAGAGCATGCCATTTCTATGTCGGCGGATTTGGCAAGTTTTGGCACTTTGCTAAGGAGTAATATCAAGCGAATCTTTACTTGATCATTAGCTGAATAATTATTTGAGAGACCATCTAATTAAGTTAATTTACAATCAAGTTTCTTCACAAATATTTTCATATCCTCTAAGTTAAATAACATTATTAATACCAGAAACAGGATGAGTCAACAAATGTAAAGGTGTATAACGCTATTCTTAAATAATCTGTTTTTTTAAACAAACCGCACAAGCTCAAGCAAGTAACATGAAGGCATAAAGCATGTAACAGTTTTAAACAATAATTACAAATGATACATCAACCTGAAATTAAATCATGAGAGCCATTTCTCAAATCTGATGTTGGTTCATCTCTTAATTAAAACAGTTTTGAATCATATCCTCCACTCATATTGTCCCAAGTAACACAGTCAGCAGGCACCACGAAATGAAACTTGACGGGGTAAAGGAGTACAGGAGGGGAAAAAAAAAAAAAAAAGTGGCAGAAAGTGGCACCAGGTCACACATACCTTCCTTATTTGTGCTGGGAGGAATGGCCTCCTGACATATTGCAGCAGGGACGTTGGGCACATTAGCAGGTCTACTCCATCTTGGTGTCCATCCACCCTACGACTATAGTGGCAATGTGTCGATCATGGTTCTATAATCTATATAACTATTTACCACATGGACGGAGTTATCCCCTTTTCTGTAGTAAAGTGGTCATTTCACCAAGTTCAATATAGCTTTCTGGCTTTTATGTGCCAGCATCATGTAAAGCTTGACAAGCTCCTCCTTAATCATGAAAAGTACAGAAGCTCCAAAAACACTCTGCACTATCTTGGTGCTCATTCCCTTGTAAAAGGCAGGCAAGCCTTCATAGCGGATCATTTTAATGATCGCATCAAGAGTACCTGTGCGGCAAAGATACTGGATACTGGTTAAAACTTTGCACATCAATGAAATTGATTGTTTGATTAAATTAAAATTCAGAGAAAAGTAGAAACAGAATATTTCTTGGAGTTGAAACAACTCAGAAGGATAACTCATCAGTTAAATTCTCTCACTCTCTATATTAGGACAGAAGTAACTACAAGGTGTAAAGTGAACACAAAAGAAGGAACTCAGTGGAATCCAATGAAACAGGAAAGAAATTTGCAAATAATACAAACAGAAGAAATATCTAATTAGCATATGGGCTAGTCAGCAATGTAAGGGTAGATAAGGTTTTCGTGTGTCTAATAGACCCATGTTGAAGACTAGGTTCAAAGCTTGGAGATGAAACTGACGCTCTCATTTCAATGACCAAATGGTATTTATACAGCTATTCTGATAAAATTAGGGGCATCTTTGGAATTAAAGGAATTCTTATCAAGGCTTCAACAGAACATCTAATTTCTGGGGTAGTTCAACGGAGGAGCACAACTGTCATGACTTGCTGATCTTGAGGAAAATAAATTTTCATAAAAGTAAACAAGAATGTTCTCATGATACTATTATTACTAAAACCCTAGAGGAGATCATTCTAATTTATAACCCCCTATCCTTAAAAAAAGGTAGTCACAAGAAACAGCACAATGATTTGGCATAACCTCTATTTTGACTCACAAGAGGGAGGAGGGAGAGGGGTGTATCTGATAATCTGAATCTTTCCAACAAGGCATAAGACTAGACATCACGTGAGAAGAAGCCAAAACAAAGTAACTGACAAAACTAGAATTGATTGTCAGATTCAAAGGATCTTATTTCTGTTCTGCATAGTTGCTTGCGGAGTATATTTTTACACAGGCATCAAACTAAACTATTAGGCCAATTTTGTACAATCCATTTATTGACTAGGATAGGCAATGATGGTCCAAACGACTTGCTGATGCAAGCACGAGGAGAAATGCTTGATTCAACAAACAAATTGGGAAAGAAATTTGTAAGATTCTAAGTGACCCAATGTCCAAGAAAAGAAAAGAAAAACCCAATTTTATGCAAAAATTAAAGACAAAATTGACTTGCCTTGCCTCTCCTCTTCCAGATTTAAACCCAACTGACCAATACATGATATAGGGAATGCACCAGAGTATATATACACACAAACTGATAATATGAAAAATCGAAGTCACCCGGTTTTCATTTTCATTCTAACATCTCTGGCAAAATTTGAAAATAAGTTTACTACCTGACA
This sequence comes from Juglans regia, assembly GCF_001411555.2. NCBI lineage: Eukaryota > Viridiplantae > Streptophyta > Magnoliopsida > Fagales > Juglandaceae > Juglans > Juglans regia. The sequence continues at coordinate 26,818,379 of NC_049911.1, forward strand.
AGAATCACAATCCATCATTCAAGTTGGCATATTGTTTTATGAGGTCCAGGCTAACAAATGCAAATGTTACGAGGATAATAATGAGGATGAGAATAAAATACTGATAAATTTTAGAAAACTGAAAACCTGAGTATCTTAACGAGATATTCCCACCAATCTCCTGCTTTGCTTGCAGCCTTGACTGTATAGGCATTCAAAGTGAAAAAATCAAGATGCAGCTTCAAAAAGAACATATAGTCTGGCAAAAGCATACTAAGTTGGATGCAAAGAAATCACTCGATCAAAGAGCTTAACATATGGATTCATCTTTTGATAGACAATCCAAATTGACAGGTAAGAGCACGAGTAGTGGCCTAGATAAAGTTTGGCCAAATTTTGACTAGGAAATTCACTTTTATAAATTTAGCTAACCACTTTTCAACAACACCAAATAACAAACTCTCCAAATCTATCACTATTATATTAAAATATTGATTTTGATATTTTCATTTATTTTAATTCTAATTGTAATTGGAATATTTATTCATTATTAAAAAAATATACATTAATTTTCTAGCGTTTATATTGTTCCAACAAATATAATTTTTTAACAGTTTTTTTTTTTTTTACAACATTCATATTCTTCCAATGGATATATTTTTCCACTATATTTCTCTAATGGCTATATTTCTCCAACGGTTATATTCTTCCACTATAAAACATAACATTTCCTCAAATCTTTTTTTTTTTTTTTTCATTTTCTCCCAATGGATCATTTGCTTTTTCACAAAATGGCACTTATCAATTCAGATTCAAAACACAGTGTAAATTTACTAGAAAAAAGAAGGCAAGAGTAAAGGACCCAGTGTAGGTGGAGGTACAGCTCAAGCGTATTGCAAGGGTACAAAAGGATATCTTCAAACCTACAAGCAAGATCTAAGAAATGTGATGGCACCATTTCTGGAGTTTTTGTGTGCTTTGGCGCACGATGAATACAAGCGGGAAGGAATATTTTATGACCAAAATATGATTTGGCCAGCAACTTGGGCTGGCCAGATTTGGCCAGTGAGTTTGCTGTTGGTTAAAAATACTGTATATTTGTTGAGTTTGATGTACATATAATTTATGCAACTTAGCTAAACTTTTGCCAAAATTTGACTATAGCTATTTCACTACTAGTGCTCTAAGTACTACAAATTAAACAAGAACACTGAACATATTGAGAGTTCTTAACCAATATGATATAAGACGATAAGATAGAGAAGTCAGTCTCTTCACTTGAGCAAACTGTTTATGAAGCATTTTTTTTCTTTTTCCACTCAACAGAGTAAGAAAGTAGGCTAGAATTTACTTACCTTGACAACTAACAAGGGATATGTTGCAAGAGTTGCACCCAGCTTTGCCACGGCCCCCGATAGAAAAACCTTTTTCACAAGAGAATTAAAAAAATTGGGGGGGAGAGAGAGATAAAAAGAAAGAAAGAGATTTAGGACTGTCCACAGAAAATCATGAAATTCTTGTTGCCATTAAAAATGTCAGAAAACTAGCAAAAGATTGTAAGTGTTTTCCGACTATCATTTGAAAGGGATCTTATACCTCCAAAGAAGTTATGTTTTTTGATCCCTGCTTGTTTGCAGCACGCTTTCTCCTTAGATGCTTTAACAAGCTTTCATAAATCGTGAATTGAATTGAAGGATTGCACACCTGGGAATGGGATTACTTGATTATGCCAGAAGTAATTCAATCATGCATGACAAGTTGATTCAATTATCAATAAAGGCTAACCATTATAAGTGTTGGAACAATTCCTTTCCAGAATCCAGCAATTCCTGCTTCATTGTAAACCTCGCGTGCCTGCCCAGCAATGCATGCACATGGACTGGTGATGAGAAGCAAATACATAAATCACAAAAAATCAAAAGCACTAAAACAATGAGGACAGGTTAAACAAGATGTTAAGAATTTGGAGTTTACAGCTTAAATAAATGGCAGACATGAGAGAGAGAGAGATTCCTCTTCACTAGAAACACAGTCCTAAACAAAATATCTAACCAACACTTCATTTGTTATCATCATATTTCTCAAATTATAAATGGAGAAGAATTATCACATGCCACTTACGCTAAATGAATTTCATATTTAAAATGTTCTCCAGGACATTTTCATGTCAAAGATATGGTTGATGGCAAGCTGACAACATTATGGTTTATGAGACATCAACATATTCATTTTATTCCACCGGATATTTACTTCAAATTTGTTTAAACTGTCTTCACCATATCATGCAATTTAATTAGTCAACATCAGTATCAGTTCATGATAACCACATTTCAATTTTCTTATTGACAGTTACAATCTTCACAGATTAACCATATAAATCTTCTTTGGGAGATATTATTAACTCAACTTTTGGAAATTTAGGCCCTAGCCCACGTTGATGTTAAGTGATAGAGTTAACTGCTCCGCTAAGTCATATGAATATCATTTTTAGATTTTTAAGACCTATTATAAGGCCCAATTAATCACTGGTCAATTTATGTGAACAAAGTTAGAACTCATAGATTTCAGGCTAAGAGCTTGAAACTGACTGTAAAGCTTGTGAGCAAAGCAAGGTTGTCAGATGACTCCATTTCATTGTTGGTACTTTGCAAATTATATTTCAAGATGAAGCTATTATTCCTGTTCACCATAATACTGTGACAAAATCTGCCTACTCATTGGTGAAACTGAAACCAATCCAAAACAAATTACTTCAGCACTGGCAGAGGTAATATTAATTTCCATTTGGCATATTTGAAGTGTGTTCTTAGAGTAGCTCACAATGAATTGATGTAAGAGCAACCATAAATCCAAAACATGAGTTATCTTGCGAGCAAAACCCATAAAAGGGACAAATGGTGAGGAAGAACCAACCGCATGCAGAGTGCCATATGGACGAGGTTTTTCTGAATCAAGTTCAGCCAATTTATCTGACAAAGTTGAATCTACTAAACTTCTTTCAGACGCTTCCCTCAATAGAGCCTCCCTCCTCTCCTCCATAATCTTTCTTTCAGCTTGAGTGTGTGTCTAAACAATATTGGGGGGGGGGGGAGAGAGAGAGAGAGAGAGAGAACCCGGAATCAGCCATTATCGCTTTGTAAAGAATTAAAATGCTTATAGGGAAGGAATACATAATTTTCAATTGAAGCATCTAAAGGTTTAATGAAATACTCCCTATATCCATCATTATGTATAAATGTGTACATTCATATGCATCTCTACGCATGCATAGGTGTGTTAGTATGCGTGTTTCAGTGTCTTGTGTGTCTATGATGTGTTTGCACACGTGTTTCTTTGACTTGTGTAAGAAGGGCCTTGTATATGCAAAAATAAATAAATAAATACAATGAACAAACGAGGTTTCCATGATTCAAACAGAAGATCTATGGGTTGAACAGGCTATATGACACACACACACTGACTCAGGGAAAAGCTAGCCACATCTGTCATCTATGCCATTACCACAGAAAAAAAACAGTCAATTTGAAGCTTCCCTAGATTCAATTATGAATCCCGGTTTCATTCAAAAATCACTTGCACTTAAAAAAGATTGACTGTGGTGCCATTAGTCATGGATCACTGAACTGAGAAAAAAACATCAGTAAGCATTTCTTTCAGCCATCCATCACATTGCAAAGATGCAGACATATTCTGTTTCTTTCAGAAGTAAGGTAACAATAAAACAATGAAAAATATATGCAAATAGTTATCAACAGCATAACCATACTATTAAATTGCTCGTATATAATTTTTATTACTAATTGACACATACAGTAATAGAGTTAGATTTTTGAGAAACTAAATGCAAACCCCTTCAATAAGGATTTAACTAAAAGCATTAGAAACTGAAAAGAAGCAAAGTGTACACTCAAAAATGCAAAGGCACCTGCATACGAGTCACAAGAACCCATATAGGATTTGTGAACAGCACGTTTAAGGAGCTGCAAGATAAGACATTTTCAGAAGTTATTACTCAAAAGTAAAACTGATTCATAATAAATAAGGAGGGGACTACATCTACCTGTTCACACTAAATCCTGACTTCAACTATCACTCATGTGATAGCCAGACAAGGACTGATTAACCCCCAGCCATGGCTCAACAAAGCTTTCATATGAACCTCCAAAGTCCCTCAACATGTAATTACTATGAAAATAAAGTAATGTTTGAGGCTAACATAGAATGGATTCTTTACCCAGCAATAGCTGCAACAACAAGCCAAGAGAGCATGCCAACAGTACCATCGCCACGTCCTTCGTCTCTACGAGCAGCTGCGATGGCCTCTGCCCTGTTTTTGAAGACCTGATAAAAATAGTAATAAACCCCCTGGCAGTACAAAAAGCCAAAAAGGAAGCAGTTAGATATAGGCAGAAGAATCTAGTGTCAGAGACAACCTGATTAGCTAATGGACATAGATACCACTTAGAAGTGCTGATAAAGGTATGAGTAGGTCAACCACAATGCTTCTTTTGCATGGTCCGGGATATGGTACAATGAGGAAATACAAAGGAAGAAGGGCGTTTTCTTTCTCTTTTGTGTCAACACTATTCATGTGGATGAAGACATACATGCAAGGCCTGAAAACCAGACAGACATGATAATACTGGTCAATGGCAATACCCTTCTGGACAAGGATTTAGTCATTGTAACCACTGTCATGTCATCGATATATTGTTTTATGATGCTCTAGACTTGTCATTTGAACCAATCGATGAGGCGCATACGTAATTCTAGCAATATATCATCTTCCCAACTAAAACTTAACAGGGGATTTTGTCATTTATGCATTCCTTTCTATGGTATTTATAAATAAATGAGTAAAAGGCCATAAAACAAAGATAAAATATAGTAATCGATTAAAAAAAAATAAAATCAAATTGAGTAAGTAAAGGAAAGAATAATGAGCCAACTTGCGAAGCAGCAGTTCCGAGCAGAGACGGCTTAAGACCACTATAAAGTCCTCCCCAACCTTCGGTTCTTATGACCTGATATCCATCCAACCAAAAAAAAATTGGGGAAACTTTCGTCCGTTTGTTCGAAAGAAAGAATGAAAGAAAAATGAAAAAAGAAAACAGAAAAGAAACCTGGATGATTTGAAGAAGAGTGTTAGTGGGACGAGCAACTTCATGGCGTTTGGAAGTGGGCAAACTCCCATCGGAATTGCGTAAGCCTTTCTTGGCTACTCTCTCAGTTTGTTGACGCGTATTCACCTGCAAGCAAACAGGATCACATCCTTCAGACGAGCTGAGAATCGAATTCCAAAGAAACAAAAAAAGGAAGAACGGCGAGAACTACAACGGTGCAGAACAAGAGGGGGGTAGGAGAGTGGGATCTGGTACCGTTTGGAGGGGATAAGTAATGATCTGAGCGATGATTCCACCTCCAGCTCCGGCAAACCCATTCGCCACTGCGTTCGACATCGCTCAATTATTCTCTAAAAATCAGTCTCTGCTCCCAAAAACTTGGAGCCCTGCTTCATAAAACCTACCTATGCGGTATCGGTACTTGTCATATCCATTTCCTAACGTTCACTTCTTTTATTTTCTTTGTCCGCATAGTTAAAAGGCATAAGCAGCTGAGTGACTTTGGCGGTAACTATCGTAAGTTTTGAGTTTGGAAAAAAACACTTAGGTTGCGTTTGGTTATTAAATTACTCTCAACTCATCTCAACTCATTATTATAATTTTTTTAAATCTTAACATAAAATATAATAAATAATTTAATTTTTTTAAATCTCAAAATAATAATAATATTAAAAATAATATTTTATCAATATTTTATCATCTCAACTCAACTCACTTCAACATTTAAGTGCATTACTTTTTTTATATTTTCTTTTCAAATTTTATGTATTTTATTAGATAAAAATAATCTTTGTTGTTTATTTCAATGCCTTATCTTCCCTAAATATAAATCTCTCTCTAAAAATCTAGTTCACAATTAAGTTTTCGACATGAGAAATATTTCAACCACAAAATAATTATATAAAAATAATCTCACAAACTAATATAGTTTATTATCATTTATTAAATTGTAAAGTTACTTTTACTATAAAATAGATTTGATGAATCACATAATGACACGTCAATTTATAGAATTAATTGTGTAATCCCTTTTATAGTTGTAGCATTACTCTTTGGACATAGAGCAGTGCTACTCTACCGCTCAGAGTGCACAGCTCAAACTTACTGCTAAGTTAAAAATATTTTTTATTTTCTTTTTAATTTTTTTATTCAGATTTTTTTATCATTTTAAAATATTTTTAAAAAATATAAATATATATATAAATACACTAACAACGACTTCTTTAATTATTAAGCAAATAAAAAAATTTAAAATACATAAAATATTAAAATGAGTGAACAAATTAAGTGGACAAAATAACATTTTTCTTAGACAGACGCCAGTCCAAGTGACATAAATTTATCTATTTTTGTCCGATCAAAGCTCATCTTTGTTACGCCCTCTCTCTCTCTTATTCCTTTACATATCCAACTTTCATCTATCTTATGAGTTGTACACCTACGCTCATTTTATCCCCAATAGTTTTGAACCCGAGATGTTAATGCATAGTATAAATTGCAATTTTTTAAATATTGGGGTGTAATATATGGAGTTTGATAATTTAAAATATAAAGTGTAAAATGTGTAATAATTAGTACGGTATATTTTATTATGATTTTTTGGTTTTTTTTTTCTCTGAGCATTAGTAATGACTTATGCATATTTATATTCATATTTATATTTTCATAATATATCTTCACGTTGGTCTGCATTGAATTATGCATATTCAAAATTTTTCATAACTATGAACAGCATTTCTTCAAAATTTAAAGAAATATTTATCTCCAAACATTATTTTTATTATTTTTTCTCTCTCCTACATAATTCTCGAATATTTTTCGCTCATTGCTCTCTCTTTCTCTTCGACTCCAAAGGCATCTCTCTCTCCTTGCTCTCTCTTCGACAAAGGCATATCAGCCCTATGAAGTGAAAAACTTTGACCTTTTAATTGAAAATACTTGCTGTTATTTTAAGAACCTAAGAATTAAATCCTAAAGCTACTACTACCTTGCAAAATCAAGAGGTTACAGATCGAAAAACAAGACTTTAATGGAACTTACAGGCTGATGAAAATTTAAATCATTAAAAGTAAGGGACGTGCTACGTTCACCGCTCCGAACTCATGTTGGGAGCTACTGTTAGGCAAATTGTGTTTTTTTTTTTTTTTACATGTATTTTTTAACATTTTTAAAATATTTTTTAAAAAATAAAAAAATCATAATATTATTAAAAATAAATTTTCTTATCACTAAGTAAAAACAAAATTTAAAAAAAAAAACACACAACGGTAGAATAGAACAATAAAAAAGCAATAAGAATAGTATTTTTCTTAATAATAATTAGATGGCAAAATGTACCTACCTGGACACAAAATTAAAAATAAATAAAATAATAAATATTTTATTATTATTTAATTCAAAAATATATAATTCAATATAAATTTTTTTTTTTACATACAAAATTAATCTTTAAAATATATAATTTTATATATGAAGATGCATAGGTTACTACAAATACACTGCTAACTGGACATCATTTTAATTTTAGAACTTCGAATTAATCATTGGCTAGGCATAGTTGTCTTCTATGTCATATCTTGGGGAGTACTGCATTTGCAGGCTCTACAATGTCGGACGGTCCCATGCACTTAGGTTGCAATTCCCGTTGCCAGGTCCAAGAAATCCTTAGAAAAAGTACGTACTTTCAACCAACAAAAAACCACCACCTCGTAGACGGCGGTCAATGTCAATTGTCAACGAGTACAAACAAGGTCACCCGGGTCATGTAGTTACGCGTAGAGTAACGCCGTTAGGAACGTCTTACGCGACTTCTAAACAGTAACTTATATTTGAATTTTTTTGAAAACCAATTTTAAATATATATATATATATATATATATAAAAGTAGTAATGAAATGAAGACGGACAATTTAAAATATATATATAATTTAAAATTTTGAAAAATTAAAAACTACTTTCAGATTTTTATGCTAGAACTATGTCGAGATTAATCGTGAGATGTATCATGTAATCCCAATAAAAACCCAAATTTTCAAGAAAATAATGAAATTAGAAAATCATATCGTTTTTGAAGGAAGAAAAACCACATCAAACCTTTTGAAATAACATTTTATTAAAGTAAAATGATATAGTATACCTATCATTAGTATTGATCTTGTTTTTTATTTTTTAAGGATTTGTGTTTGTTTATTTTTTAGTATTGTATTTTTTATTTTATTTTTTGTAAAGAAAATACATAAAAATGCTTTAATAAAAGAAAAAAACATATCAAACCTTTCGAAAGATCATTTTATGAAAGGAATGTACCGATTGTGTTCTTTTTAGGATTTGTATTTGTTTAATTTTTAGTATTGTGTTTATTTTTATTTGTATACAAATATACATAAAAAATGTTTTAACAGATAAAATAAAAAATTTACGTTAGTATCGAATTTGTTACCTTTTATCGGTGGCTCCAGCACCACCCTTTACGAAAAATCTCCAGCAAATCATTCAAATAAAACAAGTACAGATCATATAAGAGTAATAGCATTTTAGAAAAATTACAATAAAAAATGATACACATATAATTATTTTCACAATTCTTTATATACATATGTTTTAAATTATAGATATTTTTGTAATATAACTTAAAAAATAATAATAGTGTTTATACAATACTCTAAATTTAGAATATAATTGTGTAAAGAGTTGTACATGTAAAAAAAGTAAATTTCATTATTAAAAAAAATATAAAAATTTTATATGCAGTTACTTTTACGTACTCATTATCCACTCTACTAATGTGATTGGTTGTGTCACTTTTTTTAATATAAAATAATTATTTTGACCAATCACATTAGTGGAGTGCGTAAGAAATATGCAAAAATGACTGTAAGTAGCAAAACTAAAAAAATTATCACAGGGTGTTACTCAAAAGGAATGCACGAGACTTGCATGACCTATGACTATAAATACAAATATTATAATGCATATTACTTTGATAGATAAATTATATTTATAGTCCTAGATCGTGCAAGCATTTCATACTCTATTTGAAAATAGTGGATAAATATAAAATTCACATAAAAAAATCATTTTTTAATGGTCTTAACATGTGCATAGTATAATCGTATAAATATACATAATGTAAAGTACAAACATGTAGCCAATATAAATCCAACTCCCTTGCTGAAAAAATGATATAAATCCAATTAGCTGAATTAATGTGCAATGCAATGTATTTAGCATACAATAACATCTAAGTAAATTACCTAAACTCCTATCAAACTACCATCCAATTTATAAGCTGTCTCTCTCTCTCTCACAAAAAAAAAAAAAAAAATCAAGGGTTCCATCTATGATTTTTGCCAGAGGGGGAGGAGGTATTGACTTCTTCCTCCTCCTCCATGTCTTTTCATTTTCTCCCATTTATCCACTTTGTCTATCAATATTTATTTTACTTAGTTTTATTTTACTTTATTCAAGGTAAAAAAAGATAGATTTATATTTTTCCGACAACTCTCGAGAGAGAGACACATGTGGCACAAGCAAATTCACGAGTAAAAAATCGTTCAGAGGAAAGTGGTGATTTTTGCAAAAATCATCGGTAGTGGTTCTCATGTGTCCCCCACATCTGCGCATTGTCCTCATGCGCCACCTCTTCTAACAGCTCTTCTTGACATACGCGCCAGATCACCAGACTCGTCACCATCATACCTTCCAAATTTGATTTTTGTGTCTGAATAGAGACAATTGTGTTGCCTACATAGGCCGTCACAGATTTTGAAGTCCATCGGAATTGGTCCAAACTATAATCCGTCCTTTTTGCATCAATATTACTACTTTCTTTTTTTGTTTCTTTACTATTAATTAAAAAAAAAACTGTTCATTTCTCACACGTTTGTCTGTAGAGGTTGAGTCATCCCTTTTTAGGGAAGGTGGGGTTGAGTCTATTTTTAGGCAGATAATATTGTTTCTTGAACGTTTGTTTGTAGAAAGTTACAACAATAGCAAAGACCAGATCAGTCACAAAATGAAATAGTGTAACACCCGGGTCCAGCACCAAACCCAGGCCAAGGCGCGTTCTGTAATTTTTTTTTTTCCAAAGGTTGAGATGTATAGGGAGCCCACTTGAAATATTTTTAACGAGTATTTTGGTTATAGGCCTCGGGCCCATAACTTTGTTTTGGCGAATTATGATTTTTCATTAGTTTTGATAATTAGGTTAAAATCTTTTATGGGCCGAAAAATCTATTGGACGAGTTGGATTATTTTTTTTAGAGATTAATTCGATGCCCAAAACATAGGAAAAAACCCATTTATTAATTTCTTACGCCACCCAAAAATGTGGGCCCAAATATTTAAAGTGGGCCCTACCCGATCATCCCAAAACCCAACCCGTGAGAGCCAACCAACGTTCAGATAGTTTTTAAACCCCCCACCTCACACGACTCCCGTACCCCATGCACATACGTCTCTCCTTCCCTCATTCCTCTAAGGTTTGTTTTTAGTTTTTCATTCGCTTATTTATACTTGCCTAATCTTTTGTGCATGAAGAAAACTCAATAATAGGGTTGTCGTCTCCTTCCCTCATCCTTCACTGTACAGATCAACAACCTCTCAATAGTCAAATTGTTGTCTCGCAAGGCAACCCTCCCACGATGAAGCCACCACCCTTCACAAGCTCCATGCTCAACCACCCAGACTAGGCTCTGTCGCGCCTCTTTCCGTCTCGGTAAGTCTCAGCTGTTCCACCTTTGCTAGTTCTGTTTTGAGTTTTCAAAGCAGGAAGTAGCTACATTGCCTGTAAAGTGAACATAAAATTTTGATGAAAGTACGATTATGCCCTTTGAGTTTTACAAGCCAAAGTCTGAACTTCTATATCTTTAGGTTGGGTGTGAAATTTTCATGGACCTTTGGGTTGCAAAAAATTGGTATAATATTTTTAGTGGGCCTATTCTCACTCTATATTAGTACAAAAATATTTTAAAATTAATATATTAGTCGGATGAACTAAATGGATATATGTATTTGAAAATTTATGATATTTTAGGGCTTTGATTAATTTATATTTTTAGGAAAATAGGTTACCTAGCGTTTCGGGTTAAGTGTTGAAAAATGTGTAAATCTCATATATTTATGAACTGTTGTGAAGAAATTCAAAAAGTTAAGAAGTCCATGCAAGCGAGATTCCTATACTAGCTTTTGCATAAAAATAAAATGGAATTAGGTCAATTTTAAAAAATATGCATGTTTTGTTATAAAAAGAAATTTGGAACAACCTCGGTTATTTGTTATACATTACTCATGAAATTCTGTATAAGAATAAAATATTTTTTAGTATGACTGGTGTAGACATGAGTTATTTTGGCATCCTATTTCTGAACTGTGCAAAAAAGAAAATGAATATTAAATTTTGTGCATAAATTATGTTTTTGTGATCTGATTTTGTTCTGTTCTAAAGATGTTCTCTACTCTGATATGATATGATGTGATTTTTGAAAACCTCTGGTATGATATTTTCTTTATTTTTATGTTCTGTTCTGACCTTACCACGGGTGTAAAACTGTGATCTCTGTTCGGGTTGGTACCAATTTTTTTGTTTTCGGTGCACCCACTTTAGAAGCAAAGTGGTTTTCTGCATGGTATTTCCTGTGTGCACACTCGGAGCTCCGAGAATAATAATGAGAAAACTCACATTTTGTTTTTGCTTAGTTAGCCGTCGGAGTTTGCACAACCCTACCACGAGGGTTAAACATAGTCTTTATTCTGATACGATAAGATGTGATGTAATGTTTCAGTTTATGCTATGCCAAATGAATTTTGATTATGAATATTTTTTAACTTTCACTCAAATATTTTTAATAACATGTTCTAATTCTGCATTCTAAAAATAAAAAAGTATTTTTTTCTGCATTCTAAACTCTATAAATGCTCGTGTTTGCATACTAGTATATGTTCTCTGTTTACTGAGTTGTTAATAACTCACCCCTTACCTCTAAACATTTTCTAGATAATCATGATGGTTTTGCTAGAGAGCATGATGGTTTTGCTAGAGAGCAAGAGTAGACAGTGTTAGAGAAGTTTGATGTTCGTAGAGGAATAAGTGTTCGATGGTACAAATATTTATTTAAGAGTCATAGTTAGTAAATTGATTATTTTTGATTATTTTGATACGATGAGTTAATGATATTTTCAAATCTTTAGGGAGTCTTTAATTTATTTTATTGAGAATTTATTTGTTATCCCCAAATCTTTATGAAGGAACATGGATATTTAGGTTGAACAAATAAATTAGTATTTTATGGAATTTTCTAAATTTTATAGTTGTGATATTGGAGTTGATATTAAGTAATAATATCTAACTCTCTGGACCCCCGAGACCGGGGCATTACAAATAGTGTACTGGTAGAGTTTTAAACACATTATTTTGGTTTATGATGTCATTTTGATATGGAGATATCTCAGAATGTATCCGATTATGAATGTAAATTTCTCTTATGAATGAATGATGACACTTTCCCTAAAAATTTTTTTTTTTATAAGGAATCCAAAACTATCAACTTTTACCACCCCCTTCCAAACAATCAAAAGATTACAATGTACCCTTTTTAGTAAAATGATAGAATTATTTTAAAAAAACTCATATTAATTTAAAAATTAAATTTCTCTTAAATTGTTGTTCAAAAATAAAAATGTTTTGAAGAAAACTAAAACATTATATGTTTTTTAAAAAATATTTTTTACAGATTTTGAATAATATCTTAATTTTTTTTCTATTTTTACATTTTTCAGATTATTTTTAAATTATTTGCTTATTTTGATATATATATATATGTATATTTTTAACTTTTCAAGGTTTTGTTTAATATATATATTTTTAGTTACACACAAATCTCACATAAAAAGTTTTATACATTGACATAGTTTAACGTGATATATCATATTATAAATATATTTTTATTTATAAAATATATATAATGTATTATTTTAATGCCATGTAATTTTTTTTATATAAGATTTGTGTGCATACAAATTTAGTTGAATTGAATTGATACGAATAACTTGATTGATACTTGAACCACAATTAGTTTTAATGAAAGGTTTATTTATTAAATAAAAATTAAATTTGTTTATTGGTCTCTGAACAGGTTCATAGGGTAATTTTGTTCCTTAAAAAAATTTTGTTGTGATAAATTATTAATTTTCAATTTAATGCTTTCCCGTTAATATTATAATAAAGAAATGTTGGCAAAACAATCACTTGGTAAATCAAAATTATCTTTAATACACCATATAATGTTAATAAATTATTAATTATTTTAAAAAATGAATTTTTATAGACGTCACTATGCATTTACATCCTAAACTAGCGGAGAAACGTCACGGACGTTAAAAAAATAATTTTAAAAAATTGTGACCCGGTGAATAATATTCTCCTGTTATCTTGCTGTCGCTCTCTATATAGGCCCTTTTTTGTTTTGACATAATCTGATCTCTGAACTCTCTCTCTGGACGCGTTTCCTTAGTCTGTGAATCTCATTCTCTTCCGGACCGTTCGACGGGGGAATCTGTAGCTGCATATAATCGATCGGATCGGAAGAGGAAAGTCTGAGATGGTGAAGGAGACAGATTACTACGACGTGCTTGGAGTGAACCCCACAGCCACGGAGGCCGAAATCAAGAAAGCTTATTACATAAAGGTGAATCTAATCTTCTTGGTTTCCGGTTTGATTATTTGTGACAAATTTGAGAAATGGCGATATCTTCGAGGAATTCTTTTAGGTTTGATTATTTGCGATAAGTTTTAGAAATTTACGATATCTTTGATTGTTAGTAATCTCAATTTTTAGGGCATGCCTCGGATTTTATTGCCCTTTTCTTATGGTGTTCTAGCTACAACTTCCCTGGTCGCACGGTTGGATCTATTAACATTTGACTTCTTTGGCAGCACAGAGTTGACTTCCCCGCTACCGTCTTCCCCACTCCCCCTGTGTTTTTTTTTTTCTTTTCTTTTTGGCTCTTTGTTTTCTTCTTTCTATCGCGTTTTTATTTGCCAGCTTTCTGATTACTTATTCATCAAATATACGACTGCTATATATTTGATTAATTGCTAAAGAAACTTTCATCAGGTTGGCCAAAACTGTGACTGTAAATGATGCCGTTTAAAGTTTATTTGTCGGAAAGATCATGCCAGCATAAGCTTTAATATGCATTCTTTCATTCATGTCTAGCGTAATCGACTCCTGCCATGCTTTGTAATGCTGAAGACCACTAGCTAAGAATGAACTAATTCTTTGCTCTCATGGATCATCCTTTATTTCTTGCTTTCAGGCTCGGCAAGTTCATCCAGATAAAAACCCAGATGATCCTCTTGCGGCACAGAATTTTCAGGTAAGATTTCCCTTCTTGCTTATTGAATATTGTATTCTACTGCAAATGCTTAAAGTAAGTTGTGTTTTGTATTGCACCTAGAAGATACAAAAGCTCCTGTTTCAGCAGCCTACTGTCCAGGATCGATATTTCAAACTTCCTTGGTTTCTTCCCAAGCCCAATATGTATTTTTTGATCCATTTGGCTGTCACTCTCAAATTTCTTCATTTATTTATAGGGAATTTAATATCATCATTATTATTTCTATATAATTGAGCCTATCCAGTTTTTTCTAATTGTGACCATAGCCCTCCCTTCTACATGCATATTCAACATGGAAATAATCACTGGCCACTAATCTACTAAGAACATTAGGATTGATACTTTTGCAGTCTGAAATTTTTGAGGAACAGTGCTAATTCCCATGTTTCATCTACTCTTATATGGTTCCAAACCATTGGAAATATTTATATGTATTTATTTCTTTCATTCATTTGGATTCAGGTTTTGGGTGAAGCTTACCAAGTATTGAGTGATCCAGCCCAACGAGAAGCATATGACACTTATGGGAAATCAGGAATCTCGACGTTAGTTTTTTGTTCTCAATTTATCAATAGATGTATTTCAAGAGTGATGGTGTGTGTGTCTTCTTGTACTATATGTAGGTAGAATGCAATAAAATTTTTGTCAAATTTGATTTGATTCAGCATGGTTCCCTAATATTGCAGTGAAGGAATTATCGATCCTGCAGCTATCTTTGCGATGCTTTTTGGCAGTGAGCTTTTTGAGGAATACATAGGCCAGCTTGCGATGGCATCAATGGCTTCACTAGACATATTTACAGAAGGGGAACAGTTTGACACTAAAAAGCTGCAAGAAAAAATGAGGGTATGAGTTTACAATGCCTCATCAATTCAAGCTTTTTGTTATTATTTTATATTATCTTGTACTGGACCTCATGTACTCTTTATTTGTACCATTGCTAAGGTCTTGTCTTGTTTCTGTTGTGAGAACATGAAGTTGGGTGTTTAATCATGATGGAAATAAAAATGCTTTATTAAAAAGAAGGGAAAGGGAATTTGCACACTAGTAAGTGTGATATAATTCTCTTAGTTTCACTTCCAAAGCTGGTGATTCTTAGACTAAAATCTTGGTATAGCATATGATTAGATTTATGTTGTGCTCATGAACAACCCTATTTGTTATGCACCATAAAGGTGATCTTGTTATGGCTCTGAAATGGATGCTTTGGCGATTAGACCTCAATTATTTGACTGATATCAGTGTACCATCCAAGCATCTTATTCAAGAATTAACGAAATAACACCATACCAAAATTTTATTTTTTTATTTTTACATTCGCCCAATGATACAATATGACACTTAACATTTCAGCGTTATGGAAGAAATGAGACTTGCCTTTTGAGTAGTAAGAGAAGATGCAGCTAGGGCTTTATAAGGAAGTGGAGTGTAATCGTAAATAATGATATACTTACTTGTATGTGGCTCAAGGAATGAAACTAAGGGCATGTTTGGACACTTGGAGTATCTCGGAATTTTGTGAATAATAGTGAAATGGTTTGAGTGAAGATGTTTTATTGGATTTTGGGAAAGGAGAGAGAAAAAATTGAATAAAAATATAATAAAGTTCAAACAGTTTTTTAATATTATTTTTGTTTTGAAGTTTGTAAAAGTTGCATTAATTTTTGTGTTTTGAAGGTTGTAAAATTTGTATTGATTTTTGTGTTTGAATAATGATTAGGTAATGATTAGATGAAAAAGTTGAAAACTTGAATTTGAAAAGTGTTTTGTGTTTGAGTAGGGCTGCAAATGAATAGAGTAGCTCGTGAACAGTTCGAGCTTAGCTCATGTATACTCGGTTTGAACTTGGCTCATTTAATAAATGAGTTGTTCTTAAAACACTAATATTAAACGAGCAAAACTTGTATAAACTCGACTCGACTCGGTTTAAGCTTGTGAGTGAAGCTCATATAAACCCAACTTAACTTCTCTGAGCTCGTTTTGAAGCTTGTAATATGTATTATATATGTATGTGTTCTATGTATTACATGCTAGTTATGTTTTATATACTTAATTATATATTATTAATTTATTTATAGTTTAACTTATTTAATATATTTATTATGTTCCCAAAGTGTGTATAGGATAAGTTGTATACTAATATATCATACAACTAGGAATTTTGTTTTATTATATTATATATATATATATTAAATTGTTTAGTTTGTATTACATTTATCTTATGTATTATTTTTTAAATTTATAACTATAAGTTACTTTATTTCATAAAAAAACAAAGAGATATTTGAGCAGCTACAAGAAGTTGGGCATGAGCCAGATGTGTATGCTTATAATGCACTCATGGAAGCATATAGGTGGTTCCTTCACTTGGCAATCGTGAACATCCTTCTTGGTCGAGGATTGATAGATTCTTGGTTGTGGAATACATGGAGGTCCAAGGTACTTCAAATTCTTGATTGTGGAGGAATACATGGAGGTCCAAGGTACTTCAAATTCGAGAATATGTGGCTGAAGTCTGAGGGCTTTATCAACCAAGTTAGACAATGGTGGAGTTCCTATCAATTCTTGGGAACTCCAAGTTATATTCTGGCATGTGAAGGCACTAAAAAAATATTTGAAGAGTTGGAACAAACAAGTGTTTTGTAATATGGAAGACCAGAAGAAACTACTCTTGGAGGAACTTAAGGGTATGAAGAACATATTGGAGGTACTTGCAAAACTCAAGTGTCTGTAGAACTTGAAAGGGTCTCCCTTATGGAAGTGATATCTTGGAGACCAAATTCTGGAGCCCTATGGTTGAAGGAGGGAGATGAATGTACCAAGTTCTTCCATCGGGTGGATAACTCACATAGGAGGAACAACACCATTGATTCCCTGTTGGCAGATGGGGTGACTATCTCTAACCAAAATGAGATCATGGATTATATTGTCAACTACTATGAGAATTTACTTTCGGAACAATTTTCTTGGCTACTGAGCTTAGACGGGCTTACCTTTGATACCATCGACCCACAAGTAAAAGGATGGCTCCAGAGGCATTTTGAAGAAATGGAGGTTCATAAAGTGTTAAAAGGCATGGTAGGGGATAAAGCTTTAGGCTCGGATGGCTTCACTATGGCGATCTTTCAGTCTTGTTGGGAAGTGATCGAGGATGATATCATGGGGTCCTTTCAAGAATTCCATGTAAATCAATGGTTCAAAAAAAGTTTCAATGCAACTTTTATTGCTCTCATTTCAAAAAACCAAGGGTGGTTGAGGTTAAGGATTATCGCCCTATTAGCTTGGAGAGTGGGATGTATAAAATCATCTCAAAAGTCTTGGCGAACAGGTTAAGCATGGTGGTGGGGAAAGTAATATTGAGGCCCCAAAATGCCTTTGTGAAGGGGAGGCAAATACTCAGTCCGGTGCTTATTGCTAACGAATGTCTGGATAATAGACTCAAGTTGGGAGAGCCAGGGCTTCTTTGCAAATTAGACATGAAAGAGGCCTATCATTGAGTCGATTGGAGCTTCTTACTCTATATGCTCGAGAGATGTGGCTTCCGGGTGAAGTGGTGCTCATGGATCAAACATTGCATCTCTATGGTACGTTTCTCTATCTTGATTAATGGCACAACAAATGGTTTCTTTTGGAGCTCACGAGGATTGAGACAGGGGGATCCGTTATCTCCATTACTATTTGTTTTAGTAATGGCAGGCAAAATGATCGATGAGGTCGTGGCGGGTGGTTTTATATCCAGCTTTACAGTGGGGGACACAAATACTGGCTCACTCAACATTTCTCATCTCTTATTTGCCGATGATACTTTGTTATTTTGTGAGGCCAGCCAGGATCATATCCGTTCATTGAGGGCTCTCCTACTATGCTTTGAAGTCATTTCCGGTTTGAAGGTGAACTTGGGAAAATCAGAGGTTGTTTCGTTGGGGCATGTGCATAATGTGGTAGTATTGCTACTATTTTGGGATGTAAGATATCTCATATACCTATGAAATATCTTGGCCTCTCATTGGGTGCTCATTACAAATCGATATCCATTTGGAATGATGGACTAGAAAAGATGGGGCGGAAACTTGCTAGTTGGATGCGGATGTATTTATCCAAAGGTTCCTAAAAAAAGTTCCGTGCTCTGGTTTTTCTCTCCGTACGTGGGCGAAAAAAGTAAAATTTTTTTTCTTTCCCTTGTTTGCCGTCGAGGATGGTGGTTGGTTAGTTTTATCAACTCCGTCGACGTTGGCTAAGATGGGATGCACAAGGGAACTTGTCATTGAATCAAAGCTTTTCTCCGTCGTGAGAGAAGGTGGTCTGGTACGTATCACTGAGAGAGGTAGGAGGTTTAAGCAGGAGTTATTGCTGGGGTTGAGCACTGTGCAGTGGCTTGAGAGAGCTTTGGAGGAGAGTGAGAAAGGTGAAAGAAAGGATTATTACTCGTCATTAAGGGAGGGTTATCGGAGCTTCATTGCGCAGAGATGCTCGAATAATCGTGGTAGATTCTTGGAGGTTGCGGTGTATGCTGAAGGGGGCCGTCGTAGTTTTATCATCATCCCTGAAGAAGAGGGGGGAAGGGGATGGAGAAGAATGAGGGAGGTGCTGAGGGAGGTCACCTAGGTGGTTAGAAATAGAGCTGGGTCTGGTGGTGATGCCCAGAGGAGGTAGTGGGGGGAGGTGGTGCATTCGAAATCTTATAAAGAAGCATTATCTCCATTGGTGACCTTCGATGTGCCAAGAAATGGGGTCGGCAGGGGAGGGTATAATGGTGAAGAGTCTCGAGCGCCTCAGGGCTTCTTTCGGGAAAGAGAGTGTGAAAGCAAAGTGCAGTAGGTACTATGCATGGTGAGGGAGGTGCAGTTGCAGTTGGGGAATTTGCAGAGGGAAATGGCCAAGTTGTTGAGTATTGTTGGGGATGGCATGGAGATGGGTGAAACAGGGCGTTTAAGGGGAGGAAAGGTGGAGGGGCTTTCAAGGGCCAGCAAGGGGCCGTCAAGGGCCTTGTATACTCGGTTGGGCCATTATGGGCCGAGACTGGTCCAGGCCCGTGACCCTCATGGACAAGGGTGGAGGGCTGTTAGGCTGAGGCCCAATCCAAAGGCCCGAAATGCGTGGAGGCCTAGGGCAGTTTTTGCGGGTGGAGGAAGGAAGCCTTCTTAGTGGGAGTTGTCGCCGTGCCACCACCAGAGGGCGGTGGACTTGCCGGAGTCCTCGTCGCAACGCCCTCAGAAGCCGTCGATGAAGGTGGTGGAGCAATTGGAGGGCGGAATGAATCTGCAGGAGACGAAATAGAATGCGACAGTTCTAGAAGTGGACCTTCCACCACCACCGAGTGCATTTCCTCCTCTGAGGAGTGCACAAAAACTACTGACTGTGTGTGGGGGAGGCGTCGAGGGTCCGACGAGCGCCCCTGTGTTGTTCAACGATGTCGTTTTAATGGGGGACAATGAAATAGGGGACTCGACCAGTGAAAAGTTATTCCTTTCTGATGAGGAGAACTCTCAGGAGTGGTTTGAATTCAGAGATGAGTTGAAATGGTTTGTAAATAATAGAATAAAAATTGAATTATTTATTATATTGTGTGGAAATTTGGGAAAGTTGTTTGAAATTTGAAAAAGTTGAATTGTTTATTATATTTTGTGTGGGAATTTGAGAAAGTTGTAATGATGAAATGAGATGAGTTGAGGTGGGTTGAGATGGGTTACGAATACAAACGAGGCCTCAGAGGCTTATTCAGGTGTCAAACAACTCTGTTGGGGATGTGAGTTTGGTGTTAGGAGAAGAGCATATGGAGGAACAACCGGAATTTCGAATGCAAAATCCTATCCTGTTGAAGTGTTTGTTTCCAGATCAGTCGAGTGTATCAGACTAGGTGTTTAACACAGTAAAGGATATTCAGGAAATGGTGGGTTTGAAGTGTGAAGGTTACGAGGAGCAGTTCATGGCATTACTCACGGCTATCAAAGCGGGTCATCAACAACAAAAGAAAGTTGGTTCCAAGAAACAGCGTGAACTCAGGAGGTTGACTTAGTCAATGAACTCTGAAGGTAGCGCTAGCAGGGAGAGGACTAAAGGAAAGGGGCTGTCCTTTCCCAAATGAAACCAAAAATTGTTTCATGGAATGTCCGCGGTCTAAATGAGCCGAGTAAGCGTCTTCAAGTAAAAAACTTGTTGCGAGGGTGGAAGGCGGACATTGTTTATTTACAGGAGACGAAGTTGAAAGTTATTACCACAAGAATTGAAAGAAGTTTATGGAGCTGCGCACACGTGGAGTGGGTACATTTGGCAGCTAACGGGGCCTCAGGAGGTTTTTGGTGATGTGGGACCAAAGGGTGGTGGAGAAAAAAGATGAGTTCATGGGGTTATTTTTGGTAGCATGCTCTTTAACGAGCGTTTCAGATGGCTTTTTGTGGGCATTGACAAGGGTTTATGGTCCTAATTCAGACAATGATCGTAGATTATTGTGGGATGAACTAGCCGGTGTATATAGTTGGTGGGATCTTCCATGGTGTATTGATGGAGATTTCAATGTTACAAGATTTCCTAGTGAGAGCTTCGGTAATAGAAGATTGCACCCAGCTATGTCTGATTTTTCAGAATGTATATTTGAGTTGAATTTAGTGGATCTACCAATGGTGGGGGGTTTATGCACGTGGACCAATAATCAGACGTGGTCTTGACTAGATAGATTCTTAATTTCTCCTGAGTGGGAAAGTCACTTCCCGAAGGTTTGGCAAAAGAGATTGCCTCAGATATGTTCAGACCATTGGCCTATAGTGTTGGATTGTGGTGGGATTCAAAGAATATGTCGGTACTTTTAAGTTTGAAAACATGTGGCTAAAAATGGAAGGTTTTGTTGATAGGGTCAAACAGTGGTGGTCATCTTATCAGATTCAGGGCACTCCAAGTTTCATGTTGGCGGGTAAATTGAAAGCTCTAAAACAAGACTTAAAAGTTGTGGAATAGCCAGTCTTTTGGGGACATTGGAGAACACAAGAAAACCAAGACAAGGGAGATCGCAGAAATGGAAAGGCTACAGGACCTTAACACAGGAGGAATTAGCTAAAAAGCTAGTGTTGGTTGCAGATCTTGAGAGGATCGTTCTTTTAGAAGAGATTTCGTGGCGGCAAAAGTCGATAGCGTTATGGTTGAAGGAAGGAGATAGATGTACTAAGTTTTTTCACAGGGTAACCAATTCTCATAGGAGATATAATAATATTGAGATGCTAAAGATAGATGGGGCATATTGTAAGGATGAGCAGAGAATTAATGATCATGTAATTGGCTTCTTTGAACAACTACTTACCGAGCAGGAGGGTTGGCGACCAAAGCCTGATGGGCTAGCTTTCGACTTTATAGGGCCTATGGATGGTATTCGTTTGGAGAGGCCGTTTAAGGAGGTTGAGGTTTTCGAAGTGGTGAAAAAGATGGCCAAAGACAAGGCTTCGGGTCCTGACGGGTTTTCTATGAGTTTTTTCAAACATGCTGGGAGGTATTAAAGGATGATCTCATGAAAGTGTTCCAGGAGTTTTATTCGGCTGGACAATTTGAGAAAAGCCTAAATGCCACTTTCCTTGCTTTGATTCCGAAGAGGGTTGGGGCAGAGGAGATCAGAGAGTTCCGACCCATTAGCCTAGTAAATGGGGTTTACAAGAGTCTCTCTAAGGTATTAGCGAATCGCCTTAGTGAGGTAGTGAGAAAGATAATCTCAAAGCCTCAAAATGCTTTTGTAAAGGATAGACAGATCTTAGATGCAGTCCTTATGGCAAATGAATGTCCGGACAGTAGACTGAAAGCTGGCAATACTGGGATTATCTGCAAACTAGACATAGAGAAAACGTATGACCATGTTAATTGGGACTTTCTACTTGACCTCCTAAGGAGGTGTGGTTTTGGGGAGAGATGAAGATCTTGGATCCGTTGGTGTATATCTACGGTAAAATTTTTAGTTCTGATAAATGGAAGTCTAACAGGTTTTTTTAACAGCACACGAGGCCTTAGACAAGGAGATCTGCTATCACCAACTGTTTGTTATTGTAATGGAGGTTTTGAGCAGAATGACCTCAGCCCTGGTCGCAAATGGGTGTGTGATTGGTTATTCGATAGGATCCTCGGGTGGTGGACTTATTAATATTTCGCATTTATTGTTTGTAGATGACACTCTTATCTTCTGTGAGGCAGATAATAATCTGATTCGAGTATTAAAGGCCCTGTGACATATCTTGGTCTTCCGTTGGGGGCTGCCTCAAGAGCGGCTTCTTTATGGGATATAGTGATTGAGAAAGTAGAGCATTGATTAGCAGGATGGAAAAGATTGTATCTGTCAAAAGGCGGTAGGATTACCTTGATAAAGAGTACGCTATCTAATTTATCGACCTATTTTTTGTCCGTGTTCCCTATTCCAGCAAGTGTGGCGGTTCGTATTGAGAAACTTCAACGAGATTTCCTGTGGGGAGGATTGGGTGAAGAGTTTAAATTTCACCTAGTCAAGTGGGAGAAAGTATGCAGTCCTATTTCTTTGGGTGGTTTGGGCATTAGAAATTTGAGAATCTTTAATTGGGCGCTACTTGGGAAATGGTTGGGGAGATACCATAAAGAACATGAGGTTTTATGGAAAATGGTGATTGAGAGTAAATATGGAGAATTATGGGGGGGGTGATGTACCAATGAAGTGAGTGGGGCATATGGTGTGGGTTTGTGGAAACATATAAGAAGAGGATGGGGAGTCTTTTCCTGGCACACAAGATTTTGTCTTGGAGATGAGACTAGAATCAAATTCTGGTATGATACTTGGAGTGGTAATGGTGCTTTAAAGGATCTATTTCCTGTTCTTTTTAGGGTGGCAAGTGCCAATGATGTCTTTGTGGCTGAAGTTATGGCGATAGTGGGGGAACAAATCCAATGGAACATTAATTTTAGCCGGGCGGCACATGATTGGGAACTGGACAGTTTTGCAGCTCCTTTCAGCTTCTTGTATTCACTCAAACATAGTTACCATCAAGCTGATTTGTTGTGGTGGATACCTTCGGGTAAAGGTTTATTCTCGGTTCGCTCGTATTATAAATCTCTGTCACAAGAACTTCTAACTCAGTTCCCTTGGAAAAGGATTTGGAGACACAAGGCGCCTCTCAAAGCAACGTTTTTCGTGTGGACCGCTTCTTTGGGTAAGATCCTCAAAACGGATAACTTGAGAAGACGAGGGGTGATCATCGCAGATTGGTACTGCATGTGTAGGAATGAGGGTGAATCAGTGGACCATCTTCTACTACATTGTGAGGTAGCTCGAGGGATAGGGAATGGAGGATTTAGAAGACTAGGCTTGGGTTGGGTTATGCCTGAGTTTGTAGTGGAGATGTTGGCAAGATGGACAGATCTAAGAGGTAACCAACAGATCAAGGCTGTATGGAAGATGTTGCCTATTTGCGTCATGTGGTGTTTATGGTAGGAGCGCAATGAACGGACATTTGAGGACAAAGAAAGATCAATGGAGGAACTAAATGCTTTCTTTTTTAGAACTCTTTGTACTTGGGCCAATGCCGTTAACTTTAATTGCCAAGATTTCCTTGTTTCTAATGCTCCTACTTAGTTAGGACATTCTTTGTACTGAACATGGCTTTTGCCTATTCTTTTATTAATATACTTACACTTATAAAAAAAAAATGTATTTATCTAAAGGTGGCTGAGTTAGACTTTTCAAAAGTACCCTCTCTAACCTACTGATTTATATCCTCTCTTTATTTTCGCTTCCATCAAAGGTGGCTCACTGCATGGAGAAAATACAGTGGGATTTTCTATGGGGAGGGATGAATGATGTGTTCAAATTTCTTCTGGTAAAATGGGCCACCGTTTGTATCCAAATTTCCGAAGGAGGCTTGAGTATCCGCAATTTGCAGCTTTTTAATAAGGCGTTGTTGGGCAAATGGTTATAAAGGTATCCCATAAAACATGGAGCTTGTAGAGAACAATTTTAAACTCAAAATATGGTAGAGCATGGGGAGGTTGGGGCTTGACCGAGGTGAGTGGATCCTATTGGGTGGGGCTTTGGAAGCACATTCGTCGTGGATGGACTGAATTTTCTAGATTTACCCGTTTTGAGGCGGGTGACGGGTCCCAAATCAAATTTTGGCATGACATATGGTGTGGTGACAGGGCACTTAAGGAAACTTATCCCGACTTCTTTGGTATAGCAAGAATGAAGCCTCGATTGCGGACCTCCGTGATCAATCTAACTATACTTTTCCCAATGGAATATCACATTTCTTAGAGCTGTCCATGATTGGAAAGTTGAAGCAATTTTTGAATTTTACAATCTAATATATTCTGTTCTTATGAGGGGTGGAGGTGAAGACAAGCTTTTTTTGCGACCCTCGGCGAAAGGGAAGTTCACAGTATGCTCCTTCTACCAATCCATATCTAAGAGTAATGTAAACCCATTCTTGTGGAAGAGCATTTGGAAGACAAAAACTCCCTTAAAGGCGTCCTTTTTTGTATGGATAGCTTCTTGGGAGAAGATTCTCATTATCGACAACCTAAGGAAATAGCGAATCATAGTCTTGTATTGGTGTTGTTTGTGTAAAAAGAGAGGAGAATCCATCGATCATCTATTAATTCATTGTGAGATTGCCACGACTTTGTGGAATGATTGTTTTGCAAGAGTGGGTGTAGCTTGGGTGATGCCAAGAAGGGTGATCGACCTCTTAGCTTCATGGAGAGGTCTTCAAGGCACTTCTCAAATTGCTGCAATTTGGAAGATGGGTCCGATTTGCCTATGGTGGTGTCTTTGGAGGGAGAGGAACGATTGAAGCTTCGAAGATCGAGAATGGTCATTGGATGAACTTAGAACCTTCTTTTTTAACATCTTGTTCCAATGGTCGACTGTAATAGATTTTAATGGCATGAACATACATGAATTTCTTGTATCACTAGAACATCACTCCTAGATGTTGCTCTTGTATATGACCTGTATAATTAGGCTTTTGCTTATTCCTACGATCAATAAAACTTATTTACTGATAAAAAAAATTATTTTATAAAAAGTTATACTATAAAATTTTTTTAATCAAAACTATTTAGTTGAATAGTTAAATGGTTACAGTTTTTTGTAAAATTTAAAATTTTATATTAATCAAAAGATAAGATTTAAAATTTTCAAAAAAAAAAAAAAAAAAAAAAATCGAGGTCGAGTTCGAGGTTGAGTCATTTGTTTATTTTTAGTTGAGCTTGAGCCGAATTTGAACAACATTAATGGTTAACGAACCGAGTTTGAACAAAGATATTCGAGTTTAGTTCGAGTCGAGTTTGAACGAGTAAACATGCTAATCGAGCTCGAGTACTCTTGTTCGAATTCAACTCAACTCAGTTTGTTTGCAGCCCTATGTTTGAGTGATGTTTGAGAATGAAATTATGAGAAGTTTTGAGAATTCTTATAGTGTCCAAACATTCCCTAGGGGTCAATGTTGAACAAAAGTGGTCTCAAAACTTTTGAAGAGAAACAAATGTTGAAAGGTGAATAAAGGTGTATCCATACATTTTAAGTAGAACTAACTTACCGATATTTGAATCTTTCTTGCATATGGAAATGGTTAGATTGCAATTTACCTTTTTATGTCAATTGCAATTTACTTATCGAGAGGTTATACCAATATTTGAACCTTTCTTGCATACACAAATGGTTAGGTTGTGATTTACTTCTTGACAGGTCGCCATTTCTGGCTATTCTTTTCGAGAATTGACAATAAATTTGTGCTATTGACATCTTTCAATTTTCTCATGTTAGGTATTACTCATGTATATGTCCTGTGCACTTGGCTATGCTTTTTATTATGAATAAAACTTTTTGGTTACCTATATATAAAAAAATTCTCTCATTATTAAGAACCCCTAGGGGGGGTTGGCTCAAGTGGTAAAGCCTTGGTCTTGGTGGTATGCTCCCTTCAAGGTCCAAAGTTCAAATCCCACTGGGTGCAAACAATCTCTAGGGGCCATCAGACTGGGGGATTTTCCATTTGAATTACCCGAGGTGCACTTGCGGGAAACTCTTTGCCGAGGGCCTGTGCACCCCTGGGATTAGTTGGGATGCTGTTCTCAAACACCTGGTGCCAAAAAAATAAAAAAAAATCTCTCATGGACATACGTCCAATATGTATTATTGGCAACTAGGACGAGCAACATATGCATCATGCCAATTGATATTTTCGGAAAAATATATATGAAATTAATAGAAGTTGAAGAACAACCTATTTAATACCACAACATTGAGAACAAATGCTATTGAAGTCGTTGTGGTAGTGGAATAGAGAAGTCCAAAAGTATTGGGCTGTGCAGCTGCAATGAATTGATGATCCCAACATTGCCATGCTCGTCTACTGTCTTCGTGTTGTTTCTTGACAAGTACCATCTTCTTGTTGTTCTTAGGGAGTTATGCTTGTTGCTGGTTAGCATACTAAATGAGAGAGGAGAATGACATATGATTGGTTGGGGTAATATGGTAGGGAAATTTTCTCCTATCAGAGACATTGCATGTCTGTAGCAGTGAAATGTAATTGAACTCTATCAGAATGGTGGCATGAATACCTTTTTTACTATTCTGCCCTTTCTTGTGATTGTTACTTTTTGCTTTATTTATTGGTATATGAAATAAGTTCATTGGATGTTCTCGCTCTCTCTCTCTCTCACACACACACACACAACTTTGCACGTTTAAGTGGTGAGGAACCCATGACATCACCTCCTTTATGAGGTGTGGCTGAAGTCATAGGTTCAAGTCTGGTGTCGTGTAGTTATTTACCAATCACAAATAATTTTTTTTGTATTTACCAATGTAAACAACAACAAAAATAATAATAGAAATGAGCAAACAACCGTTGTTTATTTTATGTTCATTCTGTCTTAGATGTGCAAAACCCCATGTTCATTTGGATTGTTTTTGCAAATTCTTCATTTGTGCAGATTGTTCAAAAGGAAAGAGAAGAAAAGCTTGCAGAACTACTGAAAGATCGACTCAACCAATATGTGCAAGGAAACAAGGAGGAGTTTGAGAGACATGCTGAAGCTGAAGTGGTGAGGCTATCCAATGCGGGTAATTCTTGCCATTACTCCTTGGGCAATCTAGTTATTTTTAGTCCTTTATTTGTTTCATATTTTTGCCTTTAATTTGTTCACTTATATAAAAAAATCTAGTTATTTCTAATGTTCATTAGCATTATTCTGTTTGAAAAATTTCGATCCAACTAGATATGTTAGGAAATTTAATCTGGAGATTAAGTCAGATGACCATTTCATTATGAAATTGGTCTATAAACATAAAAATTGACTTTGCAAATAAAATTACCACCATTTAATGTCATTATCTGTATGGTGGGTTAGTTGATGGAGACCATTCAAAGTACAGTGAATTGTTGATTTATCTTTGAGAGATTTTTTTTGCTAGGTTTACATATCAGCAAGCAAGTCGTGCAATGACTTGGGGTGTGTGGAAAAGATCTAGTTTTGTATATTATTTGTGCAGTCTGAATCTTTTGGTGTACATATCCTTATTTTCTGTATTTTGTTTTATATCTTTACTAATGCATTGCAAGTGATTCTTTCTCACGAATTATATTGTCTTTTTTTCTACAGCTTATGGTAGTGATATGTTGAATACAATTGGCTATATATATGCAAGGCAGGCTGCCAAAGAGCTAGGGAAGAAGGCAATATATTTGGGTGTGCCATTTGTTGCTGAATGGTTTAGAAATAAAGGGCATTTCATTAAATCCCAAGTAACAGCAGCAACAGGTTAGTGCATATTGCTAGCTTTGGCCCATGGCGACATCTACTTGTGTTGTGATGGTGTCTTCAAATCTACCCATTGACTTGATCCTTCAGGTCATATCTGGCTAACGGTGGAATCAATAGAGTAGCTTTCTGTTTATTTAGGATTGCTATTTTGTTAATAATTTATCATCGTCCTTGAAACCCTAGATCTGTGTCTCATTGCAATGCATTGGTAACTTTGTTCAACCCGTGTACTTGGGCTATGCCTTCTTTTATGTTATAAAATCCACTATTACGAAAAAATATTTTTTTGTGTGGGGTCAAACCAATGTATGACACCTAGATCATTAATTAGGTTGGGGCAATTGGTGCGAGGTAGCATTTATCTGGGGTGCTCTTTGTGTGTATAAACTGTGTAGGGAGCGAGACCAAGCCGAGCCACTAGGAGGGTAAGCGCTTCCCACGTGTCAAGTTGAATAAATGAATGCAGCCCCAACCAGAGAGATCAACCAACCCTTGCTCTAATAAAGATTTGAAGAAATCTTCAACATCCTCAGCCGGATTGAAGAAGAGGCAGATCCAAAAACCCAAATCGATATGAATGGAAGATGCCTCTGGAACTTGTTTTTCTCGGTCAGGGCTATATCTATCTCCGAAACAGGGGAAGAAAGGGAGGGAGGAATTAGATTATGTATAGCCCTTTCCAGACCTTATGTAATTTCCTTCGGTTGGATTAACTTTTTAGTAGGAAAGGCGGTAGTAGAGTAGCTAGAGGTCCTTCGTGTCACTCATTCATCTTATTCAAATTTGGCTATATTAAATGGGAAGATCTAGGATAGGTCAGAGGTTTTCTTTGTGCGGCGGTAAAAAAACATGCTTTTTTGGAGAGAGATACTATTTCACCAATCGAGTCATAGGTTTCTAACATATTCATACCTAACAATTTTCCACAAAGTGGTGACAAAAGGTATAACTTGTACAAATCTTTACATTTTCCAATTCGATTTGATCCATTCGTTCGTAGAGCTATTTACTCGATCGCAGACATTTTTGGAACACCTCTAACAGAGGGACAAATAGTCAATTTTGAAAGAACTTATTGTAAACCTTTTTCAGATGAATCTATCTGATTAAGAGGGTAAGAACTTGCATCAGTATCTCAATTTCAATTCAAATGTGGGTTTGATTCACACTTCATGTTCTGAGAAATATTTACCACTTCTGAAAAGAGGAAAAAACAGAGTTTTTGTCTAAAGAAATGCCTTGAGAAAGGGCCCGGGATCTTCTTGAAAATGGGAAGATCTAGGATAGGTCAGCGGTTTAGTCAACGAAAAGCAAATACAATACAAGCAAGAAAGGAGCTAACCAACCAAGCTCGGAAATAGGGAAAGACTACCCTCTGTGTAGATTGACCACCTTGGAAATATTTGCATATGATGATGAATTGGTTTTTCTTGCTGGTGGCTCCAGGTGCAATTGCTTTGATCCAGCTACAGGAGGACATGAAAAAGCAATTGAATGCAGAAGGAAACTATTCAGAGGACGAACTCGAAGCTTACCTGCAATCTCACAAAAAACTGATGATTGATTCTTTGTGGAAGCTTAACGTAGCTGATATTGAGGCCACTCTTTCACGTGTTTGTCAGATGGTTGTTTTTCTACTCTTGTTATTTCCAGTAGTAGAAAACTGAAGTAGAAACTTGGTCAAAATTTGTTTTGTGTAATCTATACATTGTACTTAGGTTCTTCAAGACAACAATGCCAAGAAAGAGGAGATCCGTGCACGAGCAAAGGGGTTGAAAACTCTTGGTAAAATCTTCCAGGTATATTTTTGGGTGCCTTTTCCACAAATTCGTGTGGTTAATATCAAAATTCTCACCATAGATGGCTAACAGATACTGTGCTATACATATAGAGGGTAAAATCAGCCAACGGAAATGATAGTGAAATGATGCTAAATGGTGGATTACATAAGCTGAATGGAAGTGAATCAAGCAAATTGAATGGGAGTGAATCAAGCCAAATGAATGGAAGTGAATCGAGCAATGATGCTACTTCTCCTAGTACATCACCGAAATTTTCAAATCCTAAAGATCCATCTTATTCCACATCTGTACCAGAGGTACCTTTCTTTCCCTCTAATAAGTTCATGAGTTTTTTTAATCAATTCAACATGTCATATGTTTAATCCCAAACGTGACTGAGTTGTATTAACTGTCCAGATTTTTTCATCGAATTTCGAGAATTAGCTTTTCAACTCTCTAATATCGGTAGATGTTTTATTGTGTGACACTCAAGAAAGAAATGAACAAAAAGTTGGTCACAAATTGGACTTTTTTTTTTTTTTTAACAAAATCGAGAGGATGGAAGTTCAGGAAAGTTTTAAAAGACTACGAAAACTGGCATAGCTCCCACCAAGTAGGCAGGATCCTCCTTGGATATAATTTTGTTACTTTATTAGGTAGCTGTAGGTTTTGGTTTCATTATCACAGACAATTGATCAAGGAAAAAAGGCAAAAGAAAAAAAAGAAGAAGAAGAGCACAGACAATTGATGATCTTCTTATGGTAAAAAAATTTACTCCATTCTCTCATGGAGTCTAAGACAAGCATAGGGGTGAATTTGGAAGATCGCTACTGAACATGCACACTTCAGATAAAGACAGTAGCATCGGCCCAAATAGTGTGCCAATTTACATATGCCTAGGATGAAGACCTTAATTTATCTTCTCTTTTGTTTCATCTTATCTTATGCTCTTTCCTCCCCCTTTTCCTTTTGGAACAATTGGACGCTCTAGAGCCCCTATGTGGAAACCCCCACCAACATTGGAGGCTTTAACTTCCCAAGGCCAACGGCTCCACCTGGTGCGCCAAGACATTCTTCAATGGGCAGGGAGTGATGGAACAGAGGTTTGATGTCATGTGTGAAATGGTTGTCGTGTATAATACCTTTCATATGTATCAATGTCGTGGTTGTATGAATAGCTGATTGTGCTGGAAAGCACATCCCACCTCTGGCTGAGTGCGCATGCTGTAATGTATGTATCTATGGCAGACAAATAATTATATGCATATAGGAGTAGGAGATGGTTGTAGAAGGAAGGTATTGTTTTTCATTTGTCACCATTTCTGGCTGCGATTGGCTGCCACTTAATGTGATTTTTTTCTTTTTTTTTTGATGGGTTGTCATTCTTGTATTTCGGTTTCACTTGTTCATAATTAGTTTCGAGGATTTTGCTTAATACTCGAGTCATTTGGTTATCAATGTATCACCCATAATTTAGATGGACAATGCTAGGGGGCCACCCAGCTTCTGTTTTTGGAACTTTTGTTTTGTTTTTTTTCTATTTTGTTTTAAATATTTTTTAACAACTTTAACTATTAAGAAAAAATTAAAAAATATACAACTTCACTAATAATCATTTCTTTAACCATTAAGTAAAAAAAAAAAAAAATTAAAATACTCGAGTGGTAACTTTGAGCGAAAATATTGAGAGGGTTAAATAGCATTTTCCAATTTAGATAGAAGTAAAAGGCGACTATTTCCTTCGATGAAATGCTATGTCACCTCAAATTGAAACTTGCATGGAGATCTGGAGAGATTTATATTTATACGAGTTATTTTGTATAGAGCACACCATCCGGTCACTAATGTTAAAATTTGATTTGTATAATTTAAAATTTATATTTTAAATCAAGTTATACCACATGCTTTTGGATAGCAGTTGGCCACCATCAACAAAAACCAATTCATAATTGCATGTAAATACATACATACATATAATTGATGGTTGATTACTAGATTTAAAAAAAAAAATCAAAATCAAAATTAAAATCGTTATCCAAGATTGTAGTGAAACTTTTTTACATTGGTGATTTATTAAAAATAATTATGAGATCTTAATAATTGTGGCATTGCATTGAAATGAATTTGAGTTTGATATTATTACATTTCCACTTGGAGAGGCGGAGAGTAGAGAGTCAGCCGGAGAAAGAAAGATCTCTTGTTGATCGCAGGAGCCATGGCCGTGGCTCATGTGGTCACCGATTTTGTTTTTGTTTTTTTTTAAAAGATTTTGAGTAGGGGATAATTATGTGTGCATTGTTATTGGATTAGTCAAATGTACTTTCATCTTTAAATTTAACAAATATCATCTATATATGCTCCACATTGAATTTACTCCACATTGAATTAACTAAATTGTTTTCATCCAAAATATAAATTACAGTAAATCTATTCTTCTTTTCCAATATGAAAAGAACTATAACAAATCTAAAAGTATTTTTTAAAATTATTATATTATAGATATGAGATTTTTATTCATATGAGATTTTACCATCTATATATATGAGATTATTATATTATAGATTGTTAGATTGTGAAAATGAAAATGAATATGATTGTTGGAAATTATTAAAGATTATAGAAATAAAATAAAAATTAATTAAAAAATATATAAATAATAAAAAATAATAAAATTTTATTATTATAGAAAATGTGATGATTAATTTAATATAAATTTTAAATAATTAATTAAAAAATAAAAAATTATATATTAATTAAAAATTAAAAAATATGATGTTGAATCCAATACTTTATGGCAATATCTTCGTTTCATGAGCCAGCCTGTCCTTCTATACACCTTCCCCTTTTTCTCATACGGCACACGAAAGGTGATCTGGTTTTTTTTTTTTTTTTTTTTTTTTTTTTTTTTTTTTTTTTTTTTTTTTTTTTTTTTCTGTTTTATAATCTTTGAGCCATTTCCGTTTTTCTTATGTGTTACAATCTCGTTTTTATGTTTTTCTTTCAACTTCAGCTCGCTTCCAGATCAGTGCTGCTTGTTCCATTCTACGTGGAGCTCTCATTTGATGGTTTACCCCCTGTGTCAACTCTTGCAAAGAAAACAGAGCACCGAAAATCACAGTAGATAAAGTTTGGATTTTTCTTTGCTTTATTTTTTTTTTTCCTACTATTGCCCGAAAATCACAGTATATTTGATAGATTTCATTTCTCAATTTGTTTGTGAACTTGGAACTTAGGGTTGGTGTTAGTGTAGGTTAATTTTTTTTTTATATGTCTTGTGTAAGAGTGGAAATTGCATTAAAAGCCAATTGGGTTGCACATATGAGTGCCGTTGCTAGGTGTTTTATTTTTTTGATGCGCTGTGTAACAGAGTTGATGAAGTAAGTATGAGAAAATTGCATTAAAAGTCAATTATTTTTTTTATTTTAGTTTTCAAATGTATGATGTATGTAATTTAAATGTACGAGTAATCATTTTTTTGTTGTTGCTCCAGCTACATTTATGAACAACTAATATCTATATTTCTCGGCTACATTTATGAATAAACATGCAGTGCAGGGATTCCTACCTATTAAAACAGACCATTATAATTCATTTCAAAACTATGATTCCTTTATACTAGTTTTTTTTAATGGAAAATTTACATGGTGATTGTCTATTGATTCACTAAAGTAGAATCTATTGAGGTTCATAAAATTCTACTTACCAAGGGATGGGAGAAGTGGGGGGAGAGATTTATAGAATTGCATTGGATAGAAAGCAGCGATAAACATAATTTTCACTATTGGAGAAGGCCGCAACCAAGAGAAAGAAGAAACATGTACTCGGTTTTTTTTATTAATTGTATATATGTTGGATAGATGTTTGTTTTATTTCTAATAGATGTGTATTTTCTGACATTTTGGAAATTAGACTTGTAGAAAAATATTTGATGATGAACAAGTTGGAGTTGCTGAGGTCCCAGCCCCCCAAGTTGGTGCTAACGTTGAAGATGTTGTTGTTGGAACCTAATATAGTATTGTCACACAACAAACACCATCGGACAATGATGAGAATTTGTGAAGCATTGTTTATGGGTTTCTTGAAGTATTTCTATTGAAGGTCGTGGTTGTAAAGAATATATAGATTTGTGGGTGTTCAATGTGTATGAAAATCATTATTATATTTTTGATGGGTTATTTGAAGTATTTTGTAAAATGCTGGAGCCTTTTTGTTGGCGGTTGTGGTTGTAAAGAATGTACAGATAGTCGAATGCAGTACTTGTATAAAAATCATTATTATAAAAATCATAGAAATCTTGAAGTATTTTGTGCACATTTATTTCGCTATTGTGGTTGTATGTGACAATTGTTGGTGGAATGTTTTTGGGATTATTAGAGGTTGTGCTAGCGTTGAGTTTTGCTTTTTATAGGTTGAGTTATACTTTGTTTTGCTGCATTTCATTTATTATAAATGCACCAGGTTGACTGTATGTGAGTTTTGCTCATTTAGGTTGAGCTTTGCTTTGTTTTGCTGCATTCCAATATTTTTCAATTTCGGTATGGCACATTTTGGTATATAACATAACTAGTTATTTTGTTTTAAAAACATAAAAAAAAATAAAAACAAAAAAAGGTTGCTGGATTTACAGGTTGCTGCATGTATATACAGCCTCTCTTACAGCATTTGCAAGATTATTCTTAATTAATTTGCCGTATATTCTTGCTTGCATGTATATATTCGTAATGCATGCTTAAGTGCACTTATCTGCATGCATTACATCTTGAGCATTTTGCACTAGAGAGAGAGAGAGAGAGAGAGAGAGAGTGAAAAGGCCCTTATGTCAAAACCTGTCCATAACATTCATAAACATTGACAAAAGTCAACTCATTACATCACATGTTCATTAAAGTTACTAAACACGACTAATTACATCACATGTTCATTACAATCAGTTGTCTAAAACTAAAATAGCTTACATGAGTCGAAGCACTGCCTGACATACAGACATGTTTTTGGGATACATAAAAATTACATAAAAAATCACAATAAACGACAACTACGATGTCAACAACACTTTTAAGATTCCCTTATACTTTTCTCCATTGTTTTATATTTGGCTTCTTTTGCCAAAACTATTACCCTTCCCAAAGATTCGGAGTTTCGATGGAATGCCACAATGGAGGAAATGCAAATGAAGAGTGAAGTAGGGTGACATTCAAGAGTCTACTCTGACCCAAGTATCCAGCCATAGTCATCTCACTCGTGCAATTGTCCTAGCTTCTGTTCAAAGTAGTCCACCATTATAGGTTCCATGGGAAAGCCGGGATGACATGACCCTAGTAGAGAGGAGTGCCAAGTTGACACCTGAACCAACAGTAGAGAAAAGTCATGATATATTCCTTTCATCAGGATGCAAAAATCTGAGACAAAGTTTGAATCTTCACAAAGAAATTATATTCTAGTTCACTATTGTTCCTAAATTATTCCAATACAATACAATTATTAGAGCTAATAAGTGTACATTTTTGCTGATCACGTGGCTGTGAGATTGTGGTTTAAGTTTCTGAACTTGTGGTTGGCAGATATACATATAACATACCAATTCCAATTTCCAAATAGATAAAATATCAAAATGGATTAGCATGAAAGGTGTACAATGATGATAAACATAGAGATGATAGCTATACCCGAAGAAAGTCACTATGATTATAAAAAAAGAAAAAGCATCAGGCTTCTTGAAAATGAAAGCTCACAAGACAAATCCACAAACGTGGAACTAGATATATTTGAATACTTCAGGCATACAATAAATTAACTGTTATTTCTTTTATCAACTTCAGAAAACCATTTCCTCTCCTAAACCTAGACCACATTGATTATTCCTAAATATATCACTTTAATTGGGATTTGGTTAGTCATGACGTGCAGTTTTCCCTCCTTATAGGTGCTTATTAGAAACAAAAATGAAATTGAACTGAACAATATCTCACCTTCAAGTGTTTCAGCTCCTAGTGTTTCACGAATATTAATAGCTCCAACCAAATGAAATGAAAAATGAAGTTCCAAGTGTTTCAGCTCCAACCAAATATTAATAGCAGATATGAGATTACGAAGAAGATTTTAGGAGGAAAAGCTAATTTATAATGGTCACCATAACACCCAACATCCAGTATATGAGAGGCGTTATAAACACTTTACCACAAATCTATGCCTTTGCGGAGAAATGGTTCACGAATATGTCTAAGAACAGCAAAGAACTCCATGATAAAATAAGGAGAAGATGACACCTTGTCAAAGAAAGTGGTCATTTTGTCAAAAGAGCTCTATCAACAGCAAAGAACTCCATCAACAGATTTGCCAAAAGGACTCCATCAACAGATTTGCCAAAATAAAGTGGTCATACACACGAAAGTAGTCCTAGAAAGTAGACCCCATGCAAAATTCATTAGCCAAACAACATTACCAAAAAATACATTCTACATAATACTCTTGAAATACGCGTTTATGGTGATTTTCCCACCTACTCTGCAAGTTGGCCTCTCGTAGACTGTTTCGCAGAACCGAAAGCCAGAGGAATTTAATTAATTAATTAAACTTGCATGTATTACTGCAATCTTCGATTCTTCTTCCCCGTTTTCTTATTTAGTCTGAAAAATTGGTGTTGCCTTAAAGTTTAAGCTTGTGAGTCTCCAATGGCTTCCACGAGCACTCAAACAGCCTCCACCTCATCTTCGCCGTCAGAGCATGGGTGGGAAAACGAGGTTTTCCTCGGTTTCTACGGCAAAGACACCCGCATGGGTTTTACGGACCATCTGTACGCAGATTTGACACGGAAAGGCATTATCGCCTTTAGAGATGATGAAAAACTTCAACAAGGAGAAAATATTTCTCAAGAACTCTTGAAAGCTATACAAGAATCTTTGTACGCGATTGCCGTCATATCAAGAAACTTCGCCTTTTCCAAATGGTGCTTGATGGAACTTGCCGAGATCGTCAAATGCATGAGAGAAAAGAGGCTGACAATTTATCCCATATTCTACCATGTGGATCCCTCCGACGTACGAAATCAAACGGGAACTTTTGAAAAAGCTTTTTCTATGCATGAAGAAAGCCTAAAGGTTGACAAGGAGAAGATCCAAACATGGAGAGATGCTTTGACAGAGGTGGGGAATCTCTCTGGATGGCACTTGCATGATAGGTAACATATATTCTTTCATTATTTCACTAAGATCAAAGATAACTTGGAAACCTTGGGAAAATAGTAAACTTTGATTTTCTATTACCTATATAATTTCGAAACATCTTTCATCATTTCATTTTATTTAATCGATCTATCCCAACCTTTCAGTACTAAGATTTGATACGATTAATGATCACTAATTCAATAGAGATGACGAAAAGACTTTGCATCTTATAGTCGAGCAATGAAGAACTGATGAATTAAAATGCTATTGGCACTTAACCATCCGCAATTGACTGACATGACAAATCTTTTTAGCCTCTATCATTCTCAAATTATTGACCCTTTATTGCTACAAGAAACCGCATAGTTTCAGACTTTCAGTTAGGAGTACCTTATTTGATTAACCATACAAATTAAACCTTAGTATGAACTAAAGAAGTCTCCATTTCTCTGCTGAATGGTGCCAAACAGGGCGCATTATTTAAAGTTTTGTTTCTTCATTATGACTATCACATGTACTCTTGCATCAAAATTAATTGTCCAATCTTTTCTGCAGCTACGAATCACCACTTATCCAAGAAATCACCGGGAAGATATTTATTGGATTGAATTGTAGATTATCAAGTGATTACAAGAAACTTGTTGGAATAGACTCTAGCGTCGAGGAAATGATGAACTTACTTGGTATAGGGTTGGATGATGTTCGCTTTATAGGAATTCATGGGATGAGTGGAATCGGCAAGACTACTCTGGCAAGAGTCATTTATGAAAGAGTTTCCTGTCAATTTAAAGCTAGGAGCTTTATTACTTGTGGTAGAGAAGAAACTAAAAATGGTGGTCTAGTTTACTTACAAAAACAACTTCTTTCTAAGATCATGGGAGAAGAAATAAATGTATGGGATGATGGTGACGGAATCGATGTGATAAGGAAAAGACTACATAAAAGAAAGGTTTTTGTCATCCTTGATGATGTGGATTGTGA
Organism: Juglans regia; assembly: GCF_001411555.2. Taxonomy (NCBI): domain Eukaryota; kingdom Viridiplantae; phylum Streptophyta; class Magnoliopsida; order Fagales; family Juglandaceae; genus Juglans; species Juglans regia. Next base: position 26,856,566 of record NC_049911.1, read on the forward strand.
AAAACAACTAGAAGGATTCGTAGGGAGTCACGATTGGTTTGGTATAGGAATTAGAATCATTATAACAAGCAAAGATGGTCATTTATTGAAAAGACATGTGAGTGATATCTATAAGGTTAAGGAGTTGAATGACGATGAAGCTTTGCAACTCTTTAGTTTGTCAGCTTTCAAGAAAACCCATCCTACAGAAATTTATGTGGATATGTCCAAGTACTTCGCGAATTATGCTCAAGGCCTTCCTTTAGCTCTTAAAGTTTTGGGTTCCTTCTTGTTTGGTAGAACACTAAATGCGTGGAAAAGTGCCTGGGATCAATTACAAGAAAATCCTAATAAGGAAATTTTGGATGTACTTCAGATAGGTTTTGATGGGCTGGAGTATTTGCAGAAAAAGTTATTCTTGGATATCGCATGTTTCTTTGAAGGAGAGAAGCTTGATACCAAATTAATGGATGTATTAGAAAGTTTTGGTTACTATCCAGGCATCAACCTTGATGTTCTCATGGACAAGTCCCTCATAACCATCTCATATGGGAGGTTGTCGATGCATGATTTGCTACGAAAAATGGGTCAGGAAGTAGTTCGTCGTGAGTGTCCTGAAGATCCTGGTCGACGTACTAGATTGTGGTGTTACGAGGACATCCTTCGTGTATTAAAGAGTAAAAACGTGAGTGACTAGTGTAGACAGGAACATAAAGAATATGTTTTTGCTATACACATTCAATATGTTTTTGCTATACACATTCTTCAAGTATTTGTCAAATATTTCCACCACAACAACTAATTTATTGTTCTTGTAGGGAAACGAACCGGTCGAAGGCATAGTCCTAAACTTACCTTTTCAAAAGAGTGAAAAATTGAGAGCTGAAGCCCTCTCAAAGATGACAAAGTTGAGGATTCTTAAGATTGACCATTACTGCTTTGATGGTAACTCATCAGCAATTGAATGGAATGGAGATCCTTTAAAATCCTTGTCATCCAATGAGTTGCGAGTCATAGAATTAGTTCGGCATCCTTTGAAATCCTTTCCAAGCAATTTCCAATCCGATAATCTGATTGATCTCAGCATGCGTCACAGCCAAGTTAAACAACTATGGAAGGGGTCTAAGGTAAGATTTTCTCTTCTTCTTCTTTTGTTCTTTTATTTTTTCAAAGAAGTTTCTTAATTTTTAACAACTATATTTTGGTCCATAGCAGAGTTTGGGAAGCTTGAAACGCATTGACCTGAGCTGGTCCAAAAACCTGATCGAGACACCAGATTTCAGCGGAACCCCAAATCTTGAGACAGTAAACTTTTCAGAGTGTAGAAGTTTGTCTAAGGTCCACCCATCCATTGGAGTTCTCAAACGGCTTAAATTGCTGGATTTAAATTCCTGCGGACGTCTTAGAAGCCTTCCAGACAAAATCAATTTGAAATCTCTTGAAAAAATTTCTCTTGTTTATTGTTCAAGACTCGAGAAGTTTCCAGATATTGTGGGAGATATGACATCTTTGCAGGAAGTTAGTTTGGGTTGTACTGCCATAAAAGAATTGCCATTATCATTTAAGAATTTATCCGGCATTTCTAAAGGATTGTTTTTAAGAGGTTGCAAAAACCTTTCGATTTTCCCGAGTGTTATATATAGTTTGTCATCTCTTACAGAACTGGATTTATGTGACTGCCGAAGACTAGAGAAATTTCCAGACTTGAGTAGCATGGAATGTCTGAAATTGCTTGCATTGGAGAAAACTGCTATAACACAATTGCCATCCCCCAGTCTACGTCCAAAGAACATCAAAGAATTACACCTTAGTGGATGCAAAGGTTTGCCACCTAAATCAAGAGATTCGCGCTTCCATCTTTACCCGTCAAAAAAAAGCTCAGATCCCATCCGTGTCTCTTATTTATCATATTGCAGTACAGAATGCTATTCACATGCCATTTATGTTGAATATAAAGGTGAAGGCGACAGTATATTGCATGGACTAGGAATTTATTTGCGGGCTATAGGCAATCCATTGATGTATGACTATGATGTGAGTCTCTTTCTCTCCCTAACTTTCAAGTTTTCAACACACGCACACACACTCACTAAATCCCCGTTGTGTGAACAGTTTTCTTGGAAGTGGCTGTTTAAAATACTGCAATTAAAATCTTTTTGTTTTTACTTTGCAGATTCTATATGGCTGGTCGTTGGTACATGGAATCCCAAAGTGGTTTGACAATAGAAGTCCTGGTTCCTCTGTAAAACTTGAGTTGCACAATAGTAAGTGGAAGGGATGTGCTTTGTTTATTCTTTATGAAGTCCATGACCAGACAGAGAATTCGAATTATAGGATTTTTGATTGTGATTTTGGTCCATACATCTGGTTTTGGTTTAGTTTTGAAACCGATGAAGATCCTGTAAAAAGATCCGTTTCCATTCGAGGCCCTCAAGTTTCTTTTGTTGGGCCGATTGGGTTTTGGGTGTACATATCAGCTCAGTGGTTTTCAGAACGATGGAATAATTTGGATGGATGGAGCTACATTATAACTTCGATTACAACACAAAACGTTAATCGTGGTTGGAGTGGCGAGATTGAGGTGAAAGAGTGTGGGGTGCGTCTTATATATCCGCATGATGCTTCACAAACGTTCTACAATAGCATTGCTCCTCTTGGTTTCGAATTAGAATTCGTGGAAAGGGGTAGCCGTGGCGTGGAGCCCCTCAATATCATTGACCTTGTCAAGGAAATTTAAATTTAATGTTGTTTCATCAATTGGTCCATTCACAGGTCACAGCTTCCAGATTAGTTTAGGCATTTCAGCTGAAATTGAGGCTTCCTTCAATTGCTAGGACTGCCCAAGCTTTTCTTACTTCTGGGGCTCTATGTTTCTAAAGTTTCTGGTAAGTCATCCTCCCTCCACTCTTCATCTCAAATCAAGTAGCTCTGTAATTTGATAGGTCCAAATCAGAGCCACAAGCACAAATTAGTATCTTTTTTGGTTCGTGATTTGATGGAGACAGTAACCTTCCCAATTCCCATGGGTTAACACTCACTCAAATTAGTATCTTTCTTGTTAATCAGGCTTTCCAATGTTGCATATGGTCCTAAAAAGTCTGAGACTGATTTTCATCATTTAATTTCATTTGTCTGTCAATTTATTTAACAAAAAACAATGGATTTGGCTTAATCAATATAGGTTTGAGTTTCACATCAGTCAAAGATGTAACATTTATAATCCTCCTTTATTGCTAGGGGACAAGGAAAGCATTCTTGTTGGATGTTTTACCCCTTTCATCCTATATGCTGCAAATTTGTATGCTTCATACTTGTTGCAATGTTTTATGGTTTGTATTTTTCTTCATTTTGATATTAAATGCTATTAATGTTTGCCATCGAGAGAGTTGTATACTCTATCTTGCAAAGATAGTTCCTCCCCATTTGCCACATATTATATAGAATAATATTATATATAGTCGTGGAGTGTGTAAGCGTTATGCAATTTATTTGAAAAAGAGTAGGGTCCACTATTAAAAATATATATATATATTTATTAAAAAGAGTGGAATCTCTCTTGATAGTGTTCTCGTGCTTGGAGACGAAGAATAAGAAAGGCTTGAAATATGATTTCTGTGAATTGTTTGTGGTGATCCTGTGTGGTGAGGCTTAGGGTAGGTTTGGGGGGTGAGATGAGAATTTTGTGTTTTGTTTTGAAGTTTAAAATATTAAGTTTTGGTATTATTATTGTTTTGGGATTTGAAAAATGTGTATTGGGATTTGAAAAAGTTGAATTGTTTATTATATTTTGTATGGGAATTTGAAAAATATGTAATGATGAGATGAGATGAGATGAGAATTTTGTGTTTTGGTTTTGGCCCCAAACCTGCCCTTAATTAGTTTATTGTGTTTTTGTCTACATGTCATCATGTGAATGGTGGGCTGCTATTTTCAGTCTAATAGTCGGACGGCTCTGCAGTGGAACTGTAAATAAATTTATGATTTTTTTTAAGAAATATTTAAATACTTTAAAAAAATGTTTGAAAAAAATAGTTAAAAAAAAAAAAGAGCCTGATCGGTGAGAATATTAATGAAATAGTTTGATTGAAAATATTTTATTGTGTTTTGAAAAATAATAGAAAAAACTTTAAATAAAAATATTTTAGTGATAATTGATAATGAAGTTATGAGAAATTTTGAAAATTTTGGTATTATCTAAACATATCTTGATATCGATATGAAAAAATGTTTGATCTTTAAAATTTGTATAAAAAAAATAAATTTATAAATTAATATGTCTAATTATAAAAATATTTTTATTATAAAATATATATGACATTTTATATAAAATTATATCAATTTTCATAAACTTGGAAGGTTAATGACAAGTCGGCAAGGAGGATTATGATGTAGTTTATTATGGTGGCTTGGTGTTATAGTAAGTACAAAAGAAAGAAGGCATTGGGATTGTGGTGGCATGGGTGTTAGAGGAGAGAGAGAGAGAGAGAGACAGACAGAGGATAGGGAAGGGTAGAGCCGTATAGTTAGTTGCGTGGCTGCCTATTCTATTCTATAGGAACTGCAGCTTGGGTGTGAGAGATCTGCCAAGGCTTCCAACTGTGAAACAATCTGCCCACGATTTCCACCATCTCCGAGCGCTGCTTCCTCCCTTATTTCCTTTCTCCTTTCCCTTTCCCTTTCCATTTCTTTTGTGAATAGTTTATGATATAATTTAAGCTTATACGGGGGAGGAAGATACTTGTTTTCTTCGGTTATAATTTAATTTTCAAAAAACAAGATAGAGGCCCAGTGAGGAAGAGGGCCGGAGAGGCAATTTTTGGTATCGTATCATACGATCTTCCTCCCTTCTCATTTTGTTCGTCTTTCTTCGATCTGCTTTTCTACAGTCCGGATCTTCAATTGCTTCCCTCACTCGCCCTTTTCCCTACATTCAAACGTTTTGTGATTTGTGAGTAGGACGGAAAAGAAGGGAATGATGGTGATGGAGAGCGAGAAGAAGTTAGCGGCAGTGTCGGATGTCGGAGCGTGGGCCATGAACGTCATCAGTTCCGTCGGAATTATCATGGCCAACAAGCAGCTCATGTCCGCCAACGGCTATGCTTTCAGCTTCGGTTACCTCTCTCTCTCGCTCTCATTCGCATTTCCCTTTTCTTTTTCGTATGTTTTAGATCTCAGATCTCCGACCCTTTACCTCTACCTCGATTTTTTCCTGTTTTGGCCGCCCCCTCGTATGTTTCCTCTTGCTAATCTACTTTTTTTTTTTAGCTAGATCTCCTGTTTGTCTGTTTATTTGTTATGCAGTTTCGCTTGAAAATTTTAATCCCTTTGCAGCTTGATTTTGTATTTAGCTCTTAAAATTATCGGTTCTGCGTTAGAATGCCCGTCTTTTTTAACACTTAGAAGAGAACATGACCACCCTTCCTACAAACGCATTATGATAAGTGCCCCTTAAGATTTTTACGTCTCGCTATTTAAAATTGCTTCCGGTTTAATACCTTTCACGCGTTGTGCTTTTTCAGCTACAACTTTAACTGGGTTCCACTTCGCCGTAACCGCACTGGTTGGTCTGGTCTCAAATGCTACGGGTTTGTCCGCATCAAAGCATGTTCCTATGTGGGAGCTTCTCTGGTTCTCAATTGTTGCCAATATGTCAATCACAGGGATGAACTTGAGCCTTATGCTCAACTCTGTCGGATTCTACCAAGTATGAATTACAACGTCTTTTCTTTCTAGCATCTTCATTTTCTATAGGTTTCTTCTCTATTTGTGTACATCAGCTCCGAGCTCTCGGTTATTAATTCTAATATTTTGTTATAAGGCATAATTAACCGAAGAGAAAGTTTGTCATTATTTATTTTCTTTCAAAGCCTTAGTCGATATGGAAGAGTGTATTTAATGTATAGAATATGCATTTAGTGGTAGTAACTCCACTACATAATTGGATGCTCTTCTCCCCATCTCCACAGCCTGGCCGGTTTTCTTCCTTTTGCCATCCATTAATCTCATTGTCTACTATGCAGATTTCAAAACTTAGCATGATTCCGGTGGTCTGTGTGATGGAGTGGATGCTTCACAGCAAACGGTACTCAAGGGAAGTCAAGACGTCTGTTGTAGTCGTGGTACTTGGCGTGGGTGTTTGCACAGTAACCGATGTGAAAGTTAATGCCAAAGGTTTTCTATGTGCCTGTGTTGCAGTTTTGTCTACATCTTTGCAGCAGATTGTGAGTATCTCCGTAATTTTTCACTCAAGTTTCCTTAGCTGTTTCCTCCAACGCTGAAATTCACTTTTGTTCTGGTAATTTATGTGGGATCCAATGACCTAGCAAATTGTTTGTGAGAGTAATCATTCTGTTGTAAGAGTAGCCTATCTCGTCCTCCGTAGATGTGAGATATGTTCAGTGTGCTTGAGAACAAGCTTTTCTAAGAGAAATATCTACATGACTACCTAAGAGCCTATCTTTTTTACCTTGGTCATACCTCAGCATTGCTTAGCAATGACTTTTCTTCCCTGCCAGGGCCTAGAACAGGTGGTAGGTAATTCTGTATGGCTCGGTAACTCCTTTCATATTATGATCAGTGATATGCAATAAAATGCGAGGCATGATGATGGGAAAGATTGCATTAGCTAATAGCTTTACAGGAGGTTCTACAAGAAAGATGGGAAAGAACTTAAATGGGGTTAGGAATTATATTGGAAACAGTTTGAGTTGTCATGCAAAATTCAAATAATATTCAGCATGTTATATTATTTGGGACATGAGTGAAAGATTGCAGGACTTGTATCAGTTGTCCTGTCAGGGATCACATAAAAAAAATTAGGTGCTAAATGAAGGTTATGAATCATGGATGATGATTTCTCAATACAAATATTCATGCTCTCGTTGAAAATTAATTCTACTTTATGCTCTCTAATTTCGTTAATTTATTTATTTTTAATTTGTGGATCAGACAATTGGCTCCCTGCAGAAGAAGTACTCAATTGGATCATTCGAATTGCTGAGTAAGACTGCCCCAATTCAAGCCCTCTCTCTCCTCATTCTTGGTCCATTTGCTGACTACTACCTTACCGGCAGATTTATTACAAACTACCAGATGTCTTCTGGTGCCATTGTAAGAACTCAATACTTTTTCCAGTTACATCTGTCTAATAACTACTGTATACGAAGTGTATATCTTTTAAAGCGTGTCTAATGACATGGTGTTAATATGTGCAGTTTTTCATACTTCTTTCATGCTCCCTAGCAGTGTTCTGTAATGTGAGCCAGTACCTATGCATTGGGCGCTTCTCAGCTGTCTCCTTCCAGGTTTTAGGTCACATGAAAACAGTGTGTGTCCTCACACTGGGGTGGCTACTCTTCGATTCAGCAATGACTTTCAAGAACATCATGGGGATGATTCTTGCTGTCCTCGGTATGGTAATTTATAGTTGGGCTGTGGAGGTTGACAAGCAGTCAAACACGAAGACAGCCCCCCATTCGAAAAACAGCATGACCGAAGAGGAAATCCAACTTTTGAAAGATGGAATGGAGAGTGTTCTTGTGAAGGATGTTGAACTACTTGGTGAGTCTAAAGGATAGGTTGCCCTATTTTTGGCCAGCAAGGAGAGAGCAAACGAGGGGAAGGAGGATATTATTTGTGGCTAGGGATTACAGGTATTTTTATGCGTTTCAATTCATTTTAGTTTGTATTGCTTTTACTTTCTGGCAGCAAGACTTGATATTCCATCTGCTGACCATCACACGCATCCATCTTAGAAATTGCCTTATGCTTCTTTGATTTAATTGTTCCGGTCTTCTAAATTATTTCTTTTTGTACTCTTATGTTCGAAGATCCGGAGATAAAATCATCATGAGACAATTGAAAATGTAAAATCCATATGATAATTGAAGGCGCGTAATCTATTTATTTATTTATTTATTCAGTACTAGAATTTTCTTTTCCCTATGAATCTTTGACACATTCTCTATCGTATATCATCCCTTCTGTTAAGTAGCAAAGATGGTTTTAAGACCATACGAGAGAGCAATATTGAGTCTGATGATCCTGAAGTACTCTATGTATGTATAAATATAGTCAATTATTTTTTTCTTTATTAAGATTTTGTTACGATCCCACATCGACTAAGTATGAGATTGTTTAGTAGTTTATAAGCCTCTAGGCACCATTTTCTTGTAAGCCGGTTTTTAAGAGTGAGTTCTACCTAGTGAGTTAATAACAAATGGTATCAGAGCCACCTCACATATGCAGTCCATGTTAACACGATTGCAATCATGCGGTATGGGGGGTGATGCCGACATGACAGTGTTCGTCCAGGGCTAGGAAAGACCTAGTGCACAACCAGCCCGTGTGAGCGTCGGGATCGCCGTGGATGTTGGTTGCGGAGCGTGATGGTTGTTACGATCCCACATCGACAAAGTATTAGATTGGTTAGTGGTTTATAAGTTCTTAGACACCCTTCCCTTATAAGCCAATTTTCAAGAGTGAGTTTTATCTAGTGGATTCATAACAAATTTTCTTGAGAAATCGTAGAAAATCTACGATTAGAAAATGGAAAATGAAGGACACATTTTTTTCAATCTTTTTACTAAATGGATGAGATTTCTCAAAAATAATGAATCTCTTATAAATATTTATAAATTATTTTATGAAAATGTCCTCCATTTAAAGAGGACAATGGTTTCCCTTGTTTTTTTTTTCCTTTAAAGTAAATTTGGGTACTAGCAAAAGGGCAAAGAGGACAAAATGAAAAGGAAAAGGAGGAAAGGAAATAAAGAAAAAAAAAAAAACAGAAAAAGGAAAGGAGAAACAAAAGAATCTGTCCTGCATTGAAATTATCAACGGTGCGGGCCCACCATGGAGCAGTTTTTCATGTCTTTACGCAGGAGGTTTTCCCCCACTTTTTTTTCTCTCTCAGCAAGTTCAGCAATATTGCCAAGCGTCGGCGAAAACGTTCGAGTTCTTGGTCCACACAATCAACAACTCAACGTTCTGGACTTCTGTTTTCCGCAGATGGTGATGAAAGAAACTCTGTTCCATATACTACAACCATGCATTTATGTACAAGGAACAGATCAAGCTTCGAAATTTCGATGGGATCTAGGAAGAAGAGAATACCAAAACATTTGATCATGAAGATTATTAACCATCTTTTATTGGGGTTTCCATCGTTTGAAAAGTTTCAAATATCATATTAAGTGTGGGAATTGGTTTTCTTTTTTGTTGCCCTTATTTGGATAGTGAAAGTGTTTCATCTCATTTCATCATTATAATTTTTTAAAATTTTTATATAAAATATAATAAATAATTTAATTTTTTCAATTCTCAAAACAATAATAATATTAAAAAATAATATTATAATAATATTTTATTTAATTTTCATATCAATTTATCTCATCTCAATTCACTATCCAAACGGCACTCTAGAGGCGAGTCTTAGTTGAATTTAACTTAAGTAATCTTTAATAGTCACTAACCCGAGTCCTTCACTCAATAACCTTACACCTCAAGAACTTCTAAGAATAGAAAAATAACCTTTAATTTTTTTTATACACATTGAAATTCAATAGCCTAAAAGATAGTATTTGGATCCTGCTGAGAAAGCTACGGCGAGATATACTTTTCAGGCTTTTATATATATATATATATATATATATATTTATATATTAATTAGGAATAGGACTACGTAAATTGTATGGGAATTTTCATTCCCGTTGGCCCGTATAACAAGCACACAAGAAACTACTAGAGAAGTAAGTCAGAGAGTCTAACTAAGCCCAACGATCATCATCTAAAAGGAGTTAGTGGGCCTTAATTTGTAGAGTACGACACAGCAAAACTCACCCATGAAACAACCCACACGTGGGAAAAGTGGACGATAGGGGCAGAGGGGACTCGCCTGACTCGCCGCCCTAACACTTCCTCAATGACACCCTACTCTCGAAAACTGCATAGACAGGTGGCCGAGAAATATGATGAACCCTTGATCTTTTAACAACAGACATAGAGAGACTTAACAAGGAATGTTCACATAGTAAAGTGAGTTAGGGAGCCACATTGCATTAATGACATCACTCCCCAAACTTTATGTCGCATTAATGGCGCTGCCCCAGAAGCTACGCTGCATTAAATGATTCTAACTAAGCGAACAATTGAAGGGACATGAGCTCCCCGAAGTCAAGTACGAGTTGTCTCCACCCAGAAACATAATATAAAAGCTGAGCCCCAAGTACGAAGAACTCTATCTGATTCCTCAAAATTCATGCACAAACTACTAAGGAGATATACTGACTTTAGTATCGTAGACTCCCCGGCCTCTACCAAGGCCTCCCACTCTCCGTATTTTTTTAAGTGTGTAGGTGAAAGCCTTGAGGGCTGGTTTGGATTCAGAGATGGGATGCGATAGTTTTAGATGAAAAACGAAAGTTAAAAAAAAATATTGTTAGAATATTATTTTTTGATATTATTATTGTTTTGAAATTTAAAAAAAGTTGAATTGAGATTTGAAAAAGTTGAATTGTTTATTATATTTTGTGTGATAATTTGAAAAAATTATAATGATGAGATAAGTTGAGATGAAATACTTTCCAAATCCAAACGAGGCTTGAAAATCCGAGTTGCTAGAATTTGGTCCAGAAGCTTACTAAACTCGACATTAACATAAATTGTGATTTTTGCAATTGAATTGGCTGTGAGTTGTGAACAATTTTGTGATATTCATGTTTAATTGTGGTAAGAAAAGGTACATTACTATTTTTAAATCGACCGTAAGTAGGATTAGTCATTTTTAATGTCTACAAAGTGAGCAAAGATAGATAATATATCTTTCGACATTATAAAAATAGTGTGTGCACATATAAAAAATTGTCTTTGAATAGAGATAAATAAGATGAATAAAGATAAGGAACTAATTATTTTTTAAAAGTTCTAAAAAAAAAAAAACACATACACGAAATTTGCATATAATAAATTGGAAATTATCGAAACTAGCAAGTAGAGGAAAAAGAAAAGAAAAATTAAAGCTTTATCATGGATTCATGAGTGTGTTAGATAAGGGACGCGCTAATAAATATTATAATGAATAGATCCATGAATTCTCCATAATCATGACTAAAAAAATACGTACGGACCATTGTTTGTGCATTAACGATGATCACGATCATCAACTTGGAGAAGATCTCATCCACTCAAAATGGGAAAAGAATGCCGGTTGCTGGTTGTTGCTCATTAATTATAAGCTTTCAATTCATGTATTACATCAGATGCCAAAGAACATTCCAAACTTAATGGACATTCAACGACGAATACTGCCTTTCTGTATGCCTAAAGAAACTCCAAAAAATGAAAAACAACAAAAGAAAAAAGACAACAATAAAAAAAGGGAAAGAAAATTAGGAGGGACAGATCGAATGTTCAGTCGTATAATGCATGTGTACGTTATTGAGAAGGTAAATGTCTGGCATTGGCGCTGTAGAACTTGGAAATGAGATCCGGAAGTTCCATGTAATGAGCGGAGGGATTACTGGTCTTGAGCAGATGCACAAGGTATTGGAACACATCGATCTCACAGGCTATCCTCAGGGCTCCATCATAGGAATACCCGAACTCTTCCTCGGAGAGCCGAAGCAGGTTCTCAAATAGAGGGTGGTTGAGATAATTGGCTTCCAAATCAAACCTGCACACAATGTCTTTACCCACATTCACCCGAACGTGACCCTCTGGAACAGCATCTGCGTCCGAGTCTGATGCAAAGCTCTTTGCTCCGCAGCACAACAGTTTCTTCACAATATTGCCTCTACTCCTCATGTTTCTAATTCCCTTAAAGACAACAGTAGTACTTGGGCCTCTTGATCTTGTAGTTGTGTAGAGATAGTCGTCCTCTCGAATGGGAATTCCTTCTCCTGATCTTGCTTTGATCTCTGGCTTCTGTGATGTAGCTAGCTAGCTAGCTTCTTTTACTTTGCTTCAATATTCTTCTTATCTTTGCAAACGCAGGGTATTATATTATATGGAACGCGCACATCTGCATCTATGTATAGATAGAGAGAGAGAGAGAGACAGAGAGACACAGGCAATTAATGAAAACTGCGTGCATGGTGCGTGTTATGTAAACGCGGGGAGGAGTAAAGGGCCGCAATGGAGGTGGTGGAGCCGCGGAAGGTTGGCTAGCTAGCTGGCTGGCTGGCTGGCTTGGCCTTCGTGAGTAAGCCCCATGCATTAAGATAATTTGGTCTACTCTTTCCACAAGTAATCAGACATTCACTAAACTCGTCACACTGGTTAGTGCTCATTCCTGCCCCTCTAATTCCATATGCCATGCAATTGTACTTCCAACCAACCATATGCGTAGCATTTCATTGGCTAGTTTCATTCGTCCGTGTCGATTAAATAACGTTACATGCTTAATAAAAACTGTGAATTTACTTCGTGTAAGAAATAGAAATTAAGAGAATAATTTAGAGTTGAGAGCATTCACATTTGATGCACCAAAGTACCGAATTTCTTATAATTTGATATTTATTTTACGGTTTTGATCAAAATATTCTCTACATTTAAATTTTTATTTTAGGAAAAATATTTAGGGGATGAACAATGGTTCTCCAAATAGAGAAAGTTATTATTCACCCCCTAAACTATTTTTATCAATATTTTATTCTAATACATAAAATAATTTTTTCTTCCAATTATCTACATTTTCTCTCATACTCATATTTATTATAGTTTTAAATAATACTTTTGAAAATAATTTAATTAATTACGAAAATACAAAAAAATTAATTTTAAAAATATTATCATGTCCACAAAAAAATAATTTAAATTTTTATTTAAAATATTCACTAGAGTAATAGTTCAATGAAAGTGAGAAAAAAATAAAAAAAGAATAGGTAAATATTATTTTAACGGGATGCAGTAGGTTTTTGAAAGTTGATTAAAATTTAAGAAAAAATTTTAAGAAATATAATTTTTTAACTAAATTATAAAAAATATTATGGAGAATTAAATGTGAATGGAGAGGAAAAAGTAATAAAGAAATAATAGAGAAATATTATTTTAATGGAATGCAGTGGGTTTTTGAAAGATGAGTAAAATTTCAGAAATTTGTTTAAGAAATATAATTTTTAACTAAATTATAAAATTTTTTATAAAGAATTTGATGTGAATGCTCTAGAGGGGAAAAACCTATTTGTTAATAACTTAATAGTACTGTCTAGCTAGTTTGTCTAGGACTAACATGAGGCCGGACGAACTTTTTGAGTCGTGACACATAAGGTTTTACTCCTCAGATCAGAACCAAAGAGGAAGGAATGAAACAATCAACTTGATCAAGGATTAACCGAGCTGAAGGAGTGGAACAGAGCTGAATGCAAGCATGGTTGGCTGACAGCTGTACTCATTATTGGCATATGCATAAAGAAAACTGGATCCATGCTTCTTTAATAGTACTAATAAAAAAAAAAAGAAATAAAGAAAAGAAAAGGTATTTTCAGCGAAGAAATGGAAGGCGCGCAGGCACATGGTGTGAACTGATCACCTCAAGTCCAGAGTTGGTTAAGGATCGGAGAAGGAAGCTTGAGAGGGAAGGAAGTCAATGAGTAGAGCCAGCTAAAAACCGCGTGCAAACCCGGATGCATCAGATGCTCAATTATTGTTATTGTCGCCGCGCGCAGTACCCCCATAATATCCTCTCTTCATCTTCACCACTCAGCAGCAGTACTCAGCATGGCGGTGAGAACTATACATCTAGCGCATTTAATAATTATATAATATAGAAAAATACTTTAAACACACAAAAATGATATAAAAATAAACTTACAAATTGATATGATTTGATATAGTACTACGTCAGATTATAAAATTATTTTTATTATAAAATAGATCTACTAGATTATATGTCCTCCCAATGATACACAAAATACTATTTATAATACTTTTCACAACAGATAATGTAAAATGAGGATATTTTGTAAAATGATGTTATTTTTATATGATAATTTATAATAATATCCCTCATTTTAAAATATGATTATGAAATATATTGTGAAAAATATTACGTGTTTATTATTTTTCTATTATTATTACTTAAATCCACTAACTGTACGGCAAAAGTATAATTAGACATGCTTCTATTCATTTATATACTTAGATTTTTTTTTTGGTAGTCAAAATTAAAGGCCTCCTCACCTCCAAAAGTCTTCATCCATATTGGTGATGCATGTGACGCTATGTCCTTTCTTTATTCCTATCTTTCTTATTTATATATATATATATATATATATATATATATAAAAGGGGGGTTTATTATTTACGTTGCAATCATTTGTTTGAACTTTAGAAATCTCAAATTTTTTGTTGATGTTTTCGTGGGAACGGATTATTATCCTAATATGAACACACGTACATGAGTTTGTTGATCGGACTTATATATCTCGTTCTTGTCATGTGTTTTTTAGTCAGGATAATAATATTTTTGAAAATATAAAGTCATGGATAGGGAGGCGGCCGGAGATCTCCAATAATTTAGTCAAATGATTCCCACTTTTTTTTTTTTTAAGAAAATAATAATTATGGAAATAAGTCCTTGGAGTCTAATTACAGTCTAGTGATCTTGTGTCCAATGGATCCAAAATCTTAGAGAATTGAAAGGCCATCGTGGGTTAGCGGTTGCAATAGTTGTCTTAGAAGCGGGTTGATTAATTGAGCAACGGCTAATGTTGTGTCAATTGAGAACATGGCAAACAACAACTAGAGTATGTTGCGTTTCAGTGGTTGATCATGTAGTTTTGTGATATTATGAGACGAGTTCATTTTTTAGTTCTCAAGAGATGGGTAGAATTAGACTTGTTAGTAGTGTTCAAGCTATGCATGCATCCCATGCAATCTGTTAATGCCTTAATTTGCACAACAGATCGAAAATGAGTAAAGAATCATTCCCGATCCACGAGATGATTCGGGCTTCGATATGGTACTTATCGCGTCTTTGCATTTATAACATAAATAATAAATAAGCGAATAAAAATAAATAAAGAGAGACACATAGATTTACGTGGTTCGACATAATGCCTATGTCCACGAGTTGTTTGGGGGTAAAATCCATTATAATGGATGATTTTATAATCTCTCATGGCCTCACACATCTCACAATACAATAGAGTAATTTGGGGAAGATATTTTGGAGTCGCTGTGTGATGGAGTTTGGGTGTATGGAGTTTCTGTGTAGAGAGCTTGTTGAGAGTTCATTCTTTTTGTGGGAGATCCCCTCATATATATAGAGGTCAAACTTGCTTTGTGAAGTCTTTTTCTGTTAGAAGTCTGAGTCCTCTTCCTTTTAGTTGTCTGAGTCATTTCTCTGTAAAAAGTCTGAATCTCTTTCCTTTTAAGAGTTTGTGTGTCTTTTCTCTTAGGAGTCTGAGTCAGCTTAACCTATCATTTCATGGCTTTATCTCTTAACTTGATTTTTGGCTTTATCTCGAGACTAAATTATAGGCTGCTGATTTGATCCATACACAATCCATTCAAACCACGGTGCACAGCTTGTAGCTAATGCAAACGATTCCAAGCAACACACACAATAGCATCTAACGGCAGCTCATGCAAATTTCATGCAACGTACGCAACAACATCAAGAGCCTTCCAGAATACTCTCAACAAACCATTCGTTGTAACAAACGTATATTTGCTAGCTGTAAAATTGTCCTGACATTAGAGAATATTCTTTTATTCTATGTATATAAATTGAGAGGCTCTGCCTCATTGCATTGTAATGGAAACATATAATACAAAATAAGCATTGATTTCGACATAGTATCAGAGCATACCTATGACTCATCGTCCATCTTTTTCCCCTGCCATACGACACCATGTCTGATTCCTCCGCCACCCTCTCTTGTCTTCCCCCTCCTCCATTCCTTCTCTACCCTTACCTAACTTTCTCATATTCTCTCAGTGAAACTTACTCCCGAAAACTATCTACTGTGGAAAGTCCAACTTGTACCCTACCTGCGAGGCCAACGTCTCTTCAAATATGTTGATGGTTCTTGCCCAACTCCACCTGACTAACTACCTGATACCTCACCCAATCCAAAATACGAAATCTGGGTCTAGCAAGACCAGTTTAGACCAGTTGGTCATGTCGGCGTTGGTATCCTCTCGTTCCAAATCCATCATAACTTAGGTAGTGGGTTGTGCTTCTGCTTGTGATGTTTGGCTATTATTAGAATCTACTTATGTCTATTCCTCTCAAGCCCGTCTAATTCAAACCCAACTTCAGCTTGCCTTACTTAAGAAAGGTTCCGATTCCATATCCATCTACTTTAAAAAAGCCAAAACTCTCGTCGACACCATGGCCACCGTTGGACATCATCTGCCCTCCACTGAGTTTGTGCCTTATCTTTTGGCTAGCCTTGGTGTCATATGTAACCACACGACTCGATGCCATCTCTACTGAGACACTTCTGGGTCATCTTCTTGCTCATAAAGCTCAACTACAACATCACGTTGCTACTGCCTCTGTTTTCTCTTCACCTAAAATCTCAGCCAATTTTTCCACTTGCTCTCTTTCTTTTACTAGTGGTCAGTCGTGGTCGTGCAGTACATGGTCGTCAAAACTATGGCCGAAATTGAGGAGCTCGTTCCAGCACCCGTGGCTGTGGCTCTTCTGGTTTTACAGGTACATCTTCTACTAGTTCATCTTCTTCCTTACCTAACTCTAGACCAGTTTGCCAAGTTTGTAACAGGGTTGGCCATACGGCCCTTACTTGTATCTACCGTTTCAACCAAGCCTATACATCTATAGCTCCTGCCTCAGCCCATTACAGTGCCTCCAACTATACATCAAATCCTGACTCATCAGCGACGAATCACGTTACGAGTGAGCTTGCCAATCTGAACCTCCAGTCTGCAAAATACCATGGTCATGATCACCTTCGTGTTGGCGATGGCTCCTCTATCCCAATCTCACACTTTGGTTCAGCTCTCTTCCCTTCTTTTTCATCTCAATTTCTTTTCTCTGATCGTTTCTGTGTAAAGGACTGCACCACGGGGAATCTACTGCACCAACGGACAACAATAGCTAATGGACTTTATGCCTTCTCACCACAGTCCTCTCAGGCTCATTCCAACTCACTTTCTTATGTCCCACTATGGCACTCATGCCTTGGCCACCCTTCCCTCAAGATTGTTCGTTTTGTCCTTGTTAAGCATGGTCTTCCTTTTGATGAAATGTCATCTATGAATTTTTGTAAGGCCTGTGCTATGGCAAAGCATCATCGCATACCAGCTTATGCTAGAACCATTAAGTCTATTGCACCTTTTAATTGTGTTTTTAGTGATTTATAGGGTCATTCACCTCATATTTCAGTTGAGGGTTTTCGGTTTTATATATCATTTGTAGATGATTACTCTAGACATACATGGTTGTTTCCCATGCAACACAAGTCTCAAGCATTATCTATCTTTATTAAATTTAAGGCTTATCAACGTTGAATTGCAGTTTAACACCAAAATTAAGCAACTTCAAACCGACTGGGGAGGGGAATTCAAATCTTTCTCTGAAATCCTTTCTACCTCTGGCATTATTCACCTAAAATGGCATAGTGGAACGTAAGCATAGGCATATTGTAGACTCAGATTTGGCCTTACTTGCACATGCTTCTGTTCTATTAACTTTTTGGCCCCATGCTTTTCAACATGTCATACGTTTAATAAACATGCTTCCATCTTCTTCTCTTAATAACTCATCTCTATTTCTTCTTCTTCATAAAACTGATCCTGATTTTAACTCTTTACGCATGTTTGGATCAGCTTGTTGGTCTCTAGCGCATCCATTCAATCATCATAAATTCGATTATAGGGCCCTTCAGTGTGTTTATTTTGGTTTAAGCCCAGCCCATCGCAGATCCATGTGTTACCACGTTCTATCAAAACGTTTCTATATATCAAAAGACATTAAATATGATGAAGCCCATTTTCCTTTTGCAAACATCTCCAAGCCCAAGTTTTTTTCTCTCCCACTTTTTAACTCTGCTCCAAGCCGAGCTTAACAAGCCCAGTCCATTCTAGGCCCAATCCCCACTTCATCTTCTTCACCAAACCTTCCTTCATCTCAGTCCATGCAACCTGGTATTCTACAACAACCATGTTCAATGGCTACACGCTCGCATGGTGCTTCCACTCGCCCTCGTTAGTTTACTAACGACACCATTCAGTGGCACCTCCATGTGCTCATTTATCCCTTGCTTCCAAAATTTTCGAAACACCCTCTTGTTTCTCTATTGCCCAGAAATATCCAGAGTGGAGAGAAGCCATATCTAAAGAGTTCAATGCACTCTTAGCCAATGATGTGTGGACCCTTGTGCTTACCTTTGAAGCTCCTAATGTTGTGTCATGTAAATGGGTCTTTCGAACAAAGCATATTGCCGACGACACCATTGAACGACAGAAAGCCATTTTGGTGGCCAAGGGATTTCTTCAACAGTCTGGTCTTGACTATGATCAGACCATTAGTTCCGTTGTAAAAGGAACAACAATTCGACTTCTTTTTGTTGTGACCAAAGGTTGGCCCATTCAACAATATGACGTGCAAAATGCTTTTCTCCATGGTCCTTTGTCTAAGATAGTTTTCATGACACAACCATTGGGCTTTGCTCATCCTCAGTACTCCACGCACCTGTGAAAGCTTCGCAAGGCCATTTACGGCCTTAAGCAATCTCCAAGGGCTTGGTATTCTCACTTGAGTAAGAAGCTCATTGATTTCGGTTTTAACATTTCCTTTGATGATTCCTCTCTGTTTGTCTACATTGATTATGATGATGCCATTTATATATTAGTCTATGTAAATGATTTGCTTGTCACGGGTTCAACGTGGCCATTATCAGTAATCTTCTTCAAGCTTTACGTCTAGAATTTCCTATTACAAACCTCGGCAAGCTACACTTTTTCTTAGGTATTGAAGCAAACTACACAAGTGATGGACTCCTTCTCACGCAAAGAAAGTACATTGCTGATTTACTTAATTGAACCAACATGGCTTTAGCTAAGCCTATCAAGACACTAATGGCAACATTAGAGAAGCTAAGTCTCCACATTGGAAATCTGTTTGAAGATCCCTCATTGTACTGTCGGCTCCCTCCAATACATAGCATTCACAAGACCTGATTTGGCCTTTGCTGTGAGTAAGGTCTGCTAGTACACGCATGCTCCTAGAGTTTCACACTAGCAGGCAGTAAAAAGGATCCTCATATATCTAGAGCATACCTCTCAACTTTGCCACTGCATAAATCATACGGGTTCAACATCTGTGTCAGGACCTTGGAATTAATCTTACTATGCTCCAACTCTATTTTGTGACAATTTGGGAGTAACGTATTTGTCTTCTAACCCTGTTTTCCATGCACGAACAAAGCATGTGGAAATAGATTTCCACTTTGTGTGAGACAAGGTTCTCAACAAGTCACTGTCTATGGCTTTTATTTCAAGAAAAGAACAGCTTGCGGATATTCTAACCAAACTGTTGTCTGTTGCAAGGTTCCAGTTACTCTGCTCCAGTCTTTGCTTACATTCACTGCCGTTTGACTTGAAGGGGCATGTTCAAGCAATGCATGCATCCCATGCAATCCATGCAAACCACGGTGCACAGCTTGTAGCTAATGCAAACGATTCCAAGCAACACACACAACAACATCCAACGACAGCTCATGCAGATTCCATGCAACGTACGCAATAGCACCAAGAGCCTTCCAGAATACTCTCAACAAACCATCCGTTGTAACAAATGCATATTTGCTAGTTGTAAAATTGTCCTGACATTAGAGAATATTCTTTTATTCTGTGTATATATATTGAGAGGCTCTGTCTCATTGCATTGTAATGAAAACATATAATACAAAAGGAGCACTGATTTCAGCAGTTAGACATTAGACAACATGACCTCGAGCTCGCAGCTTTTTGTATCAACATGTGTAATGCGTGTGACATGCATGATCTTAACGGGAGAGGAATGATCGCGGCTCAATTTGGATAAATTGAGATTGGAGAATCAAAAGATGCAATGTATGTCGATGTTATGGGTGCAGAGACATAACAGCGTGTGTGATTCAGGTGCTACCTAGACAATATGTGTAAAACGTGCACTCCTATCCTTTTTTTACACTACTCACCATGATTTATAGATTGATGGCCTATGTTTGAAACCAAGAAGGAATGATAACTGACAACAAATGTAAATGAGGAAGTTAGCATTTGCTCGTGCAATGCTGGACCTTGCAATGTGTGACATCAATTGCACCTATTGACAATTGTATATTTTAAATGATCTTTTATTTAAATGTGTCACACCAATCAATGTTTAAATTTTGAAATAAATATCCATATTTCGAGCCAAATAATTATATTTAGAAAAAAAGTTATTTTTTTAAAAAAAGAAAATTGATTTAACAAAAAGACTGCTGTTGTTATTTAAGTTTTTTTTTCTCTCTTTATTTTCATTGGTTGCTTTGGATCTTGTCTGGGTTAGAAACAAGGTCCGAAGCCCATTTCAATAACAAGGCTTGATTTCGTTTGAGGCCGCGAAAGGTAGAGAACTGAGGGCGTTGGGGTTTTGTCGCTATTCAAAGGTGGTCTCAACTCTCAAGCCCGATGAAACAGCCTAGTACAATCCGGCCCCAATTGTTCATCACAGTTTCCTTTCGTCTTTTCGTGTGAAATTACTCCCGTAATCGGTAGAAGAAGAGGCGCGAGGAATACAGTAGCAGTTGGAGTTGGAGTTGGAGTACTGGCATGCTTAGAGTTGGGCAAAGAAACAAGCAGTTGGTGTGGGGAGGCGGTCTTTAATTCGAACTTCCAGGAGAAAATGGAGCAAAAGGGGGGAGATGAAGAAATGGATTCGCTGTTCGAGGGAATGGTCCTCTTTAACCCTTCCCAATTGGCTGCAGACCAACGAGAAGAGGAAGAAAAGGATGATGAAGAAGAAGAAGACCATGACGATCACGGTCCTCCGGTTCCGCTTGATGCTCAAAGTACAGCATCGACCTCATCTTCATCACATACATATTCATATTCGTCATCTCAACCCCTCGACGAAAACCTCTTCTCTGACCTCACCATCGTCACTCCGCCAGAGACCCAATCTCAATCTCAGCCCCCTTCCTCTGCTAACGATACCGATCCTACTCCAATTTCGATGGAGACGTCCACGACACCGGTAACCCCTACCATCTCCCGGCAGATTTCCAGAAAGAAAAAGCGAGCTAGTTTGAGAATCGGATACGGTAGAGATGCCACTTTTTCTTCAATTCCCGATGCTGTTAGTGATCAAATTCATACTCCTAATAGATCCGATGCCAATGCTCTGGTCTCTGAGGATGAAAAAACAATAGAACATGATGATCAAATTCTGCAAGGACAACAAGAGCAAGAAGAGCAACAAGAAGAAGAAGAAGCCGTTGTTGTTGACAAGGAAAAGGAGAGTCCTTCCCCGGAGTTAGATTTCGAGCATATTAATGCCCAAATCTCGGAGAAGCTAAACCGTGCTCGAGAATTGGTGGCTTCTATATCCGCTGCTAGAAAGGACTCCATTAGGAGGAGAAGAAAAGCTGCTGAGGATGTAAATCTAGCATCTATCAAGCACAGGGACCTGGAGAAGGACTTGGAAGAAGCCTGTGAGGCCGAAGACTTTGAGAAGGCAGAGCGAGTTAGCGAGAGCCTTGCCTCTGCTGAGAAGGAGAAGCAGGCTTTTCTTATTGCCTTGAGAGATGCAGAAGCCGAGGCCGATGCTATTGATTCCGAGATGCACGCGGCTCTCGAAGCCCAGATCGCTGCTGAGGAACAAGGCATCTCGCTTCTCGACCGTTTCGCAAAGGTCGGTCCCCATTGCTTCTCCGTCTTTTAAGAATATAAGATTACGGTTTTATAGAATTCTACTACTCTTGCGCAGAATATGAGTCCCCATAGCAATTAAAATTACTGAGCAAACAATCTATTTACATCACAAACGATTTTAGTTTAACTTAGTATCAGTTTTCACCAGTGTCCCAATATCCATTTGTAACATCTGGCCATTATTTTTACGAGGTAGCTTAATAAAGTACCAAATCCTTATTCTTCAAAACCTTATTTGTGTCAGAATATAATTTTCCTGACGGTAATAGGCTCTTCCTCGCAGGATGCTGCAAATAATGCAGATTTAGTCTTGCAGACAGCACATTCATCATCTTCAGAAGAAACGGACAAATGGTTTTCATCAACTGAAGCCTTGGAAGTTAAGAAGATGGAGTTAGAAATTGAATCACATTTAATAGATGAAGCTCGACAAGTATTGACTAATTCCATTGAGCATTCAATTGAAGATGACAAGAGGGAGAAAGAACTTCTTTTTAGAAAAAAGGACATCCTCACAGACGAACTGGAAAAACTACTTGAATTGGTGAAACAAAAGGAAAAGGAGATTGCAGAAAATGATTCTAGCATCCAAGCAGTTGAGAAAAAGATTGCTGACGTGTTCTCTGGTTTTCAGGAGATGCAATCAAACGTTGATACAAAGTATGATAAGTTGCGGTCTAGTCTTTCTCAGATGATCTTGGAAATTGAAGCTCTATCAGTGAAAAAGAAGGAAATTGATGAGTTCTTTACTCAGGAAGAGGAAAAGAGTGCAAAGCTGAGGGAATTTGTAAGGGTTTCCACAGAGGAAGCAAATGCGTACCGGGAAGTTGTTGGGCTGAGAAAAATTCTGATGGAGTCCATTTTGAAGGCCCAGGAAGATAAACTGAGGCTTGTAAAGACTGAGGAGAAGCTTTCTGAGAATGTCCAAGTGCTCCAAAAGGACATTTCTGATGCAAGAGCTTCCCTGCAGGTAAATTTTTCTGGCCAACTTTCTAATATTAGATCTCTTAATTTATTTTATTCTGGCTATCAGTACCCTAAGAAGATGTGGTTTCCCATTATAATATCTGCAGCCATACTTCGCACCTTAAGAAACCTAGAGTTAATGAGTCTTTATAGATCTGAAGTATTTTGAGAACTTAGATAACTAACGTGTGAAACGCCAGAAGCTAATAACTATTAGTTTGGAAAATGGCTTTTGCTAGAGTATTGAGACACACCAGCAAATGGTCCTTTGTAGGAGATCAGATCCCTAACAATCATTGTTCTGTCTTTTCTCAAGGACTTTCCCGGTATTTGTAGAAACTGAGAATGTTAAGCAAGGAAATCATCGAGGGGATAAACCGTTTCTCTATGTCATCATTAAAGCTATAGACAACATTCACCGCCTTCACATGGCAATTCCTATGCTGTAAGAAGAGTAGACTGTCTAATGTCCACCATGGTGTTGCTCTTTTGGTGAAGAAGCATTGTTTCATCTCTTCAACGTTGTGATAAATTGATAATTTAAGTCATGATAAAAAAACTTGGCCCAGATAATTATTGCATTTTGTTTCATTAGTGTTTGTTTTCCTTTATATACATGCTTTCTTTCTTTTTTTATTTTGTCATCTTGGTTTCGTTTGGCTGGAGATGGTGTTGTGCATGTGCATTCATCAGAAGGCATAAGTATCAATGTTCATACTCAATTATCAGCTTTGTGGTATATGAACATGTGCCAATCCACTTAATCCTCACTGTTTCTCTCAACCCCCGCCCCCACCCCCCCCTTTTTCATCCTTTTAGGACATCATTTGTTGAATGGATCTTTTGCTATGTGTTTAGGAACTATCTTCTAGAAAGTCAAACATCCAGCAAGATATAGAGTCCTTCAAGCAGCGAATTCTATTTATAGAAAAAAGAGTCCCAGAGCTGGAAGCAGAAAAGAAAGTTGCTGCTGCTGCGAGAAATTTTAAGGAAGCTGCAAGAATAGCTGCCGAGGCAAAGTCATCTAGTGTTGAAAAGGAAGGCTTACAGATTGACATGGAAAGTGCTGTCTTGGGGCTTAAGAAGCTGGAGGAAGAGATTACAGACACTGTTAACAGGTTGCAGGCGACAGAGAGCCTGATCTTATCCAAGGAAAAAGAGGTAGCAATGGCTAGATTCCATAGATTGCTTTTAATAGCTGGTGCTGCAACAGCTGAAAGAGCCGCTGCTCTAGAGTTGGGCGACCTTGAAGAAGCTAACCTTCTACTTGCTGAGGCTGAAACAGCAGACTCTGAAGCTAAAAAGCTTCAACCAATCTACAATTTCAAGGTGGAAGAGTTTGAAAATTTACCAAGCCATTTCATATCCATGGAACTTGTATCTAAACTTGGGAGAAAGCAGCTAGCAGAACTGGCAGCTGCTGTTTCTCCTTCGGTACAATGACGATTTGTGAGGAAATAGTTAGATGTCTTGGTGATAGTCAATGGAAAGAGTTATTGATTTATAAAGATAATCCAAATTTTGGAAATTACGAGAAGCTGAAACTACAAGCGCAGCTGTGGATGGTTGTCTCCTTTGTGTTGCAGGCGATATGTCCAATATTCCTTGGATGCCCTTGAGACTTGACATATTGTGGATTGATACAATTTTGATGACTACAGGTTTGGGATCTAGATCCTCTATCTATTGTCATCTTTATTTTTGAAATGATTTTCTCTGCTATCTTTATTTATGTTCGAGTACTTTCTGCAATTTATTGTGTAATTTCATAACAAAGTTTTGCAATATGAAAAATTTAATTTGTTTATTTGGTGAATGAGATTGGGTAATTAGACAAGTCTATCTCTTATTTCATTACTGTCAACTTGCACTACTTTTCTTTTATCAGTTTTGGCAAAGTGCTTTCACGTCTCCGGCTACATCTCACCTTAATACGCGGCTGAACTTCAAGGTGCTTGCATATGTTGTTTTCAAATTCATCAGTATCAGAACCTACTTCTTTTTTTGAGATTAAAACCAGAACTTATCGTCTTGCAATTGATTGTCCTTTTGATCCCAATGATTTGCATTCTTTAGAACACAACCTTAGCAATCCCTTTAAAATTCTTTCAAGCTGACGGGATTAGTAGATGGAATCCAGACGGTTATCAGTCGCCCCTTAATAAGCCAAACCGAGCAGAACCAACAAGAAGATTTGGTCGAATATTATTAGGTTGATTGGTGGGGACAAAATCCCCATTCTGTCACCCACCAGCCACTGTCACAGATTTGCACTGATAATACACGTCAAACCGCCAGTCTACACAAAATTCTCCAACCTGCAATCCAAAATGTCACACTTATCTTAAAATATGGACTCTGATATCGTGGGGAATGGTGATCTTTGATTGATCATTATATGTTTTTTTCCTTAGACGTTAATTTTATGAAGTCTTTTTTTCTCTCTCTCTCTCTTCGTTTCTTTTGGAGGTGAGATAGTGTAAGACTGACTCTTGAGGGCAACTCTTCCCTCTCTTCAAAGAAAAAGGAAAGGAAAGAAAAAGAAGAGGGCAACTCTTGCCAATTCCATCCCGCCTTTTGGTCAGTATTCAACCTGTTCGGTCTCAATCTTGCATAACCCTCTAGTTGTTTGTTTCCTATTCACTGGTATTTGTTCGTTGTAGCTTAAAAAGTGGGGTGAAAAAACTTCTCAGGTTTAGAATCTGGATTTGAATGCAAACCCTCCTCCTCAACAAAATACATAGCTGGATTTCTACTCGAATTCTACCTTATCTGCACCGAATCCTAGCTTTTATGGTGTTTGAAATATAGGTGGTCCAAAAGCCTGACCACTGAAAGTTATGTGACGCCACCCTAGGTCCCGACACATGATCTTTCCTTCTTCCTTGTTTTGGTGGGGGGTGGATTTCGAGGCTCGCGATCAGGTCTGCATGGAAGAAAAGAGTCTGGCAACATGTGGCGAATTATATTCAAAGAAGATGATCATATGAGATTTCAATTGGACACAAATGGAACTTTTTGGGTCTTTTTTATACACTGTTCGGGCCATAAAATAGCTACATTTAGTGGCAACGGTAACATAAAAGAGCAAATTAAAGCCTCACCATTTAGTTCTGTCCCATAAGTTTGTCTGCCTCAGTAGTTACAACTTACATGCAGCAGGACACGGCCACTCTTATTGCGAATCAGTGAGAGAGAGAGAGAGAGAGAGACCCGAGACAATAAATAAATAATATACAGCAGAGGTAGTGTGAATTACCGCACCTCCTCCTCCTCTTCCCGTATAAATCAAACCAACAATAAAGAATGAAAGGAGCACTGTAGTAGCTGTTCCCAACAGTCAACCACAACCCACAAAGCTTACAAACAGCACCAAGCCTCATCTTTGATCCTGTCGGAATTTCCATCCTACCAAAGAGAAAAGGGAGGAGTTGAAACGAGGTATCCACGCCCATACACCCAATTCATCTACAGCTCGCAGACTCCATCACACCAAACACATCTCTCGGTTTTATCATCAATCCAGCCATAAATTATCTAGCAAGCTATCGCCGACGCTGCTGCTAGTTACAGTCCAATCCACATTCCTCTAGAAGAGGACCATTCGACTTGGCCAAGAAAGGATCGATACGAACCCACAAGAGGGAGAAGATGGAAGCAAGCAAAATTGACCAGACAATAATAATCGTGGGAGTCCTGTTCTGTCTACCCAGCAGACCCTTGAGGAAAGGATAGAGGTGAACAATCACCCAGAAGGCAAAGAATAGCTTACCAAACAGAGGCCCCCAAGACTCATACCCATTATTTATTGCATTGGAGACTCCTGCAACCACACCGATGATGTTTATTATTAGCAATGTTGTTGGTGGTATCAGCAAAGTGGTCCACTTAAATGCGTACAGCTCTGAGAACGCTTCATCGTCCCCTGCTTTTGATGTCACGGTGAAGTTTGTATCCACACCAGCTAAAACCTTTAAAAGCCCCTGGAACACTGCAAATAAATGTGATGAAACTCCTCCAATCACCCAAAACTGCTCGTTTCTCCACCACTCATCAATGCCAACTCCACTCCATCTCATTTCCAGTATACCCGTCGCAAAGATGCAAATGAAAAGAGACAGAAACCACAAGCTAGCAACGTTGCTGAGCTGCAATATGAACACAAAACTAATCAATTTATTGCATATATTTCTTAAGTTAGGTTTTGTAACATCACAATCAAAGCAATCCTTCGTCTCAACAACCAAGCATATTTAATTCATACCTCAGGAGTGATGAATTTTCCTGTGAGCAAGCACACAGCAGGTAGCGTACAATATGCAAGAAGGGGAATCGAAGTCCATGGATATACAGTAGCATTTATATAAGACAAGCGCTCTAACCACTTCAGACCTCCTCCATATCCATACCAGAGAGGACAGTGCTGGCTCAAAAATATTTCAACCGAACCAAGGGCCCATCGAAGGACTTGATGCAGACGATCAGAGAGATTAATGGGAGCTGATCCTTTAAATGCAGGCCTGTCAGGGATGCAATAAATTGATCTCCATCCATGGCAATGCATTTTAAAACCTGTCAATATATCTTCTGTAACTGAACCGTAGATCCAGCCAACCTGGGTTGCAAGAAAATCTCGGATGAGACAAATTCAAAGACCAAAAGGATAATGTCAAGTGAAGATGTGAGCACGAGTCCAAACTTTGCTGTTACCTCTTTTCCCCATTCGGTTTTATCTTCATAGCCACAGCTAATGACATGGATGGCTTCTTTAAGCAGAGATGCTGGGCTAGCACTTTTCAGTGTCCCGCCGTCCTCTAGCAGAGTAGATGCAACAAACACAGAAGATTGTCCAAACTTCTTTTCCAACTTCTGCCCAGATATCAGAGTGAAATTTTCACCTTCAACTCCTGCATACAAGTTCTTCCAAGTTAATTTTAATTTTTATTTTTATAAGTAGTTCTTCCAAGTTAAATGACAAGACAATTGAGCCTATGGGACAATAACACGGTAATAAATCTCTGGAGAACCTTTTTTGATAGGAGCAGTTAACATGGCCAGCAAAACCCACTACTTGGGTAAATGATACAGAAAGTTTCAGTAAACCTTCTCAATCTGACCCCAGCACTAAAAGAAACACGCCCTCGTACATTTAACTTCTCCCTTACAACCATCCAAAGACCTTAATTTTCTGAAAGTCCACGTATGGAAAAGACAAAGGATTGTCCTTTACTTTGCATGTTAGAATCAGGTGAAGCATTTTGCTAGAGCTTAAGCTACACCAACTGGTAATGTTCTGTACCAGGGCTAAAACTATACTATGTAGTAGGCACTGGGTGACAAAAAGGAGAACTCGTTTTAAAAAGCTAAGTTACCTTCAATCCCCTCTTCAATACCCTCCAAAGCACGCACAGGTGCTCCCATGCTAGAGTTTTTCTTCTTCATCTCAGATTTAGGTTTGTTAGTCTTTTTCTTCTTCCTTGTCCCAGAACAAAAGCAGCCACAACAGCACCACTTTGGCAAACAGTTGCAAGTCCTTGTTGGTGGTTTCTTTGCTTTAGGAGCATCAAAACCATAGAACGCCTGCCTTCTGAAGACACATCCAGTCCCAACATATATAGGTCCTTGGATGCCATCCAAACCTTTCATGTTAATCTGGAATTGAAGAGTTGTGTATTAGATTTTGCACAAGAAGATGAACAAGAATGCAGTGCATGCTTACATGTTAGACTGCAGAAGAAATAGAATCAGTATGAATGCGTACAGAAGTGCATGCTTACATCAAAGAATACAGTGTTCCGATTAGCATATCGATCATGCCTGTCAATACCATCAAACCTCTGTGGGAACTGCACATAGCACACCCTCTTTCCAAGCAAGGGATCCATCATGAAACACATTGCCTCTCTAAGAGCCTTGCTATTATTGATGTAGTGATCACAATCCAAGTTCAACAGATAAGGAGCATTTGTTAGCACAGCAGAGACTCTGACCTGTTTGACAAACATCTAGATCAGTTTGTGAACACATAAGGTATGGACCAGAAGGTGCATGAAGTTGAGAAAAGGCTTCTTTCAGATTACATACCAAAGCATTCATTGCTCCGGCCTTTTTGTGGTGATTAAACCCAGGTCTTTTTTCCCTAGAGACATACACCAGGCGTGGCAATTCATTTCCGTCTGTGTCATGCCCTCCACTTTGACCAAGAAAAACCTATAAAGGATTGCAAAACATGTTTTTATGCCAGAATTGCTCATAACGAGAATTCTACAAAAAGAAAAGTAAAGTTCATGTACCTGAATCATCCCTGGATGATCTCGGACATTATTTCCAGGCCACAGAGTCCCATCTTGCATTGTCCACCCTTCTTCTGGGACCTTTTGGGCCTTGGCTACCAAAGCATTGATTCGAACTTTAAACTCTTCATACTCTCTCTGCAATGTGAATGAGTAAAAGATTAAGCATATGCTTGGCAAGGAGTACCATTTATCACTAAACACGTCACAGCTATTACCTTCATTGCTCTCCGATCCTTTACAAATGATGGGAGCACTTTATCTTTAAGGTAATCCATCTTTTGAGCAAAATAAAATTCAGGGGCCCGGGGCTCAATGCTGAACTTCTTACAGAAAGGGACCCACTTCTTTGCAAACTCAGATGTTTCTGAAAGTGCCTCAAATGTCAGCATAGCAGCACCATCATCAGAAACATAACACGAGATCTTGTCAATAGGGTAATCCACTGCAAGGATGGAAAGAACCGTGTTTGCTGTCACCAGAGGAGGCTCTTTTAATGGATCAACAGTACTCACAAATATGTCAACTGGACAAAGTTGAGAAGGTTGGCCTTCCTTCTCATACCTGACAAACAGGGAGAGACATAGGGGATGTAAATAGTGCCAAACTTTGACAATAATCGAGTTGAAAGTGGTCAGTTTTCTTACCTAAGGGACAACCTGTCGAGATAAGTTTCCCTGTCAATAGGGAGCCACTTGGGGAATTGATCAAGAATCCATGACAGCGCAAACCAGATCTCACAAATTACAGACACAAGCCACAACGGATATGCATCATTAACAGGATGCATGACTCGATAATGGAAGAAGAATCCAAGAACCACAAGTCGGATTATGATGATCATCCGGTAAGGGTTGATTTGACTTGATGGAATAGGCAACTTTCTAGACAACGGTTGTCTTGCCTCGTCCATGCTGATCCATGCGCAAAAAATCATTAACTTCCCACGATTAGCAATGACTGGGGTGTTTGCAATTTGAAATTTTTAATTACTCAAAGGGTAGTGCAAGTTCGAGCGGACTAACAGTAATGCAGTCACTTTAACCATCAGAATTCAATTTTGAAAGCATCAGAATTTTAGCTCAAGGCTTACTTATCAAAGAAAAAAGAATTTTAGCTCAAGGCTTAGCCGCTTAGAGCTTTACAGAACTTGTATCCCAATTGATTATATCAGAAAATGTGAGAAGCAAATTTCACTCAATTGGATCAGAAAGAAGCAAAGTTTCAAGGGGCACGTACAGTGGTAGATCTGGGCCATCCCCGTCAGGGTCCCAACCTTTTCCGGAATTTTCATTCCTCATCATCTGCAGCTTGTCTTGTTTTTGCTTCCAGCTCTCCATCCTTTCCTTCCAAGCAACACTGCCATAGCCATAAGCAGCCAAGTCTTTGGAAGGATCCATGGACCTGGGTTGCACTGCCAATTGGGAAGAGAATTTATGGTGAATCTTCCAAATTTCGCATTAATGGAAACAAAAACAATCTGAGAGGGGATACATGTGAGTGGAATTGGCAGTGACGGGAGCATTAGAATAAAGGTGAAAGGGGTATGTGACAGTAAAGCTAATTGGGAATTACCAGGAAGAGCAGGATCTGAGAAAGGAAGAGGATGAATCCGTTTGCCTCCACCAGCACCCCCCGGGAATGAAGGGACCAAAGCATGTTGTTCAGGAGGAATATCATCAACCTGCACCGACAACTCTATGAGCATTAGAGCGATAAACGAAGAGGGCCGTGAAGAGATGTCGGAATAGTA
Organism: Juglans regia; assembly: GCF_001411555.2. Classification (NCBI taxonomy): domain Eukaryota; kingdom Viridiplantae; phylum Streptophyta; class Magnoliopsida; order Fagales; family Juglandaceae; genus Juglans; species Juglans regia. The sequence continues at coordinate 26,887,427 of NC_049911.1, forward strand.
ATGGGGGTACCATTTGACCGTTAGTGAGGAGAGGAACTTGGGGTGTAGAATGAAGATCATGCGGGAGATCGGAATCGGAGGCACGGCCATAGTGAAGCATTGCATCGGAGAAAAGAGCACGGTGCATGTCCTGTTTATTCCTCGCATCAAAATTGAATTCATTCTCCAAGTCATCGATATCATCTTCCTCTTCGTCGCCCTCGACTCTAGCACACCCTGTAATGAATTTCTTCCCATCAAAACTTTTTTTATTTTATACGATTACTTAAAAACAAAAAGTAAGAATTTTCGAGAGAGAGAGAGAGAGAAGAACCCTTGAGACGCTTGAATCTGGTTTTGCACTGAGGGCAGACTTGGTTTCCTTCTCTGCGCTCATACTCGTAGCAAGTTCTGCAGATGGGAAAGGCACACTCGTTGCAGGCCACGAACAGCTCTCCGTCCACAGTCAGGCCTACGTCGTCTCCGCATATCTGGCATATTTGTCCACTCAATTGCTGCAATGGCCTCGGCTGCACCACCACAAAAAGAGAGAATTATAAATATATATTTCCATCTCAAGTCTCCATCATCTTGCTTTCCCTTGCAAAAGTGTCGGCAACGTGTTTTGCTTACGCCCAAAACAAGAAGTCGACGAAAACGAAAGTTTAGTTACAAAGAAAGAGGAGCTTACGCCAGATTCACCGTCACGGCGGATTACAACGAGTTCATTCCGATTGTGAGAGCCCGCCACTAACCCAGCACTCGCTTCCATTTCTTAGCTTTCACAAATCTCGAGCTAGCTTATTTATTTCCCGACACCCAGATCTGTCCACTCGAAGATTTATTTCTCTGGACTCTAGACTTGAAACTTGGGAGGTAACATACCCATCAGAGAGGGAGCAACAACTGGCATTTTCCCAGCGACCGCCAAAACAGAAAGGTGAAAAAAGGCAGACCCAGTATCAGCGAAGCTACTCTCTAATCTCTATCCCTCCCCATTGATGCTAAACTAGAAGCTTTCTTTTGCTTTCTCTCTCTGATTTACTCAATACAAAAAGAGCCACAGCTTCTTTTCCTTTTCCTACCAGTACTTGAGGCCCTGCCCTTTTCTTTTTCTCTCTCTCTCTTATCATTCCACGCCTCCCATCGCAATATCAACAGTTCCTCCCTTTCTTTCCCCAAAAAAAAAAAAACAAAACAAAAAAATCACATCAGCTAAAATATCATCAAACAGGATCTTCTTCTCCAACTCCAATAATTCATTCTTCCTTAGTTCCTTATTTTATTGACTCGATTTTGCTCGGGTTCTCTTGCCTGAAACCAATCGACTCCAATTATTATCACATCAGCAAAATTACAGTTACTAAAAAAAAGGAAAACTAATCAATAAATAAACACTCCCGAGTCCCGGCGGCTCATTAATTATTACCCAACCGCTTTCCTATCTCGCTCTCTCCAGCGTCAGCAACTTTCTTTTTGCCACTCGTTTCTGTTTAAGCATCTTTTTCTCTCTCTGTTTTTCTTTTATCCAAACCGACAACACCTCCGCCGACACAGCTAATACGCCAATTAACTTTTACGAAGACATTACATTCAACAGTAACACCTAACTCTCAAAAAAGAGAGTGTCGGTGATATGAATATTTACTAAAAGGGTTTAAAAAGTACAAACATAGCATCGTCACAGGCTGGTCCTGTACAGTCTTCGAAAGATATCTCCTTGGTCAATTGAATCAATTTCTTCCGATTTAAATGCTTTAGGACTACGTAAAATTTGCTTCAAAAAAAGTGCAATTATACTTATATATAATCATCAAAACTAAAAATCAATTTCTTTTTATTATTTTAGAAAAATATTAAATTCTGCGTCTAATTTTTTATTCTCTTTGAGAGGGAGAATAGGTGAATATGATTTGAATAAACAGAGTGTCTCGTAGGAAAAAAATATGAGTAAACGAGAATGATAAAGTCCCCGGATTTCTCAATAATAAATATGTGAATTGATTTATTTAAGAGGAAGAAATAAATAGTAAAGTTATCGTTTAAAGTTTTTTATTGAATATTAAATAAAATATTATTAAAATATTATTTTTATTTTAAAATTTTAAAAAAATTAAATTATTTATTATATTTTATATAAAAATTTAAAAAAATTATAATAATTATATAAAATAAGATAAGATGAACTAATTATATTATATATTAATTAGTCATAAAATAACCGTAAAATTAAAAAATATATATAATAATAAATAAAAAGAAATGTTAAATGAATCGATGGTTTGATGGATTATGTTTTTTTTTTTTTAAGTTATTAACGATCAAGAAAGTGAATGTTTGGGAATATATATACCATTTGTGTAACCCCCCCCCCCTCTCTCTCTCGCGCTCTTCTTTTGTTCTCTACTGTAGGCTTTGAAGACTCTTATGACTTGGAGTTTTGCTTCCTAATTCCCAATCCAAAGAACTTTGATCTCTGATCAAGCTTGCTTTACTAATAAAACTCACTTCAGCTTTGAGTCGATCCTTCATTGCTTTCCATCTTAACTTCCCCAGATTATTAATGAAAGAAGTTAGATGTTTTTGAAAATATTAAAAAAGAATTCCTGCTTCTCCCTCAAATCATCCCTCTCCCCGAACATGCAATCCATAATAAACAGAGAAACAGAAGTACTTGAACGACTCCAGAGTCGTGATTAGCTTACAAAAACTGTTTTATTTTCTACCTGTTTTTATTGACTTTTTATTTACTGCATCTTACAACAGTGAGGGGTAAAAAATGATCTTTAACGGTAGGGAAAATGGCCAAATGGGTATCTCTAATCACGCAGCCCATGAGATTAATTCATGGATTTCTAATGAATTAAAACGTGTAAAACTCATAACACATTTCAATTGTTTGTTTTCCTAAAGTTGAAACAGGAGAGAACATCTTTAATACTTTATGTTTTCAGAAGTAAAAAACAGAAAATTGTGGAAGCTAGTCCTGATGATTGACCAGTGCCCAAGTAAAAGAAAGAAGAAAAAGGTGATCACCAGTTTAAATTCATCTGCACAACCTCTGCTTTTATATAAATTGGACCTTGCATTGTTTTCTTTTCTGATCTTTATATTCTTTTTTCTTGGGGTGGGCGATTGGAGTTGGACCATACAATCTGTCAAATAATCATACCCCAGTCAGCCTGGGTGTGAGATGCAGTCGATGCCTTTGATGAAAGAGATCTGTATCGTTTGCATTCCAGCTTGTCCAGAGCAGTCGGTAAGGAAGAGGACAAAACCATGGGTTGTTGGCATGTCTGGGAGTGTAGGCCCTTATGTTCTTTATCCCCTTATAGATTATTTCTTACCACCCCGTTGGCTCGTTTTAACAGTTTTCTTGCATGTATACATAATGGAAAAATAAAAATAAAAAGAAAATAAAACCAGCGTGATTAACAACGATTTGTGTCGGTTGGGTTAGTTTAGTCAATTTGGCTCCCCCTGTACGGCATATATATATATATATATATATTATATATTATAGGTTTGATTAGATATGTTGATCAGAGAAGCTTAGGATTCTGCCAATGGCAACACGAAAAGTTGGCACATTGGCATCTAGGATTTTGATACAACGTACGTACGTATCACCGACAGTTGCGGCAAAGAGGAAGAGTCAAATTCCCAATGCTTTTAACAACCCAGGACTTTAATGCCTAATTTGGATACTTAGATAAGAATAATTTTTTTTATTATTTTACTTACTTTTTTATTATTATTATATTATTATTACATTTTTATTATTTTTTTATTATTATTTTAAAAATATCTCAAACGCAACCTAAATTCTTTTCCGAAGAAACTCCAATTTCCCATCTAGAACATTCTCAATGACTTTTCGTATTATCCTTTAAAATATATTATCAAAATTTATTTTTTATTTTGTATACTGATTTTTATAATATAATATATATCTATTTATTTATTTATTATATAATTTAAATATTATACTTGTTAATATTTTTAATTCATTTCAAATATATGTATTATGTATCTTTTGATATTTACAATATCTTTTTATATACAATATCTCTCCATATTACGTAAATAAGAAAGAAAATATACAAAATAACCCTTCTACTGTATATCCATCTTCTCATCCGAATAAAAAAAAAAACTAACCATTGAATATAGTTACACTCAAGATTTTATTTTATTTATAGTGATGCCATGAAATGAGAGGGAATGGTTGAAATGAAAATATAATAACTTTCCAACAGTAAGAAAAGAAACTTAGAAGATATATAAATTAATTTAAAATATTTTAGAATTATAAACAGTATTTTTTACGTCTAATGAGATTACTGTAGCAAAATATGAAATACAAAATCCATTAGAATGGATTTTTTAGCAACTTTCTTCAAATTTTACAAAAGTCATTGTTTAAAAGACTGAAGATTCGAGGATGAGTTTTGTGTAAGTTTAATCGTGTGTGTAAATTCCTGGACATCTTCCCTTTGTAAACCTATTTTCAAGGATGAGTTGACACCCAAATATGTGTATCACTTTAGCATCAAAGTTCGGATTTTTTTTTTTTCTTTTGATTTGGGCTGTTGCCAGTTGGGGCCCTTGATGCTAACTTGATCTTTGATGGAATAATTGTATGGGGTAGATCTTCAATTGCTGATGGTCCTGGCAACTATATACTCTACGAGACGTGTGCTAAGACAGGGTATTGCTGTTTTCCAGTAGGTTTGTATTAGTTATTAACTCGTTTCAGTCTTTTAGAAAGAGAAGAAATTGGAAAGTACGAGGCCTTACATAATACAGAAAGGTAACTAACTGTTCGCGAAAAGGCCATATAATTCCATTGTTGTCATTGATCATGCAGCTCCAACGGTCGTCTCTCCACTCGTTATCTTCAGGTCACCGATTCCCAATATTTCATTTTCTTTGATATACATATATATATATTCCGTACTCCAGATGACCTTCCTGAGGCTGATGATCGAAAACTTATCTTCCGTTTTGCAATAAATCTGTAACGGTTCACATCATACGCTTTTATGTGATTTTTTTTTTATATGATGTGAGGTTATTTTTTATAGGACGTGAGGTATAGAATGCGAGGTGATAAATAGATGCTGATGAGAAATTTTTTTATTCCTATAAATACTCAACTAAGTACATGTTTGGTAAATAAGCAGATGATAATAATGTGATTAAAGTAAATTTATGGAGGGTGAAAAAAAAAAACGGTTGACCCAATACAAATCTCAATGATCTAATCACGATTAATGACTCAAATCCAACCAACACATTTCATTTTAGTTAGTTGGGTTGGTCTAAGCTTAGTTTATTGTGTCACAACATAAAACCCAAATGATTCCAAAGGAATTATGAACCTATAAAAGTGGTCCAGACTCCAAACCAAGCCTCTTCTCATACCTCAAATCACAGCTGGCTCCAAGCAAGCAATGTGGCACATGAAATTTGTCACTTTTCCAAAGTGGGGACTGGGGAGGGACGAAGATACGTAACGGATAGTTTTAAGGCAGGTTTGGGACAACAAACAAAATACAAAATTCTCTTCTCATCTCATCTCATCTCATCATTACACATTTTTCAAATTTCCATACAAAATATAATAAACAATTCAATTTTTTAAAATCTCAATACACTTTTTTCAAATCCCAAAACAATAATAATATTAAAACTTAATATTTTAAACTGTAAAACAAAATATAAAATTCTCATCTCACCCCCCAAACCTACCATATTACTAAAAAAAAATGTTAAAAATGGGAATAAAACAATGGAGAGATAGTGATCGCATACCTTTTTTCTTGACTCTTGTAGCAGAATGCGTAACAATTCGATACTAAGAAGAACGTCGAATGCTGGTAGTTTTTTCTTCCCTCTTTGTCAGGATGAAGAAATAATAACCAGACACAAGTTTATTTTACCAACCTGACCTGATTATTTGACCTCTCCGTACCATTATAAGTAATGTTGAGAAATAGTCTCATATTATCTGTAGATAAGATTTTGGATATATTTATAAAAAATGAACAATCTTCTAATTTTATGAGATAAATTAGGCCCATAAATTTTTTTAAACAAATGTGTCATTTTGGGGCAGATTGTATGCCCAAGATCTCCCCAGAAACCATGGAGTTCTTCAAGCAGCGAAGTGCTCTTTGTGCGGTGGAATCATCATCCTCCTGTGAGACGATTAGGCATAGTTCTCCGATCTTTTTATTATCTATTTCTTTTTGGGCTTAATGTTTCCAAGATCCGTACGAACCTAAGTAGAATATTGGGCCAAACATAAAGAAACCCTTTAACTGGAATCTCAATAGTATTTTTTTGTTTGTTTTAAAATCTCAATACTATTTGAGTTCGTCGACTTAACTCAATAGCTTTTTAGCTTAAAAAAAAAAAAAACTCGATAGCATTTTAGATAAAGATGGATTGGGCACGAATTTACGATCTTTTATATTCTATTTTCTGGGCCTAATGTTTCCAAGGCCCGTATAAATTAAGTAGGACGTTAGGCCCAAACCCGAATGGAGAAATCGTTTTAACTAGAATCGTAATACTATTTGGAGAAGGAATGTAGCAGCCGGTAAAATATCTGAGGGTGAACGTTCGTTCTCTCCCCAAGCTCAAGCGATAGAGAAGAAGCAAACCTCTGTCTTCGCTTCCTGATCAGTAATAACTATTCTTATAACCCTAGTCCTCGTTCTCGTTTTCCTCTGAAGATTAGTAGATCTAAGAGATCGGGTAAACTCTTTAATCTCTCTCAAATTTCTTAAATTTAAAGCCGGTAAATAGGGTTTCGTAGTAGATTAGAATCGGGATTGCCTTGTTTAGTGTCTCCTGTCCTCACTTCCTCTCGGTGCAGGTTATTTCCCGAGAACATGGTTTCCTCAACAGCCCTTCGTCATGAACTCGACCCTAATTTTCTCTGTAGAAAACGGCTGAAGGTTTCGGATTTCAAATACCAAGATCAAGATGCACATATATGTCTAGGAAATCTTGTTGATACTGCCTCGTCCATGCAGCATCCTGCCGAAGGATGCTCTTCTCATGGGTATTATATGAATTACATGATGCCTTCGTACTCCTACTTGTCACGCTTCTTTTGTATTCGATTCAATTGTTGTTATCATATTAACGAAGCTTCTTCAGGTGTGTGGACCCCAACCACGTTTCTTCATCTTGCTGCAATTTCGATGAAAAATGTACTTCATGTTCTACAACGGAGATGAGCTGCCAATCTAATGGCAATGGTGGCGAGATTCCGCAGCCATGTAATAGTGGGGGTACTTCATACCAGGAGAAGAGTTACTCTGCGTATGGTACACCTGCTTTTGTGAGTGGTTGGATGTATGTTAATGAACAAGGGCAAATGTGTGGTCCTTATATTAAGGAACAGTTATATGAGGGTTTATCTACTGGTTTCTTGCCTGATGAGCTTCATGTGTATCCTGTGGTAAATGGGGCATTGATAAACCCTGTACCGTTGAAGTATTTCAAGCAGTTTCCTGACCATATCGCCACTGGTTTTGCGTATCTGAGCTTGGGCATCCCAAGCACAACCACTCCAATGATTTGTATTACCTCTGGCCCTACTGTTTATTCGGAGTTGCAGTCAGTTTTCCAATTACCTGCCAACAGCAGTTATAACTCAAATCAGTCAAATCAGCTGACGTTAAACCTTGATGCAGTTAATTCTACATATCAGCTACCGGTAATCCTCCCCGTTTTCTTTTCAGCCATTTGTGTTGTTTTTTCTTATAAGGCATTTGAGTTGGGTTCTACTTTATGAAGCACCTTTCGGAAAGTTGCCTACATAGTTTAACTTTTGTTTTTGTTTTGTTTTTTAATTGAAATTTTCTATTCCAGTCAGGAGATGAATCTTGTTGGTTGTATGCGGACGATGAGGGGAGGAAACATGGACCACATTCTCTTTTAGAACTACATTCTTGGCATCGCTATGGATATCTCCCAGACTCATTAATGGTAGAATGAATTTGTTTCATTATTTTGATTATTTTGATAAAATAATTATTTGTTATGAGAATGGGGGAATGTATTCAGTTTAGAGGCCGTTTTTACAATATGTGGTGTTCTCTCTATTTGAATGGTTAAATTTATTAACTAACTTGTTTGCGTGCATGATACTAATACCTATAAAGTGAATTAGAATCTCTCACTATTATATTTGTATTTTATTTGGAATAAAAGAAGCTTATTAAGATAAAGAGAAGCATGCTGGACCTCTCTGCCCAATTTGGGCTACAGAAATTTTCATTGAATATTGTCACCTGATTGCCTTGACTATTGGGACAAAGATAAACGTGCTAGAGCGCTCTCCCAATATGGGAACAAATATGCATCAACCCCTCCTATTTCAGTAAAGGAAATCACACTTTACCCCTTCCCCCCAAACTACATAAGTTGCAATTATCCTCTACTATAACTGTTAAGATGATGAAAAATGGGTGACATGGCATGATCTAAACATTGGATCTTAAAGGAGGCAAATTGCAAACGGAGCAATAGTTTTTTTTGGGGCAGGGGTGTTAAAATGAAAACTTTGTTAGTTTCATGGTCATATAGAATCAGTGGTGGTTTGAGGTGCAAAGGGGAATTTTCACTAAAGAAACTTCTTGCTCAGCTTAGGGGGGGGTTTGGGTCAGAAAATACGTTTGGACACATTACTCTGAAAATTCACTGATTGGGAAAAAAATTGGACACATTACTCATTTTGTCGATGATTTCTATTTTGTTGTCAGTTATTGCCCATTGGGAAAATCTTTTTGTTGCTTGGATCTATTTCCCACTACCTGTAATCTTTGCTGCTTCTCACTATGGTACTTTGGTCAATTTCATTTTGCAGATTTATCATATTGAAAATAAGTTTAAACCCTTAAGGTTGCTATCTATTATGAACGCATGTAATACTGGTGGCTATGATATTGGCTCCACATCTGTTTCCGAAAGCAACGAGACTGGCTCATTGCAATGCTTCATTTCTGAAATTTCTGAAGGAGTATCTTCCCAACTGCACTCAAGCATTATGAAAGCAGCTCGTAGAGTTGTGTTAGACGAAATCATCAGCAATATTATTGGAGAGTTTGTTACTACAAGGAAAGCTGAAAGAAGACTGAAGCATGAATCAGTTAATCATGCTGCCCAAAGTTTCCCTTTGAAAGGCACAACGGTAATTTATTCAATTGCTGAACAAGATACTGATGCTGCATTTTTTTTCTTGCTTGATAATTTATTATGTTCTGCTTGGACAGTCTGAAATTTCTGGGGAAAGGAAGGATTGTGCTGCCTTTGCATGTGAGGCTGCGGCCTCCACTACTATTGCTGACCAGACATGTATTAGTAAAATTTCAGCACAACCTCTCGCAAAAACTAGATCTGTTGGGAGCGTTGAAAATTTTTGGGGTTCTTACGCAGTTGTTTGTGGAATGCTCTTTGATTATTGCATTGAAGTCATGTGGAATGCTGTGTTTTATGATACTGTAGCAGAACACTCCTCTGCCTGGAGAAAGAGAAAACTTTGGTCAGGCTATCCGAAATTTAAGATACCTGGTGGTGAACTTAGGGATTGTGGAGAGAAGCCCGAAAGACTACCTGATGAAATGGTAAGTTATTAGCATACTTGAGGTTCCTTTTCTTATTTTCCTTGCACTGTTTTTGTTGTATATATTAAAATTTAAAATGGTTTTACAGTTGCTGCCCTGGAAAGAATCTGCTTCTGATGTTGATTGCCCTCCTGGTTTTGAAGTGGTGGCAATGGTTAATGATGATCATGCCCAGTCATCATCTATCATGTCTTCATTGGCTCATGTGGGGGGAAATTCATTGGCAGAGAATAACCTGCTATACACTGACCATATGAATGCAAACATGGCATCAGTTTTAGAATGTGTAGAACGTGAGCTTCATTTTTCTGCGAAGGAATCTTTGGAGGAGTATCTTGAAAGTCTTGTTGAGGAGGAATTGAGGAAATACTTCAACCCTGTTGAGAATGACAATCTGAATGAGGTAACTCGGAATTTATTTATTTTTCCTTATATTATTTGGAACAATACACCCCAAAAAAAAAATCCTAAGAACAAAAAACAATGCTATTAAAATTATTTCAGTTTATTTTGGTCATGAGAGTTGAGAGTCTGGTCATTTTTCCTTACGTGGAACAAACATGCTGTTGCTGCAGAATGATGTTGCTTCTCCTATTCAGTGCCCTCGTCCAAGTGAGTATGATTCTTCACACATGGGTGATGAACTAAGAACTAGTGCAAATGAAACATCTGGCAATGATCCATCACAGGCAGCTAAACCCATGAATCAGTGTTTGTCTGAAAGTTGTATGTCTAATTTGTTGGCTAGTGTGTTTAAAGATTTGTGCACGGATGTTGACAATATAGTTGATTATGAAGAAATGAACGAGCCACCAACCCCCGGATTTGAAGATAATCCAAAGATTCCTGCTCCATTGACTATTCATAAGTTTCGACCTTCAAGGTCAGATGAGTTTACCCCTATGATTGGAGATTATGTTGCAATGGCAATGTGCCGGCAGAAGTTGCATGGTGACGTTCTTAGAGAATGGAAATCCTTGTTCCTTGATGTTTGTCTTCATCAGTTTATTACATCGTGGCGTGCTTCAAAGAAACCCTATGAACCTGATGCTAATGAGGTACACAAATGTTGATCTAATATGTGTGTCTGTGTGCTGGAAGATCCATTTTTTCCAAACTAATGCTTATATTTTGTTTCAGGAAAGAGAATTTAATGCAAGTAGAGAACGTTCTGGAAATCCTTCTACTTTAGTTGGCAAGCACATTCATGATGCAGGCACTCTGAATGTATCCCAGGCGATTGGTAACTATACATATTACCGCAAGAAAAAGTTGTTGAAGAAAAAATTGGGATCTGCTTCTTTCTGTCTGACTCCAACTAATGTTGGAACAAGTAATCAATCTGTGGAAAAGTCTAGGAAACATGCTGCTGGTGATGTATCTAAGGCTGAGGAAGTTCAAACTGCGGCCATTAGTACTAAAAGACTGGTACCAAATAAAAGACGGACTAAGTCGGTCCTTGTTAATAGTAGTTTACCCGGTGATCGGTCATCGACCAAGAATGCAAGTAGCCAGAAAGGACTGAAGGTTGCTCATACAATTCAGAGTATGTCACTCTATTTACTAGTTATTTGGTAGTCTCAATTTTCTGACTGTTATGAATATAGCTGATATCTGCACTGTTAACCGTTTTGTCAGATAACAAGGTCTTGAGAGATGCTGCTGTTAAACCTAGCAGGGATAGAGCTTCGTGCTTATCTAAGAATCATAATGATATTGAGAAGGTCGTTGAGAGCAATATCCATGATGTTGCAATTCGAAAAGAATGTAATGGTAATTGCTAAAAAAGGCTGAAGCGTTTAAGAGTTTTTTTTTTTTTTTTTCAATTATTCCTATTCAGTTTTATTTAACACAAGCATTTTTCATTTTAATAATATTGTTAGAAGCGCATGCATAATACTTGATCATATATGGATTCCTGTTCATGCGTGCAGCAACTAAAGTGTTAAGTATAAAAAGAAAGCATATAACGGACAATGCGCCATCGTCACGTTCGACTAAGGTTTCAAAAGTAGCTGATGGTTCTTCTAAACAAGCAGCATGTGGAAAGTTTGCTGTGAAAAAGACGAAGTCCACTAAATCAAGGGCATTAAAGACCTACCCTAGATCTGATGGTTGTGCTCGGTCATCAATCAATGGCTGGGAATGGCATAGATGGTCCCTGAGTGCAAGCCCTGCTGAAAGAGCTCGTGTGAGAGGTGTTCAGTTTATTCATTCCAAGTATTTTGGTTCTGAGATAAATGCTTCTCAGTGGTCAAATGTCAAGGGTCTTTCGGCAAGAACAAACAGGGTGAAGGTTCGCAATCTTATTGCTGCTGTGGAGGGTGCTGACCTTTTGAAAGCTACTCAATTAAAGGTGATTGGAGACTTAATTGTCTTGGAATTTATTCTTTTGCTTTCTTTGAGCAATATAAAGTATCCATTGTTACTTTGCAGGCAAGGAAGAAGCGCCTACGTTTCCAACGGAGCAATATACATGATTGGGGCCTTGTTGCTCTAGAGCCAATTGAGGCAGATGACTTTGTCATTGAATATGTTGGAGAGCTAATTCGTCCCAGGGTAAATTTGACTTTATGTTTTCTACCAATTGTCATTTTGTCTTTTCTCTATGGCATGTCTTGTGCAATTCTTAGATTATTTAGTTGTTAAACCTAGTTTCTTGGTTTTGCAGATATCTGATATACGGGAACGCCATTACGAGAAGATGGGAATTGGCAGCAGTTATCTTTTTAGACTTGACGATGGTTATGTGGTTAGTAGAGCAACATTTAGTCTCTGTAGATCTTGCAAATTTGTTGCTTCATGGCCTTGTTTAGGGTAAATATATATAGATTGTGGTAAATGGAATTCCTCTGCATGTTTCTGAAACTATTAAGCTTTTAATTCCTCCCCTAACAAACCCCCTCCCAAAAAAAAAAAAGGGAAAAAAAAAGGCGAACTCCCTCTAGAAAAGATGCAAAGATATACAGATAAAAATTTAAAGACAAAAAACGGCACACACTACCCTTTTCTTTTCTTCTCTTCAAAAGCTTCAAGAAATACACTCCTCAATGGCTGGGGCACATCATGTTCTGTTGGTATGTTTTAATAGGCTGGTTCATTGATAAAGGCGCCTTTTTCTAATACCTTTTCTTTGAAATCTGTGTAGGTCGATGCTACAAAGCGTGGCGGAATTGCTCGATTTATAAACCATTCGTGTGAGGTAGCTATATAAAATATATGCGAGTTAGTTTTATCAGATATTATGTGATTCCTTACAGAAAAATATAATATGTGATTTCTTTGCCCTCTTATTTTAAGTTATATGTACTTTTCAGCCTAACTGCTACACCAAGGTTATAACTGTTGAAGGACAAAAAAAGATCTTCATTTATGCAAAACGGCATATAGCTGCTGGTGAAGAAATTACTTACAATTACAAGTTTCCTTTGGAGGAGAAAAAGATCCCCTGCCACTGCGGTTCTAGGAAGTATGATTAATGTTTCACTTGTGTTCATTACTTTGCCTAATTCTTGAAGGTCTTGGCTGCTACTGAGCAAGAGTTACTATAACTCAATAAAATCCTTGTTTTACTGATAAAAAAAGAGTTACCATAACTGTTTATTTTTTGCAAAATAGATCTTGCAAGCTATAGTTGCTGATTCTAGCGAGACTTGAGAGAATCTATAAGTTGAAATTACTTCAGCTTACAATTCAAAGTTTTATCATTTTTGCTATGCTGCGTTAAAAATATTCTCTTTGTACAGGTGTCGTGGATCATTGAATTAAGTTGTTTGAGTCGCCAATCCTGGTATGTTCTGTGGATAGTAGTTTCAACTGAGTTTTGTGCTAAAATCACTTTATAACACATCCATTTTTGAATGCTTTTGTAGGCCATTCTCGAGTTTTGCTTCTCATATTGTTGAGTTGGCCATGATCTTGCCATGGGTATGCTATTGTAGTCTTCAATTCATAATCTTTTGAATTGCATCTTACTTTATTCTGTGCTGCTGCTGCTTGCCATTCTAATGATCGGGCAATCTTTAGTTGAGAAAGTGTTTAGCACTGAAGATACAACTTTTATTCCAATGTTAAGCACTTTTGATGTGGATGTATTTAGGCCTCTGGAGAGCTCTTGAAACTTATAATAATCGGACCATTTTGTAATGCCCTGGTACCGGATGAGTCGGAGAGTTACTAACTGTCACCTAAAATTATATTGCACAGTACATATATAAACTCAAATTTCTTAATTACACATACAACTATTGTTTCAAACCAACTACTACAATATAATTAATCTAAAAACACCACAAAGTCTAATAGGTTTGGCAAGTGGGATTAGGGTTGCAAATGGTCCGGTCTGGCGATGGACCGAATATTTTTGGTCCATCATTTTTTTGGACTGGACCGGACCGAACACCCAAAGGGACCAGACTGGACCGATAGCTCCGGACCGGTCCAGTCGGTCCGGCCTAATTTGTTTTTATTTTTTAAAATAATTAATAAAAAAAATTTATTTAAAATATTAAATTAAATTAAGTGACTTATTAATGTGGACTATGTAACAAACTCAATAAAAAAATATTTTATATGGTCAATGATAATAAATTAGATGAAAATTATATTATTAATTTATATAATGATTATATAATTAATTAATTGATATTATATATTAGTTAATTCATAGAATATTAACAAGTGTTAATAACATATTTAAAATTTTATATTGTTAATAGTGATAGGTTAGATGAAGATATATAAAAAATATTATTAATTTATAGAATATTAACAAGTATTAATAATATATTTAAAAATTTATATTGTTAATTGTATAATTATTATATATAATATATATAAATTTTTTTTTCATTCGGTCTGGTCCGGTCTGGAAATATCCTGGACCGTGGACCGGACGAAAAAGTTTCGATCCTCTAAAATGTGGACCAGACCGGACCGGTCTAAGTCTCGGTCCAGTCCGGACCGAAACGGTCTGTCCGTTCAGTCCGTTTATCACCCCTAAGTGGGGTGAGACACAAAATTTTCATCTTATCTCATCTCATCATTATAACTTTTTTAAATTCTCATATAAAATATAATAAACAAATCAATTTTTTCAAATTCCAATTCGACTTTTTCAAATCCCAAAACAATAATAATATTAAAAATAATATTTTAAACTTTCATCTAAAACCAAAAATTCTCATCTCACTATCCAAACCTAATATAAATGTCATCCTCTCACATACCACGTCATCAGAACATGACAAATTTATCGAATAACATTCTTCAATAACTATGACATCTTTTTGTGCTTAATCCTCTATACTTAAATAATCTCGCCCATGCTTCCTAATCTTGATCTTCAACTGAAACATTTAAATCATTTGAAAAATAGTAGAGATAAGATGTGAGTTATCAACAACTCAGTAATCAGAGAACATATACTAGTATGTAAACATGAACATTTACAGAGTTCAAAATGCAAAACAAAACATTTTTGCTTTTAGAATGCAGAAATCAAAACATGTTATCAAAAATATGAGCGAAAGTTCGAAATAGTCATATTCAAAAATATCTTTTGGGATAACATAATTGAGCTTCAACATCATCATATCAGAGCATCATATCAGAATAAAGACCATGTTTAACCCTCATGATAGGGTTGTGCATCTGCAGATAGCCAAGCCGAACATAAATCACTATCACCAAATGGTGTGCACTCAAACAGAGGCCACTAATATAACTTGTGGCATGGTCGTATACCACTATTATACCCAAGGCAATGCCTTAATAGAACACAAACAGAATTAGAAAGTCATGCCAAAGGTTTTTCAGATGCCACGTCATATCAAAACAAAGTACTGAACAGATTCAGATCATCACATATTCAAAAATAGATTCAAAACATCTTCACATCACATGCACAAATTTCAGATTTCATATTCGCTCTTTTTGCACAGTTCAGAAACAGAATGCCAAAATATTATTCATGTATACATCAGTCATGATATAAATACTCTCTTTTATATAGATTTCATGAGTAATGCAGAATACATAACTGAGATTGTTTTTAAATTTTCTTTACAAAACATAACATGCATATTTTTCATAAATCAACCTCAGTCCAAATATTTTTCATGCAAAGTCTAGCGTAGGAATCCCGCTTACTTGGATCTTCAATTCTTTTTTTTGCCACAACAGTGCCGAACGAAATCAATCGTCACCTATAAAATAGACACGCAATTTACTTAAATCTCTAATTAAACTCATACTTTGATATTTAAGCCTGAAATACTAAAATAACATTTTTTCCTAAAATTCTAAAATTCTTGTAACCCTCAAATAAATCAACATTACTAAATATCTCCGACTAATACATCAAAAATCTAAATTATTTTCCATCTTCAAAAACCTAATTTCTCCTAGTTTATTAATCATATTGAAAAATATTACACTTATCCCATAAATCTTTCGGCCAATTCCCCGGCTTGGTGGTGGGCCTCAATGTGCTGATTGGTAGCTGAATGCTCAATTGAGGGCATATCCCAAGGCAGAGTTGTACTGTTGGTCTCATTTCAAGTATTATGACATACACTTGATGGAACTGGCTGGAATATTATCTGCTATAATGGGCAGAAAGTATCCATGGCCATGTAGGCATCATGCAATATACTCTGTGGAGGGTCTGTCGGAATTTTATTGCTATAGAGGCCTAGAAGGTGTTTCTTGTGATGTTGACAAGTTGCTTTGGCTGCTAATTTTGATTGAGCTGACCATCTCTCAAGTCCATTTTCAGATAAAATAGTTCTTAATGAAATTTCAAAGTGAAATTAGCATTGAAAAGTGAACTCAAATAAAAGATAAGAAAACTACTCATTCACGATGATTAAAATAGAATGTGCCACTTTGGGCCTTGGATGAACAGTGTGCTACCCATTTGAAATTGTAATATATTTCTTGTGTTTTTTGATGGTATTGAAATGAGTGATGATTGCAATGGTTGAAATTCTTTAGTCATTTTTGTACAGGCAGTTGCATTTTCTCGATCCTTTGGGATGCAATTTTGTCGGTGCATGTCTAGAAATTTCTTTTAGTTTTTTACATGAAATATAGGGATCTATAGGGGAAAACCAGCTAATCTCCCTTCCATATAGGCCTGAAAAATGTTGTGGTTGCAGAAGAGATTGTGTTGACTGTTATTGTTTTTCGTTGTGTTTATGTCCAAGACATATTCTTGTGTTTAATCTTCTTTGTTTATCTTTACTTTATGTTTAGTTGGATGAGGGAACGTGGATTCAATGGGCATACAATTTTGTCGCTTGGCACTCTTGGAGGTGTTTCGATATTAGCCTATCGTTGGTGGTTTCAAAATAACAAGATGGTGAGTTGGAGCGGGGTCCTTTGGTAGGGTTTATCATTGGTTGTATGTTTCCAATCACCACGCTGTTTAACTGAAGGTGAATATTATATTTTTTTTCAAATTGCTTGTTTTTATAAGATGTACAATCTTTTACAATATGGGGTTATAATTAGTGTACATTTTGTTTCCTATTTTACAATGGGGTTGTAGTGTTCATATAATCTTGTTTGTCCACATAAATAAGTGCTTCCCCTGTCCATATGTTTACTCCTAGTAGCAGGCCTTCCCCTGTTTTTGTACTCTTTTTGTTTATCCCAATTAATTTATCGATTTCATACATTGAGCAATTTGGGCACAATATTGTCTCTTCTGCTAAGTTCCAGACCACATGGCCTATACTCTAAAAGGACTAGTCAATGATACAATTGAAACCCCATTGGAACATTATAAAAAGCGAGAACTTCTCATTCCCAAGCAATGTGGGATCCCATACACATACCTTATTCTCTTATCATATGGGGTATCACAATCTCCCCCATTAAATTCCCAACGTCCTCGTTGGGCGCGTCCATCGTAGGTGGCACAGTTTAAGTCTCACATTTCTGGTTAAGATAGACTCTGATACCATTTGTAATGCTCCAATGGAAGGTCAAAACCACATGGTCTATACTCTAAAAGGGCTAGTCAATGACAATTGAAACCCCATTAGAATATTATAAAGAGCGAGAACTTCTTATTCCCAAGCAATGTGGAATTCTATAAACCACCTACCTTATCCTCTTATCATATGTGGTATCACAAGCCCAATATTTCAGTGCATTGTGTCATATGCTTTGTCGCTTTGTCTGCGACAGCAAGTCCATTGCTACTAGTGTGCTATAGGTGTGAGAGCGCTGCACCAATTTTGCAACAAGACTGGAAGGCTGACACTGTTTAATCTGCCCACCTCGTAAACCTAGTTTTTGACACCTTTAACAGCTTACTTGCCAACTCTACCAAACAATAGCACCAGAAGCCAATGAGTGGTTTTTAGTATCTTCTAGTGGCATTTTGCAATAATCTCTATGGTTATTTCTTATTTGGCTTGCCATTGAGACATTATTTAAGATGACCACACAACTTCTGTTGTCTATTGAAAACAATACCAATCCCCCCCGATTGGGTGTCAATTCAATAATTGGCTTTGATTTCCAACATTTTCTCCTCCATGGATTGTACTTACCTTTTGTGCGTTTAAAAATATCAACTGCATGAGTTGGCATTGATGCAAAGGTTATGTTTTTTCAGGCTAAAAAGCTTATAGGTGTCAACAAAAGCTGGATAATGCGAATATGGTGATCACTATGGTTTAGACTTCTGCCTACTTGCGAAGATGAATTACTGACTCAATGTGCATTCTTGTAGATATCTCTCTGTTGCAGATGAGTTTCTTCCCTTAGAAACTGTAAATCAGTCTTTTGTTTCTTTACCACATGACATTTTGGAATATGGATTTTTTGTACAAACATGCATTATTCTTTGTTTTCCAATATAACGAAAATAGATTTATGTGGCAAATATTGGAAATGATACCAACGTCTCTGTTGGTGATTTATAGTTGTAAGAATCTGTTCCCAGCAACTTAAAACCCTGTTTCAGAATTTCTTCCTTGTGTTGTATGACGAATAAACCGAAAAAAGAAAAATTTAAGTAAACTGGAATTCGTTTCCTCTGTCCAATAGCTAGTGTTAAGTACTGGAAGGGCTCTCAGGCGAGCCACCAATTATTTAATTTATCAGACGGCTTGCATTTTGAGCAGCTAATTGATTGCTGGAATTAGTCGTAATCTGTATGGTGGGACCCGATTCAAGTCTAGCTTTTGTTGAGATGATTTCCTATTAATGCCCTTCAATAAATTCCCATTTATGAAGCATGTTTATAAGTGAAAAATAAAAAATGAAAACGAGAGAAACTCGTTGAACTTGTTGCTGCTAGTTTCATGGGCTATACTCGTACTAGATATGCCAGGTCATTTTTGTTATTTGAAAGAGTGGGTGGCTGAATTCAATTGGACAGATATAGTTTTTTTTTTTTTTTTTATAAGTGGAAAGAGATAGTTTAGTTATATTTTGCAAAAAAACTCGATAATCTTTGATTGTTGTTGACAAAATCATGTAAAACTCCGAATCGCCAGTGGTGTTGAAGTGGTCAATTGGTCATGCAACTGTAAACCCTTACTGGGGATGTAGGGTTAGTCTAGAGAAGCTACTTGGGAAAATATATTGTCATGTGCTCTTTTTTCCATGCCAATTCTATAGATCCATGCGAGTTCCCAGACTTGCCCTTTTTTTTTTTTTTGTCCTAGTTGGGTTCTCTTTTCATTAATTCTTATGGTTGCAGGAGTAGATCAACTAGGAACGCCACTTAGCTGCTGGTCGGAGGTCTATTTATGTCCTCTGGTATGTTTCCTCCCCCCCCCCTTTTTCATCACTGGTGCTATATATATTTCTTGCAACACCCAATTTTCTTGACTCGCATAAACAGTGAAGGTGGGGTCCGTAATGGGTATTTCCCAACTGGGCAATTGTCAAGCAAGATACCACGTTTGATGAGTTCAAACCAAGTGACGATCAAAACAAAAAAGAATAATACTACTAGGCCTCTTCAACTTGCCCCTCATTTTGACCGCTCATGCATTTAAATTTATTTATTTTTTTCCTTAATGGTTAAGAAAGTGATTATTAGTGTATTGATAATTTTTTTAAAATGTTTAAACATGTTTAAAAATGTTTGAAATAAAAAGCAAAAAAAAAAAAAAAAAGTGTAATTTGCACTTTGGGGCACACCAAGTGGGCAAATTCAGGAGACATAGTAGCACTACTCAAGTCTCAAACAAAAAAGATTGGCCATGTTGCAGAGACATAAAAGGATATACATTGAACAGTATTTATTATGCCTTTGAAATACTGGTCCGACGTGGCTATCTCAGACCAGCTCATTTTCCAGTCTGATTAACTGAAAAACATGATTTTTGTAAAAAGATAAAATAAAAAAAGAACTAGCTTTGAAATTGAAACTACAGCCCCCTTTGATGTGATCCAAATTATATAAGTCATTCTTGGGGGCACTGATGATTTTTTTATGGGGACTTGGTGAAAATCCCTAATGTATTTTCTAATTTTTAATTTGTTAGTCATGCTTTTAAATATACAAAACATATTTGTAATATTTTCTAATTTTTATTAAAATACTAATTAAGATTCAAACTACATGGACCTTTACAAACATTCCAAGACATAGCTATGTAAGTAAATGAAAACAAAGTCGGAAATGGTGTCAAATTGGTTCCGTTCTTATCTTTGGACCACTCTTTAAGGTTGTTTTTGGAACTATCCTGTAATTGGACTGTTGTGAGTTGCCCGCCACAACCATTAGAAAACTAGGAGGCTGCAATAAGGAGATATGCCCACTTTAGAAGATTGAAGGGAAGCATTCGTTGATGAGCTCTCATCTTTGTTGGTGAAGCATGAAGCTCTTGCAGTGCAATAATAATGCATTTGGTGATGGCATGTGAGATCCACGTGTGCCTGAGACGGCACGTGTGGTTCACGGGCCGGTTTGCAGGTTGAGGGTTGGTGGGATAGGAGGAGCATGACAGGAAGGAGCCATCTATATAGGGGGCTGACCGAGGGCTGTTGGACAAGATAGCCCTCTCTTCAACAATAAAAGAAAAAACGAAGCTATATTTTTTCCCGTTTCAATTGGTTGGACTGGCTCCACAGCATGCACAAGATGGCTGTTTTATGCCCTTTTTTCGGTTCTTAGTACTGCACACCATTGTCTTACACCTTCCTTTATGTATCACATTAGGCGTGACTTTTCTCACATTGACTGAGCTTAAAGGTGAGTTTGAGTCAAAAAGCAAATAATTCGACAAGCCCAAAAAATACGATCATGTTTCGGCCTATAAAGGATTAGATTTTCAGGCTATTTTCCACGTACATATGTTACTTTTTAACAGCATGCTGCATGTTGGTCGTGCTAATTACTTCACTCGTAATTGTCTCTGGCTAAAGTTGATTGGGTGAAATGGCTGCACTATGCAGGTTTTTAATCCTTGTACCGTTCAATCCTTAAATTTCTTTGTTCAAAGTGAGCATGTAGATGTGATGTTCCTCAATTTTTCTTTGGCTTATTATTAGTAACTCCGCCTGTGTTCTCTTCAACCTGTTGCAATCACACAGCCGGTCCCAAGCCCGGATAAAGGAGGAGGGTTGTGAATTGTGATAGGTGGCGATCCATAAGAAAATTCTGTTCAAAGGATCAACAAGGCTTTTAGAGTTCCCGGTTAGATAGATACATAAAATAGATTTCATAATACATGTTGAACTATTTAATAATTTTGATTTGTGTGTACTTCCAATGAAAGGAAGGGTTTTGATTTGTGTGTGGAGTCAATGTAAGTGGGCGGAAAGACAAACAAAATATCCCAAGAAGATGTACATTCGAAGTAGTTAATTCCATGGTTGAACTAAAATTCCTTGAATAGGGACTGGCTAATGTCGTGAACCTTAAGATAATACCAGACAAGTAATGATTATTTCAGGCAATAATAAAAATGCACACATTGCTATCTCGTCCCTGTTCCTATCCTTGGTGACGAAACGATGCTGACCCTCTCTCTCTCTCTCTCTTTCTCAGACATACACGTACACACACACGTGGGTTGCTAGAGGAAAAGCTATAATCTAAATGGCTGTCATCTTGAGCAATATCTAGTGGCGAGCTTTATTTTAAAGTTTCTTATATAAAATTATTTTGGGTTTAAATCCAATAGATGTATCCAGCTTCTGCAGGCTGGCTCTAAAAACACCCCTATTTTTGGTTAGAGATGGAAGTGCTCGTGTATTAAACACGTAGCAACCCCCGGGGGGGGGGGGGAGACCGAGGCTTTGAAGCTTCGTGTGAAGAGCGAATTATCTCTTTCATGTGGCAAAGGCAGTGAATTATCTCGTCTTGCATGCTGTCTTTATGTGGGTGTAATATCACGAGAGAGAGAGAGAGAGAGAGAGAGTTCACGGCTTAAGGTTGTAGTGCTCGACTTGTGTTGTCTTGCAACTAATTCCAAGATATGATAAAAGAGGCATGGTTAGAGCAAAGAGACATCATTCGACTAAACATGGATTAATGTTGTGTTATCAAGGTATTTTGCACTTCTTGTACACCAATTTTTGCAAATGAATCGATCATTTGTATCATGAAATTATGTTTCAAAACAATATATATATATATACATACTCTGTGTTTGAATCTTTAGGCATTTTGCAAACTCAAAATACCCAAGTCTCTTTATGTAACATTTCATTTTATTTCGAACTTGATGAAATTAATTGATAAAAGGTTGGATGGACATAGTCACCCAAAGAAAGGAATTCCAGGGCTAGATGAAATTAAGAGGAAAGATGAGGGATCCAAGTGTAAACATTGTTATTCTTTTCTTCTTTCCGGACATGTCTTTATTTGTATGATCAAAAGCAGCCCAATCTTCATGCACGAGGTCTGACCGAAATAAAACGGGGGAAGATAAAGAAAAGGGTAAAAAAAAAAAAAAAAAAAAAGGAAAGAAGAAATACTTATTTCCACCATGCAACAGCCTGATAAAAACAAATACAAGCTGTTTAAACTGAGAATAATTTGTTAATATGAATATAGGAAGAATGATAACGTAACATGTCTAATTATTTGTCAAAATTATAATGCAAAAATCTTTTTATCGGTCACTATTCATCACTCCATACTCTATAAAAAATACCTACACACCATATGAAAAAATTATAAATGTGGGATGTGAGAGTGAATAATGACAGATGCATAGTAAACCAATTAATATCAAATAATTCTCAATCTAAAACTGATTGGATTATATTATGTATTTATAGCTTGTAATTTCATATTTTGAGGATGTTTATGTAGATTCAACTTATTTGTATCATCCAAAGAATGTTGTCATCTATAATGTATTAAAGAGTTAAAAATGTCAAATCTAAAGATAATATGCTGATCCAAAAATATTAGATGTGATGCCCTAAAAAGTACAAACAGTTTGGAGATTTGGATTTAGGAGGATGGGGTCTTGAGTTGGGCAAGGTAATCCTTTGTTTTTTTTTTTATCAGTACGTATGAGTGAACAGCAGCAGGAAGAACATATAATAAAGGAGCATATCATCATCTTTCATGTTTCATCTTTCAGCTATCCAGCCGGTCCCACGAGCAGGCCACCACCTCCACCACCACCTCCCTAAAAGCTCTAACTTTAATGTAATTGCAATGCAATGGAGTTTCTTTTCCCATTTTCTCTAACCCCCTCTCTCCCTTTCTTGCTTATAAATAAAGTAATCAAATGTCTCCATTTCCAGTTTTTCCCAACCCCTTAAATGAATATCGCCATGTTTCTGCATTATTTCAGATGAATAAATCTCACGATTTTGAAGGGGAAAAATAGGAAGAACTGCTTGTAGAGAGCATTGAGATTTCAGCTTGTATTGTGTGTGTGACATATGGGGTTGTCTCTCTGTCTCTCCTAACAGTAACCCCTAACACGCTGGGGTCACTTTCTTTTCTTATCTCTCCCATCTCCATCACTTGAATCCTTTTCGCTTTTGTCTTTCCTTGTCCTGTAATTAGGACTACTTGGGAGTAATTAAGTAATTTACTTAACATCGTTTTCCTTTTTTTATTACTAGTACTATCATATCACTTATATAAATATATATTTTGATCCATCTTTCTCTCCCTCTTTTCTTTTCGTTTCTTCTCTCTCTCTCTCTCTCTCTCTCTCTCTCTCTCGATCGAGCAAAATCTAAAATGGTGTCAGCTTCTGCTTAAGGAATGTGAGGATGGTTTCTAGGCGTTAGTTGCTGGACCCTAACTGACAACAGTAGCATATGAGACCCATTATTAACTGTTAAGCGAAGAAGAAGAAGAAGAAAAGGAAGAAGAAGATAACTTTCTCACTGCGCTCTCTCTATATATAATATATGGGTTCGGAGCAGAATAGATTCCCTCAGCAGGAACGGGTAATGTCTCTCTCTCGATTTCTTTTTGGTCTTGGGTTTTTGTTCGTTCTTTTATTTTTGTTAGTATTGGACCCTCCGGGAGTTTGATTTGGTGTCAGATCTGGGTCGTTCTGAGCACAATTCCACACATTTTCGATTTCGTTTATGCATCCGCAAGTTCTTGCTCAGATCTGGGGTGGTAGCCATTTGAGTAATTAGAAAGGAAAAAAACTCTAACTCCACTAATTGCTTATGTAATACTTCAATTTGCTAGTATTAGCTAAATACCAAATGTACCAGTTACCCAAAGACTTTCAGGACCTGGATTACGTTCTGAAAGGCTTTACCTTTGCTCATTTTAGTTTATCATACGAATGAATGCATAGGTTTCTCAGACTGGCTGTCAGATCTGACGAAAACTCTTCTTGGTTTT
This sequence comes from Juglans regia, assembly GCF_001411555.2. NCBI lineage: Eukaryota > Viridiplantae > Streptophyta > Magnoliopsida > Fagales > Juglandaceae > Juglans > Juglans regia. Next base: position 26,911,859 of record NC_049911.1, read on the forward strand.
TACCCACGGTTGTACTCTTAAAGAGTCAAGATCAGGTCATCCTGGGTAACTTTGATTTCGTTTTTGTATTTTTACAAAATTTAATTAGTTTCTTTCTCTCAGTTCGATCTCCAAATTATACTCAGAACGTTTCATCTTCGAAAGGATGAATACAGCTGGCTGAATTGTGAAAAACCATGATCCCAGCTCTTCAGTGCGAGCATATTTTAAGTTATTATTAACTATTACAAAGCGTATTTACTCTTTTTTCCATTACAATTTTAGCATTAAAATATTGCCCATCGATAGCTATGATATCGTTTTACAAGTTCTTTCTTCTTCGTTTGATTGGGTTTGTTTTTTAAACTGCTGATTGTGGCATCAGTTTCCATTTCGGCTTGATGACTGGGATGAAGTTAGTGAAAATTATTCCTCCATTTCAAATCAATGGTTTTCGAAATATTCCTTACATAGGTTAATACACACTCACGCATGCAACACAAACACATGATTGATTGAAGCCAAGCTTTTTCTGTGAGGATGGCCTGATGAACAAAACGAATGCATACAGTTATGCTGGCTGATTTTTTAGCCAAATGGGAACCATTTATTTAGATGGAAAAAAGTATTAATATCTTGTCAAAAAAAAAATCAGCCAGAAACTCACATCAAGACGAAACGCATTTCCAATACAAATGTTAACGTGATTTTGACATGATGCTTCTGTCTGTTGACAGCGAAAGAGATGGGGAGGATGTTTGGGTGCATTATCTTGTTTTGGCACACAGAAAGGTGGAAAGCGGATTGTACCTGCATCTCGGATTCCTGAGGGGAATGCAGCAGCTACCCAGACAAATGGCCCTCAAGTAGTTGGGTTGACCAATCAAGCAACTGCACTAGCTCCATCTCTTCTTGCTCCGCCTTCATCACCAGCATCCTTTACAAATTCCGCACTCCCTTCAACGGCTCAATCGCCAAGCTGTTTCTTGTCATTATCTGCCAACTCACCTGGAGGTCCTTCATCCACAATGTTTGCCACTGGGCCATATGCTCATGAAACTCAGCTTGTTTCTCCTCCTGTTTTTTCAACTTTTACAACTGAGCCATCTACTGCTCCCCTCACTCCTCCCCCAGAGGCTCACCTTACTACTCCCTCATCCCCAGATGTGCCTTATGCTCAGATCCACATGGATCTGAAAAGCACTGAAAAAACTAAATACATCGCTGCAAATGATCTTCAAGCAACATATTCGCTCTATCCAGGAAGTCCAGCTAGTAGTCTCAGATCACCAATTTCAAGGACCTCAGGTGACTGTTTATCATCTTCTTTTCCTGAGCGGGACTTTGCCTCACAATGGGATCCTTCAATTTCTCCCCAAAATGGAAAATATTCAAGGAATGGTTCCAACAGGCAATTTGGGCATGAAACAAATGGTGTCTCCATGGCATCTCAAGATTCTAATTTCTTCTGTCCTGCTACTTTTGCCCAATTCTATCTGGATCATAATCCACCGTTTCCTCATACTGGTGGGAGATTAAGTGTGTCCAAGGAGTCGGATGTTTACTCCTCTAGTGGAAATGGACATCAGAACCGGCACAATAAAAGTCCCAAGCAAGATGTGGAAGAATTAGAAGCGTACAGAGCATCCTTTGGGTTCAGTGCAGATGAAATTATCACTACCCCTCAGTATGTGGAGATTTCTGACGTGATGGAGGACTCATTTACCATGACTCCTTTTACCTCTAATAATCCACCCATGGAAGAAGATATAGAACCTGCATCAGTAATTGAAGGACTGAAAGCTCAGAAAACGAAGACAAACTTGCTGAGTCCAAAAGGCCTTAAGTCAGGATCAAATACTGTTAATGAGGGTGGATGCCGTGATGTGCCCGCTTACTGCAATGGTCATGGAGGTGAAGTTTCTGTGCTTAATTCAAACTTACACTATTGCTCCGGTGGTTGTCAAGAGATCATGGGAAGGAAAAAAAATTCTTATAGAACAACCAACTTTAATCAGAAATAATAATAATAATAATCTGTCCTAAGCTTTCACTCCTATGATTTCTTAGCAGTCAAGTAGAACATGCCTGTTTTAAAATGTCAAGCACCTGTTTTATGCTGTTATTATGTTTACCTGAATTTATTTCTCATGCCTGAATCCCCCCCTCCCCCCCTACTCCCAAAAAAACAAAACATTTATCATGCGTTAGGCTCCATGCAAGATCTTTAAGCATTTTTTTTGGTACCTTCTCTGCAAATGATACAAACTTTTTAATACTTCATCAAACCCACAGTCTTTGTCATGCTGGGAGCTTATACCTATTACCTCATTCCATGAGCTTAACTTTTGGGACAAGTGGTGATTAAAATGACCACTTATCCCAAAAGGTTAAGTTTATGGGAAGAGGTAGATTTTATTATTTATATTATATCTTAACAATACCTTGCGTAGAAACTCGAGTATCTATGTTCTGTAAGTGTTCGATTGTATCTGTGCATGTAGATCATTTTTCTCATTAGGTGTCTTTGGCTCATTAGGATGCATCTGAGCCCTATCTTATTGTAAGATCTCTTCCTCTGTCTCCCTGTCATACTGGCAATAATGTTACTTTCATATATGACAGATAACATATCGTGGAGAAAATCTGGGAATGTCTCTGGATCCAGCACGCCTGGTAATGATACTCTGACTGATGAAGAGGACATTTTTTCAAAGATGGAGTTATCCAAAAGCAATAGGAAGTACCATCTGGGTTTGTCTTGCTCTGATGCAGAAGTTGACTATAGGAGAGGAAGAAGCTTAAGAGAAGGCAGAGGAGATTTTGCATGGCGTGACTAAGAATTAGTGCAAAAGTAGATTGTCAGTTGATTTCCCATGTGAATTAGTTTGCAGGTTTCTTTCGTCAAACACTATTGTTTCCCATGTGAATTAGATTTGTCAGTTGCTTCCCAGGTGATTATCTTTTTCTGGTTGATGAATGTATATCTACGTTCCTATTTCCTGCTAAGGTACATAGGTGATGCATCTAATTATATGTATTGGGCGAATGCTTCTGCTTTATACTATGGAACAACTATTGCAACATCGGTTTTGATGTTTTCTGAAGCATTTTCTGTTCCATCTACTGGGGATGTTACCTCGGTCTCGGTCTCGGTCTGGGTCTGGGTCTGTTTTTATTCAAATGGAGATGGGAAGCTTGAACGTGTATATCTGGTGGTTGCTTAACCTTGAGTGTCTTTATTATCATGGTCATGTCATCATCATGATGCAATGTTTGGATTCAATTGCTCCACCTAAATTCACGTGAGCTATCAATTTGTCGCCATTTTGTTATCTGATCCCTAACTTTTGCCATTTACATGCAGTGGTCGGTGGGGGGCTGCTGTTAAGATGTAAGAACGGTGCCTTTTTGGTGCCAAATCTCTGTTTATTTTGGAGGACAAGTGATAAACGATGTCGTCTTGACCATCCACACAACCCCGAAAAAAAAAAAACAAGAAATAACTGAGCCACCTCTCTCTCTCTCTCTCTCTCATCACAGCTACTGGACACCACCTGGCCAGAAAGAGCCAACTACTTCTAACTGCCATAATGTTGTGCAATGCAAGTTTAGTCAGTGTGCACACGACAAAAGTGGTGATAATAGACCACAAAAGCATATTACACGATCCTATTGAAGACGATAAACACAAGAATAATTGATCAAAGAGGAGAAAATGTCGGTATCATCACCACCATCATCATCATATAGACCTATCATCAACAATATCATGGTCGATCCATTAAATACTACCCAAAACTGCTATAATGTACTGCTGCTACTCAAACTTTACAATCGTTGAAATATGCACAAAGATGGCAAGAACTAATAGCTCGTGCTTCCAATGGACCATTTCACGCTCATTCATAAAGAAGTTTTCAAACACCCACATCATAGAAGCAGTGTATCAATGCCTTGAGTAAATCCACTATAACTACAAGTGAACATATATTGCACGTCAGAGAGGAATGCTGGACATCCTTGGTCATGAGTTCGTCTCAGCGTGTTGATCGGATGGTTTGTTTGAGTTATTCTGCTCCACTTTGATGCGTGGCTCATCTATTGCCATCATATTAGTTGCCTGAAAATGAAAAGTAGTTAATTATTGCCATAAGGAGGGTGTTGACTCAAAGGACTCTTCCAAATTAAAGACATTACACTGAAGCATGCATGCAACGTAACAATGAATTGTGAGAAAAAATTTGGTAATTACAGCGCAAAAAGATGATAGAGCTGGACATACCGAGTCTGTGCGTCCAGGTTCGATGTGTTCTCTCTTCACTTGACTTGGCAACGGCTTACTGTATGACAGAGAAAGACAGTTGTTAGCAGCCTCGAGACAGAGGAGGAGGAGGAGGAGGAGGAGATGATGATGAACAACAAGAAACTGAATACCAGTCGTCATCAGACTCCATGTCAGAATCAGGATCCCATCTTTTATCTCCGTCATCTTGATCTTCATCCACCTGAATACAAAACACTTCCAGCCATTAACTTACATGCAAACTCTACATATGCAGCAGCGATGCCACCGTACACCAGGGTGGTCATGAACTCAAAATTTGAAAAATTTCAACTACACGTCATATTCTTGTTAGGGTACAAACAGCCCAATTACTTCCCCCATCCACCTCCCAACGAAAAATAATAATAATAACAAAACAAGGGCACAACAGTTAACAAAATAAAAACCCAGTACAATGAAGGAAAAGAAAAAAAATAAGAAAGACTTCATAGCAATGTAATGATAATAGGAGATGCAAAGACAAACATCTGGAAGCTCTGTATCAGGTGGTCGCTCTTGAAACTGGACACTTGGGGCATGTTGCAACGTTGATAGATAATCAAGAAGTTTTGCCCTAATCTCTTCCAGTAAGTGACGAGAGTTTTTGTTTTCCATGTTACTTGGAGCTACATGAAGATTATATTCTGGGCCAAAGTACTCATAATATTCATGCTGCGGCATCTTATCATCAAGTTCCATCCCAAGTGCAACACCTGTCTGCTCAACAGATAATATGATATATATATATATATATATATATATATATATATATATAAGTGGAGAGGAGGTTAACAAAATACAAGCAAATAGTCTTATACAGCAAGCATATGACTTATTAATGTGGTTGGAGACATCAATATAAAATTTCTGCCTCTCATTCATTCAAATGTCAAGAATCTACATATTGAACTTCCACCCAAAGAGACCTGGAATGCAACAGCAGCAAGACCAACTTACGGAACAGAACTGCCTATTCAAGAATGCAGCTTAAGGACAATCAAACCCCAAAAGCATGATTAATGCAACACTCAGAAAATAAAAAATTTGTACAAATTCAAATTTCCATTATATTTTCCAATACGCTCCTCAGTGTTAGGATACTTGTAAATCATACTGCACGTATTTCGTAACATTAGAATTAGACTAGTGTTTCCAAAATTATATGCCATCCTGCAGCATTTTACGAAGTATCAGTTAAATGTGTTTATCATGCAGCAACCAAAACTAGACATCCAAAATTAAGCTCTCTTCTATCAATCAGGTATAAAGGTTCATCTAAAGGACATTTAATAATTGCATCAAAACATAGATTACCTCATAACACCAGCAACGAGCAACATTTCGTATTGTATACCCACCTCCACCCAGCAATAGGAGCGGAACATTGAAAGATCTCATAAATCTGACACAGTCCGCATGGCCCTTAATTGATAGATTGAAACACCCTAATCTGTCACCAGATAGAGAGTCAGCACCACATTGTAGAACCACAGCACCAGGCCGAAAAACTTCCATCACTTTCCCTATTATTGGCCTAAACAAGGACTGGTAGCTCTCATCATCAATGCCATCGTCAAGGGGTACATTGAGAGAATAATATTTCCCTTTGCCATATCCAATATCACGAATGTCACCCGTACCAGGGAAATAGTCTCCAAATTTGTGAAATGAAACCGTCATGACCCTATCAGTTGTGTAAAAAGCCTCCTCCACACCGTCGCCATGGTGGATATCAATGTCCACATATAAAACACGCTGCATTGATATGAGAATGTAGAATTATATTCCAGACTACTTGGCAGAAATCAGTAAATAATATTTTGCATGCTAGTAGAAAAATAAATCATTGTTTGCATTACAAATACGCAAAGTCCTTTTCAACTAGCTAAAACCTTAGAATCCAAGCTGCCAACTAAAGACAGCAAAACTAATGGTGATCGTGAAATTAAAATGATTGGTTTCAGCAGCCAATGGAAGTCACACAAGCTTACATATAAGCAGCATTTTATACCTTGTTCAATGAAACCACTTGTCAGTAATCAATTAATTCAAGAACCACTTCATCTCAAACATAGCTGAAACAGAAATTTTGTAACTGAAATGACTGATTATGCAAAAGAAACCTCACGATTGATTAGGTCCTAGATCTGATTTCACACTACGACTCCATATCCAAAAGCAACTATAAGAATTAAGAATTTTGGTTTTTTTTAAACATTTGGAAGACATCCTGGAAGAGAGAAGAAAGAAAGAAAGAAAAATATTGCGGTACAACTACTCAAATATCATTGTGAAGGCATCCTAGGGAATTGATTAACTTGCTAAAAAAAACTGATCGCTCCACACCATGTAAACACACTAGTGGACGGTACCTCAAGCATTCAGTCTCCTAATTATTATTATCATTATTATTACTATCGCTATTGTCATTAGTATTATTACAGTGATAATGATGATACTAGCAATGCTATCATTTTTGTTAATGAATCATAGTTAATCAAATGCAACATTGATGATAAATTCCCAGAAAAGGCTCATGATTTGTTGATTTTTTTCTTTTCCAAAAGTGGTACTGAAGGCCAAAGTAGATGGAGAGCAATTTAAAATTCTTGCAAAGCAATGGAAAAACACTGTACCATCATTAGTTGCATATTAAGTGTGTGTAGCACACAATATTATATCAATTTACTCAGGCTTGATGACTAGGTTATAACATTCAACCCCGGGAAAAAAAAGTTGCTCACTCATCTCAAAATAGAAAAACAAAAGGAATAGAAAGTACAACAGGAAAGCTCCAACGGGAAAAGAGCTCTGCAACTCTTCTAAAGTTATAATAACAATTGTGCAATAACAACAATGACATGGATCAACAACAAACAAAACTTAGATAAAAACATTTTTATACGTGCTACAGAAAAGCTACACATCTCAAAACATAACATAGAAAGCAACCTTCTTCCAGTTCTGTAGATAGAAACAGAAACAATGATAATAGTAACATGAGTTTTTGCCCCGATTATTTATGATTTCACATCCAGACATTCGACAATTAATGCCAATGAGTAGCAGCTCAGACGAAATTTATCAAGTTTGTGAATTCAAGCCCCCACAAGGTGCCAAAGTAACTCAACAGTGAAAAAAATAAAGACTAGGTCCCATTCGCATGCACCAAAATAAACAATACTCCGTTAAATAGGAAAGTAGACCAACCTCATGTACTTTGAGAAGCTCCAGAATTGCCAAGACGATATCGTTCACATAACAAAATCCAGAAGCCTCGCACTTCTTGGCATGATGCAGCCCACCAGACCAGTTTATGGCAATATCAGAACCTCCTTGGTTCAGTTTGACAGCACCAGCAACTGAACCCCCAGCATAAGTTTGACAGAACGAGTAAAGACCATCAAAGACAGGACAGTCTTCACCAACATTAAACCTCTTCAGCTGCCTCAGTTGATCTTGCTGAGTTTCTGGGGTGATAGCCCTAAGAAAGCTAACATAATCATCAGCATGGAACTTGCAAAGATCCCTATCTTTGGCAGGAGTGGGTTTCAGGACCTGCATATGCTGAAGCAAACCGTAGTGGGCTAAGAGAGCATGTGTCATTCGAATCCTATGCGGCTTCATTGGGTGACCTTGTCCATAGTAATAATTTCCAACTTCTGGATCATAAAAATATGAAACTTTTCTCTTCACCCCGTCTCGCCCAGAAGGAAGGGAATTGCCTCCGCTTTCCATGATCTGAGAAGAGGTGAGAGATGAAGTCTAATCAAACGATGTGTATATAATAGAGAGAGTCCAAAGAAATAAACCAGAAAAAAACACGGATTCCAACTCTCCACTTAAGAAAACTAGCCGCAATCGGTTCCACTCAGAACCCTTCTTTTGGAATTGAGATGAATAGATGACAGAAAATAGATAAATTAAACAGATTTTAAAAGTAACGAGTAGGTCAGGCATTGAAGGTACGAAGCCAAGACCTAGGGTACATATTCCCCGACTCGCCTGATTATGAGAAACAGAACAAAGGTCTACAATAAATCCTCATATGATATAAAGGTTGGCAATTACTCCGTGAAAGCGCATTCATGATTCATCACCTAATTAAGACTGAGCCCTACAACCTAATCACTCGGATAGAAGACGAAGAAGAACACAAGTCGGTCTCAAGGCACAAATAAAGCAGAAAACATGAGAAGTTGTATGCTCAGTGTAAGACTAATTCACACAGAGAAGGAAAGTAGCACAATAATCTATAATCTAAAGAGGAAATAAAAACGAAAAAAAACCCAAAGTGCGATAAATTAAATAAAAGGCGGAAGTGTTTATCGAACGCTTGAACGAAAAAGCAATTCTCGAGAAGACGTGCAAAAAAATAAAATCAAGAACATTAGAGATTCAAAAACAAAAACAGCTTAAATGTAGTGGAGAATAAAACTCGTATACATACGAGCGCACGCAGAGAGAGACCCTTTGCGCTGCCGACAAGGAAAGCGAAGACTCGAGAGATGCGTTCGACTTCGACCGCCGAGCCTCTCCTCCTCACTACTTTTCTATTGCTGCTCAGACAGAACGGTGCGAGACACCGGAAGTACTTGTTTAATAAGAATACTTTTTTAACAAGACTTTATATTATTTGGACTCTTTTCTGATTTCTCTGTTCTTTTTTAATTATATCCTATATAATAAATAAAATATCAATTATTATTTTTAAGTTAAATCATTATGATTTTATCACATCGCCTTTACCCTTCCCTAAAGCTTTTTTCAGAAATATACTTGGGGTTAATTTGGTTTTACAAAATCAAATTATCTTATTTGATTATTATAATTTTTTTAAATTTTTATAAAAATTATAATAAATAATTTAATTTTTTTAAATTTCAAAACTAAATAATATTAAAAAAAAATATTATAATAATATTTTATTTAACTTTTAACAAAACATCTCATTTCATCTCATCTAAATTATGTAACCAAACGAGGTCTTATATTTTACCAAATTTTGAAACCCCAATTTGTTTTGTCACTAATAGTTCAAGCAGTTGAAATGTCTAAACTCTGGCTTTGCTCATTTTGTTTGTTATTCAAATATGTCTTAAAAAACGAAATAATTAAAATATTTCATATTTTGCATTATTCATATAATGTAAAATTGAGAGAATCTTTTTATGCGAAGTGTGAATACAGAAGCAAAGTGAAAAAAAAAAAAAAAAGTAATAATTTACACAAGTCTCGCGCAGTTATTTTATAAAAAATAAACTCCACCATAAAAAATGCACTACATTTTCTAGTTAGACCCACTTTTTTTATAAACTTATCTACTTAAAACTTATGTCTAACATTACTAAAAATAAATATCCAAGAAAAAAACCAAAAAGTTTTACAAATCAAAGCTTTATGGAAAAACATTATTGGACCTGAAAGTGTCAAACAAAAATTTAGAGAGAGAGAGAGAGATGTCTCGACTCTCAAGTCTTCTCCGCCGTTGATCTAGCCAAAAAATTGAGAAGACCAATTACAATAACAAAAAAAGCCACACTGATTCCTTTTCTGATAATTACATAATATCACTAATATTGGATCAACATCAAATAGCTCTAGCCAAGAGTCTGATTGGCATATCACCCAGTTCTCAAAATGAAAAATCTGGGTTTGAAACCCTTCAAACCCTCCATCCCTTTGTATAAAAAAAAAAATCAAATAGCTCTGAACTGATAATAATAAATAGTATAATAGAACTTGATGAATTAGGTTATCACTTTGGACTGTTTGAATGCCAGAAGTCCAAAGGCAATGAATTAGGTTATCATAGGTTCCCTCCATGCCAATCTGAATGTTTTTTTTTTTTTTTTTTTTTTTCTGGGAAGTAAATCTGACAAATGCCAAAAATGTGTTTGCCTCCTATTACCCAGCTCAAAAGGGGGCAGTTTCACACAATAATCTCATCATTATAGTATCTAAAGCTAACTATATATCGAAAATTTGGTAAAGCTTTGATTATGTGACATATTCTAGAGTCTAGACCAAAAATGACTGCACTAACAAAAAAATTGGACTCGACTGCAGCACTCGGGGTTGTCTGTTGTAATTTGAGCTGGCAAAGGTTTGTCTGTTCCTTCATCACGTCAAGATGCTGCAAAAAGATCAAGCACAGCTGTCTATGATTACATTATTTTGTTACTGAGACCTTATTCACAGCATCTCATACTCTGTAAGGAATGAATCTCTAGTGCTCATCATAATCATCATCTTGTCTTTTGCTTCAGGTCACAAGATGCCATTAAGGAAAGAAGACCATGGGATGTCAGGTTTTGGTGATCAGAATAAATAGAAGATACCCTGATCGATGATGGCTACAAAATGGGCAAGCACTTCCTCGTAAACATAAGCATACTGCTTCATGGGGTTATGATTATGATATAAAGAGAACTATAGGATTTGGGCGCTTAAAGCTAGTTATTGGAGATATAGAAATGCATTTTACAGAGAACTAAAAGTCATACCTTCGATGTTCAATATATATTCCCTAGAAGACAGCAAGACAGAAAGAAAGTGTGATCTAGGAAGCTCATGCTGTAGGCTGGCCGGGACATTGTAGATAAAACACGTCCCATGGGAATAACTCCAGGAAAGCCTTCATGCGATTCATCCTCACTGGTAATTTCGTTACCAGCCTGAGCCCCAAGAATCCCAACACATGAACATAAAGAATTCTCATCTACTTTCAACTGATCATAAGCAAGGTCTTCGATGCTGGCAGCTTCATATTGTGGTATAAGATCTTTGATGCATGATATGTCCTGAGCAAACATCATCATAAAAGGCAAATTCTAATTTCCATTGCGAAAAAGAATAATTATTTTTTACTTTCAACGGCAAAGTATCTACTTAATATCTATAGTTTATTTCTTGATCGAGGATAGGTCATTGAATGTCAAATATTTCCACTTCACCTTCCTTGGAACAAAAGCCGCCTGCAAGTGGCCCAACAATCCAAGCCAATAGGCATTTGACTTAATTTCAGCTTCATATCTTAGAAGGATCAGTTTTGCCTGTAGATACAAAAGGAATTTAAGCAAAAATAGTATACTTTGCTATTCCCAGGACATTCTCCAGGACATATGATGTTGCTCAGAAGACTAACACAAGAGAATGGTGAATTGGGTTTGCTTTAAAAAATTAACAATTATAAATCAAATACACAATATAAAATGTCAACAGAATACCAAGCAACAATAAATATAAAGAGCAAGGATGAGAGAAATGTAAACTCAATATTTTAACGAGATTCAGACTGCACTTGAATGTTGAACTGAGTTGAGTTGAGTTGAGATGAAAGTTAAAAATTGAATAAAATATTGTTAAAATATTATTTTTTAATATTATTATTAGTTTGAGATTTGAAAAAGTTGAATTATTTATTATATTTTGTGTTGGAATTTGAAAAAGTTATAATGATGAGTTGAGATGTATTTGGGATCCAAACGTACCCTCAGTCTCACTGCCTACGTCATCGTCTTAAGCTACCCATAGAGGATTCACAAATTTACTATTCAACCTTCTTCAAGTAGAGATAGCAACCTATTACACCTTTGAACAGTACTGCTTCAAAGAATTCATATAAAGCACCTTCTACACTTACAATCACCTTATGAGTGGTGATTCAGTTATTTTCTGTATAGAACTCCTACTACACTCACAAGGATTACACACATCCTTTTACTATTTATACAAAAGCTGATAGTGGATAGGTTATTAGAGTACACTCCTCACTGAATGAAATGAAAGCAATACAGCAAAAATTATATCTCTCTCAAAATGAACAAGTGTTAAGGCATATGAGTCTTCATTTTCAAATTTAAAAAGATTCAAATGTCAAAAAGGAAAATCATTCATTTTTCAAAAATTTCAAACATAAGTTTCTTCTTTCGTAATTATCAAAGACAATATCATTCATTTTTCAAAATTTTCAAACAAAAATTTTACCTTTTGCATGTGTCAAAAAGAGCATAAATCACTTTACAAAATTTTCAAAACCAAAAGCTTCTACTTTTTGCATATGTCAAAAAGAGTATTAATCATTTTTCAAACTCTCAAACGTATTATACACATGTGAAAAATGACAATCAATCATTTTTCAAATTTTCAAATTTCAAACTTTTAAACATATCATACACATGTGAAAAATAAAAATTAATGTTTCATGATAAAAGATTCTTGGAGCCTTAAACCTTTTTCGAATTTTGAAAGAGATGTACAAAAATATTCTAAGTGCTTCATTTGTAAGCTTGTTCCCTTGCTTGCTCATGCTTGATTTGTTGATGTCCTTGACTCCATTTTGTGAACAACTTGAAACTCCTTTATACTTGAATTCCTTTGTTATCATCAAAATCCATAAATAAATATAGAGTTATATGATGCTTGAAACCTTGGGTTCGACACATGATCACAGCAGTTTTGGGTTTTGGGGGGTTGGACTAATGTAGGAAGTTAGGAACCACCAAGCCAACCTTGGGAAGGGGAATATATTTTAAAACTTGAAAAGGTTCATTATAGCTGGAAATAATCACGTTTCTTCAATTGGAGTTTGTTACCTAAATAAAGCAATCAAATTAAGTAATATGAAGATTTCCAATAGCAACTAACCCTATCCAACTTCCTTTGGGTAACCTTGTTGTTGTGCGAACACTTGCATGCATCAACAACTTTATGTACATGGATATTTAGTGCAGCCAAACTAATAAATCGGCCGAAATGACAAGAAACCATTTTGTGCAACTCTATTGAAATTGAACTCACACCTTGCCTGGAGTTGATGTTACTGATATTACATACCACCCCAATTTTAGTCTATCAAACAGATTCAACTCAAATGACACATCATATGTCAGTCCAAAGGAATCCCAGACATTTGTAAAAAACCTGTATAAAGCACATGGCTTCAAACTTCCAGTAATTATAACTAGAAAAATCCTGACAATCAGTAAAGGGCTGAAATATCTTCAATCATCACAGAAATCTAAATTGAATGTTATTATGGTAAATAGACAGAAATTTTAATGGCACTGTATGCTTCTGCAGGAAGAACTACCTTGAATTGATGATCTCAGCCAGCAGCCCCATAGTGATGCCAAAGAAAAGCAATTGACCACGAAGTTTTCTTTGCAGATTGTTCTGGACATCCTTCTCCTCCATGTGCATTTCTTCCAATTTTGATTGTGCCACTAAATAAAGCATTATTTGACCAAATCAAGTGAGCCCCATGTCAAATTCATGCTCATCAAAATCAGGTATTATCTTATCCTGCCCTATCTTTACATGTAAGCTTTTTAGGTCTGGATAAACCATACAGTCCATACCTATTTTGTGGTACATTATTTGGTAAAATAGGATAATGCAATCCATTTTTCAGCTTTCGTCGATACAACTTTGGGTGAAGCAGAAGTTCAGAACTTAAGATACATCTATATCTTGTTTCTCAAGAACATCTTGCCAGGCCTTACTTGCTGCATGTGGCTCATCTGAACCAAAATTGCTTGTGGAAAATGACAGTGCTTCACCGAAAAATAAAAGGAGTAAAAGAAGTTAGACAAAGTCTAGAGAGCACCACCACCAAGGGTGGTGGCTCAATGATCCTTGGGTTACTCCCAAGTGGTTTGGCACGTACTAGGTCTTGGGTTCGAATCCAACTATGGACTCACCTTAGATGATTAGTATTAGCTGCCTAACAATTTATTGAATTCTCTAGTGGAGCTGTGGTCTAAGCTATGGCTCAATCCCAACTTTAGGGAGCGACTGCAGCTTCCCTCATTCTAGGCCCCTCCTATCCAGTTCTCAGCAGGTAGGGTGCTACTATAGTTACGTCCAGGTAAGGAAGTCACCTCTAGTTAACCCCTCCTGCCCTTTTATGAGGAGAAAAAAAAAAAAAAAACGTCTTGAGAGCATCAGGAAAGAAAATTGAATTTTCTTAGTCAATCATCTTATATACAAGCCTTTCTTGTTTACTAGTAAGTTACACGCAACCCAATAAGTTATAAACACAACCTCATCCAAAGCTCTGTTCTTACAAGCCTTTTAAGACAACAACAAATAAAAGAATCAATATATTATTAAACATGAAAAAGCTTTTGTTCGGAAGAAGTTTAATGACCCATGAAACCCCTTGAAATTATTATAAACCACAAGATATTTTCTCTGCCAGGCAATGTGGATCTCTAGATAACATGTAATACCTTGGACTAGGTATAGAAGGGTGCCGAATGAGGCTTGAGCCATGTCCACCTTAGTAATGACCTGACGAGGACGTTATAGATCTAAGGGAAGAGATTTTAATAACTTGGCTAAATAACAAAAAGGTGGTGAATGAGATTCCACATATGCCGGGCGAGAAAGTTCAAGTAAATTATAATGATTTCGAGGGGTTCTAATTGTAACATTGATCGGTCCTTTCGGAATACAAGCGTAGATATAACTTGGCCTTTCCTTGGGTCGTTACATGAAGCCTGTTCACAATCTAGACTATGCACTCAAATGCAGACACACCCCACCCCCAATGCAAGATAACTAAAAGAATGATCCTTGTAATTCATGCAAATATCTCAACAGAACCGGAAAAGAACCCAGCAAAAAAAAAAAAACATGCTTCAAGCTTCAGATTGCTCATAATTAATGGTAAAGATGGGGGATTAATCACGACAACAAGAACAAGAAACTGGCCCAAGACTGACCAAAAGGAACGCCATACCATCAGATTACAGGTTATACAGTTTTTTTTCCAGACGACAAAATGAGACTACTACAATTTTACGAGCCGAACCAGAAACTTAGATGGTAATTATTTGAGAAATGATAGTTACAGTCGTGAGTATGCAAATACTGTGCAATCACTTTGAAAAAAGTGAATAAATATGAGAACCACATGAAAAAAGATTAATTTTCTAATAGTAGATCTCACTATTTTTCAAAAAGACTGCATGGTGCTTGCACACTCCATGACTATATATAGCATTACTCATGACCGAAGCAACTTGGTGCAATCCTGGTCGGGGTCAAAGGTCACTTTCACTTAGGCTGGTTTGGTTACACAAAACCAAACTATTTCATCTCATCTCATATAATCATTACAACTTTCCTAAACTCTGACACAAAATATAATAAACAATTCAACTTTTTCAAATCTCAAAATAAAAATTATATTAAAAAATTATATTATAATAATATTTTATTCAACTTTCAACAAAACATCTTATCTCATCTGAACTGCGTAACCAAACGAGGCTATATTCTTTCACAGTATAGAAGTATGATGTTTCCAAGTGTTATGCTTCTTTCTGTGAAACCTAAATCTTCCATTACCAAGTTCATAGGGGAACCTTTCGTCCGGAAGAGAAAGGAAAAAAGCAATTGAAAACGAAATATTATTTTAAGCAGTAATATATGTGGAAAGCACAACAGAAGCAATAATCGCCAATTAAATACGTCTATGATGGCTAGCTACAAAATTTTGTATAATGGGGATTTAAAAATGTTGAAAAGTAACATGAGAGTGAAGCAGATGAACCCTGATGCATTCAAATTAGACAAACCGGAAAAGGATTTCAAGAACAAAAAATATAATATTGCCTTGTCCGGGTGGGAGGAAATACGGAAAGATGAGGGCTCTGGAGGAGTCCGGAAAAGAAGAAGAACGGCGAGGCAGAGAGAGGACTGAATTATTACCCCGTCTTTTGCTCTCTTTTGAAGGCCACCACGGATGTATTTGGGGTACGCTGCTTCCCAACACAAAGCTTAACGCTGCCACTGCCAGACTGAACGAGGCTGCAAGCTTTGAAACTTTATTTTCGGGATTTTGGGTATACGGCTTCCATATGCTTTTTACGTGAAAATATAGCCGTAGCGCACAAAAACGAGCGGTTGGTTGATTTGGGCGTACTTGGGGCAAGGAAAGCCGTCTTGATAGAGTAGAAAATATTAATAAGCTTGTAATTAGTCTACAATTTTATTCAAAATAAAGCATAGTTATGTAAAATTGCAAGATTTTTTTTTAAATGTCACAATTACATTGATTAATTGATTTAAATTGAAGAATACAATAATTATAAAATAATTGTAGTTTTATTATTACTCAATAGAGTAATATGCACCAGAAATTTTTATTGAAAATACTATCTCGCAAAATTTATAAATAAATAGTTGTGGTACCTCATATTATATATTTTTTTATATAAAAAAGATTTAATATATCGTCTTTTTGTAATATTTATTTGTAAATCTAGCATTTCTCAATTTGCATGATTAAGAAAATTAGCAATATAATGGAAATTTTGCAAAAATCAATTCGTTGAATCTGGCTATCTATGATATTGTTAATTTGGAAATGAATCTTCCAATATCAATAGGACAAAAAAAAAAAAAAAAAAACTAAAACGTATGCATTACAATTCAATCTTTTAAAATAATGTAAGAGTTTTTAAAACATATACAATACTTCAGATCCAATAAGGAATCTGAATACAGAGCGATTGCCCATTCAGCAATTGAAATTCAGTGGATAACCTCACTTCTTCATGAAATTGGCCTTGACATCTTCGGCTCCAACACTCTCCGTAACATAGGTGTTAATGACTAAAAATTGCACAAGTCAAAACGGGGTAAAGAGTAATTTCGGCATACTAAGATAGTCCAAAATTAGATGAGGTGGTTTGAGATCAACCTAGAATGGTAATACTATGCTCATACATACATCCGTAGTAATAAATGAAAAATAAATACAAAAAATATAAATAAAGATGAAAATACATAAATTTACATAGTTTAGCACATGACCTACGTCTACGGGTCGTTTGGAAGACAAATTTACTATGATATGGATATTTACAGCCATTCACGATCTCTCTTTACAATGGAGGTTGAAAACTAGTTCTCTTTCGGAGAAGATTATCTCCTAGAGTTCTCATTCTGAAGTTGAATATAGTACTCCATATTCTCGTGAAATCCACCCAGTCTCATCTCTTATATCCCTTTTATTCCAGCCCTTTGGAATGGTGATGAAATACCTTTTACGTTTTCTCTTGCATGTCTGACTTGTTTTTCTCTTCATTTATCATCTTTATCACTTTTTTCTTGACACCTGACTTCTTCTGATATTGTCTTATCTCCTATGCGTATCTGTCATTTATCTCTCTTTTTGCTCATCTTTCTCTTCTCATCGGACATTTATTTTTTATTGTATTCCCTCGTTATCACATAATAGTGACCTTTTAATAGACTAGGTCTATTAAAATAGTGGCCCTTTAATAGGAACTACGTATACGTACCTTACCGCAAACTCCATTTTTCCATACGGTAGTTTGTGATCTAAGTTGCTTCTCGTGCATTGAATGTGAAGTTCATTTCGCAAAGCAACTATCTGCTGGTTACTTCTCTTCGTGACAATCTCAATGTCTGTAAAACTACCGTTGAGATTGCGGGGGACCTATTGATCAGACAATTGAAGATAGATTATAAGATAAGAATAATAATACTCAATGTAGAGCTACAGATGAGAAGAATATCTTCACAGCAAATTTATCTTCCTAATACTTAAAAGCGTGTATAAGATGAACAGTAGTGAATAGTGCCGTCCAACAAAATCATAGCAAAGCAAAACCACGGCAAAATCCCCACATCCCCACAAAATCACAGCAAATTCATCACAAAAATACCACAAAGTGATCACAAAACCACGGCAAAACCAAAACCACGGCAAAATAAGGCAAGACCGCGTCCCTCTCTCTGCATCCTCAAAGCAAAACCACGGCAAAATCCCCACAAAATCACAGCAAATTCATCACAAAAATACCACAAAATACAGCAAATTCACCACAAAATTACCACAAAATAAAAAAATCACTAGACAAATCACGGTGGTGGAGGGGAAACTGGCCGTGTGTGAGAGGGAGAGAGTGTGAGAGAGGTGAGGATGCATGGTGGCTCGGCTGGACGTGGGGATGGCTACGAGAGGTGGTCGGTGGCCAAAGGAGGTCCCGGTAGTGGTGCGGTAGCCAGAAGAGGTGGAGCTCCGCCGTGGGTGTGGAGAACCCGTGTAAGAGAGAGGTGGACTTCCTGGGGGCAAACGGCAGGGAGACGGAGGCCGAGCTCGCTGGAGGAGGATGGCCGATGGCAGGGGAGGCTACCGTGGAGGTGGTGGCATCGGAGGACGGCACACGGCGGCGCAGCAACATTAAGCCCATTCGGGTTGTGCACTACCGAGAGAGAGGAAGAGAGAGCGTGAGAGAGGGAGACCGATGTGGAGGGACTCGCCGGAGTGAGGTGGTGCCGGTGGAAGGGGCGGTGAGACTCACCGGTGCACGGCGGCTCCGGGCTGGGCAGTGGAGGAATTGGGCATGGGGAGAGCTTACGGCGTACGCTGAAGGAGAGGGAGGACAGAGAGAGAGATCGGGGGGGAGAAAAGTGAGGGAGGAAGAGAGAGGGGCAGAGGTTTTATCGTAAAATACAGGGGTTTTACCGTAAAATACAACGTTTGGGATCTAAAATTTGTTTAAATTGTGCAGATTTTATACACTTTAAAATTATATAAATAATTTCTATTAAAATTTAGAGATATAATTATAAAATTGTAATATTTATTACTATAATAAATAATCTCTCTTGTTAAAATTTATATATAAATAATTTTTCTTATTAAAACACTGATTTAAACTAATTTAAAATTAAAATAATTAAAATATAAATAACAAATCATATATAAACTATCAAATTTAATTTATAAAATACTAATATTTCATCATTAAATAAATAATCAAATTTTATTAAATATTTTTAAGAAATTAATCTCAACCCCTCCTTTTAAGTCCTTAGATAAATATTTTAAGTCATTATTAAATATTTTTCAGATATTAAATAGCATATGATACATAAACTATCAAATTTAGTTTATAATCCGAAAATATGTCCTGAATGTATATTTCACTTTTTTTATTTTTCTTTTTTTTTCATATATATTTTTAATCATCATAAACAATTTTTAAAAAAATAAAAAATTTACAACATCATTAAAAAATACTTCTTTAATCACTAGGTAAAAAAAAAAAAAAAAATTTGGGCAAACGTCACTTGGACGTTACCCACTGCTAGTATAAGAATAAAGTTGAAAGTGATCAAGAAAATGAAATTATATCTGAAATTTAGGACCAGGACTAGTTATGGAGTATAGAGTCCTGGTCATCTCTTTGTAAAAATTATTTCACATTATAAATACAATTGCAACTGTCCAAAAACAAACGTACGGAAAGCCATCCTTTCGTTCCAAGAAGTCTCTTTGCTTATAGAGTCAGACCCCACCGAGGAGTCATGTTCCTTGTACTTTTTTACGTGTTGTGACTTGTGATTATAATTTATTCCCCCATTCTTTTTTCCAAGGCCACTCTAATATCTCCGTCTCACCAGAATCATGTCATATCTCACTCTTACGCACGTACGGAACCGACCCTGTCGTTTCTGATGGTTTTTCAGCAAAGATGCCACGTGTAGCGAAGTGGCAACATTGACGTAGAAAAGATCCCATTCCCTCCGCTACCTTGAATTATTTTCCAATACTATATTATACTAAAATACACAAATCACTGACCTTTTTTTTTCCCCAAAGATAATCCCCAACAATGCAACGGCTGTTCTGTCGCCACGTCTACAATTATGATAAAGTCGTCCCCTAACAAGTCAAAAGAAAGGATTGGGAGAGGAAACTCCTGAAGTGCCCGCCCAGAGGGAAATTAAAAACGTATTTCTTTTCCTCCGTGAGCAGGCCGAAGCTTCCCTCACGCGCTCCCGTCACCGCTGGATATTAAAAAATAATTGGCAAGTCGGCCGAAAATCACGACATAGGGCGGCGAGTCGAGCTAATTAAAACCGCGTCCTCATGAGTCGCTGACAAACATATCCATCCCATAACTCGTTAAGACATCCACGTACGTTACACATGACATCTTTGCATGCTCTCTTCTTTGTTATTCAATTGTTCCTTGGACTTTCCCTGTTTTCGTTTTGTCCCAACTTCCCATTATCTCTCTATATATAGCAAGGCCAACTTCCATTCATTCAACTAAATTTTCACAAGTTCAGGTGCACGTACGAAGTACAGAAAGTCGAGAGTTATCTAGTTTGTTCTAGCAACAGCATTTGAAGGTTCATCATGGAAACTAAACACGATGCAGCTTCTCCTTCTCCTTCTCCTTCGATGGATGAGAAGTCTTCGAAATCAGTTTTGGGAAGATTACGTCGCAAACTATCTTCAAGAAAGACGGATAAACGTTCTATTTCATCAACTGATTCCGAGACGAGCAAATACTGCAGCGAGCTTCAAAGGGTGTTCGAGTACTTTGACGAGGATGGGGATGGTAAAATATCTCCTGCCGAATTGCAAACCTGCGTGAGCACCGTGGGGGGGAATATGTCCATGGATGAGGCAGAAGTAGTAGTAACTTCGTCTGATTTGAACGGGGATGGGCAGCTGGACTTCGAGGAATTCCAGAAGCTATTGGAGGCAAGCGGAGAAGAGGAGAAGAACGACGCGCTTAAAGGGGCTTTCGCCATGTATGAGATGGAAGGGTCCGGGTGCATCACTCCCACGAGCTTGAAGAGGATGCTAAGCCGACTTGGTGACTCCAAGTCCGTTGACGATTGCAAAACCATGATCCGAACGTTTGATCTCAATGGCGACGGCGTTCTCAACTTTGAAGAGTTCAGAATTATGATGCGCTAAATCCAACCCCGTCGATCTTGATCAGCAAGAATATTTTATTTTTCCTGTGACTGTTTTCATTTCATTCATTCTTTTGCACACATTTGTCGATGCCGCCGGACTTCCTCGGGCTTGTAAAATAATCTGCTCACGTTGGTTAATTTGAATTCGTTAATGGAACGTGTGATCATCACTGCTTCTTTATATATAATCTCTCTTTTTCCTCTGATCTTCAAAAATATTGAACAAAACTTTTCAACCATGAAGGCTGAGAAGTATATATATTTCTCACTCATTTATATAAACCTTACCGTCTATATATCTAGCCTTGGGTCCCCAAGTATATATATCTTCATACTTAACGTCCGCTAAAAAGGAAAATTAAAATATAGTTGGATATAAAGAAACAGAAATCTCTGAAGTTTGGAGCCTTTATATTCCATAATAGTCTGAATCACTAGCATTACTCAGATGTCATATTCAATGAGCTTTATCACTTTAAAACCAAGTAACAGGGTAGGCACATCGCTAAGATCCTATTACCAACATGTCAGACGGACATGTTTACATGCACACGAGGAAAAGTAAAGAAACAGGAATCTCTCAAGTTTAGAGGCTTATATCCCGTTGAGGGTAACCACAACCTTGCGTGGAGTAGCGTTGTCGCGGTGCTCACATAGCCATATCCCCTGAAGCATAATAGCAGAAGGAACTATAACATACTCTGATATAGTTATATATAATATTGCAGGAAAAAATCGAATGGCTTATAGAGCTAATAATAGATGTTTTAGATAAGATCTAAAGTACTTATGCACGCGCTACATGATTTATGTGAGGATATGCGGGATTGAAACATAAGCTCACTCTACACCTCTTGGTTACTTGGGGGAGTGGGTGGTGGTGCCAGATAGTCCAAGGAGTCGAAGACTATTGGCATGACCTGCAGTATTTTGGTGATGTTTTATCCCTGCCCACATTTTTATGATCTTTCTAATATAGATTTTTCCAATAGACTGAAAAACAAGTCGCATCTTTACACTTTGATAAAGTTAAGCCCTACAAAACTTCACTTATTTGGAAAACAAAAGCCCTACAAAACTAGGTCCAGAAAAAGGCCAACTCTAACGTTACACCATCAGAGCCATTTACCTTCTGTGCGTATTTGAGGAAATATTTTCAGTTTAAAAAAAAAAAAAAAAAAAATCAGTTTTTTCATCTATATCTCAGACTGTGTTATCCTTATAGAAATTTACCAAGAGCAATAAGATTTTAACTGAGTTTAAAAGACTACGGCTTGTGCAAACCTTCTTTATCATTAGCCAAGCATGCATGAGAGGATTGGAACTGATTCCCCAATCATGTCTCTTTAATATTTTCAATTCACTTTTTCTTCTTTCCATTGGCTTTATCTAATAAAAATCAAACTCGTGTGTCCTAGAGCAACTAATTTTCCAGAAACATACTGTTAGATTCAAATCATCAAAAGCATCCATGTGAAAATTCTCCTGATCATTTATAACTTCCAAAGAAATTTTAGTGACTAACTTATAAAAAAAAAAAAAAATTTTAGTGACTACTGTCATATACCTGCCAGGTTCCCATGTTAAGCTGTCCATTTGTGATTGGAACCCTGCATAAGAATTAAGACAGATTGATTAGAAAGCAGACTATAAAACTTCAGAGTAAATGAACAGTTCTAAGTTCTAACTACAAATCTAAAATCATCGCACGTCAGGGTGCAGCCAAACATTGACGATTTGATATGTGCCGGCATGTCGTCCGGGCCTGCAGAAGTTACACAACTCAAAATCAACAGGGAGAAGTGAAAAAAATAAAGACAGTATTCATGGAATTAGAAATCGAAACCAAAATAACAAGAATGAAAGCCTACTAACCTTCAATGGTATGCCTCCAAGGTGCAGACCTTCCCTAAAAAAAGATACCCAAAACCACATAAGGTCTTATAGATGAAGTAGGATGCTTGCATGAAATACTAAACCACACAAACAGACCTCCGGGACTATCCTGTTGAGAAATGTCTCAGTATCATCTCGAACATCAGAGTCGTAATTCTCATTGATGGTAAGAGAAGCGCTTGTATGCTGTACTGAAAATTTTAAAATAAAAGATAATTCCAATAAACAAATCCACACTGAACAAGAAGGGACAATTATGAGATGGTTCTCGTACTACTTACAGAAGAGATGAGCAAGGCCACACTTAAATTCTGACAGATCTTGAGCAATTTCCTTCTTTATCTGATATTTCAAGAAAAATCGTCACCGGTATTGGAAGTAATATAAAAGATAAATCATTAAATCATCCAGTATGAGTAGGATGATGGGGGTGATGTTTTATGATTTTCCCTCTGGAGGGCTGCTTTCAATTTGAACTAGAAACTGTGGCAAGAGTGTTTGATGGTTGTAGAATTCAAAAAAAATATTTGATTTTTGAAAATCTGTGTCTCGGATAAATTTCACATCAAGTGATGATAGGCTGTTCGATTATCTTAAGGTTTCCAGGTCAAGGTAACAAATTCAGCGATACTAAACTCCAATACGTTCGACTAATGCCGAAATTCAGACCCTAGCAGCAGAAGAAATGAAATTCATAAACAGAAATTGGATGCAATGTGGTTATGCTTATTGGGTGTTTAATGCTTGCTTCCATATACCGAAACACAGACAGACCCTTCTCAAAAACGACAAAAAGAACCGGCGGAGTATCAAAGATTATTCACTGCTACATATACAAAATTGCTAAGATAAATTTGGGGGACGAATCTGGATGGTGAAATGATTATGGTACCTTAGGAGTGATAAGATGACAGCCCCTCTTCTGAGGAGGTAGGGTTATGGTCTTCTGAGCCCACTTAGGAGCAGCCCCAGCCGCCGCCGCCGCCTCCGCCATCAAACTGGGATCGTTTGCAGTGCTCGGTGTCGGACGTGTGTACAAAGACCTCACGCGAAGTGGAGCAAAGGTAGGCTTCGCAGGCGAGAACATGGAGGATGTTTGCATGGTTGCAAGCCCACCCAACTCCAACCAAGCCCAAGAATGTTCCAGGCGTGGGGTGCGGATCAGGATTACAAGGGGCAAAAGACATTCCACGCCTCCTACTATTTGCTTTTGTTGTGTGGTTTACTTCTTGCTGGCATTCCAACCTTGCATTTTTTTTAGGGGATTCAGATTTTTTATGATTTTATGATATAAATACTTATTAGAATTTAGAGATATATAAATGTAATATGCATATTTCAGCAGCTTGGGAGCCTGTGAATTTAGTGATACAACCTGTCCGTGTGCTGCCAGAAGATGTTCAAAATGTAAGACATCTATCATTCTCCACTGCAATAGAAAACACGAAAGAAAACATTATAAAAATCGTGTTAAGCCCTAAAAGGGTAAGTTGACAAAAAAATGGGAGTTGATGTTTTGGATTTAGAGAGAGAAGAGAAAAGATAGTAGTTTTTGTTTGGTGGAGAATTTAGAATACTAGTAATGCTAGATACAATTTTGCAAATTATACACACTTTTTTTTTAAAAGAAATGAGTCTATTATTAAAAAATATTTTTTTTCATGTGAATTTTAAATTTATTCACTTTTTTTTAAATGAAGTGTGCAAGGTTGTACAATCTAAGACTACAAATATAATTTCTTTTAGAATAGAGAGATGGGGATATGATTATATGGATTGAAAAATGAATAAACACATGAAATGAATTCCATGATATTTATAGTTGTTTGAGTGAATTGATTGGACAATATTAATATTGTCATCAGTAGATCCACTTTATATGTCTATCTCTAGACCTTAAAGTTTGATTAAAAACTAGTTAAAAAATAATTTGATTAAGAACTTAATGAATGGACCTTTACGCGGATTATATAAATTGATCCCATCATGCATCATATGCAAGTTATAAATTACACTATAAAATATTTATAGCTTAAATAACATAAGAAACCTTAATTTGTTTCTTAATAACGTTGCTCAAAGTAAGTGTTTGAGAAAAAGCTTTATTCAAAATACTTGTGATTAACTCCTCATTGCATTTAATATAATTGTTTGGCATAAAAGAATAACTTAGGAACTTATTTTGATCTTGTTAAAATAAACAAAATACTATGTTGATGTCGTGTTTCGGGGCCTGGGTAACTCTACGCAGACCGTGCCACGATGTGAATTATTTGGAGACTCCGACAGTGTTCTGGTGTGGTTGTACAGTGGTGGTTCGTATGTCCATGACGGTAAATAGAAAATAAGTGCAGGAAAAGTAAAAAGAGATGAACACTAAGATTTACGTGATTCAGTAACATGCCTACGTCTATGAAGGTTTGGGGAGGGAAGTCTTCGCTATAATATATCTGTTTACAGTCATTTATAGATCCTCATATCTCAGTGTATAGAGAAGGTTAGAGCTCTTCCTATTGGAGACGTTATCTTTCTCGAGAGGTCGCTGACCCTTTTTATGTTGTCTCCATCGATTTCTTTTTTGATATGTCTATTTCTCGTCCTTCTTTTTTGATGTTGTCTGGGCATCCCTTTTTATATATTTGCCTGACTCTTTATTGTACATAACAACCTGCCATGAGTTGACAGATCTTCCTTACGTGAACTCTTTACTTTCTTCCCCTGATCTTCTGATATTTTATAGCTCTCATATCTCTCTTGTCTCTCCTTTTATCTCTAATTATATTTTGATAGATTGAGCCTAATTCATGAGCTATGGGCATTGGGCATTTTTTCCCTCTACATACCCAATCTTTGTTTGCAAAAAATAGCCACTTTACACACAGTTACCAAAATGTAAAGTTTTTATTTTTTTTCTTAGCAAAATGCAAAATTAAAGTCTCGTTTGGTTTCACAGATGGCCTAAATCTATCTCATCTCATCTTAACATCCAAACACCATTAAAACATAAATAATTTTTAATTTCAAAGTTTCAAAGTTTTTAATTTTTTCATCTAATTATTATCTAATTATTACAACTTTTCTAAACTTCTAAACAAAACAAAAAAAAATAATCTAAAATTTTCAAATTTCTAAATAAAAATAATATTATAACAATATTATAATTTTATAATAATTTTATTCAATTTTTTCTCTCACATTTTTTAAAAGCTCATAAAATATTTTAAATTAAATTATTTCATTATTATTTATAAACCATCTTATTATTATTAACATATTTATAATTTAATCTAATCTCATATTATCTGAGTAACTAAATGAAGTTTATTATTGGTACTTTTTAATTAATAGTATTAATAATAACTTTTTGATTTTATCAGTACCGTTTGTGCGTTGCTTTACATTAGAATCTTTTTCTCTTTAGTTTTAGTTTTATCAGTTAATTTCTAAACGGTTTTTACTTTTAGCCCTTGTTTGGTGTGGGAGATCTTCATCTTATCTTATATAATTATTATAATTATTTTAAATTTTTATATAAAATATAATAAATAATTTAAATTTTTTAAATTTTAAAATAAAAATAATATTAATAATAATATTTTACTCAAATTTTAAATTTTATCTCATCTTTATCTTATCTATATAACTAAATGAGACTTTAAATTGGCTGCCTTTTATACTCTTGATGGCTATATTTGTTTTGATGTCGGAGAGCCTTTTCAAGACGAGGCCGATTCATTCTTATAGAATAAATTCCGATATCATGTACTGTACTTTTAAAAATTTTTTTACACAAAATTGATTTTTATTTTTATTTATTATATAGAAAACCGAATCATACGTAATCAGCCGTTTGGCGTTACCGAATGAAAAACTAATTACTGCAGACATTTTATGGATCGAGTTGAGTCCTTTGATAAATATTTTTGACTTTTTTTCGAGAGAGTTGGAGCTAATTTTAGTTCTCATACAATACAAGGACAAAATAAAAATAAAAACAAAAACAAAATCTCACTTTTTTGTCGGTGTGAAAGGGACAACCTTTTAAGTTTTAAGTTTCTCAAGTGTACAAAGATGAGCTATATGCTTCAAATCGAATTTAATCTGCTAGTCTCTAATTTAAAATTAAATAATCATAATTACTATAATAATATTATGATTTTAAGCTTTTTTTAATCATAATGTAAAATATCTAAATTTTGAAAAAATATATAAAGAATACGATATAATAACTATTGAGTGACAAATCAGAGGCAGAGAGATCGGATAAAGTGTAATTAAGCAATAATATAATATAAATGGATGGTAATGAAAAATGAAGGTAGTTGGCGTACATCTCACGTACAAAGCAGGAAATTAATGGCACTGGAAAGTGATCCGAGCAGCCACTCTTGCTTCTAGAGAAGAATTTCATCTCGGACATTGAAATTATTAGAGGTCATCCTCGTAGGCATGGCGATAGGGAAAGCGTAAGTGAAATTTGAAAGGGAAGCGTGTGGCAAGGAGGCTTCAGAACTCTACAGTCCTTTCCCAGAGCTGTGGTTCTTTTGACTTTTGTGAGAATATTCTTAATTTGAAAGGCATCGATGGGCAATGGAGGGTGGTGGCGGTGGTGGGGTTTGATGATCATAGGAGCGGTGGTGGCGGTAGCGAGCAGCGGTTCGCAAAGGAAAGAAGACCTTCTGGTTTCTCGTATTGCCTTCGGGTCATGCTCCGACCAAAGCGATCCTCAGGTTTTCATCTCTTTCTACTTTCCTTGCGTAATCAAGCCTTTTTATTTACCAGTATAGTGTGTTTTGTTTCCCGTCGTGAACATGTTTGTTTGATTGCCAATCGTTTTCTCAGCCTGGTTCTATTCCGTGCGCCATGCCTGCAAAAAGTATACTTCACCAAACGCAAGGTGGACAAATAGGGTCCCCAACAAGGCTGAAAAAACAGTCGTACAGTAATTGTCTACTGTCTGCTAATGATATACCTGTGCCCTTTTTTTTGCATTATTTGGTAACTCTGTTTGTTTTTGAGATGAATTAAAATTAAAAATTAAAAAAAATATTATTAGAATATATTTTTTTAATATTATTTTTGTTTTAAAATTTGAAAAATTTGAATTATTTATGTTATTTTATATAAGAATTTGAGAAAATTATAATGATGAGAAGAGATGAATTAAAAACAAATTAGGAAAGTTATTGGTCTGTAGATAAGGCCTATGCGTCCCTCGGAACTGTTTGTCAGAATAAGTGACATTGCTGCTTACTGTTGCTTGTATTGAGGCGCCATTGTAATTAAATGTTTCATCCTTTAGGTTGTGCTTCTTGGATTAAAGATAGAGTTGTTGGCACAGATTAGACAATTTAACCACGGAAACGATTTGTCCACGCTAGGTGTCTGAAACAGCGACTATTTTGCAATTGGATTTTCAACTGTGACAACTCGAGTCTTGTGTTTTTGAATGCAGCCTATCTGGGATGCAATAATCAAATATGATCCCCAAGTCTTTATTTGGCTTGGCGATAACATTTATGGAGACAATAAGCGCCCTTTTAAACTGTTTGGAAAGGAAAGAACAATCGGACCCTGGAAGAATGCTCCAAGGTTTGTTCCTAACTCCAGGCAGGAAATGGAGTTGAGATTCAAGAAAGCTAAGACTAATCCTGGCTATTCTCGTCTTCGAGAGAAAACTAAGGTGTCTCAGTCAACCCATTCTCATAATATTGTATCATGAGCTTGGTCATTAAGAATAATCATATCCTTGACAAGTTTCTGCATGAACGTTGCAGAACTTGTGCTCTATTAATAATTCTATTCTTTCATATTATTCTGCCTAAGTGGTAATATTTTCATATTGTAGATAATCGGCACATGGGATGACCATGATTATGGATTAAATGATGCAGGAAAAGAGTTTTCTGCGAAAATATCTAACCAAGAACTTCTCCTTGATTTTTTAGAAGAACCTCAGGATAGTCCACGGTGAGGATATTTCTCTTTGTTTGATCATCTTTGGCTATGTATATTATTATACTTTGTCAATGCAAAAAAGAAAAAAGGAAGACAACAATAGCTTTTCTCCTCAATGTACCGGTTAAGATTTTGGTTCTCTCCTTAATGAAATTTTATCAAAATTAGATTAACTTGAACTCAGTCTAAGCAGCAGTTTTAATGTTGATTCAAATGGACAATTTAAGTCCATTAGTTGGAGGGTTGGTGCTATTAGGAAAACTCACCATGGCTTCAATGTTACAGGCGCAAGCAGGCTGGTGTGTATGCATCATATACATTTGGCCCTTTGGGTAGACAAATAAAGGTACCCAAGTGAATGCTTTCAATTACTTCTATAATACTTTCTTTTACATATAATTTGAATGGTCTGCTGGATCAGATTTGTTAATTTTCTCAATTTTATAATGTAACCGAATTCTTTCAGTAATCTTGTTCTGATTCTCTTGTGAGAACATGTCAGGTTATCCTCTTAGATACTAGATACCACAGAGATCCTCTGTCAAGTGATGGTACCATTTTGGGGAATTTGCAGTGGACATGGCTAGAAAAAGAGCTGAATGGTCCAGCATCAGCCATTACTATAATTGGATCTTCTATTCAGGTATATCTGAATTTGATTCCCTACATATTATGAGGTTTTATGTATGAGTGGTTACATGTCAACTGTTTATTTTTTTGAGTGGTGCTGTTGGTCATCAAGTCATACGACTTGTGTTTTCTCATTTTCAATGTTTGGATTGATTAAGAAATTATTAAGGTCACTTTACAATGTATTCTTGTAATGCTCAAATATTCTCGTGCCCATTCTATAGAATGCAGAAGTCAAAGGAAACTTTGGCCTTAATCCTTCTCCTCTGTGTGTGTATGCATGTTTGTGTGTGTGTGTGTGTAGTGTGAAGGGGTTTTCTGTTCTTAATAAATTGAAGCTAAAAAATTGTTCTTAAATAGTAGAATTGATACCATATTGCCAATTTAGAAGACTATAAGTTCAGATTGTCTTGGTCCGGCAGTCTTTTGGCTTCTTGAACTATAATTTCAATTTACAGTAGTGATTTGAGCAAAACCTTATTCAGTAGTGCAATAAGTTCTCAGTCAAGGGGAAGTTTTTTCAGATATAATGAATATAAATTTTTGTACATGACATGGTGATAGTTTGAGTCTGATATTTTATAAGCTATCCTCTGTATGTTATTTTATAATTTTTTTTTGCATTGCTGATTTGTTTGGCACTAAATAATTTGTGCCTGGCAATGCCATTTACACAAAAGATCTCTTCTTGGATAAGTCATTCTACTTTTTGGATCTGTCAACTACATTTCTGTCAGCAAGGCATTTACTTTGTTAGACCTGGCATCATCTTTTCCATACAATTCAGGTTATATCAAATCTTTCAGCAACCACTGGTCCGTTGATTTCTTCCGAGTCTTGGGGACGTTTCCCAAAGGAGAGAGATCGCCTTTTCAAATTGATAGCAGACAGTAAGGTGATAATCTTTAATCCATGCTTGTCAATCTGAACTGAACTACATGTAGTTGTGTTTTTATGTTACTCGGCAATATCAGCCGATGTGTTTGACAAGGTTTTCTCATTCTATCTTCTTTGTTGCTCTAAATTTTTACTTGCCTTGTGTTTTATCTCTTCCTACTGGTATGATAATGGAGGATGCTTAACTGCACAATAACCTTCCATCTCACAAACCCCTCTTCTTCTGTAGAGAGATCGAGTCTTCTTCATTAGCGGCGATGTTCATTTTGGAGAAATTGCACGGTATGACTGTGCTACTGGATATCCCCTATATGACATTACATCAAGTGGGCTCACAAAATCAATAGAGGAGGCAGTCCCACCACCATTTCATTTCATAGTGAGGTTTGTGGCAAGCTTGACACCCACTACAATGAGAGTCATGAATCAGAATTGCAGATTTAGTTCATGCACATATGGTATGCAACTACAATGCGAATCATATATATTAAATATAAATATGGATTTTCTGTTGAGGAAATATGATTAGCTCTTTGAAAGTTTAAACTTTAAACTGTGGATTATTTTTAGGTCAACCAAATTTTGGAGCAATTGAGATAGACTGGGATGCAACTCCAGTGACCTTGAAAATTGAAGTTAAGGATATCAATGGGTTAACCGTGACTGGTGTCAAGATGTCATTATTGGAGCTGCAAGCTGGAAGTATAAACAACATTGCCACCATGAAAACAGGGGAATATTGGAGGCATTGTTCCCCTGAAGTTACTCTACCGTGGCTTGTCAGATATCGCCTGGCTATTCTGTTCTACTGTGCTGTTGCTTGTACGTCACTTCTGTTAATTTCATCATCTTTTTTAATGCCCACTTCATGGAAAATGCTTACCAACACCATCTCATTGCTGCATGAAGGCCCTTTTAATGCTTATTACATGGGATGCTTGCAAAGTCTCTTTACAGTAGTTAAAGATGATGTGTAGAATAAATATTTTCATTAAGAAAGGAAATGAAGGACCATGGTACACGAGATATACAAAAGAGCTAATTATGTATGAAAGCACCAAGTTATAGGCACCATCCAGTAGTGCACAATTTAGTTCATTTTAATCAAATCATGTACATCTGCCACTCTTTGATATATCCGTAAAATGACCAACTCAGTTAAAGAAGTTATAGAGAATTGTAGGTTAGGAAAGACCTCCTGGTGGAACAAGAGCTTGTAAAGTATTTTTTAGGGAAATTCTACATGCCCCTCAAATCCTAAGCATTGTTTTCAACGTAAATGGCTCTCAAGTTTTGTGAACTTGGCATTTATCACTTGTGACTCTGTGAGACACGTAACTTTTAAAATGATTTTGTTACTTGCTCAATTGATTCAATCTGTTCGAATATATAAATTTTCCTAAATTCATATACCTAAATTTTATAATAAAAGTGAAAGTGACAAAATCTGAACTTTTATAACTTGAAAATAAAAAGTTTGGATTTAAGCAGGTGTCTGGAGGATCTATATTCCCTCGTAAGGACATTATACAATGAAGAAATTAATGTTTACTGTTCCTGGCAAGTGTTCACTAGGTTTATCTCTGAGGTGGCATGGAATTCAGTTCATAACATTCAATTACATCTTATGATTCTCATACTGATGTTTTTAGGTTTTTGATTTTTGTTGCAGTCTTGCTTCTAGCTTTGATAGGATTCACATATGCAGCTGTATTGATCAGCAGGCGATGTCTCGGCAAATGCAAGTTTGATTGACTGTATGTCTGTCTGTCAGGGTATTTGTTTAGTTCTAAGTTCACATATTTTCGCTCCCCAGAAACAAGTTTCCTTACTGAAAGGTTTCTTTGAAGGCTTTTCTGCTAGATTTATAAACTTGTGTTTTATTGGATTGAATTATTCTCTGGGCTGGTTTATGGAAACCAAACCACTGTAAAAAGGGTTTTCAGGTAGACGCGATTTGTACAGCAGCAGTGCCTGTAAATGTGCAAAATTCTGGCATCAATTCATTTTCATCTTAGGCTAAGTTTATATGCATCTTATCTAATTATTATAAATTTTTTAAATTTTTATATAAAATATAATAAATAATTTAATTATTTTAAATCTCAAAATAATAATAATAACTACTCTGCAATGTGCGGGTTTGAAATCATGAGTTTTACCCAACAATTCTGCGACGGGTACCCGTTGCGGAATCCACTGACATCAGCTTTATATTATATTAAAAAAAAAAAAAGACAGAAGAATAAAAATAAACAGAAACCCAGAAATTCCTGCGGATTCGTCGTTCTCCATCTATCGTTTGTTCCGAAACCCAGAAATCATTTTTCCTGCGAGTTCGTCGTTCTCCATCTATGGTTTGTTCCGAAACCCAGAAACCATTTTTCCTGCGGGTTCTTTATTCTTTTTCACGTAAAAAAAAAAAAAAACAATTTTATAAGCAAGGAAATACACTATCCCAGCTAGCGCCAATCCTTCATCTCAGGTCGTATTATTTGGATAAAATCTCAGAAACAAATCCTCCAACCCACAATTCTGCAAAGTGGTTGCCTTTTCATTTTTTTTTTAATTATCTTCTATGGCCTAGTATTTGAAACCACAGAAAGCCATGGAAAAGTCTGAAGAGTTTACCCAGGCGACGAAAGCCCCACATCCGTGGAGAAACTTGCTCACAAAGCAGAATCCTGTTCTTTGGGTATACGAAAGGGAATGTTGCATTTCAGATGAGAAGAAGATGGGAAGAAAATGCGAAGAAGATGCAAAGGAGAAGACAAGAAGAAGAAGATGATCAAAGGTATTGAATCTGTTCTTCTATAATTTATGCTGCAAATCAAATGGAAATGCTGGGAAAAAAGTGAGAAGATGAAGATGAGAAGAAGATGCGCAGTAGATGCAAAGAAGAAGTGAGATGAAAAAAATGGGTCTGCACGAAGAACCTGATCTTCGTATTCTCTGTGGGAACGGAAAGCTTGCTTTGAAAGCTGTGTTCCTTCAGTCCTTTGTTTTGTCTTCATGTTTGAATCAAGTTGCAGTAATTTTGGATATAAACGAAGAGAAAACCTGGGGAGCGGTCCGGCTGCTCCCCCTCGTTAAACAGCCCTCCAGTGATTGTGCGCCATGTAAGTAATTTATAATAGTTAATTTACACTTGCATATACGTGATCAAGACCCATATAGCCCAGACCCAAACAACCCCTCCCTCATTCCTTTGTCTTCCATACCAGTAGGCAATAACCATCCCAACCCAAACAAAATCCCACCCCACAGTCATCCCCGACGGCACTTGACAGATCGCATGCGCCGAAACAGAGCACAGACCCATCACTGCGTAGAGCCAAGGCATTAATGGCTGACTTATGCTTCTCTAATGTAGCCACTGGTGAATGCTTTTTATCTCTCGCACGTTTGCTTCTTCCATACCGTGATTTTCATATCTGTCGAACCAGTGTAAACAAACCCATCTTCGGAAAATACTAAAGCATTAATTGCATTGTGATGCACATTCCTCAGAGACTGCAAGCACTTAAAGTCTAAGGTTCGCCAAATCTTGAACATCCTATCCCACGAAGTTGAGTAGAAAATAGAACCGTCCCTGGATATAGCAAGTGCCGAAATAATATCAACGTGATGTACCCATGTGGACTTCTTGTGCCGTCACAACTCCATGTATTTCTTGGCCGAGAAAAGCCTTGAAAAACGATCATTAATCGTGGGGATCAGAGTGGTTATGCATGTGTATTTTTGGTTTTGGGTATTGTTATGGGTCTTCCACACACGGACTCAGAAGGAACAGAGGGAGACTTGCTTGGGAAGAAAGGGAGGAAGTTGATGATTCTGAGTTGGTTGGCGTCGAACTTCAGATGGTGGTGGTGGAAATGAGCTTCGGCTTGGGCGGCTGTCCAAAGAGACCCAAACGCGAGCTTGGAGACGAAGATGAAATGAAGAAGGCGCTGCCCAAACAACAATTTCGGCCGCTTTTGCGTGTGGTGGGGTGTATTTAGTCTATCGTATTTTTTTATACGTGTCACTATTTCAATGGAGGGCTGATTTTCTATCTATAACAGCCCGACCGTCTCGCAGCACTTCTCATAAACGAAACGCCCTATTTTATTTTGTACACATAGATGGCCATGTATGCCAGGTTCCTAAACGCGGATGCAAGTAGCTTTTTTCTTTACCCAAACTTTGACGGGCTGCGAAGACTACACGTAGTTAAGATGGGAAGTGACAGCTACCCTACCCCAAATCATACGTAAAAGTAACGTGCCTCTAGCGTCTACGTATTTTTATTCTTTCTTTTACTTATTCGGATATAGAATTTTATCACATTTTATTATTATAATTTTTTTAATTTTTATATAAAATATAATAAATAATTTAATTTTTTTAATTATAAAATAATAATAATATTAAAAAATAATATTTTAAAAATATTTTACTCACCTATAATTTAAAATCGTTTTGAGGCTTACATAACCCTGATTGAGAGCGGCAGGACTGGAACTTGGACAGAACTCGTCAATCCAACTAATCACGCGTTGAATATCTCTTGGTCTTCTTTTTAAACATGATTTTTTATAAAAACGTATTGACAGATGCAAACGCATCTGAAAAGAATAAAGATAGGACTGACTAGTCTAATATAGAGACACGGTCCGAGAGCCCAAAAGTCTAACTTCGCTGCCTTCCTCCCCAGTCCGGCACTGCCCTCTCTCTCTCTCTCTCTCTCTCTGACTCTGACTCTGTTACGTTCATTCCTCATCAAGCAACCAGAACAGGATCGTAATCCTTTCCGGAGTTATCTGAATGGAGACCTCTAAATTACTGTACTTAATTTGTTCCCTTTTCGTGGTTGTGTTTCTCCGGACATCCCGTATCTCCGTGGAAGCCCAACAAACGTATCTGGACAACAAGCAGCTCGATTGCTACAACGACGTAAATTACACGGATGGCTACTCCTGCAACGGCGTCCAATCCTCCTGCCAAGGCTACCTCACCTTCCGATCCAATCCTCCTTACAATTCGCCGGCCGACATCGGCTTGCTCTTGGGCTCCGAACCCTCCCTCATCGCCGAGGCCAACAACATCTCCAACTTCGACACCATTTCCACCGACACCCAGATCCTTATCCCGGTCAATTGCTCTTGTTCGGGTCCTTACTACCAGTACAACACCTCTTATAAGTTGAGCAGACGGGACGAGACCTACTTCACTGTCGCCAACAACACCTACCAGGGGCTGACTACCTGCCAGGCCATGATGGCCCAGAACTCATACGATTCCCGCAATCTCACGGTGGGCTTGACTCTAGAGGTGCCGCTTAGGTGTGCTTGCCCTACTTCCAACCAGACGGTGGCTGGGATCGAGTACTTGCTCACTTATATGATCGCCGAGGGCGATAGCGTTTCTGCTATTGCTGAACTTTTCGGTGTGGATCTGCAGAGCGTACTG
Organism: Juglans regia; assembly: GCF_001411555.2. Classification (NCBI taxonomy): domain Eukaryota; kingdom Viridiplantae; phylum Streptophyta; class Magnoliopsida; order Fagales; family Juglandaceae; genus Juglans; species Juglans regia. The sequence continues at coordinate 26,947,761 of NC_049911.1, forward strand.
CACGCGAACGACCTTTCTGAGGAGAGCATTATATTTTACTTCACACCCCTTCTTATTCCTCTTAAGAGCAAGCCCAGTAGAATTCAGAGAACAGCCCCTCCGCCCCCTTCACCGCCCCCCCCGTCGCCCACCCCTGCCGCCCCTGGTTCTGGGAAATCCAACAAACGGTGGGTATTCGTGGGTGTTGGCATTGGAGCTGCTGCTTTGCTTGTCCTCTCCGCTTTTCTGCTTTGGTTCTTCTGTGGCGGTCAGTCTCACAAGAAGGCACCCCAGCCACTCCCAACTTTGGCACCACCTATAAAGAAGCCCCCACAGTCTTCCTATGAAAATTCTTGGTTTATTTCTACAGAAGGTGTTCGTTATGCTATCGAATCCTTGACCGTATACAAGTTTGATGAATTAGAAAAGGCCACTGGGTTCTTCGGGGAAGCTAACAGAATCAAGGGCTCTGTTTACCGGGGATCCTTTAAGGGTGATGATGCTGCTGTTAAGGTCATGAATGGCGACGTTTCGAGCGAGATCAACTTGTTGACGGGCATCAACCACAGTAACATCATCAGGCTATCTGGTTTCTGCGTACACGGAGGGAACACTTACCTTGTTTACGAGCATGCAGAAAATGGGTCTCTCAGCGATTGGCTTCAATCAAACAAGCTTCAAAATCATTCCCCTTTAACATGGAAGCAGAGGGTTCAGGTTGCCTATGATGTGGCCGATGCTCTCAACTACCTCCATAACTATGCCAACCCTCCCTACATCCACAAGAACTTGAAGACCAGTAACATTCTTTTGGTTTCCAATTTCAGAGCCAAAGTTTCCAATTTTGGACTGGCAAGAACAATGGAGAATCAAGACGACGGAGGACTCCAACTGACCAGACATGTGGTCGGTACTCAGGGTTACATGGCGCCGGAGTACATCGAGAATGGAGTGATTACTCCTAAGCTAGATGTGTTCGCGTTTGGGGTTGTGGTATTGGAGCTCTTATCCGGAAGAGAAGCCACTGCTGCCGACAAGGATGGAGGAGATCGTGAGGAATTACTATTTGCATCCATAAGACTGGTTCTTGAAGGAGACAATGTCAGAGATAAACTGCGAGAATTTGTTGATCCTTCTCTTGGGCATGAGTACCCTCTGGATTTAGCCTTCTCCATAGCCCAGCTTGCTAAAAACTGTGTTGCGCATGACCTCAATTCTCGCCCGGCCATGTCAGAAGTTTACACGACTCTGTCCAAGATTCTGTCGTCGTCATTGGACTGGGATCCATCTGACGAGCTCGAACGTTCCACCTCAATTGGTCAAATTCATGTCAGATAGATGGCAATTGGCAATTTGGCATGGCATCTGCTCTTGCGCTCCAGATTGAGATGCATAAAGCCCTGCTGTAATCCTGTTGGGTAATCCCATAATTAATTTACTGATCATGATGCATACATAATAATGGAACGTAGTATTTGTTCTCTCTCCCTGGTTTCCAGCTTAGGATGCGGTTCTACTCAAGAATATGAATATGAATATCATGTTCTTAATGCTTCAAAAAAGTTTTAATCAGATTATTGTATTTTATATCTCATGTCCCTCCTTGTCCTTCCCAATAGTTCAGTGAGATGCAACTGGGTAGACAATTGTATCATGCAGAGACAATTTTATTTGATTTTTTTTTTTTCCGTTTTTGATGCATGCTTATGCTCCAGCCATTTACACAGTGCCTCGCATTCACGGAACAATAGGGCATCAATTTGCATCTTCTCCATTCAGATTTTTGAGTTTTGAAAATCTATGGTACTGCCTTAGATTATTTTCATACGTAAGTAAAAACTTTCAAATAAATAAGGTTTTGCTGCTTGATAAACAGGCCGGAATCACGTTTGTATAGGAATTTCAAGAACCGAGTAATAATTTTTTTATTATTATGATAAGCATGGCCAGGAAAAAAATTCAGATAATAAAACGGTAGCAAAGTAGATTTTAACATAAAAAATAAAAATAAAAATTTTATGTGCGGTCAGTTTTGCATACTTTTTTGTACATTCTGTTAATGTGATTGGTTGCGTCATTTTTTTTAATATAAAATAAATGTTGAGTTTCTCACATTAGTTCTTACGCAAAAGTGATTGCATGTAATAGAATTCTAAAATAAAATATATAACAATTATTTACAGTATGATTACATAATCTACGGAATATCAGATTTTAATGTTTGGTGAATTCAATGTAGTGATTTTAAACATAAATTCATCAAATTGTGAAGATTGTGAAGTTCAATGCCAATGCTCTGACCACCCTCTGTTGCATACAAAGATTGCCAATCAAGAGAGTTTCAATCAGAGGGTGAATTGGGTAAGTTAGTACCCTACCATTTCCAAATCATGTTATAAGCTTCTGCAAAGCCTTCCAACGTCTGATAGAAGAAGGGATTGTATGGATTGCCGAAGAACCCATCTCTCAGTACTCTGACAGGACTCAACGTTGGATGAAGAGTTGGACACAGATTTCGATTGTCTTGCAAGCAAATGCACGCGAGGTCTCATCACTATAAAAACACAAAGCATATGTATTCATTACGTAGAATGCTGAAGTGAAAGGAAACTTTGGCCCTAATCCCTCTCTCTCAAGCATTGTGAATCATATGCATCAAACTTGTTCTTACCACTTCCCCCTTTTAGTTAAATTTGTTGGTCACCAAGGTTGGTCTGAGAGCATTGTCTGTTTTCAATCAATAGAAGTTCAAAGGTTTTTATTAAATTAAATAGTAGGATTGATGCCATCTTTTGTTGCCAATTAAGAGTATAAGGGTTATGTTTGGAGATGAGTCACGGTATTGCATGAGCATGTATAGATATAGTCAGTGTCTTTAGATGCAGTAGTTTGATGGTTATTTGGAGTTAAACTTCATTCAGGTGTTGGTGTCTTTTGAGTCCAATTCGGTGTGGGAGAGTCTCTATCCCATTCAAATCTAGCATCTATTTCAATAAAATCATGAATAGTTATTATTACCATTTTGCTATTACGGTATACCATATTATGGCACCTGTTGCGTGTTTAATTGCTAAGACACGTAACAATAAGCTTTGATTTTGTTAGCCCAGCAGTCTGTCTTATTTTCTCAGTTGAGATGAGATGAGATGAGATGAATTAAGATTAAAATTAAAAATAAAATAAAATATTATTAGAATATATTCTTTTAATATTAATTTTATTTTAAGATTTAAAAAAATTGAATTGTTTATTTTATTTTGTATAAAAATTTTAAAAAATTATAATGATTTGATTTGATTTGATTTGATGGAATGGGATGAGAAAAGTTGTGAAAACAAATAGTACGTTTTGATAGTGAGAATACCTTAGATAATTCCTATTGGGTTCCCCATAATCTCTTTTTCCTTATAATTTGAGCAAAAATTTAGAGAATGCTCTCAAAATCTCCCTCAATCCGATCTCTATTTTAGGGAAAAGATTTAGGGAATGAATATGAACTACTATTCATCCCTTAAATCACTTTTATCAATATTTTATTTATTTCAATTAAATTAATTTTTCTTCCAATCATCTACACTTTTTCTCATATTAATATTTGTTATAGTTTTAAATAATAGTTTTAAAAATAATTTAAATAACTATGAAAATAAAAAAAAAATAATTTAAATCTTTATTTAAAATATTCACTAGAGTAATAGTTTAAAACATAAGAAAAAATATTGAGTAGTTAAATTTGTACATGGAAGTGAGAAAAAAGTAATAAAAAAAGAATAGAGAAATATTATTTTAATAGAATAGGGAATGAGATATAGAAGGTTTTTTAAAGAAGAATAAAATTTAGAAATTTTTTTTAGATAATGTACTTTTTATATAAATTATAAGAAATTTTATGGGGAATCCAATGAGAATGCTTTGAGAAGTGTTGTGAATAATAATAAATAGAGATTGAAGTGAGTTTGTGAGTCCCATTGAAAGTGTTTTGAATTGTTTGGAAGTATGACGATGAGTTTTTGACTTTTGAATATAAATATGAAAAAGGTGTATGTCCCATCAATAATAGAATTTATTAATAATGATGGTAAAATGATGATTTTATTTATATATTGTTTAAATAAATAGAATTATTATGAGAAATTAGTGCCAACATCTTTTAAAAATAATTTTGCACAATTTTTTTAAAAACATTTTATTTAAATCGAAATTAAGCTAAAAATCAATTTTTGACTATATTTTTTTTTAAAATATGCAGATACATTCTTTAGCATTTTTTCGACACTCCGAGACTTATTTAATTAAATCTATTCAAAATTATAATAAGAATTAGAAAAAAAAAAGTTTGTTTCATTCAAAATTATTCGAGAACTATTAAAATTATTTAATTCTAAACTTGTAAAAAAATCAAATTGTTTTCATTTTTTAACACGAGATCCTATGCTCCCCTATTATAATTTTTTTTTTATTGCTTGTATGCTCAGATAAGCAATAAAAACCAATTTTTTTTATGGGTAGAATCAAGATTAATCCTTGAATCATGGGATTACATTCAAGGCTCATCCTATAATCTCTCCAATTAATCTTAATGACAACTCACGCCAACACTAAGTGCTGTTGCTAGTTTGTCACTTTTTCTCGACCTGGTGCAAACATTGACATGGGCAGATTGCAAGTGATACGACCTGGAAGTGGATGTTCGAGCGCAAGGAGAATCGGAGATGGCGTCTTGTCTCATTGTGCGTCGTTCTTTCAGATAGAAAACTCGGAAGTACTAATTATTTTGTACACAACCTTGCTAGATGGACGGCCTCCCATGATACTCTATAGTCAGTCTTGACTCTTGGCTTCGTTCGTGATGACTGTGTGGGCTAGTTTATGTAAACCAGAGTGACTAAAAAAACTACCTCCAAGTGCCTTCGTAGATGCAATTTGAACAGTAGCAGTCAAGGGGCAATTGCTTTACTCATACTGTAGGGAGTAAATCCCAGTGACGTGCGCGTTGAAATCACAATTGAGAGTCATTCAAACGAATTAACCATTCATTGAACGGAAGCGCAATCGAAAACTCAAACGCAATCGAAAAGTCAAATGCAATCGAAGAATTAGGCCTCACAAACACAGATACTGTACCCTCCAATGCCGAAAAGTCCAATTCGCAGCCTCCCCTAACCCGAATTGAAAAACTCAAACGCAATCGAAAAGTCAAATGCAATCGAAGAATTAGGCCTCACAAACACAGATACTGTACCGTCCAATGCCGAAAAGTCCAATTCGCAGCCTCCCCTAACCCGAATTGGGGATCCCCTCTCCCACCCATCCGCTCATTCGTTCACCATGCACTGCCCTCGTTAGCGCTCCCTCTCTCTTTCTGTTATGTTTATCTCTAGTCAAGCCATCGAATGGGATCGTAATCCCCATGATTGGAGTTACCAGAATGGAGACGTCTAAACTAATATCCATTTGGTCCCTTTTTCTGGTTGCATTACTGCGGTGGACACCCCATCTCTCCTCCGTAGAAGCCCAACAAACATACAAGGAAAACAAGCAGCTCAATTGCGACAACGACCTCAACTACACGGATGGCTATACGTGCAACGGCGTTGAATCCTCGTGCCAAGCCTATCTCACCTTCCGATCCAATACTCCTTTCAATTCTCCGGCTGATATAGGCTTGCTCTTGGGCTCCGAGCCCACCCTTATTGCCGAGGCCAACAACATATCTAACTTTGAGATCATTTCCACCGACACCCAGATCCTTATTCCGGTCAATTGCTCATGTTCCAGACCTTACTACCAGCACAAAACCTCCTACAGGTCGAGCAGTCGGTCAGAGACCTACTTCACCGTGGCCAACAACACCTACCAGGGGCTGACTACTTGTCATGCCTTGATGGCCCAGAAACCTTACGTCGACAGCAATCTCACGGTGGGCCAGAATCTGGAGGTGCCGCTTAGGTGTGCTTGCCCGACTTCCAACCAGTCGGTGGCTGGGGTCAAGTATCTGCTCACTTATATGGTCACCTCAGATGATTCCTTATCTTCTATTGCCCAACTATTCGGTGTGGAGCAACAAAGCATCCTGCTCGCGAACGAGCTGTTCTTGAATAGCACTATATTCCCTTTCACACCCATTCTTGTTCCCTTTAACAGCAAGCCCAGTAGAATTCAGAGAGCATCCTCTCCGCCCTTATTATCACCTCCCCAGTCGCCCAATCAAACATACGTGGCCAACAAACAGCTCGATTGCAAAAACAAAGTCAGCTACACGTATGGCTATACGTGCAACGACGTTAAATCCTCTTGCCAAGCCTATCTCACCTTTCGATCCATTCCCCCTTACAATTCTCCTGCCGCCATCGGCTTGCTCTTGGGCTCCGAACCCTCCCTCATCGCTGAGGCCAACAACATATCCAACTTCGCTACCATTTCCACCGACACCCAGATTCTTATACCGGTCAATTGCTCTTGTTCGGGACATTACTACCAGTACAACACCTCCTACAAGTTGAGCAGTTCCGAGACCTACTTCACCGTGTCCAACAACACCTACCAGGGCCTGACCACCTGCCAAGCCATGATGGCCCAAAACCCATACGGCGAGTTCGAGCTCCCGACGGGGATAAATCTGAACGTTCCGCTTAGGTGTGCCTGCCCGACTTCCAACCAGACGGCGGCTGGGGTCAATTACTTGATCACTTATATGGTCACTCAGGGTGATAGCATTCATGCTATTACCCAACTATTCGGCGTGGAGCAGCAGAGCATACTGGACGCGAACCAGCTGTCTGGGGATAGTCTCATATTCCCTTTCACACCCATTCTTATTCCCCTCAAGGGCAGGCCCAGCATAATTCGGAGAGTCACCACTACATCCAACAGACGGCCGGTATTCGTGGGTGTTGACATGGGAGCCACGAGTGTGACCAACATTTTTTGTATCGGAGCATAATCAACTCAAATAAAGGTCTTAAATTTATTCAGAGGATTTTCTTTTCGAATCTTACATATTGCTATGGACATACATGAATAGAATTTTGGACAGACATCTTCTTCAAATTATGACCCACTACCCAATCTGTCATAAACTGGTACCTATCATCCATTCTTGTACATATATAATTTTTATAACTTTCATGGTACGTAGGAATTACTTGTTATGTAGTTCCATGCACAACTCTGATTATATAGACATAATTATTTATTGTTGGCCCAAATCTTATGCAATCAACCCGTATGAGTTGAGCTAAACTTTTTACGGGTTGTCTCGTTTGATAATCAATCATAAATCACGAACGAATCGAATTGAGTTGAACATAAGTTTAATCAAGCCGATTCCAAACAATTGTTAGACTAATAAATAGTAGCTGATGAGAATAATTTTTCTTGTTTATTTACCGCCAACACAATCAAGTGATATTTATCCCTATAATTGCTGATCAAAATAAGACTGATAATATCCCATTGCTCTATTTTTAACGTTTCAGGCCATACAATCGTTCATAACAAATTACTGTAAAAGGAAAATTGGAAAGGTTCAACTAATAAACACGTGCTCAACCAAGAATAATGGACATATATTTTATGTATAAAGAAGTTGAAGGCGAGAGTTCTGTAGTTTTCTCATTCTAATTTCTTCTGTACAGCTTAACATCTTACGCTTGCTTGTTCAAAAGAAAAACAAATCCTTATCTGATTTTTTTTTTTACGAAAGAGGACGGTACATCAAATTTATTAGAATGTTTTTTAATTTAACGTACATACGGGGTAAGGACCGATCAGGATGTTGTTGTTGCTTTGGCTAATTCTCCATGGATCACGTACCGAAATGTTGAACTCTGTGGTAGCCAATGGATGCATTTATCAAGCCTTCCTCCCTCCATGCATTTTTTGATAGCCTTCTGTTGAACTTCTGACAGATTCTCACTTACTGTCTCTAAGAGGACATTTATGCTTAGTGACATATCTTTCGCAAAGTAGTGAAGGATTTTTGGCAGGAATATCTTGGTTTGCTTGTGGATACGAACACTTGCTTGAATGTAATTTTCTTTAGCAAGTCTGAGATCCTGAAATATATTCTTTGCTGTGTAGGCTCGAACCTACGTCCAAGAAGAAATGTCACTACATCAGACTATAACAACTGCACAAGCCTTCAAAAGTTTCAATACATATAGTTTCAATCACTGATTATGAAATTAGAAAATGTTAGCATTCTCAAATTTGAAGAAGAAACATTCATACCGCTGGGTCAGAGTATGTCCCTGAACATAGCGCAAAATGAACGAGCGGCTCAGGATATTCCAAGGAATATACATGTCTCATGCTTCCAGTCTTGAGTTTTCTTCCTGGATAAAACAGCGATTGCAGCCACTGCATTCATGCCATTTAAAAGAAAACATTACACGTATGAACTGTGCCTTTTTTTTTTTTCCCTGGTGCTTCAAATAACCACGTGCGTTGCATTAGCAGAACGGACGTCCACTTAGCTTGAAGTTATGTTAACTCAACGTAATATGACTCGAATTTCCTCAACCCCATCAGATATTAAGGCAACTCACTGCAGAAGACTGAATGCTCTTCATTGCACCAGAGTTGATATGCAGCTCTTCAACAAAATAATAACACAAGGGCACCTTTCAGAAAAGGAGGACCAAAGAATATTCACCCATTAGACACAGGAGCACCCCATGGTAAGGATGAACGGCCACACCACTTGGAGTTATGGAGTACCTTGGGAGACTAATCCTCAAGCGTACTGCAATAGAAGCATTAATCCAAATGCAGAAGGCCTATTTAGGTGAAGAGCAACAGTCAAGAACCTTTACAATAAAACGCTCACCAATCCACTCTAACGGAACCCGCTACTCCAAACAATTTAAAAGGGAGGGGGTTTTAACTTCTTGGCACTCGCGGCTTCCTACACCGAGTCATAGAATACTATTAACCTCCCCACTCAGTCTCTAGATGCCTTATTTGTCCAATAAGGCTGAAGCACCCCAACCATCATTCTATTTTTAGGTGATGTTACCAACTTGTACAAACCCTCAAGCACTGAGAGACACAAGGAAAGAAACAGAACAAGGAAACGTTTGCCGGTTGGGATGGAGGTCATATATGCTTTCGTGCAATACATGGTGAATATAATAAAAACAATCCATACATGTTATGTGTGTATGCATGATATTTGTAGAATTTTGATGTAAAAGGCATACCGAGGCTGAGTGGTGTGATCGAATTCTTAAAATGGAGCTTTGTATGTCATGGGCATTAATGCAATGCCCACCCACATTGTATGCAGCCTGAAGATTAACGAGTTTTGAATTACAGAAGTACCTTAACTGATAGTATATGATGAACAAATTAATAATAGATTTATTGTAATTTTCTACCTTCAAAATGGAGGTACATTTTACACGATTGCCAATCCCATACGCCAAATATGCCTGCAATAGAAACCTCATAAGCCTCACCAGATATGTCTTTACTAATGTAGCCAATAGCACATGGGCTTATGACAGAAAAACAAGAAGTTAGATTAATTGAGAAAAAGAGTTTACTAATCTCAGAAAAAATGAAATGTTTATATCTCACTCCACTATTAGCACTATGGTGAATCAGTATGGGGCATTGCTAGAGGGCTGATCATGTAGCATTGTAGCACCTATGCAGGGGGTTTAATTTACACGTTCAACTGAGACGTTTGCTATGGCTACTTAAAATAATAGATGACTGCAACCATCTGCTGTGAAAAGGTAAGAGAAGGTAGATATTGATGCATGACATTTGCAGGATTTATTGTCAACTTGTTACTAGCATCTCCACTTCATGACAGACTATTCTGTTTGTAAAATATTTCCATTTCATAGCACCAATTTTTATTCTAAGCTAAAGTGAAGTTCAACTTGAGAGCCATACATGCATCACTAAGGCATTATGAATATTGATCCAGAAAGCAAGCTTCTCCTCACGTTTCATCCTTCTCGGGTCAGTCATCTCAAGACATCGAACCAATGACCTACACAGCAATAAAAGACATGAGAACAACTTTGAAGGAATACCACTACTTCTCTCTAACAAACAGTTTATCAGTTCTAATTTTCCTCCTTTTCTTCTGGATTATAGAATAAAGCAACTAAAACAGACACCAGATCCGGACTACCATATTTTTCTAATATATATGTCCAATCATGCTAGTTGACTCTGGTGAAGTATATGTGCACCACCTGAAATTTTGTAGCATTTTAACAGTAAAATTGTAACTATCATCATCCAAACATATGTTCAGCACTTCTACCATTGCAGCATATGGTCCAACATCTTCTTTATCCTCATTACCATGTGGACTCCAACTATCACAGGGGTTCTTAGAGGAACACATAGTCGAGGAGGACAAGGATGAAATTGGAGAAGCCGGCAAGCCTAAATGGTTAGGAGGGCGGTTCGCAAGTTTGCAGTATATAGAAGATATGCATCTCACAATATCTTCAGAAAGTCTATCCGGAGAGTTAAAGCTGTTATCAAGGCAAGAAGCAGCAAGGTGATATGCTAGGCAGCGATGACCAGAATCAGCTTTTTTCCAGCCCTGCAGGTTATCACCAAACACAAATTTGTCACTAGAAACTTGTATAAACGATATGCATCTCACAATCTACATATATAGTAGTACAGGGGCACACAGAATTTTATAAATAATTGTAAGCATATATGAATAATTGGTTCTGTCAACCAAATCTAGGTTAGAGAATGGAGGTATTTTTACCCTTCGAGATTTTGAATTTAGACTTGCAGCACAACTCTGATTATCTGAACTGACCCAACCATGTGCAGGGGACATTTTCTCATGATGGACTAAACCATCTTTGGACACAGTTGGCTCCATATTTTGATGTGATTGATTTGATAAAATTTTGGGTGATGATCCTATCTTGTATTGTAAATGGGGTTCAGGCGTATCTGAGGATTGATGCCCTTCAAAAGCTGTCCGATAGAGTGAAAGAATATGACGCTCCAAATGCATAATATCAACTTCGAGTGTAGCAATCTCCTCCCTCAATTCTGAAGAAGACTGCATTTTCAAAGTCCAAAGGTCAAAGTCAAATATTAGAATACATACAACACACACTAGAATGATAGATAATAGCTTCATCTGTTGTTCGAACGAGATTATTGAAGATGGTAACAAATTGTCAGTAGTTTGAGCAGTGGCGTAGATTCTGAGAATAGGTTACTTGAAAAAATATCAGAAATTGCAGCCCAGAGCCCCATAAATGCATAGGAAGTTCTGGGCAATTCATTGGTTACTATCATCAGTCTCTTATAGTTGTCTATGGAGACGTGTAGTAATACACGAACCTTTGGAGTTGGAGTGCCGTCAAAGGGAATAGAGTTTGAACGACCCACTGCCTCGTTGTAATCCCAACACAGGGAAGAAGCCTGGTCAGGTAATGATCGCTCTGACTGCACAAGCTGTGTCAAAAGATACAGGGTGTTGATGCAAGTTATGATTATGCATATATACGTGTCAAATAAAAAAAGCAGGTTTCCTTTGTTTGATATCAATTCCACAAGCCTCATAATAAGGAAGCTTTCATCTCTACTCTATACTTCGGTGAAACAAGCAAAAAGGGGCATGTTTTGGGTTTGGCGTATTTCATTTAATGGGGTTGTATGGTCCTCTTCGAATAAGGGTGTCTATTCCTCATGGACTGACTAACTGGAGGTTACAATGTCAGTCCAGCATGGATGTGGAAGGTTTTGATCCTTTTAGCATCTCATAATATCTCAGCAGGGACATTGAACATCTTAGCTGGTCAATTTCTTTGTGTTTGTCCGCCCAGGTGCCAATACAAAGCATTGCGAGGTATGGCTCACCAACTATGTTAAGAAGATGAAAAACAAGACTTTTACACATGTTAAGAAGATGAAAAACAAGACTTTTCTATTATGTCTCACACACTTTTACAATGAAGAGTATGCTGTATATATAGGTACATGTAGCTTATCTAAGTATGGAAACAAATGGAAATACGGAAATAAGAAATATTTACAATTTAATGACTAATTCCTAAAAATCAGGAGCATGATGGTTGGCTGATTTTGTGCAAGGCTGAATCCTGATTTGGTGCAATCATGGATTCAGTCAATAAACTACCCCGGTTGGAATTACTTGGTCCCATTCATTTATCAATGGGATAAGGATAATTGCAGAAAGAAATACATCCAAGAGTTGGCTCTGGAGTAGCCGAAATCAAAGTTTTTCAGAACCCTGGTCTAAAATTCCTGAATCTTAGATATTCCCACAAACAGAGCCTAAGCTGAAGGTGAGGAAATTATTGAACCCATCAACATCTTCATTTGAAAAATTGTCAAACATTATTAAGCAAATGAATCTCGAGCATCAGTTGCGAAGAATATCTTACGACCACTTGATGAGCAAGCAGGCAAAATGTGAGATTACTTACAGGACAAAAATAGGATGACATTCCGGGTGACATATTTAGCATGCTTCCAGGCAGTCCATTCTCACGAATACTGCAAATAAACCGAAATCATAGCAGTAGAGAATAAGATCCATAAGTTGAAGCAGTGAGATGTTATAAGTTTGACTATCAATGAGATCAGGCTTTATTCAAAAAAAAAAAAGTTGAAGCAGTGGCATGGGACCAACTGCACTAGGAAAAATGTTCAATTATGGCAAGCTTACTTTGCGAAACCTGGGAGAGAAGGAGAGCGGCAAGAAGAGGAGGAAGAACGGCAATTCACACTCGGCATCCTCTCTTCTACAGAAACCTCTGATAGATCAATATCAGCGGCTAGCATTAAAAAATGCAAAACATTTGCAAGATAAAGATGGAGATAAGAGGAACATAAGCATCAGATGAAGATGTCGAGTTTGAAGGATAAAAGGGAAATGGAGTTACCTAGTCCAAAGCTGGGAGTATCAAATGCTCCTACAACTCCCTTCATAACTTAGAAGGCAACTATTTGTATTCTTAGAGAGAATCCTTCAACAGTTAAACTCATGCATATATCATCAATTAATGCCTGATAGCCAGAGAAGAAATGAAGGAGCAGTCAAAGTGGCTGACATTGCCAGTTACAGCAAGGCAAGACACTGGTACCCACAAAAACAATTAGACAAGTCCCTAGCAAATGATTTTCAAACAACAAAACCAAAAACTATTGATTAGCCTTTGAGGAAAAACTGGAAAAAAAAAAATCAATTAATTAAGTAAAAGCGTGAAACATGAGGCTTTCAATCCACCAATATCTCTGAGAGTGGGGAAGACCCACCAAGATGGGTTGAGTTGGGTATTAAAAACAAACGATTATGAGTCATTGAGGGAGAACGACTGCCATTGACTCAGAAAATTATAATTAAGGATGAAATGAAAAACCAGAAGAATCATTAGATTAGGTGGGAGAAAGTAAGCAGTTATGATTACAAATAGCAAGAAGGGAGCACAGGCGTTTTGGTACTGTCCACCCCATCCACACTGCTTTAATTAAATCCCCCGCATGCAATTGCAGCCCACTACATCTACATGGCGTAAGTAAACATACATACTGCAAATAAAGCAAGCCTTCCTCTGCATTGTGCAGAAACGATTAATACAATAATTCTCTGCATGCATCCACCAAAAATTAATGCTTATATTGATTCCCAGACTAGTAATGCAATTCTCTCATTAAATTATTCTGAAAAGCAGTTGGTATGAACAACATACCAACAAATGAAGCACTTCCAAATATATTTGAATCAAAACAATTTCATGCCCAAAGTTTGAAGGAAGAAATAATCAACAAAGATAACCCCAAGGGTTAGCTCAAGTGATAAATGGTTTTGGGCTTGGGGTATGATCCCTTAGATCATCCTCTTTGGTGGAAATAATTTTTTAGGGCTATCGGACTGGAAAATTTTTTCTTTAAATTATCCGAAATGCACTCACTGAAAACTCCTTGCCGAATATCTGTGTATCCCGAAATTAATTGAGACCCTGTTCCCAGACATCCGGTATTAATAAAAAAAAATAATCAACAAAGATAATAAATAATAGTGCAGCCCACATCCACACTACAGCTGTTTCTGCAATACATAGACGGGTCCATGTTCGTTAAATACGATCAGATTGAATTACCTAGAAAGCCCGTCTCTATTCCGAGTTTCATGATTTGAATTCTCCTCAGACTGCTGCTGACTTTATAGATGGTACTAACGAAAATGCTCATAACCATATAATTAATCTTTGAAAATGGTGTCATGAAGTTATCTGGGGCCATGGGCCCTGCCCCCATCAAGAGGAAAATGTAGGACGGAACAAGTTTCCGTCGTCAAGAGGAAACCCAATGCGAGGAAGGGGAAGAGGAAGATCAATCAGCCAGAAGCTTTCATGCAGTCGTATAAGCATTTAAGTACTCTCCTCCAGCTCACCAACCAACGTCGGATCAACTTCTTGTCAACTTAGTGTCCAAATTTTGTTACTCTAAAATAATTTAATAATATTTATAATTATTTGAATAATTTATTCGAATATTATTAATAAGTATTAATACATAAACTTAAGATAGAATCTTTGCCAAAATGTTTAAGAAATTCATATTGCTAACAGTGACGATCCGGAAATTCATCTTCAGATGGGTTGAACAGGAACTGGTGTTATGATAATTAGATTTTTATAATATTTTTTATACTTTATATTTTATCTTTTACCTATAAATATATATATATATATATGTTTTTTATATTTCATCAGGTCTTACAACGAAATCACAGTGGTCCAAGTGGTTAGGATGTCCATTAAGTATGGCCAGCCCATCACCTTATTAATACGGCATTCTCAATCTCCCCCATCGAAGGGCCCATGTTTGATGCAAACCAATCACAACACAAGCCAACCACATTGGGTTTTAAACCCAGGTTGAAATTCAGACTGAGTTAGTCCGGGTGAGACCCTGACTGGAACTTGAATAAATCCAGATTTTTTAAAACCTAGATTCTAGTTTTATTTTTTTTAGTGTTTTGATATTTTTGACAGTCCTTAATTTAAGCATTCTTAATTTGATTGGATTCCTTTAATTGATCATTGACATCATGATCATCGTCAATATTATCATGTGTACAGATCTTTAGAAAGTATATATAGCTATCAAAAGCATCATATGCACAACTAGTGTACGTATGATCCCTCATCACTAGCTCCATGCATACCAGTAGGGGTGATTAACGGTCCGGTCGGACCGAACGGACAGACCGGACCGACCGTTTCGGTCCGGACCGGACCGGACCGAGACTTAGACCGGTCCGGTCTGGTCCATATTTTAGAGGACCGAAATCATTCGGTCCGGTCCACGGTTTTTTCAGACCGGATCGGACCGAATGAAAAATTAAAAAAAAAATATATATATATTTTATATATAATAATTGTACAATTAACAATATAAATTTTTAGATATATTATTAATACTTGTTAATATTCTATAAATTAACAATATTTTATATATATCTTCATTTAACCTATCACTATTAACAATATAAAATTTTAAATATACTATTAACACTTGTTAATATTCTATGAATTAATAAATATATAATATCGATTAGATAATTATATAGTAATTATATAAATTAATAATATAATTTTCATCTAATTTATTATCATTGACCATATAAAATATTTTTTTATTAAGTTTGTTACATAATCCACATTAATAAGTCACTTAATTTAATTTAGTATTTTAAATAAATTTTTTTATTAATTATTTAAAAAAAAAAGAGGGCGGACCGACTGGACCGGACCGGACCGATATCGGTCCGGTCCGGTCCGAAAAAATAATGGACCGAAAATTTTCGGTCCATCGCCGGACCGGACCATTTGCAGCCCTACATACCAGGCTTTAAGTAAAGATATTTCTTTTGTCTTCCTTTTAGACAAGCTTTGTGTAAGTTAAGATTTCCTTGATCCATGTTATCAAGCGTTGTCCCATTAATTAATCTAGCTGGCAAACTAGTTACGTGGCATGTCCCATTAAATTAAGAATGCTTAAATTAAACATTCAAATTGAAGAAAAAAAAATTGGGTGTTGGGTTGTAAACTCGGGTTCCGAGTTTAAAATTTGGTACCCAGACCGGGGGGGTTCGCAACCCGGGTTCCAATCCGGAACCTAGAACTAGAATCCAGTTTCTTGGGTTCCGGACCGGGCCAAAACAAAAAGGGGCCCCAAATGAATAGTCATAGTTGAATGGTGCTCTTTTAAAATGCATAATTATTTAAAGAAAAATGCTATTGTTTATCCTCCATTTTATAATTTCCAACCCTATTGTTAATTTTAAATGAATATTCATATAAATAATAGATATATAAAATCATTTAAAATGTACATAGTACATCATTAACATGTATAAGCGAAGATAATAAAGTTTAGGATGAAAAGTATCACTAATCTTAATCGATCTAATCATTTAGGGGAAAGAGTTGTTCTGATATATATGTTGACTCTCTAATATTTCAATAAGACAAATGATTTACAATGGTAATATCTTGTAAATATATCGTCAACACACATCCATACCCCCAAAACTAGTACGTACGTACGTACGTGGACAATACGAAATAACGAAAGAAGCTTGCACCATTAATGGGGGGACATGCAGGACATGCAGGATAAGCGTGAAGAGAGACAGAGGGAGAAAAGGCAGAGAAAAATTAAGTCAGGATGTGTGCCTCTAGCTAGGGAGGTGATCCAGTGGTCCTCCATTTTAAAGCACTTCCCCACTAAACAACTCGCATGAGTTCCCTAGGCGACCTCCCATGTGGCTAAGGAATAAAACCCCCAGCATTAACCACCAAACACGGAGTTCTACGTATACCTTTTTTTTTTTATTAATTAAAGAGTTAGGACCACAAGTCTACGAGTGATCCCTCTTCATATTTATTAAAAATCTTCATTTATAATGAAGGAATACCTTAACAAAAGGATTCAACCCACTCAACAACTACCAATATTGGCAAACAAAACCTTACAACTTAAAAACACACCGAAAATTAAAATCAAGGTCGAATATTAGCCGTACTCATTAAATCTAACTTGTACAAATCTCGCACCTCACGTGGTAAAGCCACTGCCTCTAACACGAGTAACTCCTCCCCCAAAATCTCAACTTTAGCCAATTCATCAGCCACTTTATTTCCTTTCCTAAAGATATGAGTTCTACATACACATTATACATATATATATATATATATATATATAGAGAGAGAGAGAGAGAGAGAGATATGAGGCGCCCTAGCTCTCGATTGTACGATGGATCGGATGAGATAACAGCACTAGCTAGAAGATATTAGGTCAGATATATATTCAGGTTTGCTAGTTAGCTAGCTAGCTTTCTAGGGTTAAAAGTAAAGGCATCTACAGAAGGGAAGTAGGAAATTAGCATGGTGGAGCCTTTTGTCTTGGTGATCAATAGGCAATTTACTCGTGTGCATGTCCGTATCTGTCTATCTTATCCACCTATTTTTTCCTTCACATGCACAAAGCGAACTATAATATTCTGATAATCAAGCAAATTAAAACACACAGATATTCGAAGACTCTTTTACGGGGGACACAAAACAAATCAATCACACTGCGCTGTAAGTCACTATGTTATATATATATATATATGTATATGTATATACATGTTGCATGTAACAACAACAAATCAACAGGGCCTTCAAAAAATAAGAAAAGAAAAGAAGCAATAATTTAAAGGTGGGTGCTGTAGTCAACAGTCAATCAGATAAACATGCATGCATGGCCTCGGATCGATGCCTCAGTTTATGGATGTGCATGGCAATAGGGAAGAAGAAGAAGCCAAGAACGGGCTATAGTATGTCACGTGTGACGGGACAGCTCCCGGATCCATCGATCGACTTATTGGGGTTCCTCTGGCACCAAATTATCATAAAGTTGTTTCTGGATATCATAATTAACCACAAAAATAATGCAAGACAAGGCTTCGATCGGGGCCTGCAACATCGGTCAATTCTTCAATAATCTTTTTCTTTTTTTCATTTGATCTTTTCCGATGATCCATTTTCCCAGGCCACGTCGGGGTGCTAGCTGAGCCTGATCATGATCTGGGGATCAATATCATTCTCGCACTACAGAACATGCAAAAGAACGGTCAACTGAAAGGCTCATGTGATGCGTCGTTTTACAAGGAATTAAGAGGCCAACAAACTGATAACAATTTTACGTGCATACAACATCTCCCGGCCTTCGCCGATTCTATTGGCCTGTAAATTAAATCGATCAAAATCTTCTAGAATTGTTCATGTCTTATCATATAGTTGGATTAGCTAGGTCTCTCCGTCTCAAATTTGTTAATTTCCCAAATTAAATAGTTCATGAGGTTTTCATTTATACCTAACATTTTCTCTTTTTCTTTTTCTTTTTAAATGAAGGAATAGCAGACGACAAATATATACTTCATTTTTTTTTGGATTCGATCTTTGGTTCTGATCTTAGTGAGAAATCAAGGTGTTGTCAATTGATCCAAAAAATTTTGGCAACAAATATATAGTTAATTAATTATGATTAAAGTGGCCGGAGACTGTGATGATGTGATTAAATTTCAACAATTTAATATGAAAACGTACAATAATATTGGAGGTGTAAAAAACTCAAAATTTTATCATTAATACCCTAAAAATCTAGAATATCTTCATCAAATCCTTCTCTCAATCGAGGTACCATCCTGTATGTAAAAATGAAAACGATGATAACAATAGCTAGAGGTGAGTAAACGATAAAAGAACACAATAACTTAACCCATAAAACTTGAGAAAAAAAAAAAGTGCCCCAATTCTTCCCTCATTACTCTGAGAGAGGCATTTTATGAGATCTTTTAGTCCTTTCAAAAAAATCTTATGCTTCCTCATTCTCTCTACCAATATCCCCTTGCATGCTCTAGAGCATATGGAAGATATCCCAGCATTTTGGTGATTTCAAAAAACTCATTTATGGTTCCTCCTTAGTCTCTACTAGCATACTTTTGAAAGTTTTGCAGCAAATAAAAAACTAATTCCTGACATTTCATGAGATCTTTTGGTACTTTCAAAAAACTCTTTCATACTTTTTCATTATTCTCTATTTGTATCCTCTTGCATGCTTCGTAACACATGAAAGAAATCCTGACACTAGGGACCAACTTCATGCAACTAGGGCCAAGCTCTCTAATATAAACCCCAAATCCCTTCTTGTTCAATAGAGCTAGAGAATGCGATCATGGAGGAGACAAGTTTCTTGAAATTTATAGACAATGCTTCATTTAATTTCTTGACATTTCTCTGATCTCATTTTCGATTTTCCATCTCCCACACGTTTGAAAATGCCCCATTTCGGAGGCCCAAAATGTTCCGACTCATTTTGTGGGTCCAATGCCAGGTACACAGGGTGCGCGAAGTCGCTTGCATTTAGAGTTTTCCATATATATATATATATAAATTATATGCAAAAGCTAGCTTCAATTATATGTGAAGATCAGCATTTTAATTTTTAAACGATAAATTTAGCATTTATATTGTCTTAATCTTTTAGTAGATCAAGTTATTTGCAAAATATTTGGCATATAAAAAAGAATAACATATATATACAACCGGCGTTGCCCAATTCTTATGACTCATAATTTATTATTACTACATTCCATATTTTTTTTTCCTTGGTATAGAAAAGGGAAAGTTAGTAAAACTAGAGGTTGAAACTTTCAAGCTAATTAATATGATATCATCGAAGAACCCCTACCGATTGATGCCTCATGTTCGGCGAGATCCTTCAGGTTGCAGGTGTGTTATATGATGAACCTGTTAACCAGGATTGTATGAGAAAGTGATCAATGCTTAGGGGTGTTCAACTGGATCCGGATCCGGTTGAACATCCCTATCAATGATAGCCATAACTTGATCCCAACTTAACCAATTAAGGGTCATGCAACGATAATTACAAAAAAGAAAAAAGAAAAAAAGAAGTACTAAGAATAAATGGGCACGAATACCATGCCTTTTAGCATAAAAGTGTCCAACTCATGCATTTTACTAGCTAGTTGCAAGAGGCCGGTAATCAAAATACATTATATCATTTTCTATTGATCTTTAAATCTCTAGAAATTGTGTTCAATTGCAAAAGGGTATACTGCATTTATATATACATACATATATATATATATATCCGTTAAAAAAATCATGCAATGAGACGAGGGTACTCCTTTAAGCTTTTAGTTGAAAATGAATATATTTTCTTCAAAACTTGTTGTGTGAAGCAGAAATGAGCCATATAAAACTAGCCATAAATAGATAACGAAATATGCAATTAGGAAAAAGTACTAGATTCATTATATATATGCTGTAATTTAGCTTTTCGTTCTTGAGCAAATGATACATCCAAATTGAAAATTATAAGCCACAATAAGTACAAGCATGCGTTCGATCGAATACTACTAAGAACTGATTGTTCTAAGATATGAAAGTAGGTGATTGGGATCCTCCATCGTATATATAATCATATACATCAGTATATGACATATCTCCTGATCCAGCAAATTAATCTCTTCAATATATTCAAATATTTCGTGGAGGCCTCCGCAATGGGTCGGCGTTTGCTAGCTCTGTTATCATGATCTGAGCAGAAATATGCTGAGCTCCTGGCCGGAACTCCCAACTGGGTTAATCATGTGAAAGGACTCGGAATCAACCGAGCCAACGACTCGCTCAAAGCCGGCTCTTAGGTACAAGAGGTCGCCGCCGCCATCCCCATCCACCTCGGACTTGTTCGGCCCAACTGCTGGCAGAACACCCGCTCCAACGGAGACCGTCTGCATCTGCTTCAGCACCGCCACGTCGCTCACAGTCATCTGACGCCTTATTGCGAACCCAACCTTCCTGCCGTTGCAGTACATGGACCAAACGGGCACGTTGAAGAGAGAGCAGCTGGAGACGGCAGCGGCGCTCATGGAGGAGGAGCGGGACCTGATCATCATCTCCTTTTGTCTCCCACACTCGAGAGCGATTCTCAGCACGCCATGCTGCATCTCTCGGGCAAGGTAGGCGGTGGGGACGGCGAATTCCAGCAGCAGAAGAGGCGAGCTTCTGGTGTCATCTTGAAGGCAGAAGCTGACTCGGCCTTTCCTGTAACCGAAGAAGGTGCCGGTGACAGTACTGCTGGAGGAGAAGCTGTGAGTTGACTCAGTGTCGCTGGAAAGAGAGTCGGAAGGTTGGAAGCCACAGCATGGGACCATGCACTCGACCAGGGATCGAAAGGATCTTCGGAACCTCACTTCTCTGCCACAGTCTACAGAGGTAGCAGTGTCCATAATATGTAAGGCTGGACCTCTTTGGCTTCCCAAGTCTATCATCCTCATGTTTGCGTATATATTCGAAGTTTATTTGCTTCTCAACTAATAGGTAGGAGTTAATGCCAGATAGAGAGAAAGATGGAGCAAAGCAGCTATAACTCGTAGCCGAAGAAGAAGTTTAGGTATAGAGAGTAAGGAGATGGGTGACCTTAAAAGCCAATAAATAAGCAAAAGAGGGGAGCAGAGTGACGGAAAGGCATTTGGAGAGAGAGAGAGAGAGAGAGTGGGCCGAGGAATCGATCGTGGGCAATAATTCTGCCCACGAGGGCCTGCGGGGTCCCAAACTTGGAATTACTCGGGTGCGTGGCGTGCCTGACGCTGAAAGCTTGCGTGAAATTGATGGGACGTGCGGGATTCATTGTTTAAATTTACCAACATCTGGTCTGAAGGCAAAAACAATGGGAGAAAAAAGAGAAAAACGTAAGTACCATTATTTGGCTTAGACCCAAAAAAAATATATATATATATATAGATTTATTTACAGCATGATTTTAGCTTTTATAGGTTTTACCGACATTCCATCCTTATAAAAAATGTCTCAGCAAACTAACCCATTATCCGTGCAAAGAAAGGGGGAGGAGATAACAGAACAAGAAGATCACCTAATTAGCTAGTAATTATAAGAATAGTATCGTAAAGGAATTACCTGAGTTAAGTCTTTTCCCAGGCGAAAAGCAAAAGTTAGAAACAGAAAAGAAAAAAAGGTCCAATTAAAGTGGATGGGATGGCATGCATGAGTATGAGCAGCTAGGAAGCACGCCCAAGGCAATGATTAGACCCATCAGTCCTGTCTGTCCTACTTTCCTGCTCCCCCCAAGATACTGATTTCAGATGTTTATCCTATGATAAATAGCATCTCAATCTATTATCAATGGCGTAAATTATTAATATGGCCCGAATTTTCTATGAGGTTTCACTGCAAAGTTGTTGCAAGTTTACTTACTTTGGTCAAACACCACTCCTATAATCTGAAAAAAACAGTGTTTCTTAAGCAACTAATGATAGGGAAATAGAAGAGTAATTAATGAAGCATAAATATCCAATCTTCATCGAGAGAGAGAGAGAGAGAGAGAGGGGAGTTGAATGATTATTTCATGATCAAGCTCATGTGTCTAAGCTAAAATATTGCTACACTAGACTAGGTAGTAATTAGATGGTGTCTATATATGAGCTAACAAATATAAAACATCGAAGATGTCATTTCATTCATTGTTATTTGGTTGAGATATCAGTGGGTAGGAGGATTTTACTTACCTTTGCTTTGTATAGCCTTTTCATTGCTGAAAAAGATGCGTAACAATGCCTAGTACTCGATGATCATTTTGTGTAACCATTACCTGTGTTTTTTTCTATGCACAATATTCTTTGTATCCACTATCCTAGTTTTCCATCATTATATCTTTATGTTTACTTAATGTACAATCATTTTGATAAGCGAGCTAGTCATGACCAAAGGAGTAATGCCATTGATGGTTTAATTGAACTCAAAATGCCAATTATATATATATATATATTCTTAGATCATATGTTAAAACAAATCACTAGTAAAGCTCGTCATGATGGAATTAAGGAATATCTTTTTTAAAACAATCATGTAATTATATCGTACGTTGGCGTAACAGACAATTAATTAAGCCAATATTAATTATGATTAATGTGACAGACATATCAAGATCAAGATTTACTACATCATTAGTGTTATAGTACGATTGTTAGGAATAACATGACCCAATTTTTCTCAGCAACTTGTGGAAAGCTAGATCAAATAATACAACAAGGGGCGCGCGTAGTTTTTCTCTGAGAAAAGGGCTATTTATAACTTCATCCTCCAACACTCTTATCTTCAAATAATCCCCGATAAAAAGAAAAAAATATCAAAGAGCATCACTTTTTTCTATTAAAAATGATAAGTACAAACGTCTTTCACTCTTTTTAGTTAAAAAAAATTAATTTCTTAACGGTAAACTCAACTTTTTTTTAGAAAAAAATATACCATTCATACATGATTATATTAGCGTTACTCGTTATGTATTCTACATCAAAAGCAATTGGCCCACAGCCCACGTTGCTGACTAAGGGAACTAGGTTTTTGCACGCTTGGCTGCTTTTTTTTCCACCTCATGATTCGATATTCCTGCTACCATAGCACTATTTCACCAGCTCTTCAAAAGCTGGATTGTGTGTTTGCGTTTATATGTCTCTATTTTGTATGCATATATACATGATATACATATATTATATATTTCCAGGAGGCATGATCATTGCCCAGTTGGACCGATCTACCTATGTGCTCTCTGTTGGAAAAGCCATCAAAAACTTTTTGTCGACTGATTTCAGGAAGAAAACAAAACAATAGGATCTCCCACATCCTCTTTTCTTTATGTAAAGCAATGCTAGCTTTTCCTTCGGTTTTTTAATTATGGGTCGCAATCGTGTCATGCTCTGAGTCCAGTCGTGCTTGAGCTTGATATCACGACAATCTACACATTGATTGATTCCTCTTTAATTTGGAGTATAAAGCTGGTAATTAAGTAGTCCATCGTACAAAGTCTTAACTAATTCATACGACTGGTGTTTTGTATTTGTCGTGGATGAAGGATTTATTTAAGTATACACAAAACAAATGAAGTGACAATCGCCGTACTCGTCGCATGCACGTACGTTTCGATAGGAAATTAATGATATATATAATATTAGTACGTGGTATATTATTCATGTATGTCGACCAAATGTATAATGACAACGTTTGAAACACGCACACGAACATTTAGGGTTATGATCATATATCATCGATGATGGTGATGAGTAGTAGTACATGATATAATAATAATAATAATGTTTGAGAGGGACAGACGTACTTTTGGTGCAGCCATTACTGAGGAGACAGGAATAGTTACTGCTGTGAAAGTGGGAGGCTTAATAACATATCACGTATTGTGCAGGGAGTAAGTGGGAAACCTGTGGGGGCATGGGGACTGTGGGCATCCAGTGTATCTGGATGAAAGTTAACAATTTTTAGAAAGCAGCTTATATAATTGATTGAAACTTTACGTTTTATCACTATTACTTCTATAAATTAGCTAGCTAGCAGCTTGAATCTACATGCATATTAATCATGTTACCCAATTGGAAGGCCGTATAGGATAAGAGGCTTACATATCTGCATATTAATCATGTTACACATGGGATAAGAGGCTTACTTACACGTACGTACGTGGTCTGATCGATAATGGAAATCGATCAGGTTATGAGCTTGAGTCGACAAGACTATATAGTTTAGTGCCCGTTTTAAGCTATGATTTTAAGTTCATCCTAGTGAAGCTTAATTTGCGGTTTATCATGATCATGATCCTAAAGGGATAGTACTACTACTCTCCATCGTTTTCCCTCCCTTATCCTTAATTACCTTTTTCTTTACCTCGGTTAACTCTCTCCCTCTTTTTTTTTTTTTTTTTACCTTAATTACCTTTTCTGTTAATTACCTTTTAACACAATCGCCAAAACTTTTATAAGTTGGTAAGGTACGTAGGTACTTCTAGCTGGAAAATCACTTTTTCTAAGAAATTTTGTGCAAATATCCCATTTGTACGTTTGCGGTACTTAAATATAAGAAAAAAAAAAAAAAAACCTCAGAATATTTATGACAGGCCATTTTAAATGCAAATATCACCGAGCCTATTTAAGCTAGCACAGCCTATTCGTCATGTTCATTTCTTTGAGGAACCTTTCCGGACCATGCCCATGTATCCAAAAGCCTTCTAAGCAGAAAACTGGTCCAGGCCTCGCAAAACTAATTCCTGGCCTTGATAGATTTGGTGGAAATGAATTTGGGGGCCCTTGTTCACATCCCCCTCCTATAAGAATACTTGGTGGGCTCCGCTCATATCAAGCCTGGCTACAGCTAGCACACTACTTTTGGGTCTACTTTAGTCTACACTATAGGGCCCATCTCAGTACTCTCTAATTATTCAGACAAGACTAGAAGAAGACAAAACCTTTCTTATTATTTTATTTTTCTCTAAGGAGTGTCTTACTTATTAATTTTAAGACACAAAAAAGATACATGTCATCTTTTAAAAATGTATGGCATTTAATAATAATAGACTCCGTTCACGTTATGGCAACGAATTAAGTGGGCGATACCACAATGATGGGAGGGAGTCAACGACGCTACCGCAATTAAATTTCGTAGCATCAAATATATCACCAAAAAATTAACGAGGACGGCCCAATCATGAGTGCAAAACCATGGACGGCTCCATTTTTTCAACACGCGTGGGTTTGGAATTGCGCGCAGTTCCCAATCCAAATGTGCGTGGAATTATTGGCATTTGGCCGAGTAGCAGTACTAGCAGCTCAGATAGATGCCGGAAGCTGGTCTGGGTTCACTCGCTTGCCGGCCACCATTCATTTTCTCGATAGATCCCTATCATGTGATCCGGATTTAACCAGGATCCTGCTTTCTCTGCCAAGTAATTTGCATGGATCAAGAGTATATTCCTCTTGAGTGTAGATCAAGGATAAAGGATGAATTAGATAAAACTATCTAAAGCAGTTCTCGATTTAAGAAACATACATAGAATTTAAGAGCTAAAGAATCGATGAAAAGCAAGCGATTTTGTTGCAGAAGAAAACCCAAAATTTAAGATCAATGATTCATTAATCAAAACTGCAAAAAGTACAAACTCAGTCCCAAACTCCGTTTTTGTTTACATGGAGATAAGTATGTTACAGAAACGATTGAACGTAAGAACAAAGAAGGAATATTAATTTTCTTTGATGTAGTCACAGAGAGCAGAAGGAATTCATCTAGAGAACAGTCCCTTCGTAAATGGTGCTCAACCTGAGTCTAAAGGAACGAACCGCCATCTTCGCCCTTGTAGAAGTGTATCTCTGCAACCTTCTTACAGACCCGGCTCGAGATAATCCCCTGACGCCCGGCTTGGCATCCGAAACGGGGGTCTTCTTTTGCGATCTGGGTCCGTATCCATACCCAAATCGATCTTCAGTGCCGTCATAATCAAGATTAATCTTAGTACTTTCGAAAGAAACCGATTGCTTAACCATAATAACCGGAGATATACGGGCCTTCTTCCGGCGATGACCGTTGTTTTTGGAGGTATTCTGAAGAGCAACGCTGGCTTTGACGGCCAAGGCGGCCATATCCGACGCGGTCAACGGCTGCTTAAGCTTAGAAGCGGGAAGCACGAAGTAGATCTGATTGGCCTGAAGCTCCTCCGCCCCATCCAAGGCCGGAATGTAGTCGTCGTAATACAAACGGTCAGAATTGCAGACGAAACACGACGACGACGAAGAAGAAGAAGAGGACGATGACTTTTCGGTCTCAAGGACTTGGGAGACAGTAACAGGGACAGGATATTCGCGGAGGACACCATTGACGGAGATGATCTTAGCAGTGGGATGAGAAGGCCGAGACTCTCTACCCCAAACGGACGAGAAGCAAACACCCATTAATCTATGCGCGTGTGAAAGATAGAAAAACAGAACCCCAGAGACAACACATATAGCGCGGGAGAAACACAGGAAGAGGCGTGTCAATACACGTACCAGGAAAAGAAGTTTCTTCTGGGAACAGGTTCAGAGAATGAAAACGGAAGACAGGAACCTCGAAGTATCCGAGAGGCCAATTCCATGACACAAATATATAAGATTAGAAAGGAACAGGGAAGAGGATGACGAAAGGGAAGCCGTCATCCAGACGTTGTAAATGTGCGTTCCAACGTCCAAGCGATGACGTTGCACGCGGCTCGGTGTTTGTTTCCTTTGGAACTCCTCCAAAAGTAAAAGAAGCGAAGCGTGGCATGATATATAACAAGTCCTCAAACTAATTGTACCGCGTTTCCTTCCCAAGGCAACACTCTTCAGCCGTATAAACGCGAATTTTGTAAGATCGTACGTACAATGGAGGACCGAATTCATATATGGTACTGTGTGTACTGGTTGACTTATTTTGGGTCTCAGAAAATGGTCGCAGACTCGCAACTCAATCTGACGTGTAGTACTGTTCCGCAACGTAATGCTTGACCTAAAACTCTCATGCCACTAAGATCATTTACATTGACTTGAGTAAATATATTTATCTATTCTATTTAAATTCAATTCTCACATTAGATTAACCATTCACATTTTATATAATATTAAAATATTATTATTTTAATAATTAATTAATTAAATTTAGTTTTATCACATTTTATAGTTCTACCAATTAAATGTTAATAATAATTATATTCTAGTTAAATTAATATTAAAAAAAAGTATTATTAAATGTTAATAATAATTATATTCTAATTAAATTAATATTAAAATTTTTTTATTAAATGTTAATAATAATTATATTCTATATATTCTAGTTAAATTAATATTAAAAAAAGTTTTATTAAATGTTAATAATAATAATATTCTAGTTAAATTAATATTAAAAAAAGTATTATTAAATGTTAATAATAATTATATTCTAGTTAAATTAATATTAAAAAAAGTATTATTAAATTTTAATAATAATTATATTTTAATTAAATTAATATCAAAAAAGTATTATTAAATGTTAATAATAATTATATTCTAATTAAATTAATATTAAAAAAGTATTATCAAATGTTAATAATAATTATATTCTAAATGTTAAATGTTAATTATATTCTAATTAATTTAATTTGTGAACCAATTATGGTTCTCTATATTTGGTCAATGACTGTAGCAAAAATGTAAATTATTTTGAAGATGGCCAATCCAGTGTAGAGTTTTTTTATACAAGTTATTTAAATTTTAGATAATTTTCTCATTTAACCAAGCCAATGAGAATGCTCTAACAATAACTTATTAACTGCTTGGTAAAAGTCAAGAATTCAGACATGCATGCATATATGTAATCAAGAAAAAGTCAAAAAATGATATATGGAAGGATTTTCAGATTAATTTGTATCAACATCTCATAAATAGGACAGATCACAACCTGCATGTCGAGATCATGTTTGTTCGTTGTCGTTGTGTACAAGAGACCCACGCATTCTTTTTGGACATTGTTATTATTTACGGATTTATTTATTAGGGAAAAAAAAGGAATGGTTCAAGTGTTTGCAATCCACGTATCCAAAATAAACAGAACTAGTCATGAAGAATATATATATATATATATATATATATTTATATATGTATGTATATGGTGTTTGGTTTGGAAGTTTTCAAAGCATTTATAAATTTATAAGACTTGTATGTGTGTGTATATATATATATATATATATATATATATATATATATGGCTCCGGTTGATGATGTCGCGACATGTTTATGTTTTTTAATCATGGCATTCAATATGTCTACCAAAATCCATGGGAGGCCTTGGTCTCAAACAGACTAACCTTTTTAATAATGCACTTGTTTCCAAACTTGCATGGTTTTTCCTCAATGGTCCCAATAGCCTTTGGAAAGAAGCTATCTCAAAGAGGTACCTTAACAATAATTGTTTCCTTAGATGTACACCCAAAACCAACTATTCTCCTTTCTGGAAAACTCTCTTAAACCAAAGAGATTTTATTAGGCAAAATATCTGTTTCCAAATAAACAATGGGGTTTCCACTAGAGTTTGGATTAATCATTGGATTCCAACCCTACCATCACATATTCCCACCCCTAATCCAAATTTGTCAATTGTTGATCATACCATGTTTGTTTCTGTTTATTTCTAAACAGATCCGTGAAGAGCCAAGACGTTGGAATATCTTATTTCTTAATACTCTTTTCTCAAAAAATACCTCAAAGAAAATTCAAAATATTCCTCTGGCAAACCATAATTTCCAATCCATTCTTGATAAAGCCAAATGGATCCATCATTCTTTAGGAGCCTTCTCTGTTAAGTCGGCATATGCAGCCCTTGCCAATGAAAATGACCAAATTGTCTCCATAAATCAAGCCATTAACTAGAAAAACTTGTGGAAGTTGAAAGTTCAGGACAGACTCAAAATGCTCCTTTGAAAGATTAGCCACAACCTCCTTTCAACAAAAGTCCTCATCAGCTCTGTTCTCAACCTGGAACTAGACTTTATTAAATGCCCCTTATGCAATACTGAACAAGAAAGTCTCCATCATTTATTCTTCAACTGTATTTTTTCTAAAGTGGTATGGAGACAATCAAGATGGCCTATTGATATATCCTCATTTGCTACCCAACCAATGGGTGTTTGGATTAATATTATTTTGAACCCTTTGAAAAATCTCAACATCCCTAAAGAAGAAATCCAGGAATTTCAAAACTTTGCTATCATAGTCATGGATAATCTTTGGCTCCATAGAAACAAGGTAGATCACAAGCAAGCTGAACCTTCTATTCAAATTTATGTGATCTCAGTTTCCAAAACATATACTCAGCATTCCAAAGCTTGGGCAACAAAAAATATCCACATTAGAATAAATGAGGTAAGACATCATGTTGGTAGTCATCTTCTTACTTGTGATGTTGCTAATCGTAAGGAAGGTTCCATAATAGCATCCATTTGCTGGAAAGATAATGGTGAAGTACTATTTTCCATAACAGACCTAATCAATAAGGTTAACTCAAACCTAGGCGAAGCTAGCGCAGCACTTATGGCCATTAAAGAAGCTAAAAGACTAAAGCTGGAAAAAATTGTTGTGGAAGGAGACTCAGATGTTACAATTCAAGCCATTTCTAACACCTCTTATGTCCAAGAATGAATTTTGAGTCTCATCATAAATGACATCAGACATTATCTTAATTCATTCAAGGAATGGACAGTGAGAAAAATCCATCGATCCAAATATCGATGCGCGCACAACCTAACGCACTGGGCAGCGTCAACGCAAACCTTTGAGAACATCCCTCTGATTAAAATTCTAGCATCCTTATTACAATTCCATAGTGGCAATGATCCACTTTTGTAATTGCAAACTTAGTGATCCCAACTTTGATGTACTGAACTATATTACTATGTTTCTAATATATTTATAGTAACTTGCGAAAAAAAAAAATTAATCAGCATCTATTACGGCAATATTTTCTCCAAAGCAAATTTTATATATATATATAAATCGAGAGAGAGAGAGGAATTGGGCCTTAAGGCATACAAACCTCCGCCCAATAACCCACTTTAAGTCTTTAACCTATCCAACCAATGTGCTAACTATTGAGCCCGTCCTGATCAGTGGTCAGGCCTGTGAAGAAAATATAAATGGGCCTCGTTTTGAAAGAAGAGAGGCCCGATACCCTTCTTTAATGCTCGTTTGTCAAACTATAACTGGTCGTTACTGTAATTCCTTGAGTAAAAAAATGTCTCGATCTTTGCCATTTTTGTAGTCACAAGTCCTCTTGTGACACACGATATGTATCATGTGTATATAATATATAATAATATTGGAGGAAGTGGTCTTCAAACTTGAAAGTGACTTTTTAAAGTCATATGTGTGTGCTGTTTGATCCATTTTTGGTAGGGATCGACTTTAATTTAAAGATACCGTTAGTCAGCTCTTACTTATTCTTGTCATTTTTCTTTCGTAGGTGGGAAGGATTTAGGTGGTGTTAGTTGGAGCCCCATCGATGAGTCTTTCGGTCTGACATTTTTGTTTTTAAATACAAATATTTAATAAACACCATTTCATCACATCTCAACATTCAACTTTTCATCTAATATTTCAAATATCATTTCATCACAAATTTTTAAAACCGTCTCATCACATCTCAACATTCAAATACCATTTAAATACAAACATTTTTCAATTTCAAAGTTTAAACTTTTTCATCTAATCATTACAACTTTTCTAAACTTCCAAACAAAATTAATAAAAAAAATTCAACATTTTTAAATCTCTAAACAAAAATAATATTAGAAAAATATACTCTAACCTTCTTTTAATTTTATTATTTTTTTATTCAATTTTTTCTCTTTTTTTTTTTCTAAAATCTCAAAAAAATCTTAATTAACTTAAATTATTTTCCTATTATTTATAATTTTTTTTATCTGACTATCTAATCTATATAACCAAATGAGGTAGGCCTTAATCCCACAATGCTACATCATCGTACATCTACTCGATCAGAAAACTTTTAAACTTATAACTCAATGACTAGCCTCGTTTGAATACCTCTCACAATCTATTTTATTTCATTTCATTTTCTTTTAAAATTTAAGAATAAAATATTTTTTAATTTTTATTTAATCATATCTAATAATTAAAATTTTCTCATATTTTTAAACAAAATATACAAAATATTTCAATTTTTTCAGATTCTAAAATAAAATTATATTTTAATAATATTTTTTAACTTTATATTATATCTATTTAATTTTTTTCTCTCTCTTTTTTTAAAACTCAACAAAATATCTAAAGTCAAATTATTTTACTATTACGTACAAATTTTTCTTTTCATTTCAACGTGTTGATGAAAGAAAAAATCTTGATCCACAAAATACGGCCAGCTCTATTAAAGATAAGGAGTGGGAGGCCGTAAGTTAATTTTATCCTTCTTTCTCCTTTGTCTGTTAAGGACGGGATGGATCGAGATCGAAGCAGAAAACCGTCAAGTGGCGTGCCCATGAATGGCACGAGGCTGATCTCGGGTTTGAAAATCCAGCCTTGCTTTTCGCCAAGTGTGTCGTGACAGTGAGAAAAAGTACTCCCATCTGACCAACCTCTTGATTTCGTTCTGCAAGTTAACCGACTACTAGTCTTGACTCGACACACGTCTGGCCTAGAAACACACGAGTTCCACCTGTTTGCAGTACACGTGCAGCATCGCTTCCATGTATGTTGGTTCCAAGCTGTATTCGGAAAAGAAGCCGCCTAGCGACTCTATATAGCCTGTTTGTTTGTTTGTTTGTTTAGCAAGAAAGTCGGAAAAGAAAAATGATCTACAATTCTTGATAAAATAAATGTGTGGGTTGTTCATGCAAGCAAACTGATCATCATCAACTCAATAAAGTATTGGTCAAAAAGAGAAATGACGAAATGTCTGATGCCAAACCGGCCAGCATGACCGCAGGCACCCTTATCTTCCACACTCTGTGTCTTAACCATAAAGACACACGCACCATTAACTATAGCCATTAAATTAATCTTGATGACTCATTACCTACGTACAATAAATAAATATATGTATATTCTTTTTACGTGGAACAATCGAAAGAAAATAGAAAAGAAAGAAGGAATCTAAGATGGCATGCATTATCCACAGTGACACCCACCCACACCGTATCCCTACTGCTACATGCCAACTTATCTCGTCGATCTCATCTCCCTCTTTCTAAATATAAGCAGTGTGGTGATGCTTTACACGGGCTCTTTCATAAGAATAGACCCAAGTTCCAAAATCTAGAAAGTATGAAACGTGTACGGCTAAGAATAGTGATGAATCATGCTGCGTGGCAAAGAGATTCTTTTTAGACGAGTTAGAGATGATGATTTTATTAATAATTTGTGAAAGTTTAACATCGGAAGAAACTTACGTCACCCCGTTCGATGTTTAACGTACGTACGATGAGGTTCTATCGATCGGCTGTCTTTGGTTTCAGCCCCCAATAATTCATTCATTAGATAATAATTATAAAAAATAAA
The DNA here is from genome assembly GCF_001411555.2 of Juglans regia. Classification (NCBI taxonomy): domain Eukaryota; kingdom Viridiplantae; phylum Streptophyta; class Magnoliopsida; order Fagales; family Juglandaceae; genus Juglans; species Juglans regia. The sequence goes on from NC_049911.1 coordinate 26,980,702, forward strand.
AAAGATATGAAAGAGAGGGCTAAAAAAATGGAATATGGAGGATAATTGAGCATAGTACACGAAGCCATTGGGATTCTTCACGGCTCTAGCTAGCTAGCTCGTAATCCACTTGGTTATTTATTTATTGATAACATATATAATTAAATAACACATATATTCAAAGATAGATACATATAATATAATCAGTAGAGAGAAAGCGAGATGATGTGAGGGAGCATCTGATGATCAAGTAGTACTTGTCTGTCTCTGTCCTTGTCCGTCGTGGGGTTTACGTGTCTCTCAAGCTTTTCATGACATTAACCTCTCCCTCGTCTAGTCTTTAGACTTATCACTTGAACCTTGTTGTTTTTCGTCACAAACTAGCATTCTCATAAAAAGCAATGTCTAAATTAAATGAAACCAATAGATATATATAGATATATATATAATTTGGTCTCACATCAAACCAGACCTCTACGTGACCGCAAACCCACATTCGATCTCTCATTGAATTAATGTATGGATGAATTAGAACCAACCAAACGACGTTGATGATCATCCAAAAGATCATCGATCGTTTGTCTTTCAAATTATCAAACACCATTTTGGGATCCGGCCGGCGCCGATGGATGGTGGGTACGTAAAGCTGGCACCTTGAATTGACCCCCCATGCAATTAGATGATTCTTATTTCTCAGTGCAATAGAATAAACGGCATCATATATGGTAACCAAAGTTGAGAATCAGTACTAATTATCGTTCTTATCTACAACAAAAAATCATTTTAAATTATTCTAGAATAGCTGCTACTACCCACATGGTTTGAATTAGACCCAACATGGGGCCGCCCTTCCCCCATTTAAAATAAAATTAGCCGTAATTTAATTTTTCATGCCACAGAATAAAATTTCCCAACATGATTAACGCCAGTGGCCGTCCACTCAATGACCAAGAATATGAATCACTATTTTGGGTCCAGATGGGGCATAAATTATATAGATATATAGATACTTTAATTTTCGTATGCGCCCGTTCACAAATTTGACGTACCAAAATGCCTCCAATCTGCAACGGCCAGCTCATACTTCCACTGGTCTTGCTAGAAACCAAACTCCACATTCAAAGGCTAAAGAAAATATCAACAACCCACTAGAGTATTGCCACTTTAAAGTCTTCATGAATATTGTACTTTAGAAATTAGTTCCAAAAACCGGTTCCCGTGTGAGTTTAGTTGATCAAATTCTCCGAAACGGACAAGGATCATGATAAGCATATATACAATATATATATATATATGTGTGTGTGTGTCTCTGTATGTATGGGATAAAACTACGAATCATTCGCACAACTGAATATAACTTTTGATGATAAAAACAGACTATATATGTCTATATGCACAAAATATGTTCGCTACATGTTGCATCGTCACGATGCCACCACATTATGATATATTTTCCAGCAACCCAAAGCTTAGATATATATACGTGTCCTTATCTGTACAAGGGACGGGCATTTAACATATAGACAACCTAGAATTTCTAATTTAGAGACAAATCCCACGAGTAATTACCAAATATGTATACTAAGGGACCCTTTTTCCTAGTATTTACAAGTTACAACAACTAAAAGTCTTAGTATATGCCCCATTCCTTTCCAACACTTATTTTTTGCTCTACTGTTTCACATTTTTATTAATTCTGCCACATACCTTAAAACTTCAGTGAATTTCATTGCCATTTTCCACAAAAGCACGTGTTATTGCTGGACTGATCTCAAAATGGTGCTCGGTGGGGTATGCCTTTTCGTCTCCTGGCATTGTGGTGGTTGAAAATGGGAGGAGTTGCAGGAGAAATGTTGGTGGTGGCCTCATCTCCTGAGCTAGAACAAAACCTCTTTCCTCCATAATTGTTGTGACCATCGGATGAAATTGCAGGGCTTTCCATCATCATACGGTTGAAGTTATGCCTTTTCCGAATCTTCTTTGGGGTTGATGACTCATCTGATTCTGATCCACCATTGAATGCATCCCTGCTGTGCTTCATTCTCAGTGTAAACGTGAGGTCTGGGTCGCCCCGCTTCATGGCCCCAAGCTAACACCATGAAAAATGGGAAGGACACTTTAGAGACAACTTTTCATTCATAAAAAAAAATTAAAAGAAAAGATAATCAAACCCAAACAACGATAAATGAAACAAAAGACAGAGAAAGAAACAGAGCAGGTGAGAGAAAACAGGGCATCAAACAAGCTCAGCAAACAAAATATTATCCAATGGGCAGGAAAAGAAACGTCGACAGGAAATCAATCGGTGTTTCCTAGACTATAGATAGAATCGGGTCACAATAAGGAACACCACTGGTGTGAATCCTCAGATTCGTAGACTTTAATGAATTGCAAATGCTGGAAAAACAAGGAGCCCAAGTCCAACAAGGCAGAGACTTGAGATGGGGGAGGGCTTCTGTGGATATAGGAAGGGATGAAATTAAAAAGTGACATTGAGAAGGAGAATCACCTTGCAACCCAAGGAGCAAAATCTGAAAGAATCAAGGAGGCTTCTGCAACAAATCTCACATGTATTGGTGACCCCCTTTCCAGGCCTAGGTTGTGGCCGCTCATTCAGGAATACAATCTTTGCACTGTTGATAACATATGTCTGAACACTCGATATGTCGATGTACTTCTGAATCTCAACAACCCTTACTACGTTGTGGTACGAGGACCGCCTTATCTTCAACCACCCAAACAGAGAAAATTTCACAAACAGATTCCAGGAGAAGGAAAACGGACTATTTATGTAAGGATTTCCACAAAAGAATATAAGGGTCAAAACCTGAACAACGCGGTGATCCTTGTGATTGATCAAACAGTAAGAACATAGAGCACGTCCCATGCAATCTAAGCAGAACATATTGCATTCGCTTTTATTGGAATCACCGTGAATGGAGCAGGGAATGAAGTAACTTGCTCTCAGCATTGGTATTAGCCATCGAGGACCCAATTCATCGTCTCCCATTCGTCCTAGCGGACTCATCTAATAACCCAACATGACAGTAATCAGGGAATACAGTTGAATGAAAAAGAAGCAGAAAAACAATGAAGCAGAGGAGTGCAGTGCGAACAAACCTTCGGGGGTGCAAATACCATAACTTTCTTATGACTGGCCTCGAAAAACCCAGTAATATTCTGCAGCTTCTGTTGATTATCAACAGCTAGCCTTTCCAGTTCCGCGAGAACGAATGAAAGCCTTCCGAGATTAAATCTGGGAAAACAAGAAAACAAATATTAGAGAAACAAACAAAGAAAGCTGAGAATCCACCACTGCAAAGGAGCAAAAAAATCGAATATCAGAGACATATAAACCATCAGCTGAGTCTCAACCTCAAGACCTTCTGAGGATGAAAACTGAGAAGAAAACGCCGCCAAAGGCTTTTAGGGTAAGAAGAGTATGTGTGTGTTTATGAAGGGAGGCAGGGGAACCTGGAAGAAAGAAACAGTGCTGCAAAAAAAAAAAAAAATACCTTTAAAATTATAAGGCGGTCACCAAAAACAGCATCTCCATATATACAATCTGCATAAAATAAAATAAATATATATAAATCCAAATAATTAAAAAAAATAAAATAAAATAAAAGAAAGAGATAAAGGAAACGTGCCAGCATATAAATAAGGTAGCCGAAATCATCAAAGGGCTTGAACGAAGACAGCAACGACGTAGGTGATTATTCCTTATATAAATATATATATATATATATATATATATATATGTTATTATTACCGTCCAGATGAAATCTGGCAGTGCTATTTTCCCACTGTGTGGACACCCTTTGTCCTGATAATTTATTTTATTTTTGGTGTCGGATTTATTACGGCGGCCAAGCCCCAACCGTGTTGTCTGAGTGGGAATTGGGAATGGGAAAATGTCTTTCAAGTTCGATGAAAGTTTTTGTGGGGTCCTCCTTTTTATCTTTCGTCAATGATATAATAATCATAGTAATAACACTGACTCCATGTAAACAGTAAAAGCCGCCTCAACCCCACGTGTGTATTTCCTAACAAAGAAAAAATATATTTATAACTGAAGTAATGCTAGAGAGAAATCACTATAACAGTATATATTTTGTATTTATTATGTGACTGTTTTTAGTTAATTGTTTCCAACATTCACTTGGGGAGATATGTGATCTAGATGATACTACATCATGTGTGCAAAATAGATACTCCCAATAATAACTTCTATCTATATTTATTCTTATAACGGTGTATCTGCTGCATAATTATTTTTAAAATAAATAAAGTATGAAATTTACATAAAAATAATTATTTTTTAAAAATAGATTCATTCTTTTTTAAATAATTACGTAATATTTATATACTTTATAATTATATGTAAAATTATTCTCCTGGCAACCATCTTTCTTTTTCTTTTTTTTAATTGTTCCTTAGGTTTAATCTTCTTAATTAATCTATAAAATTTGTTTAATTTTCTAATATTGGTAGGATTTTAATTTATAACTTGGAATATAGCGTCCATTCCATAACAGAGTGAAAACATTTCGACATTAACTCATTAATTTATCCGAATATATATATTATCATAATAGGTCTCTTATAAATAAAGAACATAAATTAGTACATATTTAAAATGGAAAATTTTTTCTTATCAATTACAATTCACTTCCCCACACCTTACACCCTATGAAAAGAAAAAAAAAATTATAAATATGAGATGTGAAAGTGAATAAAAAATAATACATAACATTCCTCTTTAAAGTGAGATGAGACGGAAAGTTCTCTTGATACTATTTTTATAATTTAGACTTATTTATGTAGGATCGATCCTGTTAGAAGATATACTTTTTAAAGGAATTAAAAAATAAATAAAAATTTGACCTCATCCAATTATTCTTGTATTTTAAAACCCTTTCAAAAACCCTTTTTCTATTTGATCAAGAAGATTTATCAAATATGTAGCAATAAAGATTTATCAAATGAGTTCCTATCAAAAATAAAAATAAAAAAATATTTATCAAATGAGGTGTGAACTATAATTTTCATAAAGCATTATCACTTGAAATTCCTGTCCGTATGTTATGAATAATTCTATTCAAAATTTTTATATCGCACGTTATTCATGTAACATCATTTGATTAAAAGATAAATTTTAAAATTTGAATTTTATAAATTAAATTAAGTGATATATATATATATATATATATGAGATATGTAGTGCAAAGGAATTCAAATAATACTATTCAAATGCTATAGTAACAATTAATGCAAATTAAAACGTTTTTTAAGACAGAGGTTTTCAATAGTTAAAGATCAAAGTTAGATATAGTCCTAGGCTATTTGCCTACTTTTTTTAAAAAAATGGGACTTAACATAAAAAGTCTAATTTTTTTATTTGAATTGCCGAGCTTACATATTCTAGAACAAGACTATACAAATTACTTCCTTCAATTAAATCGGTCGGTTGTTATTATGACAATATCTGATTAACATATGCTAAAAATTAAAAATTAAATCTTCATAAATAGTACGGTTTAAGTCTCACATTTTTAATTAGATTAGATTTTGATATTATTTACAACGTTCTAATAAGAAGCCAAAGTCACGTGAAATAATTATAATATTTTCAGATAATATAAGATTTCATACCCACCTAGGATCACTTATCACGTGGGGGCATCAAACAGAAGTAGCAAGAGATCCAAATCTAGGAGGCGGCTAGGCGTGAAGTAAACAACAGCCTAATCTCCGTTTAGATTGTCTCGCGGATCTATCTTGACAGTTGACAGTTGACAACCACCGCCTTTGCCACACCATGCAATGTCGGTCCAAGCACCAATATTACAGTTACATTCTTCAACGTTTTTCAGGGAATACCTCTACAAATTGGATACTTGAACTTGATACATCTAATGTATCCAATTAATTATAAATCTCAAAAAAATCAGTTTAAGGGTAATATTCTTTCGCAATTATCAAATTATATTTTAGAAAAAAAAATCATTTTTGGCATTAAAAAATGAATATTATCACTAAATGTCGTTATATTAGAATTTTTATATGAATATTAATTTTTAAATAAAATAAGTCTTTAAAGGCGGTGCATTGTATAGTGTTGTGCACTTTGTAAAAGTACGTAATGAAGTTTTAATGCTTAGTTGTTTATCCAATCCTCCCTCTAATGAAACATATCAAGAGCTATCATTAATCCTTATCGCCGAATCATATAATATATATGATCGATGTGATATGTCTATCCTGTCCTCCACTAAACAGATTCTTAAGAGATCAGAAGTCCTGTCGAAGAGTAAAGACAAACAAGTCCAAAAGTGAAATGATTTGGGTTGTAACAATGGAGAATGTCACTTCCAACTTTACCACTTCTTGGGCCGACAAACCCTTTATTAACAAGACCTCAAGCTGATTCAGCCACTACTGGGCCTGGATGCTCACCTACAAAATAATGGGTCTTAACCAATGAACACCGAGTGCTTTTTTGTGAGAATGTAGACGCCAACGTTTACCATTTCATCTCTCGTTTCTTTACTTTTTCTTTGATTTCAAAGTGTGCAGAAAAATTGAAAGAACGTGACCTTTCTAAAAACTGTTAACTTGGATGAGTAAGCAATTGCTTGCCTGCAAACTTCAGGTACCATTGAGGCAGAAAGACTCTTGTGAGGCAACATGTGCTTGGCATTGCTTGTAGTCTTACTAAGATCTCTGTTTTCATGTGAGACATTTTCATAATTCCTTGCCTTTTAGTGCTAACATTACGCAGTTGAGTATTCTCCTAGTTTCAAAGTGTGCTTTTGTGTCATTCCTGCTGCAATGCTTGAGTGATTGAGCTCAGGAACTCTGGAAATACTTCCCAGCAGTAGTGGGAATTGACAGTGAGGAGGGGCAGCATTGGCCTGGCCTTAAGAGAGTCGCTTTAATTGTGGTTTCATAAGGTAAGAAGAAGGGATGCTTCACCAGATGGAGGCTGGGTTTGGAGAATCAAACGGATTAATCTTGAAGATTAATGCCTTATTTGTTTTTGCAGATTAGATGAAATTTTTTTAAATGTGTGAATAATATTGAGATATGTGAGTTGAGATGAGATAATTTTGTTAAAATGTGTGTTTGGTTATAGAGATAAGATGAAAATGTATTGACTTTTTTTTGTAATATTTGATAAAGAAGAAAAAATGGGACTCACCAATATTATGAAACGGTATTTGAAAAAGACTGGAAGAAAAAATATCAATTCTCACGTATAAGACAAACGGTATTTGAATAGTCAAGGGTATGGGCGTTAATTCAACTAATGGGAGACAACTCGTACGAGACATATAAACAACGGACAACATCAATTCGCGTTACGTATCGATAGGCTTTGCTGTTGAAAGATGAGAGAGAGAAAGGAGAGGGTCAAACACAACTTTTTGTGTATAGTATAATCAATGAACAATGATAAAATAATGAGAGATGAACTAGAATTTTGTCTCAGGTTACAAAGATGGAGCTTTGGAGAGGCACAACTCTTATTTAGCTTCAGTAACTTGGTTCTTGAATGGACTAAGCCTTCAGTTTAATGAGATTGAGTCAGGCTCACAAATGAAGAGTATCATGGTTGAAAGAGGTTGGCAAAGTTCAATAAAGTTTGCTTGGATGCTTAGGGGTGAAATTGTTGCAATTAATTAAGTAGAAGTTATGTGCGTTCAGTTCAGGTCTATCAAATGCATAATAGAGAGGTCAAGCAAGTTGCTGATACTTCTTTGCAAAGAAAAGTGCAGAAGGAGTCTCAAAGCTATTATTGGACAACCACTAGATTCCTAAGAGATTTTGGAAATGTTTGGTCTTTCTTAATTGAGTTGTAGATGATTGTCTGTCCTCTCAGAATTAAAAAAAAAAAAAAAGATGTAAATGACAGAGGTGGGTGTAACCGTGTAATATGTTTTTGTATGGGCGTTTTGCTCGTCCTATCTGTGAGCCAGCAAATGAAACTTGTTTGTTCATTCAAACGCAACATAAACAATTCTAAGACAAAGTGTCACACCGACGTCATTTGGATAGTGAGATAAGATGAGTTGAGATAAAAGTTAAATAAAATATATTAAAAATTATTTTTTAATATTATTATTATTTTAAAATTTAAAAAAATTAAATTATTTATTATATTTTATGTGTGAATTTAGAAAAGTTGTAATAATGAGATGAAATGAAATGAAATACTTTCACTATCCAAACGGATCTATTAAGGCTCGTTTGAATAATGAGATGAGATGATTTTAAATAAATTGAATAAAATATTGTTAGAATATTACTTTTTAATATTATTATTGTTTTGAGATTTGAAAAATTAAATTATTAATTATATTTTATGTAAAAATTTAAAAAAATTATAATAATAAAATGAGATGAAACCATATCTATATTCAAACAGGCCTCATGTACATGTTCTGTATTCTACTCTTGGACCAGATGCCATTTTTTCTATCGTTAGTGATTAATGAAATACAAACAGATGCCAAACTTTTACCTTAGAGCTTGCTACAAAAATAATTAGGAGTTGATAACGAATATTGTAACTGTAATTAAGCTGCACGTATGCTTAATCCGACCATGTTTCGGAACAAAAAGATCAAGCTGTGCAAATGCAACATGTTTTTTATTCGGTTAAACTCCAAACTTCTTAGTTTGTATCCAATTATTCAAACCTTACTCAAAATCAAAACGCTTATCACTTTAGCCAACAAAACTGTTACCGTTGTTGAACCAAGTATCCTAAATAATAGAGACAAGAAAATTATTAGTTGTCTTTTTCAGTTGAATTATTGGTAGGTTGTTTGGAATTTTTTCTACCAAACCCTTTGTATGCCATCCCTTAATTTCTTCTTCAGCGTGTCATCCATTAATTGCATTGGGTTCCCAAATAATTGAAGGGTTCTCGAAGAAACCAACTTCCACGAGCTCTCATCACCAACTGGATTTATATTGGCATCCCTATCATTTTATAGAATATTTCACTTCTCGAAAATATGTACCAATAAACAGATACAAAGGTCATAGTTTAAGATCGACTTTTCTAAGTAACAGGCTGATTTGATTATACAAAATTAAATTATCTCATTTCATATTTTTTTATATAATTATATAATTTTTTTTTAAATTCTCACATAAAAATATAATAAATAATTCAATTTTTTCAAATTTTAAAATAAAAATTATATTAAAAAAATATTTTATTTAACTTCTAACAAAATATCTCATTTTATCTCTTCTAAATTATAAAATTAAATAAAACCTAAAAATTTGAAACCCTTTAAAAATATTGAGAGTGGCTTATGCATCTTCATATTTATTTTTATATTTGCATAACATCTCTTCAAAATCATCTTTATTAAATTATACATCCTTAAATTTTTGTATAACTATAAATAATATTTTTTTAAATTTAAAAAAATACTATTCACTCTACCAACATTATTATTTTTTTTTTCACTCTTCCCAACGGAACTCTCTCGATTACTTTTCTCTCATTGCTCTCTCTCTCTCTTTCTTCAACTACGAAGGCACCAGAACAACTCTCTCGATTCTCTCCATTGTTCTCATATCTTTCTTTAACTACAAATGCACCAAAACAACTCTCTATTGTTCTACAGCACTTGGAAAACCTAGAATACCTTGCCTGTATGACCATGCAGTGTTCTAAAGCAAACCAGATCCTTGGGTCCGAAGCTGACCGGGGTCATACCCTGCGACCTCGTGTACCTCGCAACTGCGAAATTCGCCACCAGAACCAAACAAATCCGAGAAATACTGAACTCCAAAAAATCCAAACCCAAAAAACTAAAGAATAAATAAAACAAATTTTGCAAGATTTCACATACTATCCGTGTCGAGCAGAGTGAGCCGCTTCCGCTTATGCTTGACAAAATGGAATTTTGGGAAATTCAGGAAAGGTTTGAAGGGAGACTTTGATTGTATTGCTTTGATTGCGGAAGATTTTAGAACACAGAAAGTATGTCGAACAACGTAGGAGTAGATTTGTACACAGAGAGATGATGGGTTCTGAAAAAAAATATTATTAAAATAATAAATATTTTATTATTATTTAATTTAAAGATACATAATCTAATGAAAAAAATTTATTTTTCATAAGTAAAATCATCTTTTGAATATAAAAATACATAAGAGAGTACAGATGCTCTAAACAGCCGCAGATCCTGTCTCTAGCTTTAATCATGGGGTCCAAAAGAGACATAAATGCAGAGCAGAGGGATTAATCTAGTACTGTTTCCTTTGGATCACTTTCTGCAATTAGTATAGTTTGCTAATCTCTCTGCAGTCTTCTTTCCATCTCTCAATCATTGCGCATCTGCCATCAACGTATACCACTCCACCAGTACCTCAATCCCTTTGGGAATAAATCATCAAAAGATAAAAGAAGAGTATCTTTAATCATTTCCTTCAACAGCATCATCTCTTAAGAAAATTACTGTTATTAATGTCCACGAATCACATGGCATAGTTATTGTTTAAAAGAAAAAAGAAATTACCCCATCAAAAAGTAGAGAGGAAAATAAAAAATAAAAAATAAAAGAGCTTCTCTCGACATCTTTCAATACAAATTTTACAGAGAATATAGATTACCAATAATTATTACCTAAAAAACAAGAAGAGAAAAGAGATAAAAGGAACAAAGAAAAAACACTCAACCAACTCACTTTTTTTAACGATATAGACAAATAAAAGCAATGTTGGGTCCCTCCCTTTTCTTTTGCACAAGTTTCTCGCCTCTCATTCCCATGGGTGGTGGGTCAGATGGATCCCAGGCCAAGAAACAGGAGCAAACAAACCCAACTCAATATTTGTGCCAAGAATCAATCGATGAATTATGACAATGCAAGCCATGCGTGAGGAGCAAGCCATTATCACATCCTGCAGCAGCATTTGCTCTCCCACATGTTGATTTCAGTGGAACTGTAGTCACAATTTTTTTTTTTTTTTTTCCCTTTCAGCCTGAAAAATCATCCGCGCACAGCTAGGCGCTTATTGGGTAGGTGCTAGAGCTGTACATGCCCGATGGTTTTGCGCTCGAATTCCTTGATGGTGTTGGCCAGCTGTTTCATGTTGTCATCGTAGACAAAGGGGAGCTCCTTGTACCACGTAACATTATTGGCCTTGGCCGAAAGTGGGAGGAATTCCCGGCACGGTTCGCCTAGTACCGATATGGAGTTGTGGTAGTGATAATATCGGATCTTTGTTTCCGTCTTGTGCAATGTCTTCCCGACAACATTCTCCGACATGTGCACCCCCGTAGCATAGGCATTCTTGGCCTGAATAGCATACTTCCGATCCCGCCAGATCCCGGTTCGTGTCTCCCTGAACAGTAGCTTCTCGAATCCCCATTGCCTGAATTTCATGTCACCCCCATAGAATTAAAGTAAAAACGGAGATCTAAAGAGTAGACTCAGAATATAAGTACCAACAAATGTAACTGTTCCAAGTAGTTCGAATGCATAATCTGGTTGGACTTTCTAGTGATCTAAAGAATAATTTTACGAGATTTCCTCACCATTCCCAGAACTACTACTTACTAATGGAATTCTAAGCAAAAATGTCCCAACACCAATTTCATGGATATGACAATTCCATTCATAACTAGACGTTTCATCTGCATTACGAATCTAGGATGCCAACATTCTTTTGGAAAGAGAGCAAAAGAAAAAGAGCCTATCTTTTGTGAAATTCCTTTGGAAGAGAAGGAAGAATCGAAGAAAGTACGTACCTTGGATAATCCTGTGTGGAATCGTTCAAGCAGAGCATACTGGACATGGTATTCTGCTCAATAGTGAACTGAGTGTAATTGGAGAACTCATTGAGCACTGATTCCAGCGTGTTTCCATTGGGCAGATAGATATACTCATCCACATCGAAGTAAAAGGTCCAATTGGCAGAGTGTCGGTAGCGATGCAGACAGTCATTGACCACCAAGAACTGGTTATAGTAATACCCATCGAACTCCGCCTGACCCCTTATGTCCTGAATAGTGGCCCTCCCGGCTCGTACCCACGGCTCCAGCGCCTCCCTCACCTCGGGCGACACTCCACCCGCGTCATGAAACACGAAGTGCGACTGGGGTCCGAAGAACCAAGCGTGGTACGCCATCCATTCCCTGATCCTAGCCGCACTCAAGTTCCCGTATAAAGATGACCCACAGTACAGATACTCGTACTCGTAAGGCGGGTGGTACTGGGACTCGTTGTAGGATCCCGGTGCTTCCTCCAAAGCCGTGAATTTCTCGTACTTTTTTGGGGATTCGCCGTAATAGGCGTTGACAGTGAGCTTCCCACCGGCGTTGTCCTGGTTAGGATTCACAGGGAAGGTACAATTGACAACGACAACAGTGTAGACGCGGCCGTAGCCCCAATCAGGGAGCATCTTATAGGCTACGGTTCTAATGGAGGATCCATTGTTGGAGATCCACTCGCATTTGTACCAGGGCCGACCGTACACGTGAATGGGCTTGGAAGCCAGCCCCACCACGGCGAAGGTCCGGGGACCCCCGCGGTAAGCTCCCATTAGGACGAAGAGAGCGGCGGCGTTGCCAACGGGCTGGAAGACTCGCTTGTCAGAGTTGGGAATGCTTTGGGGGGCCGAATACTTCCGTTCAGCAAGTGGGCCAGCAGAAGAATTAGACAAAGATGCACTGGCATTGGCAATGGAAAGAGTGGCAGCGGCTGCAGAGCAGGAGGAGCGGTCGGTGGTGGTGGTAGTGGTGGAGAGGAGATTTTGGTAGTAAGGAGGGAGGTTCCACATGAGCATGACGAGTGCCAGAGCAAGGAATGTGACCACCATTGTCTTGGTTTCGAAGCAGCTCAGCATTTTGGAGACAGTCGGCGGAGGGCCGTCCTTCCTCATTTGGTGTTGGCGGTGCGGTTCTGCTCTGCTATGTGCGTCTGCAAAACTATAGTGTCGGTGTCTGGCCTCGATGGAGGGTGGATTCGGTCAGGGGTGAGTATTTCGATGACCGAGATTATCAAGAAAAGGAAAAGGGGTCAAATGGGAGTCAGAGACCCATCCAAACACACTGTAATGTAGTGAAGCCGCTGTCTCATGTCTCTCCTCGTAAAAGGACCTTCGCTTCTCTGTTTTGTTTTTTTTTTACCTTGTTTGGTTACCAGGCATTACCTTCCAGCTTCATGGGTTACCAGGCATTACCTTCCAGCTTCATGGGTTTACTAAAAACGGCTTCGATCTTCTCTTAATTACTAAGCCACCACTAGGATCCTGGCCGAGTGGCCCCACAAAACGGATCCCAATGCCCATGGCTCTTTCCTCAGACTTCCTCAGGGAACAGAATGGGAAATTTTCCAATGAATTGGCTTCGAAAACTTATGACATACGGTTGCCGTAAAATGGATTGGCTTCGAAGAATGGCAATCAGATGAGTTTTTGGCGTGGAAATATAATAACAATAGCAGTGTCCATTTTTACACGTGAGATTGCGGTTGCGTTTTAGTAGTAAGTTATTTTCAGATATTTTGTAAATGGTAGTAAAAAATTAATAATAAAATATTAAATAATAGTGAATATACAAAGAGAGAATATAGAAGGAAAATTAATTAGTGAAAAAAACCATGTGTTCTGTAATCATTAATATTGTGGTTCATTAATAGCATGTTCGCATTATCTCCTCTCCCATATGTCTCTCAAAAGTTCATAATAATATGCCGCTAAAGTCGGGGGATTTGGTTCTGTGTGCAAGCAAGGATATGCCTTAGAACTCTTTAACTTATTACTTTTTTTTTGGTTCTGCCCCCAAGAATTATGGCGAAGAATCATAACCCGATTGCTAGCGAAAGTGTTAGATCATTATGCCTCTTTTCTTCGAAGCAAAACGACGTTGAACATATCATCAAAGAAAATCTGGCAATAGATATATATATATATTTGGTTAAATGCGAGTTTAATTAGTCGGCCTGTTGTAGCAGCAGGGGAGATATCGAGATCCATTTCATTAGTTTTAAAAGCACGAGAGAAGCTTTGAGTTCAAATTGAAAACACATTTGTCTATTCTTCATCTCGATCCACTGCTGCTTCATTTTTGTGTCGTGTTTTTCCAATAGCTCTTTGCTCTCTCCTCTTCACAGGCCGGGCCGGTGAGTTTGGTATTTGTCTCAACCGAAATTTACGGCAATCCGAGTAATGCTAGTTATAAATTTTAAATGTACAAACATTTTGTAAAATTGAGAATCCGAAAAAGTGAATTTTCAATATTTTTCTATAGATGTGGAATTTATTTTTTTATAAAAGACTTGCACGAGGTTTAGAGCACTAGGTATTGGCCTATTCAAATGCTAATGCCTAACTAAATTTTGACTAAATAATTTAAAAGTGATCTGAATTAGAATAGTCAAAACTTCAAAGAAAGTTTTACTTTTAAGCTCCAGTAAATTCATCTCTTTCTCTAAATTTAATTAGTCACTATTTATCTATAAAATAATATTTTATTCTAAAAATATTCTCAATAGTTACTATTGGATAATTAGGTTATGGAAAAAAATAGCTAGAAAACAATAATTTTAAGTGAAAATTAAATTATTAATTAATATATGGGATATATTTGCTAATGATTTTGACTAACCTCTCTAATGGTTTTGGCCAACCTCAACTTTTAATCAAATTTTAGACTTGGCAGCTCTTAATCATTTGAAATAGTATTTCTCTTAATAATATATCCACTTCTAAGTTTAGGACGTTACCAGCTTAACCCTACAGGCTACAGCCACAAATATTTATATACATGTATATATATATATAATCTCTCTCTAATCTCTATGTTTGTGTGTATATATAGAGACACACAAACCCACAACAACATTTGGCTTTTATGCTTGAGGTAAAGAAAAAGTACTATACATGTTTCCATTTCACTTGTCACAGAATGATAAACAAAGTTCGTTAAACTAAAACAGAAAAGAAAATAATCATGGATCGGTATTTTACAGTCAACCATCAGTACCGCAAAGCTTCATATAAAAAATCATTAAAAATAAATATTTTCATTAACAATGAATAAGTTCTGTTAAGAATCTATTCCCTAAACGACACTTCTGTCCTTTTTAAAATTCAAATGATGCTGCATGTAGACGACAAACTATGATCGTCCAATACGTATGAGTAAAATTTTTAGCATAACGATAAAAAAAAAGAATTCTGCAAATCATCATTAGGTGGCACATACGGTGATCATTTATTAATATTAAGTACAAAAATAAAACAAAAATCAACTGACCACATTCAGCTATCAGCAGTACTCTAAACTCTCGAGAGGATCGATTGGTGGAACCGGCATCTTTATTTTTGTTCTCGAGATTATTTTTTATTAATAATTTTATGCAAAATAGAGGACCACAATTCTATATATCTCTCTGTTTTTATTTGTGTTTTTTTAATCTATTTGATGATAATGAGACCAAAAAATAAATAAATTCGTTTAGCTTAAAAGAGTACAAAAATAGCAACATGTTGAGAATGTAATAGGGCTATTCGGAGTTGGGTTAAGATTCTTAAAAAATATTCAAATAACTTTAAAAACTCTATAATAAAAATAAATTAGGTTGTTTAGATGTTACATAGTAAAGTACGTATTTTTTAATCTCAAATAAGTTAAATAGTACGTTTGAGGAGGTAAAGCAACAAATTGATATTTTTCATCAAACGTACTTTTTCAAATAATACAGAATATTGTAGTTCCAACTTTAAAAAGATTGACAATTGACAAAAATACTCATACAACTTCGAGAGCATGTTGGGGTTGCGTTAGGAGTATTAAAAAATACTTATATAGTCTTAAAAGTTCTTTAAGGAAAAATTAGGTAGTTTGGGTGTTATATATTAATGTACTTTTTAATTTCAAATAAGTTAAAAAGTACGTTTAAGCTTTAAACATGTTTTTCTAGATAATGCATAATGTAATTCGAGTTTTAAAAATGCTGTTAATAGGCGAAAATATCCATACAACTTTAAGATAATTACAACTTTTAAATTTTCAAGAATATAGTCATAATCTTTAAAAAAAATCAAATAATCGTCTTTTTTACATCAAAAAATCTTTTTTTAAGAAATTATCTTGGGAGAAGCCACTGTTTGGGAGCAGTCACTTTGCACATCGTATGTGACATCATCCTAACCATCTATATAAAGAGAATAAATTAATGGATTGTAGTGTGTGCATTGTGTGCACCACTACAATAGATGTTATATAACACTACTCTTTTTTTAATTTGTTTACAATCATCTAATATATTTGAAAGTGCTTTAAATACATAGTTATCAAATAGTAAATAGTTTTTTAATAATAGAACTTATTACTTAAACTATAAGCCCTAAATCTATATATAAGTTATATTTCTCACTGCAATCTCTAACATGCACTTAAATAATTACAACTTTCAAACTTGTCAAGATATAGTCATAATTTTTAAAAAATCAAATGATCTTCCTTTCTATCTCAAAAAACAGTTTTTTTAATTTGTTTCCAAAAAAATGTACTATGTTTGAAAATATGCATGGTTACAAAACAAAAAAATAAATTTTTAATTATAGAACTTATTACTTAAGTTATAAATTATACGCTATAAAACTATAAGTTATATTTCTCACTATAATCTCAAACATGCACAATACAAATAATAAAATTTTTATGTTTCCATCGACTTAAATGTTTTGTATAAATGATAATTTTACATAGTGTGAGAGTAAAGATCCTAAGCTCAAATTCTGAGTCTATACACTGTCCCTTTCGATAAAATTTTAGCTGTTACCAAAACCTATTGTTTTCAAAAGAACAAAAATGAACGACAGAATGAGTGATATTGTATACCAGAGTCAAAAAATAATTAGGAAAATCCCGTTATTCCGGTACGCGATCTTTGGACTAGCCCGTTACGATTGCAGCACTGGTAATTGAGAGTCTTTTGAGACTTGCGGTTGTGGCATTGAAACTATTGCTGGGAAGGAAGTCCCTATATATTGTTTCAATAATTGTTTGTGTCGGCCGAGTCTTTGGGCTTTGTCTTCTCATGTCTTGTCAGTAAACAAGACCGCTTACCTTCTTACTGCATGCGTGCACATGGGTGTTTGTTTTGTAAAAATGATCGTATTATATATTCAGAAAGTTGGCCATTTGGTTCTGTTGCTTGGGCATTTTAGTTATTAACGTGCATGCAGGAATCCTAACTCGTACAGATCATACTATTTTTTTAGCCAGCAATTAAGAATTAGAACCTCATGAAATGCATTCATTCATGATGGGCTGGCTTTGAGTCTGCAGAATAAGCTAGCTAGGGCATCAACCTCATGATGAGAATTGAGCCTAGATTATATATCTTGGCTTGGCTAGCTGGGTCCCAGATGAAACAATGATCCGGGTAAGTAGGGATATATAGGAGAGAACTGATCTTGGTATCAGATTAGGCAAGGTTTTCCATTTTCTGGGTCTTTTCAAAGTGATGTGGTGCAATTTTCTAGCTAGCCTCTCGGTCTAGATGTTGTTATATAACAACATCGCGGTACTGCATGCATGGTCGACCTTGATTACTACATACATATATAATAATGTGGATTTCATTTTATTTCTTACTACCCATCATCGATCTGCATCTTTCAGCACCCAAAATATATATATATATATATAGATTAATAGGTCTAAATGAATCAATATCATGCTTTTCATATAGTTTTAAGCCTCTGTCACTACTAAGGATATTCAGAGCGAGCGCTGGGCCTTCGATCCCTATCTGATTGTTGGTAGATTAGTACTGCATGTTGGGATTGTCATCTTGAAAAATAGGGAAAAAAACAGCTTCAGTTGGCAATTATATTCTTCCAGGTTAGTGACATGCATCCAATAAAATGTAGTACTCATATCACAATATATAATAAAGTAGTGTTCTTGAAAACGACCACGTAACTATATTATATATATATATATATATATATATATATATATATATATATATGGGTAGGGAAAGAATCTTGAAAAATGGGGAAAAGGTGAGGCTAGGGAGGGATCGAGGGATCGAGGGAGGGTTCGGAGAAGAGAAGTGATAACACGAAAGTCGTGGGGACTGTGCTAAAAGAACATATATATATATATATATATATATATATTATTAGAAGCTGCTAGAGATCACTAATAATGGCGATATATGATGATGATCTAAATAAAACAGTGTTTGGGAAAGTTTTAGCATGTCTTAAAGATCATACTACAAGGGAATCAGATCAGTAGTAGTACTGTTTCCTTTTTGCAAGGTGTCAAATTTATAATCAAGGAATATAAAGTACTGAAAATGCATGGGAATCACTTGGAAAACACAAAAAAAAAAAAAATTATTATAATTAATTGGGCATCCATCCATCGGTGACACTTTGTCAAAATAATAATTCAGAAAACGCGTCCCACCAAATTATATTTAATTTCATATGAAAATGTCCTACAGCTCACAACATAAAGAAAATCAGAAAAAGGAATATATATAATTAAATTGCACCATATATATATGCATATATAAATAATCCTGATCATGCATGCATGCATCTTTCATCACGAATCATTGAATCCTGCATGAGTGTTCAAATTACGTAAAGGAAGAAAAACAAATGCAATATTTTTCTTTAATTGCATCGAATATCACAAACTCCGTTGGGGATATGGATTCGGGTTACATTCCTACGTTTTGTTTATCACATGTTCAGAATCCATAATTAGTAGTGCCATTAAAGCTATATATAAAGTAAAACCTTGACTTCGGTGCATGCATGCATTAATGGTGTCTATATATATTAATTAATTTTCTCCAATATTAATTGAGAGTGGACCACCAGTTTGTCTTTTATTTATGAAAGAGTAATATTGTTAGGCTCTCGTCCAGTAATGACCGTTGGGAACATCTTTAAATATTTTTAAAATATATATATATATTAATATACTAATGATTACTTTTTTTAATAAGTAAGTAAAAAAAAATTAAATATATGAATAGTTAAAATGAAAGAACATAATTATGAGAGGATATATCAATATTATTCTTTCTGAAATTATAATTTTGATTATATATATATATATATCGGGAATCAATACTGTTCTTGCATGGACCACTTTTATATTCTCCTGCTGGCTTCCGAATAGACACACTAGCGAGCTCGATCCTTATATCATAAGAAAACTCTTCCTTTATTTTTGGGTTGTATTATCTATAATTTTCGTCAGCCGATGTCTGCATATCCCTTTAGATAAAATTAAGGTCTCATCAGGGAAGTTGTAAGAACCTCAACCAGAAATGAAAGAAAAAATGACTAAAAATGAAAAAAATGTATGTTATGGCCACAAAAAAATTTCACAAAAACAAATTTATAAACTGACATGGTAGTTTAATGTAATACATTAAATTATAAAATTATTTTTATTGTAAAGTAGATTTAACGTATGATCATATAAAGTTATATCAGTTTATATATATGTTTATTTTTATAAGATCTTTTTGTAACTATAACGCTTAATTCTCAAATAAAGAATTAGGACAAACAAAAAAATAGTCATTTTCATATTGTTTATGTAGAAGCTTTTCTAATTGTGTGCTGTTTGGCAAACTTGATAATCTTTTTCTTTTTATTCGGACAATTAATTAAGAGCTAGCTAGAAATATTAGGATGCACATATGCAATTTTTTCAAGGTGGCATCTTCTTTCCACATAGACATGATGACCTCCTGAATAGTTGTTTCAGGACTAAATAGTGTCAAAATTTTCAGCATATATACCGCGTTGGTCTGTTAAGGAGTATGATCCACCAGAAGAGAGTAAACAAATCCCAGATGAGCAACAAAACCTTGAATCAGACGAGATCGTTTCTCCTAAACAGGTCTGCTTCAATGGAATTCCCTTATAGCCCGCCTTATTGCACAACGTCTGTCCCCAAAAAGTATTCACTCATCGAATACCCTACCTCTCCTCAACTTATCTTGGGAGAAGAGATGCTTCATTTCAGTCACCCGCAACATCCTCTGTCGCAGCTGAATCTTCCAGACCAATTTACCTGCGCCGGCTGCAAGGAGGATGGTGCAGGCATGAGGTTCAGCTGCCAATCATGTGATTTTCAGCTACATGAGTTCTGTGCCCTGGCTCCTCCTGATCTTAAGGGCCACCCTCTCCACTTCCAGCACCGTCTTATTTTCTATTCTAAACCAGGTGATTATATTTTCTCCAGTTTGGGCTTAAAGATGATAAAAGGTTAGCATCAAGAATGGAGATAATAGAGTAATATTAAAAGTCATGTGCATGTTTATGCCTATCCTGATCAGAGCTAAATTTGCTATGTGCTTAATATTTTTTTCATTTGATCAGTTAAAGGTGGTGGAGTTTCAAAATCGAAGTGTGATATCTGTTGCAAGCCCATCAAAGGGTTTGCTTTCCGATGCGGTGCATGTGGTTTCCAGATGCACCCATCCTGCTCCAAGCTAGCTTCTGAAATCAACCTCTCATGTCATTCACATACCCTCAGGCTTTTAACCGCATATACGACATCAAACGGAGATATCCCTGGTTTTGTTTGTGGGGAGTGCAAGAGGAAGAGGTCAGGCCGAGTATACCATTGCAGAGTCTGTGATTACCATCTCCATGCGGTCTGTGCTAAGAACATGGTCAATGGGCTCCATGACAATGGGTGCAATAAGGGTCTCGAAAAGCCAAGCATGCTATCGGCTGCAGCTAAGGTTGCATCTCAAGTTGTCGGGGTGATCATTGAAGGGATTGTCGAGGGCTTTGCGCAGAGTGTTGGAGAAGTCTTCATTCAAAATGTTGCCAAAGGAAACGGCCATAGCCGTAATAATCCAAGCAAACAGAATTGAATATTGATGAACGAAACTTCGTTAAGCCATTTTAGGTTGTTCTCGTATCTAAGATGAATCAAGTGTGGGTTGTTTAAATAATCAGAACCGAATATTATGATTTTATTGTATGTAGCTCATGTGTATATATAGCTCTTTGGGGCGGGGCTCTCTCTTTGTAACATATGTTGAAAAGGTTTTAACTGCTCAATTGGTATGAAAAAATCAGCTAATTAAATTGCCTGCTTAGCAGTTATATTTACGAAAATTATTTTAATTGATGGTATGTGCATGCCACTAGACCTCTCTAATTAAATTCAGATTGTGCATAAGACCCACCTCGCTCGTCAGATCGTCTGCATGTTTTTGAAGAACTATTTAGTTGGGAATTTGAAACCATCGTGAATGAGATGCTTTTGGAATAACCTTTGTTTTCAAAGATGTGAAGTGTGTTTTCGTATAGATGGCATCTGTAGGATCATGGGTTTATTTTCCTGAGAAAGTTTGGATACAGATCATACATGTTGTGAGTACCCCTTTGGGGGGGGATGCATGCATTTGGGCTTTAATGCACAGATGAAATAATGGAGTTTCGTTACAAGACAAAGTCCCAGTAGCCATTGGAAATTCAAGGAGCCAAGGCCAGCTTTTACCATTATACAAACACGAGCTTCCCCTACCGGGGTTCGATAGGAAATCTTAGCGATAAAGTATGGGACCCAAGCTTTGCCGTTTATCACTCCCTCCAATTCATTTTCAAGCATCTTATTACTAACTCAGCAACTTCAATGAGCTGCTGAGCCATATATTCTTGGACAACTTAACCGTCCCTTAAACAGCCTTCTTGATCTGATCTCTTGTTAATAGCTCCATGAGCACAACTCCAAAACTCTAGTCTGTAGATATTACATTTCCTAGTTGATTCGTTTGAAATGCAGAATTAACAAAGCGATAATCCCAGATAGCAATAAGAGCTTTCTATGAAGTTTGATCACATTTCAATCCAAAGTACTACAGTTGTGTCAAAAAGTAGTCCTTTTAGAGCATTCTCATTGGATTAGCTAAATCCAATGAGAATTTAGCAATTAGGTCAATAAATTGCTCACATTGAATTAGCAATTTTCAAATTTGGAACATACTATTCATTCATCAAATCATTTTTATATTATTTCTTTCTCTCTCCTTTTAATATTAATTATTTCTCTCTCCTTTTTAAATGACAATTAAAAAAATATAATTAGAATACAATTACAAATTAATATATAATATTATGAATAGTAAAATATGATAAAATAAAATAAATTCATAATTAAAAATTTTTCAAAATTATTAATTACACATTACTATATAATGAATAAATAGATAATTCAATTTGAAGATTTGATGTGAATAGTTAAAATTAAATTTATCTTATATTATTTTATTGTCATATAATGAAAAAATAGCTATTCCAATGTGGAGATTTATATAAATGGAATAGTTAAAAATTAAATTCATCTTACATTCATCAAAAATATACTTTAATTTAACTATTCCAATGAGAGTGAACTTAGCGAGTCGCAGAAAGTGTACTTCCAGCAGCGAAGTCTTTTGAGTCTTGACTTGCAGAATTAGAGGGTATACTATACATACCGAAGTGCATGCTTATTTCAAATATGCCTCTCAACAAATATTTCACTACCGCATCATATGATATTATATCGTATTGTGATTGATCAGACTGATCAACTTTATAGTGACAAAATGTTACAAATGTAAAACCTAATATTATGATCCATGACTCGTCAAGGAATAAAAAGTGGAAAATAGACGCACATAAGATTACCAAATTACACCTCTTTTTGACACCTATACATGCTCGCATTCTCTCAACTTCTCTCTTTTTTCCTTCTGGGGTCTCCAACACCTTGCTATCTTTGCAAATTATGCACCTTCCTCTTGGTTTTATCTCAACCAGTAGGGGTCATGCTTTCGGGTGTTCAACCGCTGATTATCTCTAAATTCCAAAGTCAAAAACTAAACCACCTATTTTCCAGCACAAATCAGCTAAACAAAAGTTCCAAATCTACGACATCCCGAATCTTGAATTGTTAGGAAGATATGTCCAGCATCTGAATCATGCCATTCCTGAAGCTGTCACAACTTCCTATTTTTCTTCACAGCTCCTGCCCAATCCCTACGCCCCTTCCAAAAAGCAATCTGTTTATAAATCGTTTTCCGTTCCAAAAATCAACTTAACCAATGCAAAAGTAGATATCTGAATCAAAATCAACTTGCATTCATCTGACCCAGTCGTTTCATTTCCTTTATCCAAAATTCTTTCCCGTTAACTCTACATTGTGCCAAAATCCAAATTCTCCCACTTGAAGGGAGCAACCGAGCCAATGTCTGGGGAGCCTCGCAAGAATAAGCAGACACATACACAGACAGCAGCTATTGCAAGCATTGAATTAATGAAGGGACGTTGAAGCAAGCCTTGTGAAGCTGGAACCCTCATGTTGTACTTTCTTGCAACAACTGCACAGCTTACACAAGATCTGGGCCCTTGTTTGAATTGGGTAATTATCCTATGCTCTTGCTCCAATGCCAACTGTGATTGCTCTCTCTCGCTCGTTACCGTCACCGAAACTTGGCCATTCTCTCTGTCAGTGAGTTTACGAGCCACCAGCTTGTTGTAAGAGTGATTACTCCGCATCATAGCATAAGCATATGGTGACTGCCCACTTGCATCCAGAAGGGAAGTCCAGCAGTTCAATCCAATCTACAAGAGTTGGGGTGAAGAATAGAAGGATTAACAAGAGTTCCAAAGACAAGATGTACACCCATACATGTATTTATTAGCTTTTTCTTGTCAAAAATACAATTTTGATCCCTGAAGTATATCAAATTCAAATTTCATCCATGACTATTAAGAAGTTTTAAGAAGTTTCACGGTTACCCGACTCTATTTTACACCCACTATAATATGATAATTGCTTATGTGACAGACATCTTCTGAGTTCTGTACCAAGTCATCGTGGAGCTAACATGACACATTTTTAGTTGTCTCACAGAACCGGAGCACATGAAAACATGTCTATTAGGACCACAATATTTTCCATTCATTTCCAATTTGTAAACGTTAAATTAAAATCTCTTCGTATATTTTTATTTTATAAGATCAATATATGGTCTAACTTGTTACGTCCCTATAATAAGGATGTGTCCAAAAATGTTTTTCTTTTGTAGTGATAAGAACATTTGAATTTACTAGATTAACAACCACAACCACGGCAAGAACAATTATATCAATATTTACAATCATCACAATGGTAGCAGTAGTAGTAGAATACCTCCTGTGGATCACTTGTCAAAGCATCTATCAGATCATCCGAACCAGAAGTACAGGCAGCCAAATGTAGAGGTGTAACACCACCAGGTCCCACAACATTTGGTAGAAAAATATATTTCCTTGAGGCATCCTTGCCGCTAATAATAAAATAATTGATGAGCATATTAACCATCTTCCTGCACCTCCTTTTAACTGCTCGGTTCAAGAGCTGAATCTCAGATAGTGTCACCAAGGACTCCCGTGACAGCTCATCCCCATCCAAGTTTCTTTCAACCAGTATGTCTAGGATTGCTCTGACCAAAGCACAACAGTCCCTTTCAACAGAGAACGTGAGTAAAAATCTGAGCCGGCTAAGCGAATAATCAGGGCCCCCAAGCATGGACGTGTTCCCTTTCCTTTGGAATAGCCATCCAAGTTCATTCAAGAAGTGCAAAACTTCCTCCCTCGACTTTGGCCGCCCAAAATCATATTTATTGTCTTCCATAACGACATTATATTCTTTTGGCCCCAAATCAAACTCCGACTCGAGAAGCCTCAATTCCTCACAAATGATTGAATCAGCTATTATGACAGGAAAACAACTGCCCTTGAAACCGTTTTCTACCTGTTCATAATATTGGTAATGGTCAGGTACAATGAAGATTTTTCAAGGATTCATGTCAGAGATCTGAACAGCAAACCAAAATAAATAGAAGAATTTCCTAGAGTCCAACCTCAATGAAACAGCGACCAATAACTCCAGGTGCTTCAGATTGAATTTTAAAACCGACCAAGTTTATCTCATCACAAGATGTTCTTTGGCAGGTAGATTCTGTAATTTCCTTTGATATGTAACCACCCATGGAAGTGCAATGAATCCTGCACAAATCGGAAATCATTCCTTATAGAGACAGAATTTCAACAGAATCTATAATGTATATAATCTTTTTAACAAGAGATATAGGTTTGTTAAGCCACATCAGCATATTACCCTAAAAACTTTTATCATTTAAATCTTTAAACAACAAAAAACTGTAGCCTAAAAATTTGCAACAATCTATTATTTACTTATCCAAAAAAGACCCTTTTCAGTTCTATGTCCAATTCAAAAATAGAACATCCAATCCTATACAACAATCTATGAAAACATGTTATTCTCTCAAAGGAAGTGTTGCTCCCGTCTAGCCACATCATCCACTCACATTATATACATATATAAATGCATATCATAAAATGGAAATTACATACCTAAGCTAATAATATATCTAATTGTATTAGTAATTTTTTTTATCGGTAAATAAAATTTTATTGATCAAAAGAATGCGCAAAGCCCAAGTATATTAGTAAATTATGATGTAAGAGTCTTTCAGATTTCCTAACACATCTTGGATTTCTCAATGCATGGCTTTTTAGTTTCTTAACCAATGGATTCATAAAATTTATTTAGAAAGCCTATAACTTATTACATTAGATGACCAAGTTATTTTGGCACACCATATAAAAAGCTCTTGGTACATTTCTCTAGAACAAAATATGTAAGTTTTCCCATCACTAACATAGAAATAAAACAGAGTGAGGGAAGAGGAGATCAAGATGCTCAACTGAATGTTGAAAATCAAGAACTCACTTAGACACAAATAATAATTTCCGTTTAGTAAATTTAGCAATTTATGTGCTTCCTACAAGTCTACAACTAGCATATCTTAAAACAGGAAGCACATAGTACTTACTTGGCTCCAGGATTAGACAGATTTCTACCCTTTAAAAGTAGAGGGGTTTCTTGCCCACCCACAACTGCCAAAGGGGACACCAAAATCAACTCTGGGGAACTCCATGTTCTCCAGGATTTGCATAGCCGGATCTTTCCTGAAGAACAATATAAAGAGATTAAGATTAATCCCAAGGAGATAATCCAAAATTTATATTTAACTTACAAACCATCAAAATGAAACAATACTCTCTTATGTTCATCTGGATTTTATAACATCAAAACACCTTCATGTAAAAGAAAAAGACTGCCAAAAAGTACAACCGGTCCATAACCTAAGAAAAATTTAGTCGACCAACCCATTTGTGCTCACCGTCTTTATGTGACGCTAATTGCCTGCCTGTATGAACAATAAATCTCCCGCTTCTCCAAAAATCAGAATTTGAAGACTCAACCAAAGCATTGACACGCTCAAGAAGGTTTTGTTCGAGCTGCAAAGAACACATACACACTGCAAGTGGTCAGTATAGTGGCTACATAGATGTTGCCCAACTAGCATTACAGCATATTACTCACTTGCTCCCAGGCAGCAGATGACATAGATACGTAAATTGATAGAACCACGCAACCAGGTCTTATGAAGCTCTCCATTTCTGAAGGACGGTTAGATAGCCAATGGTATATCTACACAAGAAAATCAATTTACACTGTTAGCAGTTACCAGATATACTATTACATCTCCATGCCATCATAAAAAATGAACAGGGGAAAGTATAAACCATAAACTCCTCACCTCTGTCCGTAGTGTCACTGGAAAATGACTGGGATCCTTGTCAAACAGTTTGAAGATTATTCGACCAGTGCGATCCTGTGGGAGGAATCGTCCAATTATTTCTTTCAATTAGAAATTTAATAAAGTAAATTTCAGACAACCCTGGAAGAAAAAGTATCATTATAAAGATCAGACAAAATACTGTGCAGAGCCAAGCTACCTGAGCATCAGAATTCAGACTAGAAGGTGAATGATCAGATCCGGAAGAAGCATACCCAGCTTGATAGGGAAAGCTTTGAAACGAACCAGGTTCAGCTCCTGTATTAGATCCTCTGAACAGATCAAAAGGCCTATTACAATCAGCAGTTCTGCTAGCCACAATATTTGCATTAAGACCTCTACCGATTGATATCTTTTCAGGCTTCATAGTTTCTGTTTTGGTTCGCATTGGGAACAGATTTTGCACAGGAGAAGACGATGGAGACCTCTCTTCAATGGGATTACTGCTGTCAGATGAGAAATACTTCCTAGAAGATGCCAGTTTTGTCAGGCTATCATCCTCGGGTGAGGAGCCAAACAGCTGCAAAGGTAAATGAACACGGGCATCTTGAACCTGACCATCAGAATCTTCCATAGGAGACTGGTAACTGCTGCTACTTCTATCTCCTCCTACAGAACGAAACTCTAGAGGAGGTCTCTTTTGCAGATTAGGAGGTGTGGCTTGGTCAGCGTAAGTAATCTTAATTTTCTCACTGTCACTGCTCTGGCTGCTCTTTTGTGATAATATTGTGGTAGCATCAGGAGTAGGTGTTGCTGGGGTAGCCGAAAGAGCAGTAAGCAAGTTCATTGTTGAAGGAGAAGATGGGTTTCCATTCAGCTTGATCTGATGCTCCAGAGAAGCATGACCAGGTAATTTACTAGTCAAACTTGCTAAATTGGGCAACTTCGAGGCAAGGTCCGCAGGCAAAGATAATGAGTTTATCTTACTAAGAATCTGAACGAGATGGTCTCTGTCTGGTACCGATGAGCAATTTATTGTTTTGTCTTCATTTTTCCCTATAATTTTGAATTACATGAAGATTAGCATAAGACTTAAAGAGAGCGACAGAAACGCCATACATATAGCCAGTCTAATTTACCTTGTGCGCGAGCTATAGCAGCCAACAAGTTGACAATATCTAAATTTGCAGTGCTTGCATTGTTGTCCCGGTTTCCAGGTAGTAAAAGCCGTGAGGCGACATCCTCGGGTTGGGTTTTCCTCCGTCGGCGATTATGCCCAGCAAGTCTACGCCTACAACTCCTCTTACCCTCGTCAAACTCGGAAAGGGGATGAAACCTGGCAAAAGGTCCACCAAGATATTGATGCGTAAGGTTCTAACAAATTCAAAAGCCAAAAGGGTTCTCAAAATCAAACTTGTTAAACATGAAAGTTCAGAAGAGAAAACACACGCGCAGCAAACACAAAACTAGACGGTAACCTGCTGCACTGCTGACAGAACCTCTGCATCTGGTTGGCAACGAGGGCTTTACTAGATTTGCTGTGAATCTCACACACTTTGTGTCGACGGTGATAGTCCTTTGCGTTTGACAGATCCTCCTTGCAGTTATCGACCTGACACATAGGATAGTTGCCGCCGCTACCGGGAGATCCAGACCGAACCCTTTTGTTTGATCTCGAAGGGGGCTCGGAATCCTCTTCGACGAACTTCAAGCCGCCGCCAAGATTCAGCATAAGGCTCTCGTCTTCTTCCTCCAAAGGCTTGTTCTTCTCCGCAGTCGTCGTTGTAGTACGCGGAGTACCCAACCGCAGGTCCACGGGCTTTGCCACGAATCCGAAGCTGTCCCAACCCCAAACGTTGGCGTTCCAGTTGTCCATGACAGGATTTTGAAGCCCTGGTGTTGGTGTCATCATTCGCTGCGGTGCCTGAATATTAGGCAAATCACGCTTCTTGGCCAATGAAAATGGACCAGGCAATGTTTGCTGGTGTATGAAAATGGGAGACGCCACCTGCGGACCTGCCTCCTCCATGTCTCTTCTTGTCTCCTCCTCTCAAAGATTACTAGCCACCTTTATATATATCTATATCAAGAAATGAGATTAAAGTTTCAATACCCGGGAATCCAAATCCTCGTCCCAAAAAAAGAAAGAAAAAGATATCCAAGCTAACAGAGAAATCTGACCAAACTCACAAAGAGCAGAGCTTTTGAGTTCACATTTCATGTTCACCACAATTAACATGGCCGCACAACGATTTAATATGCGGATAAATAGCAGAACCTAACAGTTATAGATGCAGAAATCAAAAAATAAGTGAATGAAATCAAAAGTTACAGTCAAATACACACCTTCACATGTCCTTAAGAAGCCGGAGCCGAACAAAACTAAACAACAGTCAAAGTTGAAATCAGATCTAAAAAGTTTTCAGTTTTTGGAACAGAAACCTCAGAGAACATATCAGTAAAACCTCCAAATCCCAACATCTAAAACTAAAGTTCATCCAAAACCGGTTGGATATCACAAACCGATCTAAAGAACCTAAAAGCCAAACAAGTGAAGTCTCTCCGCAACTATCTTTAACTTTTTGCGTTGCCAACTTTTCGGCCCCCCCGTCCTTACCTTCTAACAAACTCTTCCCCTTTCGGTGTTGGCAACAACCGTAAATTAGAGCAAGATCAAGGTTTTAGTAGGGGCCGACCTGTGACCATCGGAGAATCTTCGACTTTTCCTCTGAAGCAGCTCTATTTTACTCCCATTTTTATCCTTTTTTTTTTAAATATAATTTAATTTGAGAAAATAATTTTATAATTTTTTATATCACATCGAACCACATTTCTCATATATAATGAAAATAATAAAATGAAGGAAGTAAGGGTAAATAAATCCTTACATAATAATTACTATTTTCTTATGTGCCTGAAATTATCAAATCAATACCTACCCAGATGTTCTAAGTTGGCACAAGAAAGCTGTGAAAATTTTTGAATTGATATCTATTTTCTTAGCATAATTTGATTGAAAGTAACAATAAAAAAATTAAATTATTTATTATATTTTATATAAAAATTTAATAAATTATAATAATAAAATAAAATATGATAAAGTAAAATACTTTCAATATCTAAACGAAACTATCCGAATATCCAATTGAAATTGCATGACACTTGTATTTATTTTTCCTTTATGAATATCTCCATCTATTCTTAATGCATTTTCCAGATATTATTGAATTAAGATAGTGATGTTGACTTTGTACATGAAATTACTGCGTTGCCATAACCCACGAGCGAGTGTCGTTATGGACAGTCGTGTAATTTTATCCAGAAAATTTTTATTATTAAAGGCTAATAATTGATCATAATATAATTAATATTGCATTAATCGTGGAATGTGAAATTACTTTATTAACATCGTCGTACAGATTCTTTGTTTCATTTTCACATCACTGTTGGCCTCTCTCGCCCGCACATTTGTTTTCTCCATATTAATTTCCCTTTTTGTTTTTCTTTTCTTTATTTTTCTCCTTCCTTCACATTGTTGACTCTGCGTGCAACACAACGGTACAAAAGTCTTTTTGTTTTTGAAAAGTGAAAACTATCTTTACGATCGATCTATCATGGTACACAATCACCTTTATTCTATAATAAATTAAATATTTTTAAAAAATAATCTTAATTTATTTAGTCTTTTTAATAATTTATAAATAATAATAAGATTATTAAATAATTATTATTCATAAATTATTGAGTTTTTCTCACCTTTAATTAATAATCTTATTATCATTGCTTGTATAGATTTTTTAATACTTAAGTTTTTCAAAAGCTTTAAAAGAGTCGTTATATTTACAAAATCAACGTGTAAAATTCTATCTGCATGTCATTAACGTAGCATAATTTGATTTGTAAGATTTAAATTTTTTTTTTATAAATTAAATTATATCACATCAATAGTATTCAACGTGTGTACACCGGATTATAAATATAATTTATAAATTAATATTATACATTATACTTTCATCTTATTATATAAGATGTGTCACATTATACTTTATAATAATTGTATCATTATTATAAATAATTTTGATTTTATATAACTACGTTTCATTTAAAATAAAGAAATGATAGTTGTAGTCGTGAATACGTAATCACTTTAAAAAAATGAATATATATAATACCCAGATAAAAAATTAATTAATTTTTTAACATTGAACTCCACTCTTTTTTAAAGTGACTGCATAGTATTTATACATTTCAAAACTGAATGTAGTATTACTCTTTAAAATATAATTATTTAATAATTAAATAGAGTTTTAAGTTTACCCTTTTTCTCCTTAATTAGTGTGTTATCATATAAATGAAAACAAAGGGGTCGGTCAAGTGTGAAAATAAACCAAGTCACGGAATTTTCAAGGAAAGAGGGATTGGATTGATCTACTTAATTTGTACTTGTGTGGCTGTCACTTAGGCAGATTAAGTAGACCGCGTAATCTTTCGGTGTCGTCGGCGTCACGTAACTTCCGCACCCCAATTTCATGCATCTTTCACACAACGCTCTGTCCCCTCCCCCCCAATCCAACTGCTTATTATTTAGTTTAGTTTGATTACGCAATTAGATGAGGTGAAATTAAATATTTTATTAAAAATTAATATTATTTTTATTTTAAAATTTAAAATTATATTTATTATTATATTTTATATAGAAGTTTAGAAAAGTTATGGTAATTATATGAAATAAAATAGTTTAATTTTATATAATTAAACTAGACATTTATCTTTGTTTTTTTTTAACAAATAAGAAAACAAATATTACAATTAACATTTCAAATTGGACTATTTTTTAAAAAATCTTGTGTTCATTAGCATAAAAATAATATTTTTAAAAGTAATAAGTTTAGATACAAATTGTAATCAAGAAAGTTTAACGTAACTTAATGTACTGCATCATATCAATTTTATATTAAAAAGATATTGACAATATGATAGATAACATTAAACCAGGAAAATATATCAATTGTATGTGTAAACCAAATAATTATATTATATTTTAAACTCATAATTAGTGATATAATACATTTTTCTAAATGGTAGATAGAAAAATCAATTAAAACAGAAAAATATTTTAGTCGAACAGTAATTTCATAAAAATAAACTTAGAAATTGATGGACCTTAATGCATCAAATTATAAAATTAGATATATTGTAAAGTAAATCTAATATAAAAAATCAAACTACATCATTTTATGAAATATGTTATTATAGTAGGACTTCTGTTAAAATATACAATGTAAATAAAAAGAATAGTAATATATTTATAATAAAAATTATTATTTTTCATAAAGTCTCCATTAAACAGATTTTTATTCTGAAATAATGAAAAAAAAATCCTGACTGGTACTGTTAGTGTATTATTATAATTATTATATTGTACTGTTATAGTGCTTATATAAAAGGGTTTTCGAAAGAAGAAAAACATTCAGAATTAATGATCAAATCCCTTTGCTTGTTATTTATGAGATTTCATCTCATTTAAAAATTATTTTTTTAAAAAACAAAAAAATAATACTAAAGAGAAGTTATTATATCAGTACACATTTTGTACTTACTGAGTGACTATTTCTAATTAATTGTTCTTAATATTCACTTGAGGAGATATGTAGTCTACGTGATATCACATCATATATGTAAAATTGATATTTCTAATAATAGATTCTATTTATATTTATTCTTATAAATAAATAAGATTAGAAGATATCATATTAATAAATTTTGGAATATTTTTATATATCTATTAAATTTATTTTATAATAAAAAAATAAAAAATAAAGAGAGATGATTGGAGACAAGGAGGATTACTTAAAAAAAAAAAAAAAGGATTGAGGAGTAGAAATTGAGGGGTAGGTAGGTAGGAGGAGGGGTGGAGTTAATTATGGGGGAAGGGAGAAGTTGAGGTGTGGAAAACAGCTGTATTATTCAAGGTCGATGCTAACACTGTCTGTACTTTGTACAGCTGATGCTGCCAACCCATTTCCCCACTGTACAACCTTGTACGCTCGCTCGCATTCTTTGGCCTTTTTCTTTGCTTTTTTTTACTCATGTTTTTCCTCTTGTCGTTAGGCTTATTAGAGCATTAGTTCGTTTATTTTTAGAGAAGATATAAGATGAGATCAAAATTAAAAAATTAAAAAATATATTATTAAAATATATTTTTTAATATTATTTTTATTTTAAAATTTGAAAAAGTTAAATTATTTATTTTATTTTATATTGGAAGTTAAAAAAGTTGTAATGATTAAATGAGATGAGATGAGATGATATGTTTTTTGAAAATAAATAAGGCCTAGATTGGTCATTCTATTTTTTAAATTTTAATTAATATATAATTTTTCTACCTTTAATTAATTATTCAAAATTCAAAATTTATATTGGATTAATCATCACACTCTTACTATTATTATTTTTATTATTTAATTAATTTTTATTTTATTTTTATAATATTCAATAACCTCTAACAAATTACATTCATTTTTATTTTCACAATCTAACAATTTATAATATAATAATTTCATATTTATGTAGATAGTAAAATCTCATATGAATAAAAATCTCATATCTATAATATAATAATTTTAAAAAATACTTTTAAACTTGTTATAGTTCTTTTCATATTTGAAAAGAAGAATGAATTTATTGTAATTTATAATTTGGATGAAAATAATTTAACTAATTTAATATGAAGTAAATATAGATAATATTTATTAAATTTGAAGATGAAAAATTATTTAATTAATTCAATGTCAATACTCTTACATTTTCATTTATTGGATTTTTTTCAAATATATATATTAAATGAGTAACGACTTTTTTATATTTATTAAAATTAGATAATTCTTATGGTGTATTGGATTTTATCATGTGGATTTCTACGTTAGTACAGTATCTACGTGGACACGCGTGCCCGACCGGTGTTGGAGACACTAAGGACAGGATGGCGCCAGCTGTATGACTGTGGTCCACTGAAAAACGAGCCTTTTTTATTTAAATTTTTATTTATTTATTGCTCGTAGCTCATTGATCGGAGAGAAAATAATGGTTACCGTACAAACGCAGGTACACCGTTGATGTTCACGTGAGCAGTGACCAGTCCCATCATCTTGGTTTCACTGCATGTCGTAGGTCGGTTGGGATGGAGCGTCCACCTCCATCTCATTTAATTTTAATTAATTATTTTATTATTATTTATAAATTATTTTATCTCAATTCATTATCTAAATAATATTTAAAATAACTATAACTATTAATATTAATAATAATAAAAATAATTTATGATTAAGAATTATTTGTTAATAATATTAAAATAGCATGAAAATATTTTAAAATAATTATGTTTTAAATAAATATTTAATTTTAAGAATTTTAATAGTAGAATTTAAGTAACAAAATTTAGTATTTAAAAATTACTTACTGCTCTTAATCAATCCAAAATATTTTAAAATATGTTATATTTGTTTAAATATAATGTAAAAGTTATTTTTGAGATAGGAATAAGTTAATAACATAAAAATTAAAATGTCATTTGAGACTATACTTGCGATAAGATGATTAAGATCACAGGATAAAACTGTAATTATTTAAAAGTTATATGAATATTTTCATAATTTTTTTAAAGATTAAAACTACTTTTTACACTATCAATCCAAAAAATAACGTCTTATTCAAAAGTAATTTTTTAATTTTCATAAATTTAGAAAATACAATAAAAAATTTTTATTTTATTATTAAATAAGTTTTTAAGCTATTTACATTTTTTTACTTCTCAAACAAGCCCTTCATAAGTTCATAGTTTCGCAATCAAACTTTTATTTTTATTTTCTTTTTTTTTTAAAAAAGTTAAAACTTGTTGTATTTTCCCCAGCGTTGTCTGTAGTTTGTACGACAGAAAAAAGGGTTAGATCAAAATTTTAAAAATCAAAATCAATAAAAAATGCGTACGGAAGAAGCCATAAAACGCATTAAAACTTCTTTTGTTTTTTCAATTCATCTAAATTCATTATTATAATTTTTTAAAATTTTAATATAAAATATAATAAATAATTTAATTTTTTTAAATTTAAAAATATTAAAAAATAATATTATAATAATATTTTATCATATAAATTCAATTCAACATTCGAATGCATTTATTGTTTGATCTTCTTCCTGGAGCTTATTGTGACAGTTGACCTAAGCTTGCTCACAATTTCCGACCAGAATTAGCAGGGGAATACGAGAGAGGAGAGACTTGTACGAAGTGGCAATGAATCATACTCCAAAATCAAAACCATCTATTTCCTTATATGTAAACAAAATTCAAGAGAGATTTATCCCAAAAATTAGAATCAACAAATGACAACGAAGATTAACCTAACTATAAAACGATATTCAACTCTCTAATTTTCTAAAATTTAAAAAAGTCAACACTGGGCTTGTTTGAATTCGCAAGTCATCTCAACTCATTTCAACTCATCTTAACTCATCTCAACTCATCTCACTACTATTCATTACTATTTAGCAACTTTAACTCACAAATCTCACTACTATTCACAACTCATCTCATTACTATTCACAATCCATCTCAACTCATCTCAGCTCATCTCAAGTCATCTTCGAATCTAAACATTTCCTTAATTGACTTTCATGACCCCAAAATAAGAACAAATATGTAGAGAGAGAAAAAGTGTGTAGGTGTATGGGTAAAGAATAATGTTACTCTCACCACTCTTGGTCCCGCTCCCGGTCCCGCTACATTTTTTTTAATTTTTTTAATATATATATATTTTTTACTTAATGATTAAGTAAATATTTTTTAATGATATTATAATTTTTTTATTTTTTTTAAAAATATTTATAGTGTTAAAAAAATACATATATAAAAAAATAAAATAAAAAAACATTACATTTTACATTGAGCAGGACTGGGAGTGGGACAGCCAGCGGGGGCAGTAGAGGCGTCCATGGGTAAAACTCATTTTTTTTAAAATCAACTCTTTTACTTTAATAGAAGTTGTTAGTTCATTATCTTGAACATAAATTTATAAGAGTTTTTTTTTTTTCTTTTAATTATTTAATTATTTATTTATTTTTAATGTGGTAGCGATAGGGTTATTATCATCTCACTACCTATTTACTACTTAAAGTGTATTTGAATTTTTTTTTTTATTTTTTTATCATTTTCTTTTAAGTATTTTTTTAACATCATTAATCATTAAGAAAAATTAAAATATATATATATATATATAATTTTACTAAGAGTCACTTCCTTAACTATTAAGTACAAACAAAATAAAAAATAAATAAATAATAGTAAATAAATAGTAAAAAAATAGTAGCCTTATCATTATCATTTTTTAATGAATCAATGAGCATGCAAAACATTAATTTCTGGGTGGGTTTGGATTACAAAATATCTCATTTCATTATTATAATTTTTTCAAATTCTTATATAAAAATATAATAAAAAATTAAATTTTTTTAAAATTTAAAAATAAAATAATATTTAAAAATAATATTATAATAATATTTTATTTTATTTCATCTGAAGTGTCTATTCAAACCCATCCAATCTTGTGCCTTGAAGACATAACAAAACAAAACAAAACAAAAAAAACTCCCACGTGCTCATTAATCCTTTTGAAAAATGGGTGTATAGAAGGGAAAAAAGAAAAAACCTGAAAATTAAAAAAGGAAAAGAAAATTGACTATCACTTTCATGATCGTCCCCAACATTAGGATTAGGCAGGCAAAGATGCCTAGAGTCAAGTGGTCGTGGTGGGTACTAGGAGTGTTTTTTTGTAGGTCCAAGTGGACTAGAACCCAACCAACCATGTGCAGCCCAACGTACGAAATCACATTAGTTGACGAATTCAACGGTGGAGATCCATTCTACGGACACAAAATTTATATCCCACTTACTTCGTACCTGGTTGGCTTCCCTTATACACGTGTACCACGTGACATTTCGGTTGTATTACAAATGAAGGGCCTTCGAACTTTCGCTCCTTTTGTACTTTCCGAGTTTTAGGCCCATTACACCCTGACTGCCCTTTGCTTATTACTTGATAGCCCCAAAACATGCAAATTAGTTGGCATTTTCATCCTATCTCGTGTGACTATATACTATATATTATTAATAGAGAAATAATTTGTTTAAGTTTTAAATAGATAAATTTCATACAAGTTCTTGTAAAATAATAGACTTTACTTTAAAAAAGTGTAAAAAAAACTATTTTTATTAGTAAGACTTATTTTTTTTATAAAAAATTTATCTATTTAGATATTATATCTAACATTGCTCAATTACCCCTCTCTGTCCTTACTTGGGCCCCCTTTAAAATTTTCAATACATGTCAGCCACCCACAAGTTTCCATGTGTTATTTGATTCCGAGGATGCTAATTAAAGTCAATTTGACCCCAGTATTGAATACTCAGAGTTGATTTTTGAGTTTGAGCAAAGCATGATGTCATCAAATGAATTCAAACTTATTTACGAGCTGGTTTTGAACTCTTTTTTTTTTTTTCTTTTTAAAAATTTATTATTATACATTTTTTTTCAATCAGTAGTTACTTAATTATTTCATATAAATATCTTTCATATTTCATATACATAAATGCATATATAGATTCCGTACGACTTACCGACAACCATTGATTCAGATGATCTTTCATTGAAAGGGAGAACGTGAGTCATCGACTCATCCATTATGTCTATGTCCCACCCACATCAAGAAGCCTGCTTTTGCAATGAAATCTCGAAATGGTTGTATATGAGCTGTCCACTCCACTACGGATTATGAATGGCTTTATCGTCGACTGATATTAGATGATGGTTCAGTTTGGAGTGAAGGCTGCAAATTAAGGAGAACAAGGGGAGCAAGACCAAAGATCCATGTATGCATGTATTAGGGCAACATGGCAGTCCAGTCAGCGGCTTCATGCTCCATATTAACAAGGTATGCATACGTGTACGTGTAAAATGAATTATATAAATGGAAAGTTGTTACTACTTTTTCTTTACTAGGAACCAAGATGAGAGGTCGTTGGTAAACCAGGACAAAACAAAAGAAGTAACTTTTTTTC
Organism: Juglans regia; assembly: GCF_001411555.2. Classification (NCBI taxonomy): domain Eukaryota; kingdom Viridiplantae; phylum Streptophyta; class Magnoliopsida; order Fagales; family Juglandaceae; genus Juglans; species Juglans regia. The sequence continues at coordinate 27,018,466 of NC_049911.1, forward strand.
AGACAACTGTCATTTTCTTCTGCTTGCTTTTTTCTCAATGGGTTGGTTAGTCAAAGTCTCAAGCAAGCTCGATGGCAATTGGTTCATAGTATCTATCCAAGGCTTCAAAGTCAAATTCCCTCGTCTCATTCGAGATTCGTCTGGACACAGCAGGTTAAAGTGGGTCGGCAAGGACTGTGAGTGTGGGGGATATCAACATTGAAATTAAGGTAGCCTACGACCAAAAACGAAGAAAAACTACACGTACATATAACGTATGAGAAACGGGAATTTGAAACGGATCGTAGTTGGGTCAAGATTTCTTTAGAAATTTTCAAGTCTCGATACACACTTCACAATACGGGATCCAAAATCCCAAGAGATTCCCTTTTTCAACGACGAGAATGGTTCGGATTTTCTATGGTGGGGTGATGAGTTTGAAGATTTATAAATTAAGAGATCTATATTATTACAGGTATCATAAATGTTTCTTTCAGTTAATAATAATTATTCGAGTTTTTAGATATCGTTTATAAAAATTTTAATTTATAACATCATGAACACTTCTTCAATTCTTCCAGTCAACAACTGCGACAAAGTGAATTTAGCTTTAATGTAGTCCTCTTTTGTATTCAACATCAAATTGGGATTTTGAAACTTGCAACTGAAAAAGAACAATATTGCTCAGTGTGTGCAAGTGCCCGGCCGCCGCGGGTTGGTTGTGGGGGAGGGGGATGCAATAGGTTCCAAAATTATCAAATTCAATTAATATACTAATAGAAGCAACACTTGGGCAAAAGTATATGTTCTTTGTAAAAGAAATTAACAGAATACCAAACCTAGTGTGGAGTATGAAAAATAAAAAGCCACTTATCATAACTGAATATCACTAGCAGAAAACAAATCCCGGGAAGAAAGAATTGCTTATATATATTATCTACGGTAATCTCTCACCCAACCTCTATAGGATACCTAGTTAATAATGATGATGTATTAAGCTGTGTATTTAGAAACCAAACCTTTGCAACCCAAGATCAAACAAGAAGCTGCTGTTTCCCACCAAGAACAAGGCAAAAACAACCAGAGCGGTCAGGAGGACCCACATCCATGGCTGCATCCTTCTCTTAGTGCGGTTGCGAAGAGGCAGTGGAATTGATTTTGCTTTGCTCTGCTTAGTAAATTGTGATGGTTTTTTAGACCTCTTTGCTACCGTCATGGTATTCTCTCCAGTTTCAGACTCCTTGGGAGTTTCCAATGGAGTTTCCGAGCTTGGAGCAGATTCTCCTTCATTAGCACCATCAGTAGCCTCTACTGCTACTGTGGCCACCTTCTTTTTATCTTTCTTCCTTGCTTTCTTCTCCCTTTCCTGGATACAGATCACATCCACATCGAGTTAATACAGAAGCACAAATAAGAGGCAAATGCAAGTATAGATACGGTATGCTAAAATGCTAATTCTGGTCATGGAATTGGGAGCATCAGTGGAATTTACCTTCTCTTTCTGTTCAGCTTCCTTCTGTGCTCTTAACATAGCCCTGGCTTGGGCCTTTTCAGCATTTCGCTTTTTCCTCTCAAGGGCCTCCTTGGCCTTGGCCTTTTCCTCCAACAAATGCTGCTCCCTCAACTTCGCTTTTGCCTCTTCTCTTCTCAATTCCTCCATCTTCCTGGCCAACTCCTCTTCCTCCTTTGTTTGCTTAGGCTTTTCTTCTCTTATCTCTTTAATCTCATCTTTGCTAGAAACATTTGCTAAGCCATTCCCCAAAGGAGCAGGTTTTACAGGCTTTTCAGATATATTAGTTGTCTGTTTCTTTTGTTCCACAGCTTTCTCATCAGAAAATAGCTTCACTTTTTCAGTTTCCACTTGCACAATTTGTTTCTTTTGTTCCACAGCCGACGGCAGGGACACAGGCTTATCCTTGGCCACCCTTTCATAAACCACCTTGGGAATTAGAGGTGGCTGCTCATCCGGACCAAGTGACCGGCCATCCAGTGTCCTCAGTCTCCTCAATGTGCTCCTAGTGTTGCACCTGATATATTCCTTCCGGAACTCATCGTTTTGGTTCCATAGTTCCATAACTTTCTCCGTCTAAACAGTAGATCTGTCAGTGCAAAACTAAAGTTGATTTGCTAGAGAATACCAACAAAAGGACCACATGAGCTCACCTGGTTAATGCAAAGTCTTTGAAGTTCCTCCCTCTTGCCCTCTGATGCTAAATCAGTAGCTGCCCTAACGTCATCCTTGTACTTCCAAAAGTGTTTGTTCTGCATATTTAAAGAATAAGAGTTGGGTCAATATCTCTCCATGTGAACATCTTTGTTAACCTTCAATACATACATTCACAGAGGTAAACACACGCTAAATCTATTCTGGTTGGTTATGTCACTTCTTTTTAAAACCATCGGAGTGCAGACACTGACAATTTTTGCCAACTAAATAAGCTAGTGGAGTCGGAACATAATGGGAGAAACATTCTGCTCTAAAACTGCCAACAAAAACGAACAAGGTACCACCCAACAAAAACATCACAACATAAGCTTAATGGGAAACAGCTTCCAGCATCGTCTTTTAAATTAGATTATCAAATCAGAATAACTTTGAAGTCCATCTATTCTTCCGGTAAAACTTCATTCCAGCTTTCCTGTCAGTCCACAGTTTTTGTCTTTAAGCACTCGCACTTGCTTGCCAACCTGTCACACGGTGTGTATATGTGGGTATGTGTGTGTGTGCCAGAAAGAGAGAGACAGAGAGAATGACAGAGATCATAATCTCAACAAGCAATCAGCTTTATGATCTCTCCCGGACAGACCAATTGACTATTAATAATTGATTGCCAACTTTTTTAATTTAAAATTTCAATTGTAAACATTGTAGTAATCTTCTTAGATGTAGAGTCAAAATCTTCAACAAATTACAAAATCTAAGATGTCCTATGACCAAAATCGCTGGACAAGACTTTCTATTCTGTTGTGACATCTTTGTAAAGTACCCCAATAACAGTTACTTTATATGTTGAGAAAATGCAGCTATCCCCTAAAGGAAGAAGGTTCATGCATACTACTCGAGCATTAGAAAAAGGATAAACGTGCAAACATTAAAACAAGATACCTTGTCATGCAACTGTTTCTTCAAGCTCTGTAAATGTGCATATGCTTCTTGGCGAATATTATCCGCTGCTTTAAACTGAGCATATAATTCATTGAACTTTTCATTTTCTTCATCATACCTCTTTTTTGCAGCTGTAGTGACAGCTTCAGCTTTCAGGACATTGTCTCTGAGTATATCGAGTTCCTTTCTCAGAAACTGTAGATTAAAGAAAATCAGATAGGCTATTCAAGGCCTGTCTATACTACTATAAAGTATAAACAGAGAAGTTATCCCATATGTGAATATAGAGCTTCTTAACTGTATACAGGTTTAAGGTGCATAAATTTAACTATAGATATTTGAACTGTGGTAGCTCATGTCACCTGCTACATACATAAAAATTAAATGATTATGAGAGCAACCAGACAACAGTACCTTCAAACGTGCTTCAATTTCATCTTTCTGATCTAAAGCCGACTGAACATCATCCTGCCTACCCATATCAGAAGAGAGCTTTTCACGAAGTTGCTTCAGTTGCTTGATTTCACGAATCAACTGCTTTTCTTCACTCAGAGGCAGGGTTTCATGTTGAATTGCATGTTCCATATTACGTATCTGTTTACAAGCCATAAATTGAAAAAAGATAGGCATACTTTCCTAAAGACAACCAAATTAAAGTAGATCATAGAAACTTCCCCCCATTCAGCTACCAGCAGAAAAAGGGCAAGTGAGTGCATACATACCCTGGCATCAATATCCTCAACAGAGATTGAATTCTTCACTCTGTTATTCACAGATTGAGCAGAATCCATCTCCTGGCGTTTGGACTTAAGCAAGTCTCGTGCAGCTCTCTCTTCCAACTTGGTAGCTTTAAAATGATCACCAGACTCCTTCCAAGTGGCCTAATAGTAGGAGCATCAAGAAAATCATGTAACAAGAAGCAAAAACCTTACTCTAAAAAAATTGTGAAGTAAAAGTCAATATTCCTCACCCTTTTCCTTTGGATTTCAGCTCGAATAGCATCCCGAATTTGAGTCTTCTCATCAACTTGAAACTGAGCATGATTAATCTGTTCTCTTAAATTTTCTTCATCATATCTTGGAAGCCTGATTAAATAGTAGAAGGGGTGTTGGACAACCTCAGAAATTTGTCCTTCCAAAGCATCACAGGCGGAACCTCCTGGAGAAGTTGTTGAGGTTTCATGCCCATGAATACAGGTGGTGCCCTCAGCTACTTGAGATGTTGGTTTGTCACCACTATTTGTACCAGTTAACTGATCAACTCCATCTTCAACATGTACAGCATCTGACACACAGTTAAGTGCACTTTCTGTCGAAGTAGCTGAGCCATCCTGAACCTTGGAATCGGATTCAATACCATCATCACAGGGCATATCCCTGCTACTTAGTGTGGACAGGTTTTCAACTTCAGACTCTGATTTCACATCAGCACCTGCAGTATTAGACAATTCATTTTCAACCAAACCATTTACATGGGATTCCACCTCTGTAGCAGCAATAGAATGAGGGTGGCCATCATCACAATCAATGACCACAGTTGAAACTTCGAATCCTTCCTTCAGGGCATCAGTTGGAAAGTCGGATACTTTTTCGTCTGAATCAATGACAACAGAACCTGTATCAGTTTCTGACTTCGCATCATTGGCCTCATGGCTACTTAAAATGGCATCATCAAGGCCATTCTCAGCTTTAATATTTTCATCCGGACCATTCTCAGCTTCAATGCTTTCATCAGGTTTATCTTCAGCCTCGAGTTCTAATTTTGTATGATCAGCGGGACAAGAATCTGATCTTTCACTTTCATTTGTACCTAAGTTTTCAACTCCAGTCTCTGGCCTCTGATCATCAGCAACACAAGTTGAAAACTTTTCAGGAGTTGGAGAAGCCTCCTCATTCCCAGTATCCTTTTCTACTACCGAATCATCATCAGGAGCAGTAGGGAAATTTTCACAACTTTCTCGAAGTACAATCCCACACACAACAGAGGCAGGCAAGCAATCCACATCTTGAGAAGACCCATTTTGTTCAGGGGCGTTTTGAATGCTACCAACCAATTCATTATTAACAAAGCTATCTGAAATGCTATCTTGATCATGATCACTGGGCAAGCAATCCTCATTTTCACTAGAGACAACTTCTATTTTTGAACTCTGCTCCAAGCCCAACTCACATTCGCCCGAGTTCGCTTCCATGGGAATGTCCTTAGCAGCTGCATTCTCACAAACAATTGGGGGGGAGGGCAAGGGCAAGCTTTCGGCATTTTCAGCTGACCCATTTTGTTCAGCCGTTTTTTGTATGGGATCGAAGGTTTCTGAGGGGCCTTCTTCAGTGTGGTTGATAGGCAAGCCATCCCCATTTTCATCACAGACAGGACCATTATTGCCAACTTCATTTACTAACTCCGTATCAGTGACAGGAAAAGGAGCAGTTTTCGCATTCTGCTCCAAGTCTACCGCAAGGGCCCCAGGTGCACCACCTTCCGGAGGAATCTCATTGGTCTCCAATTCTGGTGCTTCCTTCTCCCGATCCAAATAGTTTCGAACACCCACAGTAACCATATCCCGAGATTCGTAGTTTTCCTTGCCGTCTGTTGACAAATCTGGATTCTTATCCTCATCAACTTTAGCGTCTTCTCCATCAATCTCTTGCAGCTCAGACACAGCAGTTGAGTCGAAATTATTAACTTCAGTTTTGCCATCATGGACCTGCATCGACGACTCGCATAATTCAGACGCAGAAACACCCGAAACCACAGGATGTGATCTCGTAGTCTCTCCAACATCCTCAGAAGACTCCTCGACCTTGATTTTCTCTTCAACCTCGAGCCGCTGAGGCTGCGGCTGCGGATGTGCCTCAGATTCCCCAACATCCTCAGTCCCATTCTCCTCCTCAAGACCATCGCTCCCTCCCAATTGCCCCTCCACGATTTCGCATTGCGAATCCTCTGAACCGCCGCCACCACCGCCCTTGTTCTGATTACATTCCCCATTCTCAACCACGTCCAATTTGACAACCCCACCGGAACCAAGATTCTCGACGTGCCCCCCATTGAGATCCAACGGCTCAACGTGATCGCCAGAAACGGCGTCGCTTACGCCCACGAAAACGTAAGAGCTGTCGGCATCTTCCTTATTCGCATTGCTCCCATTAATAATCATAACCCCGTTGTTCTCTCTGTGCAGATCCTGCAAGCTACACTTCTCCTCCACGTCACCGTTTGGAACCTCAGAGACCTCACCAACACCATGCGCATCCACATCCGCTGTCATTGTTACAGACTAATCTCAAATCCCGCGGGATCCCCCGATCACGATCACACCACGACAACACTAGTGATCTTCCCTATTTCATATAGAACTAATCAAATGGCGGCCAATTTTTTTTAAAATTTACTGAATTAATAACCGAGAAAACATAAATGAGAATAATTCGGTATATTCCGGTGTCAGATTGAAAAACTTACAGAAATGAAGCTGGAGATTCGAGATCCAAAGGATGCAATAATAAACAGATCGAGAGCAAGATGAGCGAATCTGAAACGCCAATGCGGGGCAGTCGACTCGTGGATCTTAGGGTTCCAAGAACGACAAACGAGCGAAACAATGGCGTTAACAGATATATGTGTATATATATATTGAGAGAGAGAGAGAGAGACACAGAGAGATTTTCCTCCCTTCTCTGAATGTGGCTGTTTGGATGATATGAACTCAAAATACACCTTAAAGTTTTCCTTTATTATTCTATTCGATAATAGTAATAATAATTAACAACGCAATTTTTTTCTAAAAATAGTAACTCTCACAAATATTTACCATTTAAAAAAACTCTATATTATAGCTATTTTATTTATTTATTTATTTAAAACTTGCATTTGCAGGAGTCACCTCTCCTCATCCTGCAGGCACAAGAGTTAAAAGATCTGGCAATACATGCGTTGGATCAAGGGAAGCCAATCCCTTATTTTAATGTGAGTGTACACATTTTAATTTTAATTTTTTTTAAAAAAAACAGCTAAATACAGGCATGGTTTTGGTGTTTCTTTCCTGAATCTGCGATTACAGACACCCACGAGGTTGTGATGACACATGATGTCACCATCTTATCTACGTGACAACATCTCCTTCCTCCACCTTATTATTCAAGTTTAACCACATCTTTCTCATCAATCAAACCCTCCCTCTTGGCTCTTACCACCCTATCATGTTTTTGTATTATTTTCAAACAAATTAAGAATGACTTACTTATATTTTCATATATAATGATATATATACAATTAATACGCACATTCTTAAAAATAAAAAAATAAAAAAAGAGAGAGATTTTTTACTTTTGTAGAATGAAATACAGAATTTGAATATTTTAAGACTGACCGACACTATTTTATTTTTATTATTGTTTTATGTTAACGTGGCCATAGGGCTTAAACAATGGATTAAGCTGGATGATTAGTTTAAAGAGCGAAGTAATGATGATTAAGGGGTCAGGCATTATTCTAGAAACTGGAAAGAGTCCAAATCCAACCAGAATGTGGGGCCCATTGCAAAGTGCTCCTTCCCAAACAAACGCGTAAACTAGGAAGAAGTGTTTGTGTGTGTGTGTGTGTGGGTAAGCTTAGCTGCCATTGACCATTTGATCCCGAGAATAGTCGCCGTTATAATACAGCCTTTATTTTTTTATTTTTTATTTTCTGAATCAATCACCGACATGTAGTAGAAGTCAAAAATAGTAGTTTTCTTCGGTCTAAAGCATGTTTTGTGACCTCTAATTTAAGGTCACGTGTTCCTTTGGTCTCCTATTATTTCAGTCTCATTAACGGTACCCTTTTACTTTTCACTTTCACTATTTGTTTGTTTTTTTCCCCCTTCCAATGCTATTCATAACACATATATAATACGAGTATTTCTATTCATAAGTTCATAAACTATATATTAAAAAAATTTATTTTTTTAAATTTTTTTAAAGTTTTTTTTGGTTTTATTATTCTTAAAATAATTAAATTATTATACTCATAATCCATATACCATATATTTAGTAAGAGAATAAAATTAAAAAAATTATAAAAAAGATGGTGTGTGGTGCATGAGGTTTAAGAATAAAATTTTTCATATAATATATAGAAATGAGAAACTATATTGATGTGACGTTTTTATCATATTAAATATTAATATTTTATTGATTTAAAACTATTTCCCACTTCGATTGATGTTGTATTTAATACATTACAAAGTTAAATTTTATGGCTTTTTTTAAAAAAAAAAAAAAAACAAATAAATAAGTTGGGGGCAAAACTCAAGGTAAGGGCTTGGAGGACTTCACGGCCCTTCAAATTTTAAAATTTCATTAAAATTAATTTTTTAAGATTTTTTATATGGTAGATTACTAGATTATATGAAAAAAATAATTTTTCCATTATTTTTTTTTACGTTTTGCATAGAAAAAATTAGAAAATCAGTTGAACCGGTGGATTCGATCCGGTTTGTAACCGGTCTAGTGCGATACCAATTCTTAAAAACGAGAACTGATCCTAAACCGGTGATACAAGTTTTCAAAATATGAAAACCGGTTTAAAGTTTTAAATCGAATCGGACTGGTACATATATATTTTTAATTTTTTATATTATTATTATTATATACATTATATGTTACATTTCTAATTAATATAACATAAAATTCTAATCTTATTATTTAAGTTTATTAATTTTACTAATAAGTTAGATACTACTTATATTATACTACTATAATTGAACATTAAATAATTAGTAATTGTTAATAATAAATACTAAATTCTCATAATTAAGTTTAGTATTAAAAAAAATTATAATATTAAACATATATAATGTCACACATGTAAATAATAAACTGGAAACTAGGTAGAAATCAAAAAAATTAAAAGCTTTGTTTTAGTGATGAATTGGTCCGTATAAATTTTCAAAACCGATATATTTTAGTTCAGTTTTAAAATTTTTTAAAAATTGAATCGAACCGAATCCGTTATAACCTAATTTTGCCTATATAAATTAAATTTGTTTGGTTGTTGTGCTCCTAAATAATAATCATTTTGATTATTACAAGATCTTTTATTTATTTTTCCTCTTGTTTCAAAAAACGAAAGAGTGAGTCATATCAACGAAGAGTCTCAATAAAAACTCTACTTTAGATACAATTAGTGCAATAAAAAAAATGAAAATTTTGAGAAAATATGCCAAATATATTTAATGGTTTTGTATTTTTTTGGATGGTCAAGTAGCCAGATTAGACTTTTTAGTTTTTATGAATGCGGTTGATTTGTCTTCCGCTTTTGGTCATATTCCAGCCAATAGATTAAGGGCAGGTTTGGGGCTAAAAACAAAATACAAAATTCTCATCTCATCTCATCTCATCATTACACCTTTTTCAAATTTTCATATAAAATATAATAAACAATTCAACTTTTTCAAACCCCAATACACATTTTTCAAATCCCAAAACAATAATAATATTAAAATTTAATATTTTAAACTTCAAAACAAAACACAAAATTCTCATCTCACCCCCCAAACCTACCCTAAAGGTACACTTCTATTGATTATTAGGGAAAACGACCGGCTAAAGAAATCTACTTCCATTGTGACAACTAAATAAGTATGTTAAATTCAAGAAACTTGTTAGGTACGTCTATGCATTCAATCACGTATTAATTTTGATATGATCTTTGTTATTAAAAAAATAAAAATTTTAAAAGAAGAAAATGTCATGTGTCTCATAAAAATTATTTTATTCTTCAATTCACACTATTTTATTAAATAAATGTTTTAGATGTAAGTATCGATACGAGATTTAGTTCGTAAACATACTTATAAGAATACTTTCTCTAAATTCAATCTTCAAATAAACACACAAAAATAAAATGACATTCAACGTTAGAAGTTGAGAAGCTAATAAAATAGTTAGCACGCGTGACAACTAGAGTCGATTGGCACGTGAGACTTATCGGTAGTTTGGACAGCATGTAAGGTTTATGCGCCTATCTAAGCCAAGCATCATTATCTTCAACTTATATATCAACAATCTAAAAATTTAAGATTCGTTTGGATAGTAAGATGAGATGAGTTAAAATAATTTATAAATAATAATAAAATTATTAATTAAAATTAGATGATATAAGATGACTCACCGTTGTATCCAAACGAACCCTAAGAATGAAGCACATATAACTTAATAATGGTTCATCCTAAAATAGAAATAGAAAAACACAAGAATAATTTGAGAAAAGGAGATGAAAAAATCTTCTTCTTTTTTTTTTTTTTTGGGGGGGGGGGGGGGGGAAGCCATCTTTTTGAAATAATTATGAAAAATAGTTCATCCATCAATTAATCTCAATGTTAGGCTCAATCATTCTAGCTATGTTTTTACTAAAATAAGAAATATATATATATTTGATCACTTATTTTAATTTTTAGAATATAAAAGATTGCAAAATTAGGAGGTAATTTTGGTCGCTAGGAGAAGAGGAAACATGTTACCTTAATCACAAGGTATAAAATTGTTAAAATTGTATTTGAATGTTAAATTAAGTTGAGTTAAGATGATAAAATATTATTTTTTAAAATTATTATTATTTTAAAATTTTAAAAAATTATAATAATGAATTAAAATAAATTAAAATAAATTTAATAACGAAACGTATAGCGAGCAAGTTGCATGACGTGGTCTGATGAAGTCCTTATCCGCAAAATACAAAGCAGAGTTGAGATAATACATTACACGTGCACCGACATGATTTAATTAAGAATTTAAGACACCCTCGCCTCCGCCTCCTGAGCAAAGCCAAGGGGTAGTATGCCGTTTTCACTTTTCCCCGTCTAATTTCAATCCCCGGACCCCAAGACAAAGTGACGCAGATCCCGTGCTATCTTTTATCATGCTGTACGTTCCTAGTACCTACGATATAAATTCTCCTTCAGTTTTTTATTTTAGAAGAATAGTGTTATATTTATTTATAATTTAATTATATTTTTATTTATAAAATTTATTTTATTAGTTTTTTTTTAATTTTTAATTTTTAATTTTATAATTTTTAACATATCAATAAATAATATGAGAAAAAATAATTTTTTTAAAATATAAAAATATAGGATTTAGAACCGGTAGAAATTATAATATAAATGAAATTAAAATAAAATATCCTAATAAGATAAAATAAAATTTATTCCATTAATTATACAAATTAAATTTCTCAATTTAAATAATAATCAAATCAGAATTTCAATTTGATATTATTTCTAAAAAAAATGACATATATATATATATATATAAAAGTTATTAGGGAGATTTTTTTTAGATTTTTAGGTAATTTTAAGAGACTTAAAATTATATATTTTGAAAATCGTTTTTTTTTTTTAAATGTCAAAGCTGATCTTGAGAGATTTTAAAATTCCAATCATTCACTAAACCTTTGATCAGAGCCAAATGAACTCCTCTTTTTCCCTTGATCTAAGCTTTTGGCCTGATATCATCGTCGAAACATTTTAAAGAAAAAAAAAAATTTAAGATTAGCAGAAATATCCATCGACTATAGTTTTAGACGTTGATCCATGCAGCAAAAACAACTTTAAAGCAAGCATGCCACGAGGGATACTATTTCTGCGTCCAAGAATCAAGATAATTAAATAGGCAAGTGTACGTACGTAGCCACATGATCGCATTAAATTACGGGTTGAATTAGATACGTCTTGCACATGCTAATTAAGTTTCTTAATATTCCTCCCTATCGCCTCCATATCATCAAAATTTCTGTCAAACTTCGTATTAAATATAGCCATCCTTTAAATCAATAGATCATTAATTGGAAAATAAAAATAAAAATAAAAATTTATAGAATTAATGACCCCCCCCCCCAACAAAAAAAAACAATAGGGATTATTAATAAATTAATTAAAACCATATTATATAAATATTAGTAGTATTTTATGCCAACTATGTATATATAGTACGTGGTAAGGTGAGGGGTTGGATTCCATCACGTCGAGTTAGCTAGCTAGCTGTCACGCAATGTACGAAGCTTTTAATTAATATTAATGGAATTACTACTAGAAGTCATGCATCTTTGTGTACAAGCTAAGCGACAATCAACATGACGTGCTAGGCATCTCCTTTTTTTCTTTTTTCTTTCCCCCACCCGATCTTATCCTCGATCTCCTTTTATGGTCAGGAAGGCATGAACCCATTAATTAACGTCCCCACAATTTGACACAATATATATCGTGCTTTTACGGTAACTTTAGCATCATGCATGCATGGTTGAAGAGCTAGCTAGCAAGAGCCAAGGACTGATCAAATTCGGTAATGGCTAAGCTAGCTCGAGAAGAGGGTAGGGTACGTATAACTTTAGGGTAACCCTAGCTTGCATGCATGCAGCCGTCATGGTGACAAGGGTGTTTTGATCTTATGATCATTAGTTGCGACTTTTTCTGTTTTTTTTTTTCCCCTGATACAAGGGTACGTAAGAGTCAGAATGAACTTAAATGGATGCGAGTATTAATATCAGCAAAGTTAATTAATGTTGCGATGACTTTTTTAATTACAAGATAGAAAAAGTACCGAAGAAAGGTAGATTTGTCAACCAGAAGTAGTACTACTAGTACTCAAATTGTAGCATGAGAAAATTAATTTCCCCCATTTCTATATTCCATATTAAATGCTTTGCTGGCTATAAGTTTATTATTTTTTTTAAATAACTATTTTATAATTTCACAGTAATAAACACTATAAATAAGTATATATTCACCAACCTAGCTAATTCGATCGCTAGCTCATGTGCCATGGTGTATGCAAGCTAGTTAAGTGACATGAGTTACACACACTCACCAAAGGTCAGATCATCACCAAAGGAAAACACACATCAATTAGTCATGTTCCTATATATAATTGTTAATTAATGATTTAAAACTACTAAAATGTTCTAACAATTTATAGAGATCCCTAGCTACCTACGTCATAAACTGGTGGCCGAAACAAGTTAGAAAAAAAAAATGAGTTGAGATTAAAGTTAAAAATAAAATAAAATATTATTATAATTTTTTTAATATTATTTTTGTTATGAAATTTGAAAAAGTTGAATTATTTATTTTATTTTATGTAAAAATTTAAAAAAATTATAATAATTAGATAAAATAAAATGAGATGAATTGATCAGAAAAATTATGAAAATAAATGAGTCCACGTTGATGTATTTAACCCAATTCACATCAAAATAAGGAAAAATAACAAACCTGGAAGTTTCTTGTAGATTCCAGATTTCGTAAATTGCCAAAAAGTTCCTCCGTTAATGAAGTACAGAGTACTATTTATACTTAAGAGTTATAATTAAGTCTGAAATACAAGTAAACATAAAATACATGATAATATGTATAATTGACACGTGTAAAAATATACAGAATACTTGATAGTTCCCCATTCGAGATGAGTGTAAATGGAATGAACTCTCATGTTGATTACTATTCTGTTTGGATATAAGAAGTATTTTATATTATCTCGTCTCATTTTATCATTACAATTTTTTTAAATTTTATCAAATAAAAAATTTAACATTTTTAAATTCTAAAATAATAATAATATTTTAACAATATTTTGTTCAACTTTCATCTTAACTAACTTTATCTCATCACAACTCACTATCCAAACGGCACTACTTAAACTGTTGATGTCCAAGAGCTTTGGTGAGAATATCAACGAGTTGATGTTGGGAAGTAAGGTAAAACGTCTTGATTACTTCAGCTTGAATCTTGTAATCTATGAAGTGTCCATTTTAATGTGTTTAGTTCGTTCATGGAAAACTAGAATGTCACCAATGTGTAAAGTAGCCTGACTATCACAAAACAACCGAGCACCGTGAGTATGAGAGATGCGAAAATCAGACAGAATGGTACAAAGCCAAACAATTTCACAAGTGGTATAAGTCATTGATCGATATTCAATTTCAGCTAAAGAATGGGAGACAATTGGCTTCTTTTTGTTTTCCATGAAATCAAAGAATCACCAAGAAAAATATAATATCACTTGTAGAACGACGATTGTCAAGACAAGATGTCCAATCTGAATTTGTAAAGGATTTAATAGTTAGTGGATTGTCAACTGAAAATAAAAGACCATGACTAGGAGTATTCTTGACATATTGCAAAATTCGATAGGCTGCTGTTAAATTAGGATGTCTAGGTTGATCCATGTATTGACTAAGTCTTTGAATTAAAGAAGACAAGTCTGGCCTTGTAATGGTAAGATATAAAATCCTACCAATGAGCTTGCGAAAGAGTGTTGGATCTGGTAACAAATCTCCATCTTCTTTGCTATGTGGGAAAAAAAAATTGGTTTGGTTGCCAAGAAACCAACATCTTGTAAAATCTCAAGTGCATATTTTCGCTGACATATAGAAATACCATGCGGGGATCTAGCTACTTCCAGGCCAAGGAAATACTTGAGCTGACCAAGATCCTTAAACTTGAACTTATAATCAAGTAAGGATTTCAAAAAGTCCATAGATCGTAAATCATTACTAGTTATTAGAATGTCATCAACATAAACAAGGAGAGCAATGAAAGAAGGACCCTAAGACTTGGTGAAGAGTGAATAATCAGCCCGTGATTGTATAAAACTCAGATCAAGAAAAGTGTTAAAAAACTTAGAAAACTATTATCATGAGGCTTGTTTTAAACCATAAAGAGACTTATTCAACTTGCAAACTTTGGACCCCATTTTAATATGAAAACCAAGAGGTAATTTCATATACACCTCTTCCAACAGATTCCCATGCAAAAAAATATTATTGACATCAAGTTAAATAAGATGCCAATTTTGAACAGCAGTAATAGCTAACAAGGTTTTAACAGTAGCCATTTTAGCTACAAGAGAAAGAGTTTAAGAATTGTCCAAACCTTCCTTTTGGGTATAACCCTTAGCAACTAGCCTTACTTTGTATCGTTCTACAGAATCATCAGCACGATACTTGATTTTATAGACCCATTTACAACCTATGGGTCGTTTACCAGGAATTAAAGAAGTAACAATCAAAGTATTATTTTTTTTCAAAGCTGCAATCTCAGAAGTCATAGCATCTCTCGAAACCTTCCTCTGATATGGCTGCTTGATGATAAAACCCAGGTTCAATATTAACAGTATTGGCTAGGGCAAAAGACTTATGATTAGAAGACAAACGATCATAAGAGGGGAAATTAGAAATATCATACTTGATGCCTTAAGAAGAAGAAGAAGAAGAATGAGAGATAGACCTGTAGTTAAAACTAATTTTAAACGTGTAGCAGAGAAGTTTCAATAAAAATTCTATAAGTAACCAGGAGCTTCTCTAATTCGGGTTGATCTCTTTAAAGGTATAGGTGATGGAACAATGGTTTCATAAACATAGATAGAATGAGAGATTGGGTGATTAGATGGAGATGTGGAATTGGGCGAGGATGTTGTTGAAGACACAATAAATGAGTCAAATGTTGAAGACAAATAGGAAAGGGGAGAGAAAATTTTGAAGAGGAAGGTAAATCAGAGTGATGAGAGGAAAGATTATTAGACTTGCAAGTTGGCAACCCCAAGCAGGCCTGGACCATTGGCGGTATGCAGGATAGCTTTATTAATTGTAATTTTTGTGATTGTAAACTTTATAGTTCAAATATATGAAAATGATCTGTGTAGTCTTAGAGTGGACAGATCTCACGTATTTTTTTTTAAAAAAGTGTATAAATTTAAGATTCACGTAAAAAAATATATCTCAATCCTTTTAAAGGAGATGTTGACACGTGCACATTAAAAAATTGTAAGTAACCTTACCCTATGAATATATATGTGTGTGATGGTCAGAAAGGCATGCAAAACAATCATAATAAATAGGATGAAAACAGAAAATTAAGAATGTTTTTACAGGGGTTGGCTTCAATGGGATGGATGATTGAGATTCCATATATAGAGAGACCATGTGCATGATCGATATATGTTGAAAAGCACGAGCGGCTTGGGGGACCATTTATTTATTAAAAAAACATCGGTGTCCGTCGATCGCTGTCGCAATTTTAGCACTTTATGTCCAGTACTCCACTCTACTCTATACATGAAGCATGCATATATGGTGTTTCTGCACCACATTTTTTTTCTTTTTTTCTGCGTGCGAATTTTAGCTAATTAAGATACTTTTGTCACTCGATCGCATGCTGTGAGCTATAGCTGACGCAAGTACATACGTATTCTTCATCCTACTCCAGTACTACTCTTAACTTTGGTGTTTTTTTTTCTTAAATAGTGTTTTTATTTTTTATTTTGTTTCTTTAATCCACGTGGACGCATAAAACTAAAAAAAAAATTATATACAATTATTTTTATGTATTTTTTTTATGTATTCTACTAATGTGATTGGTTGCGTTATTTTTTTTAATATAAAATAATTACTTTGATCAATCACATTGTTAGAGTGCATAAAAAATACGTAAAAGTGATTGTATGTAACAGAATTTTAAAATTAATTGTTTAAAATGTGTCACATTTATGAGTATAATTAAAAATGACAAAATCTAAATTGATCGAAGAGCTTCTTTTTTTTTTTAATTCTTAGGGGCAATAAATTCCATTGTGATTATAAATTTAGCTGAATAGAAAATAATATATTATAAATGGATTACACAAATATTTATAATTAATTTTAAGGATAATGCTAAGCGTCCCGCTCCCAGCTTTTGCCAGCATTTTTTTTTTATTTTATAATTAAGAAAATATTTTTTAATAATGTTGTGAATTTTTTTTAAATATATATTTAAAAGTGTTAAAAAAATACATGTAAAAAAAAGCAAAAAAAAAATAAAAAAACACATCAAAATAACTAACGGGAATTATTTTACTTAATAAGTAATGAAGTATTTTATTTTATAATTTTTTTTTACTTAGTGATTAAGGAAATATTTTTAAATAATATTTAAAAGTATAAAAAAATCCATGTAAAAAAAGATAACAAAAAAAAGAAAGAACAATTATACTAACGGTAGCTCCCAGCAGGAGCTTGGAGCAGTCGACGTAGCACGATGCTTAATTTTAATTACTGCTCCCTCTCTCTCTCTCTCTCTCTCTGAGTGTAAAGTCTAATCTTCCAGTTAGGTAATAAGGATTAGGTTTTCATCATGTCTGGCACTGTGAGAGAGAGAGTCTCGAATCTGATAATTTTGTAGAGTGAAAAATGATCAATGAATGATGATGCTATGAACCAGAGAGTCCATAAAATTCAAAACATATCTTAATTCCAATATTTGGATTTTCAAAAAGGATTTGAGTCTTCTTTAAGCACATTCTACTGTAGAAGAAATCAAAGCGACTACGCAACAAAGCATGTCTTGTTGTAGGAAAGATATTAAAGATCCTTGGAATAAAGTAGAAGCAACCAACCCAAGCTTGCTTCCCGCAATTGGAGGCCACATGAAAATCAATCAAACAGCCAGACAAATCTCTCCTTCTCTCTCTCTCTCTCACAAGTCAATTTTCTCTGCAACATGTTCATTCCCACGAATCTGATGTTGTTTTCAAAGGATAAATCTGGTTACACTGGCTTTCCTATTCGCCAATGACATTTGTGATATTTGAACATATGCCCAATATTCTAAGGATGCTACAAAGGCCCAAGCTTTCAAAATGTATCTCATGTATCCTTGAAGAGCATACTACTATAGACTACTATAGATAAAATAACATATATAGATGGTTTTGCTCTAATTTTATCTTATCTATAGTATGCTCTTCAAGGGTGTTTTGCATAGGGTGAGAGAGCTTTAGGAGGGGGGAGGAAGAAAAAGTGTACTTCTAACTATCGAAATCGGGTCCTCTCCATTTCACTTAGTGCAAAACATAGGGTGTTTTGATCATTTTATATTATGTTTACAGGTAAAATGATCAAAAGATTCTATGTTTTATACTAAATCAATACCATCCATTTCACTTGAAATTGAGAGGATTCTCGGAAGCATAAGAAGCATAGTCTTTGACCCTCATCTGTATCAAATTCCAGAATATAAAATTGTGTGAACTATTAACAAAGTGACTGTTCTATATACATGACCTTGCATGGGGCAGAGCTTTTCCAATGATAACACAATAACAGTCACGACGATATTTTTACATGGACTTGAGGATGGTAAGCAAGTTATTATGAAAAGGATCTGAGATGTGCTCAAGAAGGTTCTGTACAGGACCTTTACCAGTCAAAGCCGCTTGCATGTAAAAGCCTAACCAAGCAACCATTGCTAAGCGTCCATTTTTTATTTCTTTCACTTTCAGCTCCTCAAAAGTTTCAGGATCTCTGGAGAGATTCAGGGGATCAAAAAGTGCTCCTCCTGGATAGTTGATATCACCTGGCAAGTATATTCCAAGAGGCTCCAATGCCTCAATTCCACAAAATCTTGCATATTCTGGCCCAACCTATTTATGCAAAACATCCAAAAAAGGGGAAAAAAAGGGGTGTTTCATAGCCTACTATGGTGTCAAGAAACTACACCTATAAAAGAAAAAAAAAAATGGTGTTGAGAAACTACACTATTCCTCAGCCTTTGTGATTCCTTACTTGTCAAAGAGACAAAAACGAATGTTTCAGACTTTCAGTTAGGAATGGATAAATTGGCTCCCCATAAATTCCCCCCGCCAATCGCCCAAATAAAGGTAAGAAATGAACCGTAGTAGAACAGATTGAGAAAAGGGATATATGGGCGCAAAGTATAATGCACAAATATGGAGGACAAGATTGTTTCACTTGACGAGTTGGAAAAGAGAGAATAATGATGCAAATAATTGTTACCATCAGGAGTGCTTGGCAAATTGCAATGACAATGACTCCTTGGCTTCCAGCTAAATGAAGTCCGGGAATGCCAAGATAATCAAGAGTATCTCCCTGGTGGAATAAAATAAGCCAAGAAAAAGAAATTAGTATCCAAGATAACCAAATTTTTTGCTCGAGCAAGAATTGAAGCTTAAAAACTTAAATCTCGATTAACAAAAAGTGCTTGACTTCATAAAATACCAACATACTAATTCTCACAAACCTGTAAACTTATGCGGTGTTAACAATATTGGCAGGAAATAGTGTGGCAAATCAGTTTCAATCACATTTTTTGTTTTAAAATCTGGACATTATACTATCATATTCATCTACATATTGCCCAAGTTAGCAGAATGACTGGTGTAAAAGTGTAATTTGTGAAGCTCAATTTCAAACTGAAAAGCGTAATTTATTACGGTGGTCTGATTTAAAAATTTTCTAATAATTTTCAGTGTCTAATTTATATCTCCATCACGTGTGCAGTACACCTAAGCAGTACTCACATTGGCACTGCATAATATGTGGGTCCCACCTGGATATTACCTAACACAATATGCACATTTGCAGCTATGCTGTATCAAGTTAAGTCATGACAGAAACTGGCATGTGCACAACTTCAAAGCCCTAACCAAGGGCCTCCAACAGGCCTTGACACGGGGCCGAGAATGTTCATATTCTCAATCAAACGAAAATGAGATCTTTATTGGCCATAAAAAGAGATATAAACCCATAGGGCTATTCATGATCTCTTTAAGGAAATGAATTATGATATGGTCAAAGAATATCTACTTCAAGTTGAAGTACGCAAACTACAGTATGGTGTAGCACATAACTTCCTGGAAAGAAAATTAACCAATTGAAAATGAGGAAGATATCTCTGCATGATATGCACCATGGCTGAAGATCACTACCTTAAGCTTTGAATAGCCAACTCGC
Organism: Juglans regia; assembly: GCF_001411555.2. Taxonomy (NCBI): domain Eukaryota; kingdom Viridiplantae; phylum Streptophyta; class Magnoliopsida; order Fagales; family Juglandaceae; genus Juglans; species Juglans regia. The sequence continues at coordinate 27,038,315 of NC_049911.1, forward strand.
CACCAGACAGGCTCTACAAAGTGAAAGGCTCCTAATATGTCTAATACTTCTGGAACCAGAGCTCCAAGAGCTGCAAGCATAGCCCAGCGTGCGTGCAGTATCTCAAAGCTGCATGTAAAATTAATTAATCATCTGGCAAATAAACCATAAGAGTCACAAACTTTTATGCTACAGAAGCTGTAATAGACATTCTCAATGTAATGGAAGCCTCATGTGACTTGCAGCCATTGTAAACACAGCAGAACACTTTGAAATAAGGCGGCTGCTAGAGCCACCGAGGATTCTCACCGCACCGACAAGGCAAAAAGTTTTTTCTTTTTTGCTTTTTCTTCCACAAATTTTTTTAAAACCCTTAAACATTAATAAATAAATAAATAAAAATACAAACTTATTAAAAAACACTTCCTTAATCATTAAGCAAAAAAAAAAAAAAGACAATCGGCGAGGATTGTCGGGAGCCACTCTCGGTGAGAGTGGCATTTTCCTTGAAATAATTCATCATTCCATCTCCAAAGAGTTTGGTAACCAGCATGAGGCATGCAATGGTGTCGATAAAACATTTTTGGAGATCAGAACATAATATGTTATGACAGATCTAGCATAGCCAGATAGTTGCATACCCAAGGTCCGCATTGTTCTGACTACACATACTCATCAGTCTCTAATCTATTCCAAAATTCAAAGCTTTGTCATTTTGCACATAACGAATAATCAGGAAAGTGGAATAGTTGGATAGTTAACGTTCGCATTAAATGGCAAGCACAGACCTATTCCAATTGCAGAGGCTCACTGCCAAAATCTTATCCAAAGTTTAAAAGTTTACAGCATCCAAATTAAAATTAGAAGGGAAACAGTAGGGAAACTTGATTTTTGAATCCAAACACCAATACTTAAAAGTAAATCCTAGTGAAATATAAAACTACCAAAGTATCCATTGACTTGTGATCTGTGAAAATTATTCAATTGCACAAGTATTATTGAGGAGCAACAGACAAAGGCGAAAGCCATGACGTACTTGAAGTACTTCTGGAAAGCCACAGGATCCTTGCCCAGTCCTGCAACATCAAAGCCATAATCCCCAGGTAGTTCCCCTGTTAGATATGCGGGATAGTCAAATGGAAGTGGACCAAGCCAACGAGGGCGTTCTTCTCCATACCACATGCTATAAACATCAGAGAACATAACATAGAGTGAATATATACTTTATATGAGTTGCAACAATAAACCCTTGCCATGTAGATAAACATTTAAATCTCCCCGTCTTGGGTTATCTGCACGTCTGCCACCTTCTCAGGAAAGGCAACTATGATCCAATCAAGGATCATTCACATGATTGCATTATGCATGTAGCAGATAAATGTTTAAGTTATTTTAACAGAAAAATACCTATAGCAGATAATTTATTTCCATAACATTAAGTGGCACTTTTACGATGACCTCAACTCTTGCCTTGACGAGTATCATTACAATAGATTACAACTTTGGTCATCCCAAATTGTTATGTTTAGCATGGAGGCGGCGTGGGAAAACAAGTTCCCTCTCTCAACTCTTGCCTTGAAATTCATGAAACATAGATTACTATACTAGAAAAACTATAAAAACAAGTGCGTTATCAATTCATTGAGTAAAAAACTCAAAAAACGGCACCCACATTTAAAAAAAAATCCACAGTCCCAAAGCCATTTGGAAGCGGAAATCGCTTACCCTGAATTACCTATCTTTTCTTGCCTTCTCAGCCAAGGCCTTAAATTTCGAGGAATTTTCAACCGCAAACTTCTTCGTCTCCTCCATACGCCTTTGAAGTGACTCTCCAAGTGGACTGTTAGCTATGGCTTTTACAGCGGTGAAAGGAATCGCCGAGAATATGAGAACTCCCGCAAGCTTCATCCAAAATCTCAAAGTATGATTACATTTTTCAAGAAACCCCAAAAAGAAATAGAGAAACGGAACAAAGATAAAACCCCCATTATAGGAATGTCACGGACGGACCTCCTGCCATGAAGCTCTACAGAGCGAAGCCGGCTTGGAAATGAGGTGGGTTCGAGGTTTAGGGACGAAGACCTTCGAGCCCCGAAAGAAATAGGAAGAAGAAGACGGAATTATCGTGCAAGGCTGAAGCAGGGCCGCCATGGTGACAAAGGACTGCGTTTTGCACGGAGGTCTTTCGTCGTTGAACTTGATTTAGCCGTTGGAAAATTATTATTCAGATAGGCTATAGCATCGCCGTAGAAAAACTAGGGGATAATATATTTTCCGGAGTAAGGCTAGCGTGCCGCTTGCAGCTTACCGCTGCAAGTGACCGCTAGTGCAAAGTTAGTGTATTTTTTTATCTAATTTTTTATATTTAAAATTTTTTATTATTTTTAAATATTTTTAAAAAATATAAAAAATATATCAATATATTAAAAATTATTTTCTTAATTATTAAGTAAAAAAATTATTATTATTTTTTTACAGAGCAGGATCCGCGTTTATGTCCTGGTTATCACAATACACGATATCATTAATAAAAATTTTACTTATCATCCTCACATCACACATAATTTTTTAATTTGTTCTCTTATTAAATATGTAAAATATGGATAATGAATAGAAAAATTTAATTAGTTTAAGAAGAATAAAATAAAAAAAAAATATTGTGTGTAATGTGTGAAGATAATAAATAGTAAAACTTTATCATTAAATAGAATAACTCTATTTATTTTAATAATTTCTTCCTAGTTTATATTTAATTATCAAAATAAACATTTATTATTATTTTAATGAATGAACGATAGTTTAAAATATAAATCCTAACTATTTAAAAAGAAATATAAAAAAGTTAGGTGAATATATAAGTTTTTTGTGAATATATTTAATATTTTTCTTAGAATATTTTGAGATGGTTTGGTTCCGCGGTAGAATATTTAAAGACCTTGGCCGATGGCAAACTCAAACATGTCAAACATAAATCGAGACACAAAAAGCCTTTGGAATGATCAATTTCTAGGAATTATAAGATTGCACGAATCTTCATTTAAATTATTTCACGTGCACTTGAAACTCTTTATCAAGGCTTGATAAAGAAAAAGTATTATAAGATAGTCCCGAATGATAGAGATATAATACTTTTAAATTATTATAAGATGTAGTATCATTAAAAATAATGTTTATATAAACAACTTTAATGTTATATGATATGTTGTGATAGATTAAGGGTATCATGCGTACTCTTAGATTACTAGAAAAAAATTATTTATTATTTTACTTTTAACATTTTTTGATGTGATATTAAATAATAAATTTATAAATAAAATATAATAAATAATATCTAATTATTTAATATGATATTATGAAATAATGAGAATATGATAATAAAATACGAATGAATAATGTTACATGCAGTTGTAGAGTGCACAAATATCGTACAGTCATTTTAGAAAATAGTGAGATCTATTATTAAAAAATTATTATTTTTTATATAAATTTCGTATTTATTTATTTTTTAAAAATAATTATATGACACTTGTACACTTACAATTATAACTATTATAATACAATATGAATAGCTTGCAAAGCTTGAAGCTGATTCAAACGACGAACTGTTCTAAAACAAAATTGGCTTTTCTGGAGTTTTATCGAGCTTTCATGATCTTTAGCATACACTGGTTCACTTAAAATAAGAGCGAAAATGGAGCCCATAGGCCTCATGGCCACACTTTCACTTTAAAGCCCATAGAAAGAGACTGGGAAAATCTGGTAGACAGGCATATAGTGAAGCGGCCTAGAAGGGGGATAAGCGCTACTAAATTACTAGTACTTTCTTGTAGAGTCGAAACGTCTGATATCTCAGGTCAAATTCCTGGATATTTCAAGCCGGAGGGGAGGGAAGTCTCGCGGACAAACCCGTGGGCGATTTGAAAAGGGGTATATCTTTCTTGTAGTGCCTTTCATTCGCTACTAAAGGCAATAGTATCAGTAAGTGTTTTCTACTTCCAAGCAAATATATATCTAAATTAGGGTTTTTGGGGTTTATTGCTCATGTTATTGTAGGGTTTTGTTTTTTTTCCAATTCATTTAATGTTTAGGGTTTAAACCCTAGAGGTAAAGGCTAAGAAAATTGTCGTTTTGAATCTGAATCAGGGGTTTTCTGCGATTTGTTTGCATTGAGAGAGGTATATCGGTCGAGATGGCGCATCTGGGCGGAGGTGCGGAAGCACACGCCAGGCACAAGCAGTACGAGTATCGAGCTAACTCCAGTCTGGTCTTGACCACCGACTCTCGCCCACGGGACACCCATGAGCCCACTGGCGAGCCCGAATCGCTATGGGGAAAGATCGACCCCAGAAGTTTCGGCGATAGGGCCTTCCGTGGGAAACCTCCCGAATTGGACGAGAAGCTTCAGAAAGCCAAGAGGAAGAAGAAGGAACGCGACCCACTTGCCGAGCCCGCACCCGGTCGCCAGAGCAAGCGGCGCCGCCTTCAAGAAGAAAGCGTCTTGACTTCTTCCGAGGAAGGTGTGTACCAGCCTAAGACTAAAGAGACGAGGGCTGCGTATGAGGCTATGCTTAGTGTCATTCAGCAACAGTTGGGTGGCCAGCCTCTCAGTATTGTCAGTGGCGCCGCAGATGAGATCTTGGCGGTCCTTAAGAATGATATACTGAAGAATCCGGACAAGAAAAAGGAGATTGAGAAGCTATTGAACCCGATTCCAAACCCTGTTTTTGATCAGTTGGTATCAATAGGGAGGCTTATCACGGATTACCAGGATGGGGGTGATGCCTCTGGGCCTGCTGCTGCAAATGGGGATGATGCTCTCGATGACGATGTGGGTGTTGCAGTTGAGTTTGAAGAGAATGAGGAGGAGGATGAGGAGAGTGATCTTGATATGGTCCAGGAAGATGAGGATGATGATGACGACGTGGTGGAAGCAAATGGTGCTGGAGCTATGCAAATGGGGGGTGGGATTGACGATGACGATGACATGCGAGATGCAAATGAGAGTATGAGCCTTAATGCTCTGAGCATTGGCGCTTATTGGCTTCAGGGGAAGATATCTGAAGCATTTGAGAAACAGATTGATCCACAACAGTGCCAGAAGCTTGCAGAAGACGTGCTTAAGATACTCGCCGAAGGTGATGACAGAGAAGTTGAATCAAAGCTGTTGGTGCTTCTCCAATTCGATAAATTTAGCCTTATTAAGTTTTTGTTGAGGAATCGACTGAAGATTGTTTGGTGTACCCGCTTGGCGAGGGCCGAAGATGACGATCAGAAGAAAAAGATTGAGGAGGAAATGATGGGTTTGGGTCCAGAACTGGCGGCTATTGTGGATCAGTTGCATGCCACGAGGGCTAGTGCAAAAGAAAGGCAAAAGAATTTGGAGAAGAGTATTAGAGAAGAGGCTCGTCGGTTGAAGGATGAGAGCGGTGGAGATGGGGACAGAGGTAGGCGAGGTCCTGTTGATAGAGATGCAGACAGTGGTTGGGGCCAGCGCCAGTTGCTTGATCTTGACAGTATAGCTTTTGAACAAGGTGGTCGTTTGGTGGCGGCAAAAAAGATTGAGCTTCCAGATGGGTCTTATAGGCATTCTAGCAAGGGATATGAAGAAATTCATGTGCCTGCATTGAAGCCCAAACCATTTGATCCAAAAGAGAAACTGGTAAAAATATCTGATATGCCAGACTGGGCACAACCGGCTTTTAAAGGAATGAAAGAGTTGAACAGGGTACAGAGTAAAGTATATGAGACTGCACTTTTTAAAGCTGACAATATCCTCTTATGCGCTCCAACTGGGGCAGGGAAAACTAACGTTGCCGTGCTAACTATACTTCAGCAGATAGCATTAAACAGGAATTCAGATGGTTCATTTAACCACAGCAATTATAAGATTGTATATGTTGCTCCTATGAAAGCTCTAGTTGCTGAAGTTGTTGGAAATTTGTCCAATCGTTTGCAGTACTTCGATGTCAAGGTCAGGGAGTTAAGTGGAGATCAGTCACTGACTCGCCAGCAAATTGAAGAAACTCAAATTATAGTCACAACTCCAGAGAAGTGGGATATCATTACCAGGAAGTCTGGCGATCGGACTTATACGCAGCTTGTGAAGCTTCTCATCATTGATGAGATTCATCTTCTTCATGATAACAGAGGACCTGTGCTTGAAAGTATTGTTGCTAGAACAGTTAGGCAGATTGAAAGTTCAAGAGAGCATATTCGGTTGGTAGGGTTATCTGCTACACTCCCTAATTATGAGGATGTGGCTTTGTTCTTACGAGTTGATCTGCACCAAGGATTATTCCACTTTGACAATAGTTACAGACCCGTCCCTCTTTCTCAACAGTATATTGGAATCACGGTAAAGAAGCCACTCCAGAGGTTCCAGCTGATGAATGACGTCTGTTACGAAAAGGTAATGGCTATAGCAGGAAAGCATCAAGTCCTTATTTTTGTTCACTCAAGAAAAGAAACAGCCAAAACAGCTCGTGCCATAAGAGATGCTGCTCTTGCTAATGATACTCTGGGGAGATTTTTGAAGGAGGACAGTGCAAGCCGGGAGATTCTCCATACTCATACAGATCTGGTCAAGAGCAATGAACTTAAAGATCTTCTACCATATGGTTTTGCTATTCATCATGCCGGGTTGGCAAGGGCTGACCGCCAGCTCGTTGAGGAGCTATTTGCTGATGGACATGTGCAAGTGTTGGTATCCACTGCAACTCTTGCTTGGGGTGTGAATTTACCTGCTCACACAGTCATTATCAAGGGGACCCAAATATACAATCCTGAAAAGGGTGCATGGACCGAACTGTCCCCTCTGGATGTTATGCAGATGCTGGGTCGTGCAGGAAGGCCCCAGTTTGATTCATATGGGGAGGGCATAATCATTACTGGTCATAGTGAACTACAATATTATCTTTCTTTAATGAATCAGCAGCTTCCTATTGAAAGCCAGTTTGTGTCCAAACTGCCTGATCAATTGAATGCAGAAATTGTTCTTGGAACTGTTCAAAATGCTAGAGAAGCCTCCAATTGGATTGGGTACACTTACTTGTATGTTCGTATGGTGCGCAACCCTACACTGTATGGTTTACCAGCCGATGTTCTCACGAGAGATATAACTTTGGAGGAGAGGAGGGCTGATTTGGTAAGCATCCAATTGCATTGTTTTACATGGCTCTTTTGGACATTGCATGTCATTTATCTTGTTTCTGCTGCCGTGTTCCGATGCCCTCGTCTCTTTTATTCTTAGTAAAATAAGAGTGCACAGATCTTGGACTAAATTTCTTCATACCGATATATTTGTTTAATTATCTCCCTGGGATAAGGTCGCCTATATATCATCTTATTCAATCTGTTTTGTCATACGACTTACCAGTGGCCTGTGGCATATGAGACATTCTGACATGTTGACATCTCTTATATCTGATTTTTTTATTAAGATGATTTTCCTTCCTACTTCATTGGCTCTTACGGAAATTTATTTTATTTTACATATTAATGATTGGATGTACTTTGGCTTTTGCAATAGAAATACTGCTCATGATTGTATCTGCCATAGTTATCTCATGGTTTTCTATTTTTTATTGGTGCAGATTCATTCTGCTGCAACCATACTGGACAAAAATAATTTGGTTAAATATGATAGAAAAAGTGGATATTTTCAAGTCACAGACTTGGGTCGCATTGCTAGCTACTATTATATAACTCATGGGACGATATCCACCTATAATGAGCATTTGAAGCCCACTATGGGAGATATTGAGCTTTGTCGGTTGTTTTCACTCAGTGAAGAATTCAAATATGTTACAGTGCGGCAGGATGAAAAAATGGAACTAGCAAAGCTTTTGGATCGTGTTCCTATTCCCATCAAGGAAAGCTTGGAAGAGCCTAGCGCCAAGATCAATGTTTTGCTACAGGCATACATTTCACAGTTGAAGCTTGAAGGTCTTTCATTAACGTCTGACATGGTGTTCATAACTCAGGTTTGATACTCTCTCTCCTTCTCTCTCCCCACCCCATCCTCTTCTGTAGTTCAGTTAGGGTTAGGAATAGTTGCAGCTAGCTCTATCGTTTGCTTCCCTTTGTTCCTTTGGATTTCATTTTCTCTGCTTTAAATTGTTCTTTGGTCCAGTTCTTTGCCTGTTGACTCACTGGTTTCACTGTGTTCAGAGTGCGGGACGTCTTATGCGAGCTCTTTTTGAGATTGTGTTGAAACGTGGATGGGCCCAATTGGCTGAGAAGGCTTTGAACTTGTGCAAAATGATTAACAAGAGGATGTGGAGTGTACAAACACCTCTTCGCCAATTCAATGGGATCCCAAATGATACTTTGATGAAGTTAGAGAAGAAGGATTTGGCCTGGGATAGGTATTATGACCTTTCATCTCAGGAGATAGGGGAGCTTATTCGTGTCCCAAAGATGGGAAGGACACTTCATAAATTTATTCACCAATTCCCCAAACTTAACCTTGCAGCACATGTGCAGCCAATTACCCGCACTGTTTTGAGGGTTGAGCTCACCATAACGCCAGACTTTCAATGGGAGGACAAAGTTCATGGATACGTCGAGCCATTTTGGGTGATTGTGGAGGATAATGATGGTGAATATGTTCTTCATCATGAATATTTTATGTTGAAGAAGCAGTATATCGACGAGGATCACACTTTGAATTTCACAGTGCCAATTTATGAGCCATTGCCTCCTCAGTACTTCATCCGTGTTGTGTCAGATAGATGGCTTGGGTCACAAACTGTTTTACCCGTTTCTTTCAGGCACCTCATTTTACCAGAAAAGTATCCTCCGCCAACAGAGCTATTGGACTTGCAACCACTGCCTGTGACTGCCTTAAGGAATCCATCATATGAAGCTCTTTATAGTTTTAAGCATTTTAATCCTGTTCAGACTCAGGTATTCACTGTCCTGTATAATACAGATGACAATGTTTTAGTTGCTGCCCCAACAGGGAGTGGGAAGACCATATGTGCGGAGTTCGCGATCTTAAGGAATCATCAAAAAGGACCCGAGAGTGTCATGCGTGTTGTGTATATTGCACCCCTTGAAGCACTGGCCAAGGAACGGTATCGTGATTGGGAGAGGAAGTTTGGAAAGGATGGTATTAAAATGCGGGTGGTTGAATTAACAGGGGAAGCAACTACAGATTTGAAACTTCTTGAGAAAGGTCAGATAATTATCAGTACTCCGGAGAAATGGGATGCTTTGTCTCGCCGCTGGAAACAGAGGAAACCTGTTCAACAAGTTAGCCTTTTCATCGTTGATGAACTCCACTTGATTGGGGGTCAAGGTGGTCCTGTCTTGGAGGTGATTGTTTCCAGGATGAGGTATATTGCAAGTCAAGTTGAGAACAAGATTCGAATTGTGGCCCTGTCAACTTCACTTGCAAATGCAAAGGATCTTGGGGAATGGATAGGTGCTACCTCTCATGGCCTTTTCAATTTTCCTCCTGGCGTACGTCCAGTACCATTGGAAGTACACATCCAGGGGGTAGACATAGCTAATTTTGAAGCGAGGATGCAAGCGATGACAAAACCAACATATACTGCAATTGTTCAGCTTGCCAAGAATGAGAAGCCTGCTCTTGTTTTTGTTCCAACAAGGAAGCATGTCCGACTCACTGCTGTGGATCTGATGACCTACTCCGATGGGGATGGAGAGAAGAAGCCATTTTTATTGCAGACCCCTGACAAACTTGATCCTTACATTGACAGAGTTAACGATGAAATGCTTAAAGCCACTTTACGTCATGGAGTGGGTTACTTGCACGAGGGCTTAACTGATAGGGATCGAGACATTGTGTCATATCTGTTTGGCATTGGGGGTATTAAGGTTTGTGTCATGAGCAGCTCAATGTGTTGGGGAGTGTCACTGTCAGCCCATTTGGTGGTCGTGATGGGAACACAATATTATGATGGTCGGGAAAATGCTCACACTGATTACCCAGTTACTGATCTGCTACAAATGATGGGTCATGCTAGTCGACCTTTGTTAGATAACTCTGGGAAGTGTGTCATCCTTTGCCATGCACCTCGTAAAGAATACTACAAGAAGTTCTTGTACGAAGCATTCCCGGTTGAAAGCCATTTACACCACTTTCTACACGATAATCTGAATGCAGAAATTGTCGCAAAAATCATTGAGAACAAGCAAGATGCTGTGGATTATCTTACGTGGACGTTTATGTACAGGAGGCTCACACAAAATCCGAACTATTACAATCTTCAGGGAGTTAGTCACAGGCATCTTTCTGATCACCTGTCAGAGCTTGTAGAGAACACATTGAGCAATTTAGAAGCAAGTAAATGTGTTATCATTGAGGATGATATGGATCTTACTCCTTCGAATCTTGGGATGATAGCATCCTATTATTACATCAGTTACACTACTATAGAGCGTTTCAGTTCTTCTTTGACTTCCAAGACCAAAATGAAGGGTCTTCTGGAGATTTTGTCTTCGGCTACAGAATATGCACTCCTTCCTGTACGACCTGGGGAGGAAGATGTGGTTCGGAGGTTGATTAATCACCAGAGGTTTTCATTTGAAAATCCCAAGTGCACGGACCCGCATGTGAAAGCAAATGCACTTCTTCAGGCCCACTTTGCAAGGCAAACTGTCGGTGGGAACCTAGCATCGGACCAGCGAGAGGTGCTTCTTTCCGCAAGTAGATTGCTTCAGGCAATGGTTGATGTTATTTCAAGCAATGGCTGGCTGAGCCTTGCTCTCCTCGCAATGGAAATCAGCCAAATGGTGACACAGGGCATGTGGGAACGTGATTCCATGCTTCTACAACTCCCACACTTTACAAAGGAGTTGGCCAAGAAATGCCAAGAAAACCCCGGAAAGAGTATAGAGACTGTATTTGATTTAGTGGAGATGGAGGATGACGAGAGGCGTGAGCTATTGCAGATGTCAGATGATCAGTTGCTGCACATTGCACAGTTCTGCAACCGTTTCCCCAATATTGATATGACATACGAGGTGCTGGACAACGATAGTGTGAGGGCTGGGAGGGAGATGACGCTGCTGGTCACTCTTGAGAGAGATATGGAGGGAAGGACAGAGGTAGGACCTGTTGATGCTCCCAGGTATCCCAAGGCCAAAGACGAAGGGTGGTGGCTTGTCGTGGGCGATACCAAAACCAACCAGTTGCTTGCCATCAAGAGGGTTTCCTTGCAAAGAAAATCGAAGGTTAAGCTTGATTTCGCCCCTGCAGAAGCTGGAAAGAAGACATACACACTCTATTTCATGTGTGATTCATATCTGGGATGTGACCAAGAGTATACCTTCACCGTCAATGTCAGAGAAGCAGCAGGTCCTGATGAAGATAGCGGGGAAGAATAAACAAACGTGTCATCTTTTTATTTTTTTGATATGCTTTTTGTTCCGTTCGTAGACATTGTAGTGTTTTTGTTTCTGCCATTTTGAACCTTATGAACGTGTACGATGATGCTGTTATGTGTTAATTCACCAGCAAAAGTGAAGTTGCATCCAATTCCTGTTTGTATTCGGAAACTGCTTGGATCTGATGTCCTGATCGATCTGATTCGCCAATTGATTTTGGGGGGTTTTATTCATTCAGCTGATTTCTCAGTAATGTAGCTTTCCTGGTTTATCTCATGATTTTCTCTCCTAGAGTCTAGAGAGTCCTTGTTAAATTGTATGTGTTCTCATGTTCTTCATCGTCTTTTCGTATGATTGGGTATTTAGTGTTATCGATGCTAATCAAAGATAAGAAGAGAATTAACACTTGCGAGATGGTCAAACAACGGAAATGGTTACTGCAGAGACAACATAATTATACATTAATCCCACAAATAAGTTATTTTACAATCTTATCACGCTTGTCGAATATTGAGCAATGAGCATATACACAAAATCACAGCCTAAATCGGTAGACTCCAGCAAGATCATCGGCCTTGCGTCGACGGTGGAGATCTGCAGTTAACAATCAACTCAGTCCTCGTAGACTCGGCACTCGTCAGTCTCAGGATTGTCCTGGCAAAACGACTCGAGAGGATCTTTTTCCTGCTGCAGCTTGAGCCTGAGATCGGCCTTTGCTTGACTCACCTCTTCGACCTCGTCCCACGCTACCTTGCACTCGTCCGACGTCGCGTCCCCCTCGCACACCTCCTTCGCTTCCGTCACCTTCCTCTCGATCATCTCCGTCAGATGCTTCTCTCTCCGCTGAGTCCCTTTGAATTTCGCCACTGCCATCGCTCTCACCGTCAAGCCCTTGTTCGTCTTTCCATTCGCATGGATCCGTACGGGAAGCGATATCATGGGAAGCGAAGCAGCAGATCTGAAAGAGAACGGTGGTGAACGAGAAGAACCAATAACGCCTGGAGCAGCTCTCGACGCCATTTTTGCGCTCTGACCGCCTCTAAACTTTGTTTGTATTGAGTTATCGCTTTTGGAAAAGGAAATGATATTAAAGGAGTTTCCAACTTTCCATCCGTCTAACCAACCAGGGTTACATTCTAGTTCCTTCCGAGCTATAACCCAGGCAAGAGTTACATTATGTTTTTTCGTGTTTTATTATTATTATTATTATTATTATTAATTTTTTTAAATCATGATTGTATTGTAATAAAAGGAATAATAGGAGACGTTCTCTCTCTCTCTCTGATGAGCTTTTCTCTCTCTACAAAAGACCTAGCCATCCCAACTTCTCTCTTCAGAGAAAGCTTTGGCTCTTCCCTCCTCCCGTTTGGCCAACGTAAAAAATATACATCTATTTTTCTCTGCTTTTTTTTTTCCTTCTACTTTTCCATCTATAACACAAAAATGCGTTGATTTGCTGCTTACCAGTCTCCTACGACCGCCATGTGCCCTATCATCAGATTCCCTAATCACCGATATGTCAGACAACAGAAGAAAACTAATCAAATGAGCAGTGCATGAGCCTCACGCACCTCCATGCCATGGAAAGTCTTTTATCGCCACGAGTGGCACCATCGAGATCAGTGGCTTCGGATCTCTTAGATCCGAAGATTACCTTCTTTCTAAGAGTGGCCCGTGTGCTACATGCACCTCCACCGCCAATGACAGTCCTATGTTGGTGTATCGACTCGTCTTATGGTTGCTACTTCTCTATGTTCTTGCCAGAGCCGACTCTTCCATTAGGCAAGTTAGGCAATTGCCTAAGGCCTTAATGGAAGGAAACCCCCTCCCCACCAAAAAATATATATATATATATATATATAAAGTAGAAATTTTAAAAAATATATATATCCAATAAAAAACTTTAATTAATTCAATTAGAATGAGAATATAAATAAGATCAAATATATATTATATCATTATTAGTTTTTTAAAGTATCACGTATAATAATTATTTTACTTATTCTCATTCTAATAATACACTTCTCTTTTGTCATTATAAATAGCAAAATTTAATTTTTCAGTGTTCATAAAAAGTTTTTGTATAATCCTTTAAAGAGGCAAGGGCCCATTTTTTTTCAAATGTGTAAGTTGCTTATATAACTTTATTGACAATAATGATTATAATTGTGTTTAAGAGTCTAAAGTATTTGTAAAACTATATTTGATAAAATTTTCTCTAAATAAAAAATTTCCTAATAAATATTAAAATTAGTTATTAATTGAAAATGTGGTATAAAATATTAATCAATAATTTTACTTTACAAAATGATAGGAATTATTTTTAAATAAAAATATAATATAAAAATAAAAATAAAAATATTTAATTTTACTTTTTTTAAAAAAAGGTCTCACTCATAATTTTAACCTTAGACCCCGGAACGTATTGAGTCGGCCCTAGTTCCTACTTTCCCTAACAAAGGATCAAGATAAAGTAGTCATGAAAGTCTCCTTCAACTGAACCAAACCAATAAAATGCAACGCACAATAATCCACTGTGACTTTTAGTCGTAATTTTATAGTTTGTTTATCAAACTATGCAAAAACTGCTTCAAACGATTTCCCCTTAGTGGAAAATGGGTGGAAGCCAAACTTTTGGCTCTAGATCCCTTTTTTTTTTTATTTCTCTAGTGTTGCATTTACTTGTTTTGGGATGGTTGTTGGGGACTCTCACTCCATTGAATCTAATATCTTGTAACTACTTAGTTTATTTATGAAATGATTTCTTAGAAAAAAAAAAGAATAATAGAAAATATCAACAAAACCCTATTTCAATAGATTATAAACTCATTTTGAATAGATTAAAAAAAGACAATTGAAACCAATAAATTATATCATATTGTTAAAAAAAAAAGTTTGTATAATAGTTCAAACAAAAATGATAGATAGGAAAGAATAATGCTAGTTAGATCCATCATTATGTCCCCTCAAAGTTACTACTAATGTATTTGATTGTTTTTAAATGGTTAAAAATGTTACCACTACTGTATTTGTGTAAGTTTTCATTTTGTTCCCTCAAAGTTACTACTAATGTATTTAATTTTTTTAAAATGGTTAAAAATGTTACCGTTAGTGTATTTGTGTATTTTTCTTTAACATTTAAAAAAAACAGAAAAACCAATTTGAACAAATGGTAACTTTGAACGAACAAAATGATAGAACTGAATATCAACACTTGCTATAAAATCTCGTGTGAATAAACAGACTCAAAATCATTATTCACATTAGCATGATAGAGTCCAAATAGTGCACTATTCGAATGTGGTTAAGGTGCGATTTAGATAGTAAGTTGAGATGATAAAATTTTAGATAAAAGTTAAAAATTGAATAAAATATTGTTATAATATTATTTTTTAATATTATTATTATTTTAGAAATTAAAAAAATTGAATTGTTTATTATATTTTGTATACAAATTTTAAAAAATTATAATGATGAGATGAGATGAAGTCAAAAAAACTATTCATGTTGTGTGTGTACTGTTTAAGGCCCTAACACCCACAGATGTGTGAAACTCTCAAACTCATGCTTGACAAGCGACATGTGAGCCTCACAAAATTGTCTTTTGCTACAATATATGAGTAATGCTAGATATATTTATGAAGTGTATAAGTATTATGTAATTCTTTTGAGAAAGAGTATAATTCATTATTAAAATTTTAATTTTTTTATATGGATCCTATATTTATTTATTTAAAAAAATGATTATATTGCATTTACACACTCTACAACTGTAAACATAATTTCTCTAAAAAAATGAGTCAAGCTATCTCGAACTCATACATAATGTTTTTAAAACACTAGTTCGAATAGATAATAAAAAAGAGATACATAAAATGCGTTCTAAATGTTTTTCTATTAAATTTTACGTTTGAAACATATATTCTTAAACTTTTTTATATTTCAATTAATTATCGTCTTTGAAATTCTAATTAGTCTTAAATAAACAAAAAATGGAAATTATTGAGCCATACATTTCAAGATGAGATTTTAATACATTCCTTTGGTTAATAGTTTATCCTAAATAGCCTACTGATTTGTGGTCACATCGATTGGTCCACCGTTCATATACTTTTGGTCATTGTCATCAATGCAATAATCGTTTCTACCTTTTTTTCATGAGTTTTTATTGGTTGATGATGATGGAGGCGTAGCAATTGTAATGGGAAAGCACCACAGGGAAATCCCTCCCACCATAGGAACATCGTTTTCCAACATTATCCGGAAATCCATCCAAATCAACTACCACTTTGGATTGTCAGGATAAGATTGTACTTTTCTTTTTAATTTTTTAATTTTACTCTTTTCCTTGTTTCTTTTGCTTCGATTGTTCCGTTCCTTTCATGTTTTTATATTTTCTTGAAGAGAAATGATACTTGCAGTCGTGAGCGTGCAGTCGTCGTGCAATCGTTTTGAAAAAAGTGAATAAATAAGGGACCCACCTGAAAAGAAATTAATTTTTTAATAGTAAACCTCACTCTTTTTCAAAGCGACTGCACAGCATTTACGTATTCCACGACTGTATGTAGCATTACTCTTTCTTGAATCTCGGATAAGTCGAGACAGACAACGGCCGTTTGCTGTTATACCATTCGCTGTAAAATTATGGGCCAAGCCCATGGTTTATGGTTGAGGTATCCTTTAAAAAAAAATATATATTACAAGTTAATCTATATATAATCTCTATTATAAATTATTCATGCGAGTTTATATAGTTATATTTAAAAAAATTTAAAATTATAATAATATTATTTTTAAAATAATATTTCTTTTCATTTTATTCAAATTCGATATTGAGATTATATACACAATATTCCACTTAAGACTGTAAATAGAATTTTTTTAAAAATAATATTACTTTATATAAATACCTTAATTTTAAAATATAATTATATAAAAAGTTATAAAAATAATTATATGTATCATTACTCATGCTGAAATTATGGGTCAAGCCCACTGTGTTTATCCAATTTGAGACAGAGACTCATTTGGGGATTGCAATGCAAACTTAGACAATTTGATCTTTAAAATTTGTTAAATTATAAAACTATCCATCTTAAAATGATGTTTTTTTCTTATTTAATAAAGGATCTATACATACTATCCCTAAGTGAGTACTGTAAATAAAATTTCTCAAATAAAAATAGAATAATAATGCAATATATAAGTCTGGGTCTTATAAATCTCGTGCATATATATTTTTTTTAGATATTTTTTCTAAGGAAAATAAAAATTTAAATGTGGTTATTCATTTAGTAGAGATCAATGCTAGATAGTATAATTATTATTTTGAATTTTAGCTTTTCCAACAATGATTAATCTAATAAACATATCAACAAAGTAAGATAATTGTGGAAAACTACTCTAGTTTCTAACATTTTCATTCGATATAATTATTGAGATATTTTGATTTTTTTATTTATAAATCTAACCATTCAAAAATACAGTGTTCAATATTTTACATTAAATAAATATGATTTGTTTCACTTGAAATGAAAATGATTCCAATGATCCCATTTCCTTCTCTTTTTTTTTTTTTGAAAGGAAACTGTCATCATTCATTAATCAGATAAACTTACATCAACGACTGGATACATTATGAGATATCTCTATATCAAACATAATATCATAAATCAAAATAATACATTTGGAATTCCACCAATACACTATTTCTTTTGTGACTAATTTGGTATTCACTATTGCTAATATTCTATAGATAAACGTTCAAGAGACAACCTTAAACAGAGACTCATCTCATTATTCATAGAAAGAGATGACTCAACATTTTACAGACAAACGTTCGAGAGACGAATTCTTTTTTTATTTTAATTAATAATAAAGAACCAAAAAGAAAAACAGTAAGATAGATGCGAAGACGATCCCATTTCATTGAAACTTACATTAGCACATTGTTTGAGCCATGGTATTGGTCCACACAAGCTCCAAAAAATTATTAAGTCCCTATTTGGCTCTATATAATAATTGGAGAAATAATACCTCGTTATTTAATCTAAAATGATTGGGTTTCCACAAAAAAAATATAAGAAAATAGTATCTCATTTTGTTAAAAACTCAGAAATGTGGTCTTCAAAATTTAAGAAATGTATGTATAAATATATAGAGCTAAAGAAGAGTTAAAAAAATTTGCCCCATCTTTTTTAAAAAAATTAAAGAATAATGTTTTTAGAATTCCATTTTTACATGGGCTGAATGTTAAAGTCGAGTACTTTGGGCACAGCCCAAATTGGGATTGTGGAATTTCAAACTTCGTTGAAGGTGGGGGGGAACAGCAGAGCGCACAAACTCTCAATTTCTATATAAATATAAAGACAACTCCAACGGTTAGTGGAGAGAACCCTAATCGTTTTTCAAAAATTCAAAAATATTCTGTGTCCGTCCAGATCAGGAAGAAGAACCACAGTAACAGTCGATGGAGGAGGAGACCCACACCGAGATCGAGGGGTTGGATCCAGAGACGGAGTTTCTTCTCTCGAAGAGACAGACTGGGAACGAGTGGGAGCTTTTCAAGGAGAACGTGAGGCCTTTGAAGAGAGGCCGTAAAGTTGGCATCCTAAATGACGCCCTCAAATCCCACAACGACAATCATCTCAAGAAATCTCTTCTTGAAAACCGAAGGTTCATTTTTCGTTCTTTGGTGAAGTTCTTTTATCAATCAACGCTGACGATTAAGTTTTGGGTTAATTTCTTTATCCTGGGTTTAGGAGGTTGATCGAGGCGATCGATGAGTATAATGGAGATGACCCACTTCAGCCATGGCTCGAGTGAGCACTCTCAACTTTGGTTTGACTGGATTTTGTTATTTTCATTTCTGGATAAATTATTCTTATATTCAGATCTTTATTTCGTTGTTTGGATAGACGGAAATTCCAGCTGCTTAACTTTGTGGTGTTGGATAGCTCAGTAGAACCACTTGGTTTACTTCAAATTCATGTGTTATGTGAAATCAGAATAAGCTCTTATATAAGATGGGATTTATTGCTTCCTGCATGATATTGGGTTTTCCAGGGGTTATAGAGATTAACGGCATGTTTTCTATTTTTGTTTGGAAGGTGTATTAAGTGGGTTCAGGAAGCATTTCCACCGGGTGGAGACTACTCGGGGTTGGTTGTGATATATGAACAATGCGTGCGTACTTTTTGGCATTCTGATCGCTATAAGGATGATCTACGATACCTTAAAGTGTGGTTGGAATATGTGGGTCCTTTTTACCTTGTTTACTTGTCCTTTTTTAAAATAAAGAATATACATGTCATTGCTCCTGGAGCCTATCTTGGATTGCTGTTTGAAATATAAAATGCTATTGCAGGCTGAAAATTGTGTTGATGCAGAAATCATATACAATTTTCTAGATGCAAATGAAATTGGCAAGTCACATGCTGTGTACTATATATCATACGCTTGGCACATGGAATTGAAGAACAAGTTGAAACTTGCCAACGAAATTTATGATCTTGGTATATCCAGGTAAGACTCGCTTTATTGTATTATTCTACATATCATTGTATTTGTGCTGCATTTCATCCATTAATGTAACTTCAAAGTATTGGTAATCTGTAATAAGTTATTGACATATGCTCTGACCTGTGTTTTATTCTGATTCTATTTTCAAAATCTGTTTATGACATTTGATTTGGCTTTATTTATCTTTTTTTCATGCATTGCAGAAATTTATCTCTGATTAAACTTACCATTAAATAGGAATGCTCAACCAGTTGAAAAATTGAAGGATGCCTATAAGAAATTTTTTGCCCGCTCAATGAGAAGACCAAAAGCAACAGATGTAAGCATGCAACTTCTTGCTGAGGACTTAATTTAATATAACTTTTATACAAACCTTTCTTGTTCCATTTATTTCAAATTTTAGGAGGATTCAATGGACAAGCGCTTACCAGCACGGAGTTTTGGAACTGTACTCACTGGGGGAGAAAATCGTGAGTTTGATGGCTCTTACCTGCCTTCTTGAATTTCTGCATTCTAAAACTCTCACTAATGTTGCAGGAATGCATACCACTGATAACTCTGATATTGTCAGGAAAAATCCAAATAGGTGAGCATGCGGAGTTATTTAATTACCAATACCACTGAAAACTCTGATATTGTCAGGAAAAATCCAAATAAATATGCTGAAATTTGTGGATGAAAGTTGCTTTAGAAATGGCAGACCATTACAGGATGGCCTTTTAGACAAAGTTGATGAGATATTGTTTCTCTTTAAAAAATGCAAAACACCAACCCCTCTTTACTCAGGTTGAAGCCTACCTCGAGCTTTGAAAGGGGGAGATTCAACTAGAGGTGTGTGTCAAACATATGTTCTATTGGTTATCGATCTATCTGGTTTTTTCCTTCAGTCTGATACCCTCATATACAGTTTTTTTTTTCCTTTTAGTTTAGTTGGGTCGGGTGATGTCATTGACTCATTCAATAGGTCAATACTTTTTGTAATTTGTTATTCTGCAGTACTACATATGATTGATGGCACATCATCAAGTCCAGTGTATATATATTTGTTCAAAAGTTTTTGCTCTGATTTCATTTTTTAGGGCTCGTGCAACTCCACTCGCGATTTATAAAGATTCAAATGCTGTTGATATCCCATTGCATCATCAGCCAGATAAATCAAAGACAGACTTGAATTCTTGGCAGTTTCTTGGAGCTCGAGCAGAGAGAAGCAAAGAAAACAATCCAGTCCCTACCAAGTGGACGTCATTCAAGGTTTACAGTTCTCCCCCTCCAAATCATACAGAGTCTAGCTGATGATGCCACATTAGATTTCATTTCCTTGCGTTGTTCCTTGTCAATATCTATATGATTAAGTCTGTCTTTTGCAGGTGCCTCACAAACCTGTATCTAGAACTGGAGGAGCAACTGCAAGTGCCTGTATTGAGGTGTTTGTTGATGAAGAATGTGAAGAGTGAGTATTATAACATGTTTCAACAAGTGACACTGTTATTGGAGTTAAAAGAATTGGCTTCCAAATTATATCCTGCATTGCACTTCCCAGCATACTTGCTTGGTCGAGCAGACTGAATGTGCTTATTAAAGCATACGGGATCTTCTCAGCCTTAATAATCCTATCCAATTCTTCATAAATTGTTATTAAATATTTATCTTTTCCCAGAATGCATAAGATGGATCCTGAGGGTGGCAAGTCTTCGACTTTGCAACTTAGGCATGGGGATGGCCAAGAACTTAAAAAGTAAGTGTGATGTACTTGGGAAAATTTGCAGTCCTGCATTCCGGTATGTTTTGTGTATAAAGTGATGCTTATCAGCCCTGTACTACCATTAATTTGTGTAGGGAAACAGAGCTACTGAGGGAGAATCCATTGCGTAATTTTCCAGCAAACAGCCTTCCAAGATGATCAAATCTGGCGCAGTGTGTATGCAAGTGCTTCTTGCAGCGTTGCATGAGTTCATCCGTGGTTCAGCTTTTGTCTCTAAAGCCTGAATCCATATTCATCCTTTATCTCCCCCTTCAAGTTGTACTAGGATTTGGGTTGATTAGTATTTTTGTTTTGTTTTGTTTTTTTCCTTGATACACTTGTGTATTATTGAGCAAGGATACTATGGTTTTTGTCTTTGGTTGTTCTGTGGCATGTTATTGTTTCTTTCTTTGTTCGTTCCTCTTTTAATTCCAAAAATTCATTTCCGAGGCTCTTTCAGTTGCAATGAAAAACTTGTGGCAAAAATAAACACATAAATTAAATTGAAGTCTATAGTTTTTCTTGATAAATGAATGATGATAGTTTCTTATAATTAAATATTATAAAAAAAAAATTCTTTATAATGTTACTCGAAGGCTTGATGCCAAAGTTTCCTCAGTAATAAGCTACGTTTCACCTTGGGAGGATCTATAAATTAAGGCGGGCTCATTTTGTTCCCGTTTACTTAACGCTAGAACCTTCCAAACCCAAATACTGGATTTTGTAAAATGAAGGGCTTTTTCCCCCCCCGTAGGGGGTGGGTAGCATTCCTAGAGAAGTGGTTGGAGTAATCTAGCTGGGTAGACAGTCTCATTTTTCATGCCTTGGCATGTATCACATTCCCTTACTAGCTTCTTGATGTCTTTCTTCATACCATTCCAATAAAAATCCAGTTTAGCCCTCTGGAATGTTTTCAAGGACCTCGAGTGACCTGCTTGAGGAGTGTCATGAATAAACTACAATATATTCTTTTTAAAATCAGAGTTTCCAGCCAACACAATTCTTCCCTTTTTGTAGATCACCCCTTGCGGAGAAGCCATTGGGTACATTTTGATTTGACTGAAGCTGGCCCAATAATACAACCAGCTCATTAGACTCTTGGTAGCTCTTCTTCAACTCCTCTGACCAAGAAGGAGTAGGGAAAGACAATATAGCTGCACATTCAACCTTGTTTGAATCCTCCATCCTCCTTGAGAGTGTGTCTGCCACTCTATTTTCTTTCCCTTTTTTGTATTCAATAGAAAATTGATAGCCCATCAATTTTGCCACGCACTTGTACTGCATCTTAGTTCCCACTCGTTGTTCAAGTAAAAACTTGAGGGCTTGTTGGTCAGTCCGAATTATAAAAGACTAACCAAGGAAGTAAGACCTCCATTTTTGGACAGCAGTCACGAGAGTCAATAATTTTTTCTCGTAGGTCGATAAGAGGAGAGCTTTGCCCTTAATGGCCTTGCTTAGATAAGCAATAGGTTGCCCCGACTGCATTAAAACTGCTCCTAGCCCAATCCCACTAGCATCACACTCAATAACAAAGGGCTTGCTGAAATCCGGCAACCTTAAAACTGGGGGGGTGTGCAACAGCCTGCTTCAAGGCTGTAAACGCATTTCTTGTCTCCTCATTCCACGCAAAAGCATTTTTCTTCAACAAATCAGTGTGTGGGGCTGCAATACTCCTGTAATTCCAAATAAACTTCTGATAATACCCTGTCAAACTTATGGGACTGCAATACAACCGTAATTCTGGATAAACTTCTGATAATACCTCATCAAACCTAGGAATCCCCTTAGAGATTTTACATTCTTGGGCTCGAGCTATTCTAGCATAGCAGCCACCTTAGAAGCATCCGCCATCACTCCCTTCGCATTAATCACATGACTCAAGTAATCAATTTCTCCAACAGCAAATTTACATTTAGATCTTTTGGCATATTGGTTGTCTTGCAGTAGTAAGGATAGAACCTTACTAAAATGCTTTAAATGTTCAACTTGACTCTTGCTATAAACCAAGATGTCGTCAAAAAATACAAGCACAAATTTCCTTAATAGGGCGTTCATTAACTCTTGGAATGTGGTCGGGACATTAGTTAGACCAAATGGCATTACCAAAAACTCGTAATGCCCATCATGAGTGCGAAATACTGTTTTGGGTATATCCTTCTCAACTACTCTCACTTGGTGATAACCCGACCTTAAATCTAGTTTAGAGAAAATAATCGAGCCAAACAATTCATCCAACAGCTCATCAATCACCGGAATTGAAAATTTTGCCTTCACCGTCTCCTTGTTTAATGCCCTATAGTCCACACATAATCTCCAACTCCCATCGACCTTGCGGACCAGCAGAACAAGAGAAGAAAAAGGACTGTAGCTAGGTCATACCACCCCTGATTTCAAGAGCTCAACCACTGTTTTCTCTATTTTTGTTTTTTGGTAGTACGGATACTGGTAAGGCATATTAGTTGTGGGTTGTGTACCTTCCTTGAGAACAATCTAGTGGTCATGGTTACGGGTTGGAGGCAGCCCTTTAGGCTCATTAAAAACTCTTTGAAACTCCTTTAGGACTTTAGTAACATCACCTTCCAAATTTATTTGCTCCTTCCCTCCCTCCGTAACAGCCATAATTTGTAACGAAACACCATTGCCCTTAAGCATTTTATGGCCATCCTTCACCACATAAGGTTTTAGCTTCAACCCTTGCAATTTAATCAACTTTCCCTTATGTCTAAAACTCATAAGCAATTTAGAGAAGTCTCAAGTTATGGGGCCCAATGTTTCTAACCATTGGACGCCTAACACGACAACACATTCAGTGAGATCAAGTAAATAAAGAGAGGGTTTAAACAATGTACCTTGCACCTTTACATTCACTGCATTGCACATTCCCCATTTCTCAAGCATTGATCGCTTGCTGCCTTGACACTCAATGCAATTGAAGGATCCATTGCCAACTTCAGCTTTGGAATTAAAGCTGAATCTATGAAATTATGTGAGCTGCCCGAGTCCACTAAGATCACCAATTTCTCCCCTTTTATGCTACCCACCAGCCTCATTGTGCTTACTGTAAGAGTGACTACGATTGCAGCGAGTGAAATTTCAGGTACCTCTACCTTGTCATCAGCCTTGTTGTCCTCACCCACTTCTTCATCAACCATTGTAGGGTTGTCCTCCTCCTCCTCTACATCTTCCTCATCAGCTTGGAGAAAATAAATCCTTGGTTTTCTGCACTTACGGTTTGGGTTCTACTTCTGGTCGCAGTGGTAACACAACCCATTTTTTCATTTTTCATCCATCTGAACTGAGAGAACTGGTCTGGTGGCACCAGTAGGGCCAGACCACTTAGTGTTGCTGCTACCTGAGTAAGACCCTCGGGCAAAACCCCCCAAATGGTTCACTAGACTTCTCCCCTATATGCTTGCTGGATTTTTTTACACTTAGAAGAGATATTCCTCTTGTATTCTTGCTAATCCATATGTTGCATTCATATTGACATGATTAAACATTTTTATAGGAAGGTAGATTTCATCTTTCAGCCCGCTTATGAAACAACACAGCTTGTGCTTATTTGAAAGGCCCCTCAACCAATTGGCCAAGGCTTCAAATTGTACCATATAAGCAGCAATAGAGCTGGACTGTTTTAATCGAGTCAGTGCCTCCATGGGACTATCGTAAGACATCGGCCCGAATTGGAGGAGCATAAACCTGGTGAACATGTCCCAATCATGGAAATGGCCCCTCTCAAAAGACTCTTGGTACCATACAAGAGTCCCCCCCTCCATGTGGTAAGATGCCATGAGCATGTGGTATGGTAAGGGAGTTTGATGAAATTCAAAGTACTGGTGTGCTTTGAAAATCCATGAAGCTGGATGGCCTCCTTAAAAATGTGGAAAGTCTAAGCACACGCCTCTTAAGTTGCCTCTTCTTGGTTTTGGTGGTTCTTGGTCTTCATACTGCAGCTGGTGCTGTTCCTGGTATTGGTGCTGATTGTTTTGCTGATGCTGATGTTGTTGTTGGTGTTGCTGAGCGATTGTGCGCATCATATCATTGAGTGTGTCAAAATTATTTTGGAAGTTCTTCATTGTTTGCTGGGTTTGCTCATTCTGTTGTCTAATTTCTAGCATTTGTTGATGTAATTCCTCATGTTGTTGATGCTTGGATCTAGTATTTTCTATTATAGGATCAGTGAATGCTAATACCACTATTAAGAACCTTGATAGTTGTGGATATTAGGCTTGCTTGAGTGCTGGATAGTTGTGGATATTAGGCTTATTTGTGGGCTGTTGTATATTAGGAGGATGATAGAAATGGTGGAAGATTGTTGTTGTGATGAAAAAGCAGAGTGCACGCCAGATGTATGAAGAAATACTAGAAAGGAAAATGACAATGAAATTGCTACGGAAGTAACTTTGAGGGCTCCCAAATCTCTAAGATGAAAATAACAAATTATAGAGTATTTTTTTAAAAATGTTCAAATCCCTTTCCACTCACCTTTTCTTGCCTTAAGATGCTCTCTTTTCCTAATAGAAGTGAGAATAACTAAGTTGATCTTGACAGTAAAAACCCATATGATAGACGTATGCACCATTTGGATTAAATACCAAACGCTACGTTTATAGACTCTATTAAAAGGACTACTACAAAACGGTGCGTTGCACCCAACTTAAATTTCATTTAGTTACTAAACCTCTCTTAACTCATCTCAATTTATCATTATAATTTTTAAATTTTAAAATAATAATAATATTAAAAAATAATATTTTATCATCTTAACTCAACTCAACTCAACTCAATTCATTACAAACGGTGCATCCAGACATTTACTACTCCTATTGAATCGGAGCACTTTATTCCCTCGCACGACGTCGTTGTTGCTTCTTCAAAGTTCAAACTCCTTCCCCTTTTTGTACTTCTCTACTTCGACAGTCCTCCCAACTTCAGTTCCTCCCAGATCAAATCTTCTTGTCGGAACCCTAACAGTTTCCAAGTCTATCAGGTCTCTCCAAGAACAACTAATAGTCAGCTATTCTTCTATGGCGGAGCACTTGGCTTCGATCTTCGGTACCGAAAAGGACCGGGTCAACTGCCCCTTCTACTTCAAGATCGGTGCTTGTCGCCACGGCGATCGCTGCTCTCGCCTCCACAATCGCCCCACGATATCTCCGACACTCCTCCTGTCGAACATGTACCAGCGCCCGGACATGATCACCCCGGGCGTGGACGCCCAGGGTCAGCCCATCGACCCGCGCAAGATCCAGGAGCACTTCGAAGACTTTTACGAGGACATCTTCGAGGAGCTCAGCAAGTTCGGCGAGATCGAGAGCCTCAACGTCTGCGACAACCTCGCCGACCACATGATCGGCAATGTCTACGTTCAGTTCAAGGAGGAGGACCAGGCCGCATCCGCCTTGCAGGCCCTTCAGGGACGTTTCTACTCGGGCCGCCCCATCATCGCCGATTTTTCTCCGGTCACCGATTTCCGCGAGGCCACGTGTCGGCAGTTCGAGGAGAACAGTTGTAACCGAGGCGGGTACTGCAACTTCATGCACGTGAAGCTGATTGGAAGAGAGCTAAGGAGGAAGCTTTTTGGAAGGTTCCGTGGGTATAGGATTAGCCGGAGTCGTAGCAGGAGTTTGAGCCCCCGTCATAGGCGAGGGCATAGGGACTATAGGGACCGGGATCGTGATTATGGAGGGAATGTGAAGCGACTGAGCAAGGACAGGTATGACAGGGACGGTGGTGGTGGTGGAAGGAGAAGGCATGCTAGCCCGAGGCGGAGCAGGAGCCCCGTACCCGGGAGGGAAGGTAGTGAGGAGCGGCGAGCTAGAATTGAACAGTGGAATCGAGAAAGGGAGGAGCAGTAATGTATGGAATCCTTTGCATTTGGTACGGTATGGTGCTTAAAATTTGGTTCACTCTCTAGACTCTGTTGGTTTTTTCGTTCCCACTTGAGAGACCTTGAAAATTAGTCTTCCTTTGAACCCTGGATCCTGATTGTAGCGTCAGTTAAGACTAGTTTAGCTGTAGTATGGTCAAGTGATCTAGACAAAAACTTTATTCCTAATCTATACTGCTCTTATCTTCTTGTAGTTTTTTAAATCCTTTGATCATCATGCTGGTACTGGGTTATTGTTAGTCCTCTCTTTAAATCTCTCTGCTTCTAAGTTTTCCTGACCTCCCGTTGTTCAAATAGCGCATTGTCTGTATGGAGAGTTTATGTTTAATTAAGAATTCATTGGTACATGAAGTAACCAAATTGGAGGTTGGACTCGTAAAGGGTGAGACTGACCGAATATCATATAATACATTATTAGTTTATATGAGTTCTGCTGCTGCATTTATTACAAGTCCACTGGTTCAGTTTGAGTGTCCAGTACATAACCACTGATCTTAAATCTTTTTGATCTGTGCATTAGACTCTGGTGTTTGGTGAAAGTTGGTAGGTTTCATTAGCATTTGGTACTTAATGCCTGATCAAATATATTATGGCATGTATTTGGAAGGTGGTGCCATGGTGAGGTACCCATGATTTGCTTGGCCTTTAGATTTGCCACCCAGGAAGGTTATTTGATAACTATGTTTAATGGATACTTCTAGTTCTTGATACTATTTGAACCAACCCGGGTCAGTCTGGAGAATAATTCTTGGCCACCCTAGTATGTTTGAGTTGACTGTAAATTTGATCCTTATTTCATTTTCAGCTCTCTATGAGAATCATGGAAGTTCCCCGCCATGCTCGTCTTATAGCAGCTTAACAAGTAGATATATAAATCACATAGGAGCTCCCAATTTTATGGTGAAATAGCATTTCTAAGAGTATCTGTGCACATATGAACACATTTCACTTAGCGGTAATGGTGCTTTAACTTTAAATATAATTTTTTAATAAACAAATTTAAATATAATTAATAGTTATTTTAAGGTATGAAAAAATGCTTAGGCGGATTGATTACTTGTACAAAAAATAGTCTTTCGTTACTTGAAGAACAAGAAGCTGTACAATTGGCTTGTATGTGTCTGGCATTCCTTTCTTTAGTTTTTCTCACATTTGAGGTTTTTTTGTCTAATAAATTGACAATCCAAGAGCCAAGCACAAACCCCATGTTCCTTTCATACTCTAGCTTGACTTGATGAGTTTTGGATGCTAACAAACAACATAAACAATGCAAAGGTTAATATGGTGGGGTGTATTGAGTTAATGCTTATGTCAATTTCCAGGATGGTTTATGACATAAAAACCTGCATGCCTATGCGTTCATAAGATTTCTTGCCAATGCCCTGTAGTTCAAGTAACGTTTCCTCTCCCCATAAAGCAAGCCGGGGTTGTTGTGGAAGTAAGGTCATGGATCCCAAAACCCTATGTGTTTGTGTAACTTACCTTTTAAAAAGAAAAAGAAATTTTTTTTTTGATAAGTAAAATAAGACTTTATTGAATTACCAAAGTAACATGATACAAAGAAAATGCCCTGTTTATGAAGGCATGTTGGAAACTAGGAATTCATGAAGGTCCATGCCATTTAAATCTATAGCAATGGCCCAAGTACAAAGAGTTTTAAAAAATAACAATTTTAGCTCCTCCACAGATCTCTCTTTGTCTTCAAAAGTCCTCTCATTTCGTTCCTGCCATAGACACCACATAATACAGGTAGGGATCATCTTCCACACTGCTTTAATCTGTCTCATCCCCCGGATAGAATTCCAGCAAGCCAATACATCCAAAACTGTTTCCGGCATCACCCACGCCATATCCATCCTTTTAAACACCTCATCCCAAATAGTCTTAGCTATCTCACAGTGTAGAAGTAAGTGATTTACCGTTTCACCCCCTCTTTTACACATACAGCACCAATCTGCAATAATTATCCTTCTCTTTCTTAGATTATCCGTAGTGAGTATCTTACCCAAAGACGCTGTCCACACAAAGAAAGAGGCTTTGGGAGGAGC
Organism: Juglans regia; assembly: GCF_001411555.2. Classification (NCBI taxonomy): domain Eukaryota; kingdom Viridiplantae; phylum Streptophyta; class Magnoliopsida; order Fagales; family Juglandaceae; genus Juglans; species Juglans regia. The sequence continues at coordinate 27,066,849 of NC_049911.1, forward strand.
CTTATGGCGCCAAAGCTTTCTCCAAGGAAACTGTATCTCTTGTTCTTGTGTGAGAACCTTATAGAAAGAGCGAGTTGAGAATACCCCTTTCTCTGCAGGATGCCGACACATCTCATCTTCCTGCTGAATGTTCGGTCGAACAGAATATAAGAGGCTATAAAATTCTACAAAACTTTCCATCTCCCAATCCTGTGCCGCCCGGTTGAAGTTGATGTTCCAATGAATGTTTCTACCTGTGACTGAGACTTCCATAACTTCCGCCACTGTGGCATCTTTGTTACTTGCAATCAAGAAAAGAGACGGAAATAGATCTAAAAGTACACTGGTACTACACCATGCATCCTTCCAAAATCTGATCTTGACACCTGTCCCCAAGTGCAATCTAGTGTATCGCTGGAAAACTTCCCATCCTCTTCTAATGTATTTCCATAACCCCTTGCCCGCTGTTCCTCTCACTTCTCTGGTACACCACCCCTCCCCTAGATCACCATATTTGCTTTCAATCACTGACTTCCATAAGGCCTCTGGTTCCTTGGTATATCTCCACAACCATTTGTCTAGTAAAGCCCGATTAAAAACTCTCAAATTTCTGACACCCAAACCGCCATTGGAGATAGGCCGACATACCATCTCCCACTTAACTAAGTGGAATTTAAACTCCTCTCCCAAGCCCCCCCACAGAAAGCCTCTCTGTAACTTCTCAAGTCTACCCGCCACACTTGCTGGTATAGGAAATAAAGATAAAAAGTAGGTGGGAAGGTTGGAAAGTGTACTTTTGATTAAAGTAGTCCGACCCCCTTTCGACAAATACATTCTCTTCCACCCTGCTAATCTCCTTTCTACTTTTTCAATTACTGTATCCCAAATCATACGAGACTTCGGTGCTATACCCAACGGCAATCCCAAGTAAGACATAGGTAAAGACGCAATTTTACACCCCAGAATGCCCGTCAAATCCCTTATGTCTTGAACTTCTCCAATCGGTACCAACTCAGATTTATCATAATTCACTTTCAAGCCAGAAACTGCTTCAAAACACAGCAGCAATGCCTTCACCGCCCTCAACTGAGCATGATCAGCCTCACACATGATAAGCGTGTCATCTGCAAACAACAGGTGAGAAACAGTTGTGATACCCCTACTCGGTGATCCAATCTGGAAACCACTGATGGAACCATTAGACACTAAGGCTGAAATCATCCTATTCAATGCCTCCATAACAATGACAAAAAGTAGAGGAGATAACGGATCCCCTTGTCTCAAACCACGAGACAAGGGGATAATAAAGTATATGTCATGTAGAAATTGTTTCTGATGAATCCCATAGCTTATGCAGTATGAATGTAACACTGCTAGTTTTGGATGCTAGCAAACAACATAAACAATGAAAAGGTTAATATGGTGGGGTGTATTGTGTTAATGCTTATGTGAATTTCCAGGATGGTTTATGATATCAAAACCTGCATGCCTATGGGTTCATAAGATTTCTTGCCAATGCCCTCTAGTACAAGTAACGTTTCCTCTCCCCATAAGGCTGAGTAAGGTCATGGATCCGAAAACCCTAGGTGTTTGTGTAACTTACCTTTTAAAAAGAAAAAGAAACTCAGGTTCATAAACATATTTCAGGCAAGACCTACAGTGTATTTGATATTGATATAGCTGTTTTGGGCTAATAAAGTATATGTTGCGTAGAAATTGTTTCTGATGAATCCCATAGCATATGCAGTATGAATGTAACACTGCTAGATGGGTACTTGGTTGGATGTATATTTTCCTGGGTTGATTCCGTTTTGATCATTCCAGGGTATTTGCTAAAACGTTTCAATTTGCAGCGCAAAATCTTGGATGGCATAGTTATATTTTCATCCATGATTGTACAGACTTGGGTCAATGATTACTTTGTGGTGGGTGGGATAGTCTTGCGTCAGATTTTGACTGGGCCTGTGATTACAAGTCGACATCTGTTATAGGTTGCTAACTAGTTGTGATTGCTACTGCAATCATAGATGTCACTGCAATTTGTAGGTGTTTTTCAAGGGTCTGGATATCTGTGATCAACTGTTAGAAAGTTTTTTTTCCTTATATTTGTGTTCCTGGTTTTATTTTCTAGCAGCAAAACTTGATCCCCTTTCTCTATTTTCCGCTCTCTCTAATGAGTTTTCCATTTATGATTTAGGGCCAGATCTGGTACCCTGAAAATTGGGCTTGCCGAGCTCAAAGTTGATCAGAAAACGGGTCCTGGTTTAATCTTCTTTCTCAAACTTTTCCCCCACTTTTTACCTCTCTCACGCTCTCTCTAATGATTTTCCCATTAATGCTTTTAGGCCCAGATTTGGCAGGCAGCCTTGAAATTTTGGGTCATCGAACTCAAAATTGGGCAGAAAACGGGTTCCTGGTTTTATTTTCTGATCAGAGACTTAACCTGTTTTTTCTCTCTCTAATGTTTTTTCCATTTATGCTTTTAGGGCAATCGAACTCAAAGTGGGTCAGAAAACAGGGCAAGTTGTCTGGTTAGTGTATCGTATCTCAGTTTTGATTTTCTTCTAACCAAAAGAAACGTATTTTAAGAGATGATATTATGCTTTTCTGCCTCTAGGAAAAGCAAAAAACAGGTTGCGATTACCTTCTTGATGACTCATTGACTACATGACAGTATGGGCCTGAAACTAGTTGAGTTGTGCTTCTCAATGAAATATTTTGTGGCGTTATAGTAAAACTAGTTGGCCCCTTCTGTTAGAAACACGAACACCATTTTGTCCTGTTATTCTCTAGAATTCAAAATTCACTTCCCTCCTTTGCCCAAGCGCTTAAGATATAGTAGGGTTCTTACTTCTTCCCAATGATGATACAGCCAAGACAGGTTTTTTCGAGATGAAAAGGTATAACTTCTTGAAAGGTTCTTTCATTGGTGCTGAGAAGAAGCCAAGGATCAAAAGGGCCATAATTTCAGAAACCCCCGATCTTAACATTTGCTCAAGTTTTCACAAGGTTCGCCCCAGTGATTACCTGTGAGGAGCTCTAGGCTGATGTTTCGGAAGTTTGTAGGGTGTAATCTTGACACAAGGCATAAGCGACAGCCACCGATGGTCACGAATGGCCCACAGTTAGATTCGTCATGCTGGCTTCCCATTTGCACCACAAACTCTCCCTTATCTTTTTTAGGTATTTCCTTAATGCCTGAAGTCGCAAGAGGTTCAGCATAGTATTAGTCTCCGCCTATTGCAGAAAAACTCCCTGGATGAGAATTGCACCTTATGAATGGGTCTTGTCGCTCCATTAATGCTTAAACCACCACTTTCTTGTGGTCACGTTACAGTTCTTTTTCTAGAAAAATAAGGTTCAAAATACTAACATTTTTTAAAGTAACTGGTGCTGAAGGGTTTTTAGGCGTGTCGATAAAAATCTTTTTGCTATAGCACTTTTCTCTCATCTGATCAAGTTGTATCTTTTGTGTGATTCTGTGTGTTTCATGGATTTTTCCTAGTCTCAGAAGAATGCTATCCGATTGCAAGAGGCAATTTACTTCTGTATATCAATACCAAAAAGAAGAAATGGGTAATTTTGTCTGGTGAGTTCAAGTGTATCCCACCTGCCTTTACGTTTTAGCTGAAAGCCCATCGTTGAATATCCTGTTAAAATTCCTAACTTAGGACTATTTATTTTAGAGACCCATCCTGACAAAGAAACTGAAAATAAATAAATAAAAAACCAGCACAGATACATTTGATATTTCAGACTCAAAGCAAAAGCAATTCAAGCAAACGATGATCTAAATTACTGTCTAGTTATTGCTTTTGAGTCTTGACACCTCAAGCCTTAAAAAAGTTTGATCGAGAAACGATAATCTCTGAAATTATAAGTCAAATTTCATTATGGAAGTGCTTAGACGTTAAAAGCAATTAAAATTAGGGTTGTAAGATTATCGGTCTGAACCATATAATAATATTATTATATATAGTAGTTATATAATAAAGAATCACCATTGTCTATATATATAATGAAATTATTTAATATTCATTAATTATATATAAAATGACATAAGTTTTTGGTCCATCATCTTTCCCGAATTGGACCGATTATACTCCTAATTAAAATCCTTAATTAAAATCAAGGCTTAGCTGCCCTCTCTCTCTATGATCCCCTGTAAAATCAGAAAGCCAACAAAATTATGGAGGAGGTTCGGTAGGAAATTTTCCTATGCCTTTTAAGTCATGAAAAGTGTATATTTTAGAGTAAACATATGGGAATGGTTCATTATCAATGGTAGCTTGTGTTGTGCCTTTTTATATTAATGATCATCTTTAAAGAGTTTAGAATTACATGATGGAATATGTATCTCAAATCTTATGATGTTCCAGCTTTTACCAAAACAAACAGACTAATTGGGGCATTGGATAGGGATGTTTAGGGAATGAGATGGGATGAGAATTCTGTGAATAGTAATAAGATAATTTGTAAATAATAGTAAGATAGTTTGAGATAAGTATTTATTTGGTTTTGGGAAATGAGAGAAAAAAAAAAAGTTGAATAAAAAATAGGATAATATTATGCCCATAGAGGATTCTCACATCTTCAAACGGTAAAAAGTTTTTTTTTTCTTGTTTTAAACATTTTTAAACACTTTAAAAATCTTTAAAAAATACAAAAAAAAATCACAAATTCATTACAAAAAATTCCTTAACCATTAAGTAAAAAAAAATCAACCCAATCAGTTGGTTTTGTAGGTGGGAGTAGTGTTTTCTTAAAAAATATTATGAAATTAAAAATACTGTTAAAATATAATTTTTTTTTAAGAATTTGAAAAAATTGAATTGTTTTTTATTTTTTGTTTGAAAAGTTCTGAAACTTGTAATGATTAGTTGGCTCCACTATTATTTATTATTTTATTATTACTTTTTACATACTTTTCACTACTATTCAATATTATTTTATTATTTTTTCACAATTATTTATAAAATATCTGAGATTACCTCATTACTCAAACGTAACTTGAAAATATTTATATTTAAATAATATTTGGAAAAGAAATAAGATGGATGAGATGATATTAGATGGAATTAAAATATTTCCAAAAGTCCCCTTAGCCTAATTTGACTTATGTTTATCTTAGTTGTGAAGTATTTCGGCTTAATTTGAATTCAACAGGCCAAGGATTTTCTCATTTATTTTCATAACTTTTATTGATTTATTTCATATTATCTGATTTAATCATTATAATTTTTTTAAATTTTTACATAAAATAAAATAAACAAATCAACTTTTTTAAATCTTAAAATAAAAATAATATTAAAAAAATATATTTTAATAATATTTTATTTAAATTTTTACTTTCATATTAATTTATTTAATCTCATCTCAATTTATTTTATTTAAAAAACAAACATGTTAAATACGACTCGTTCCTTACATCAGTAGAAAGAATTAACAATAAAAAATAAAAGGGAAAGTTATTGAAATGCGGTATAACCACCGAAGTAATCAAATAGAGTAGAATAAAAGGCAAAAGCACGATGAAAAGAGATCAAGGTTTGTAGAAAGAGTGGGGCTGTCTCATTCTTACCGTTGAGTGGTACGTTTAATATTTTTTTTTTTATTTTTTAATACATTTAAATACTTTTAAAATATAAAAAAATACATCAATATTTTTAAAATTATTTTCTTAATTACTAAATAAAAAAAATTATGCAAACAGTCAATTAGAGCAGTAAGAGTGAAACTGTAGACTATCTTTACTCTTGTAGTAATGTTATAAGTATAATCTTTTTTATAACTTATTTTATTAGAATTAGATAAAGACTTATAAAAATATTGTGTATGTATCTTTTTTCTTCCTCAAATTATGTCTCCTGACCAGAATTCGAAAAATCTTTTCCTTAAAAAAATGATAATTAATGAATAATGTAAATATATATATATATATTTTAAGTGCTTTTCTATTTAATTGTCTAAGGACATCAGATTTGATTTTTTATTTATTTATTTTTATTTTTGTTAAACTAAATAAATTATGCTTACTTATAATTCTTAAGACACATATTTACCAAGGAAAAAAAATAACAAATGGATGTTTCAGGCTTTCAGCAAAGGATGGATGCTATTGGCCAGAAACAAATGGATGGATTCTATTGGTCGAGTGACGGAATGGCTCCTTCCCTGGAATAAACAAGCCTCCAGTCTCTTCGACGCGCTTTCCTATTTGCAAACCATAAATACTCGACCAGAGTTTCATCGAACATACGAAGCAGCCCTTTCTTCTTCGTTTTTTTTTTTTTTTTTGACAAGTTAACAAACGAAGCAGCCTTCTCCTTCCATGAATTCCTCTCCTTTTTCTTTTTAAGGTTATTATTGCTGTAAATTATTTCCTTTTTCCTGTTTTGGTTTTCCATCCCTTTCTATCTTGATCTTATCGGTCGGTCATGGAAGATCCGGAATTTCTTGTGGAAGACGACATAATCGGAAGAATCAATTTTGATGGTCTCTTCGATGAGTTTCCGGATGGGACGAATCTTTTCTCGGTCGAACTCCCGGTTTTCACCGACTCTTCATCGGCTGAGGCCTTTTTGAAACCATCCCCGGATTCGGGTTCTTCGTGGATTGACGAAATCGAGACCTTGTTGATGAAAGAAGATGACGGTAGAATTGTCGCGGTGGAGCCGACTAAGGAGTTCTGCGATAGCTTTTTGGCAGATATAATTGTGGACAATTCGCCTGGGGAGGGATCCAGTGGGGCCGACAAGGATTCGTCGGATTGTTCCGATGGCGGGAATGGTAATTGCGACAAGGGGAAGTTCAGCAACGATAACCACGGAGACGATCAAAATGATGCTGATGATCCCCTCTCTAAGAAGCGGAAAAGGTACCAGTAGTAATTTTATTGCACATTAATTGATTAGTCATACATGTATGTGTTAGGGCTAGGGTTGGGGTTAAGGCTTTATGTAATTAATGGGTGCATCTGAATTTTTCCCCAGGCAGTTGAGGAATAGGGATGCGGCGGTGAAATCAAGGGAGAGGAAAAAGATGTACGTGAGGGATCTTGAGATGAAGAGTAGGTATCTTGAAGGTGAATGCTTGAGACTGGGGCGTTTGCTTCAGTGCTGTTATGCTGAGAATCAAGCTTTGCGCCTTAGTTTGCACTCGGGCAGCGCATTTGGTGCTTCCGTAACCAAGCAGGAGTCTGCTGTGCTCTTGTTGGGTATGAATCATATACCATCTAGCTGTGTTTTTTCCCCCCAATCTTTAATTTCGGTCCAATTAATCTTAGATAAGCTTCGATTGATATTTAAAAAAATTATCTTTTTGAAAAAACAATTTTGTGCATCTCTTGAGAGAATTTTAATTCTTATATGTGGCTGAGAACGGTCTTTTAACTTCAGTCTAGTTTGTAATTTTCTCCTGGGAAAAACTCAGCGTAGGCTAAATTTATTGGGCTAGCTCACAGAACTCGTTGAATTGAGCGGGTACTCCACACCCTCAGCTTGTTGGGGAGAATCCCGGTTTAAATTTATGATGGTTAGGTTTGTGAACGAAGTTGAACAAGTTAAGTACCTGGAAAATGCTTGGGTGCACACACCCCAAATATGACCCCTCTTATATTTTAATTTATTATTTATTTATTTTTTCTTAATGGCTAAGGAATTGACTATTAGCGAATTTGTGTTTTTTCTCTTAATAGTTAAGGATGTTTAAAAAATGTTTAAAAGAAAAAGGAAAAAAAATTACAAGTGCACTGGTGTGCATATTTGGGGTGCACATTTGGTAGTCACCTTAGTATTGTCCTAAGTACCGAGGCATGTTTGAGGGGCGTGAGTCCATGTGACTATCTGGTTATCTGTACTAGTCTTTTTGGGAGCTTTGAATGTGTTATTTTTGCTCTTTCTGGGTATGCATCACAACTGCCTTACTCGATTTTGAGTCGTGAAATTTTCCCAATTGTGGAAAACAAGTCTTGTAGTGAATTAAAGATGAGGATAAAAGAAAACGAACAAATTACTATCAATAGGAATTTGCCAATGATAATAATGTGATATATTGTGATCCCAAATATTTTTGAGAAATACTTGGTCTACGAAAAGATCTCTCCAGAAAAAAGCTTACAAACTAGCGTGACTTGATGTGGTAATGGTAAGTTAGACTGTAAAACACTTTTTGTTGCAAAGTAGATATGGCATATCGCGTTTAAACCTGGCATGATCTCTTTATAGACCTAGCATTTCTTAATATTTTTTTAGTAAGAGTTGGCATATGATAACTTGATGCATAGACATTTCTTAGCTTTTTTTGCATTGAATTTGTAATGTGTAGAAAGCATATTTTAGTACCCACTTCATCGTGCATTTGCAATCAGCCAGATGTAAGGCGAACCAAGTATTTGAACCAGTCAAGGCTGGTTGTTCTGAACTCACAACACTTCATCTTGACCAAATTATTCTCTCACACTTTTCCTTAGAAAATTATAGCCTTTTTTCTCTAAGAAAGAAAACTATAGCGTCACTACTCTTTATCCCATCTCTAATTAGATAGTCTGTTTTACAGTCATTAGAATCAGGTTTTCTGGTCAGTTATGTACTTTTCTCGTGGATTATCTATGTAGTAGGAATTGACATCACATGGGCGTGTCCTACTTGATCATGCAATTTGTGTATGTATATTTGATTTTAATTAATTAGGTTCAATGTATACTTTTAAGAATTCCGACTTAATTTATTGTGACCTTTCCTTGTAAGAAATGCTGCTGTGCCTATGTTTGCTAAGCTTGGTTGAATAATCTTTATGTAGGCTGGTAATTATGACAGTGGTTCATAATTTTTTTTAATTTTTGTTAAACCATTATTATATTCGAGTCTCTCTCATTCCTCTCGTGTTCTCTCTTTTACATGGATAACGTTGATCATGGCTACTTTGCAGAATCCCTGCTGTTGGGTTCCCTGCTTTGGTTCCTGGGCATCACTTGCCTATTCACTCTGCCCACAATGGCCCAGTCAATTCTGAAAAGAGCTCCACTGGAAGACGTAGGAAAGAAAAATCCAGGAGTGGCTCTAAGAGGGGCAAGAAGTAAGATGTTTGGATACTTGGTGGTCCAATCTTTTGTAAAGAGTAGGAGATGCAAAGCTTCCAGGATGAAGATGAAACCGAATTACCTTATTATTTGAAAGGCTTTCATCTCCCCTTTATATCTTGAAAATTTACTGTGTTGTAATGTTTAGGTACTGCTAGTAGTGAAGTGGTGTTTAATAAAATCAACTGAGATGTTAGTGGAGAATTTAACGATGAATTTTAATTATTAATTATGGGGACCCTGTTGAGCAATTAGAGCTATGATATGTTTATTCTTTGTTTTTCCCATGTGGGCATCATTTTGCTCTTGCCCTTCTTTCTATCTGGTTATTTTGGGTTGACTTCAATGAATTCTTGTTTTCGTTATTGAGTCGTATGGTTTTCCACCCTTTTCTGCGGCCCTTTGTAGGTTTCATGCTGCTGGTATTAATACGTGATAGGGATTCTCGAGACATATTGCCATGTTCTTTGTAGTGGAGTGGGAAAACACTATTCTCTTTCCCTGAGATCACTCTTTGCAGATTCTCTCGGTTTGGATTCAGAAAGTATTTTGTTTATTCTCATCTTATCTTATCATTACTAATTTTTTAAATTTTTACATAAAATAGAATAAATAATTCAACTTTTTCAGATCTTAAAACAATAATAATATTAAAAAATAATATTCTAACAATTTTTTTTTTTAACTTTCGTCGAAAACTATCTCTTTGAATCCAAACTAGCATTTCGGGCATGTTTAGCAACCAAGCTGTTTTTAAAATTTTTCAACATTTCTTATAACTTTGTTTCCAAACATTTTACTCAAAACACAAAAAAAAAAAAAAAAAAAATTATATATATAAGGAAAATTCTAAACGCAACCGCCCGCGTATCCCCGTTGCGGCCTCGGTGCCTACGTGGCATAAGTACTAAACGACGCCATCTATCTCATTGTTAGGGATTCCGGTCTTGTCCCTAAACATTAAGTCCACAAGCTCGTCTTGGTGAGGATGATGACCGAATGACATTACCCTCTTGCTTGGTCTTTGAACAATAATGGTAATGAAAGGTTCTTAGGTTGATGAAAATTTAGTGTTTGAGTGATGAAATGATGATGATGATGATGATGATGATGGAATGGGTGTTCTAAATGATGATTATGAGTATTTGATGCAATGTGGACGGCTTGAGGGTTGCCCTTGATGTTGGGGCCTCTTGGATGATGATTAGGGTTTGAATAGAGTAGTGTAGCTAAAGTTTTGTGTGGTGGCTAAGAAGGATTTCGAGATTGGAAGAGATGGACTAGGGTTGGAGTCTAGGATGAGTTGCTAGGATTTGAGGATGATGTGGATGAATGAGATTAGGGTTTGGTGGCTAGGGTTGGCCAACTTTGGGTTTGGTTCACCCTTATTGTAAAGGTGGTTCAGTTTTAGAATATGATCTTGGTTGACTAGATGGATTGGAAGAAGTTGAGAGATTTAAGGGATTGGATTATGGAGATGAGATGGAGTTTGAATAAGTCTAGGGTTGTTCATTAAGTTTATGAATTTGAATTTGGCAAGAGTGGTTCCTTGAGTTTAGGGATTTGAACTGGAATTTGAATTTGAATGTGAGGAAGTCAGGACTCCTAAAAGGAATGAGTTTTCTTATAGGCCTTGAGGTGGGCAGCTAGGGTTTGATGGAGGGAAGACTTATGATGGCTGAATATGGTAAGTAAGGGAATGGCAAGATGAGGGCAATTAGGGTTCCTAAATTATAGGAACACTAATATGGGAAGTGAAGTGGGCAGCTAGGGCAATTCTAATAAGGCAAGTGATTTCCGAATTTGAATGTGACCAATAAGGAAAGTGGGTTACAGCTAGGGCAAAGTGTATGGAACAAATGATTTATGGAAAATGGACAAACACTTGGGTTGGTCGAAAATTAGGTTTGGATGGATTGGAAGAGCAACAATGAAAAGAACACCAAGAACTCAATGAAGAACACCCAAAAATAAAAGTAATAATATTTAAGAACTTGAATGAACTAAATGATAATAATTCAACAATTGATCCACAGATTTCACAAGAGTTGAATAAAGCTCATATATTGAATAAAAATAGAATCACACATATCCATGGATTTCAAGTTGATGATGAAACAATAATCAAAAGATAGATAGATGGAACAACACATATTCAAAGAATTACAAGGTGATGATCCTCTCCTTGGGGTTCACGAATGTCACTCAAGTAGTCCAAGTGCAAAAGCACCGAAGTGTTCACAAGAACAAGCCTAAACCGTCCACAATGGGAAAAATGTCAAATAATCAAAAGTTCTCAACTCAATGCCTAAGAGTTCTATTTATAGAGATTACAAAATGGAAACTCCCAATAGGTCCCTTGGAATATTATTAAATAAAATAAATATTAAATAAATAAAAATAATAAAATGATAAGGCCTTGCATGACCAATGTGGCCTGTGACATGTTTTGGCCCTTGGTGGCCTAGGCTAGCCCATGGCATGAGCTATGTGCATAGTTGGCACAACTGTCAGGCATGTGGCTGATATGGCTAGTGGCTTGGCCATGAGCCACAAAACATGGGATCCTACCACTCATCCCACACACGATTAGTAATTTCATTTAGTAAACGACGCCGCCCGCATATCCACATTTAGTAATTTCGTTTAATTTGTCCAAATTCTCCTGCATTAGCTCTTATTTTCTCTCACTCATCTCTATTTTATCTCATCCCACACACGATCCCTAGCCCTAACTCTAATCCACCCGTCTGTCTTCTCTCATCCCTAACTCTAACCCTAATCTACCAGTCGTCTTCACCCTTGAGGCTGCGAACCCACACGAACCTTGTTCTTTGGATCGACAAACCCGCGATACCCTTTTCTCTTCTCCACGACCCCGCAAAGCTCCATCCCTGTCATCCTCCCTCTCCCCCGAACCTCCATCCCCGTTGTCTTCACCCCTGAGGCCGTGGCAGAACATGAACCCACGAACTCAGTGGTCACTTATCTCTGCTCGAAACCCCCTAGGTTTTGTTTGGATTGTAGCCTTTAGTTTTCTCTCATCAAATTTGGGCTTGTGATTTTAAGTGTTGATTACTTGATTTGGAGATTTTGGTTGGATTTGATTTGGTTTATTTATCAGGTTTTGTTTGGATTGTTGCTTTTAGTTTTCTCTCATCAAATTTGTACTTGTGATTTTAAGTGTTGATTACTTGATTTGGAGATTTTGGTTTGATTTGATTCGGTCTATTTATCAGGTTTTGTATGGATTGTTCCTTTTAGTTTTGCTCTCATCAAATTTGTGCTTGTGATTTTAAGTGTTGATTACTTGTTTTGGAGATTTTGGTTGGATTGTTGATATTTTCAGTAGATACCTTGCATGTTGCATGATATTTTCCTGTTAATACAAGGGCAGTTAAAGTACTTAATTAAAAGTTGCATTGTATTCAATTTTATTCCATCAGTATTCAACTGTTATTCAATTGTTTTAAGGGGGTTCATCTTAGAATGTCATCATCATCATCATCAATATCTTTATCATCTTTTCCCAAATGTACTTTGGGAAAATCATTGTGCTTCTGCGAGCTTGAAGCCACATTGAAAATGGTCAACCACTGCAAAAAATCCTAGACAACCCTTCTTAGGGTGTTCAAAGTACAATACCCAAGTAAGTATATTATTTGTTGCCTAATTTTTTTTTTATATATAATCATTTAAGTTAAGTTGTATAGACTGTACAGTTCATACATTTCTAATATATGCATGAAATGAGCAGGGCTTATCATACTGTAAGTTTTTCAAGTGGCTGGATAGTAATGAAGTGACTGAGCTACAAGTTCAAGAAAGAATGAACTGTTAAAGAAAGAGAAAGAGGTCGAGAAGATACTCGAGCTTCTCAAAAAGAGGGAGATTGAGTTGCGTAAGATAGTGGATCGTCTCGAGAGGGTGCAGATGGTACTATCCAAAAGAAATGACGAGATTATGCAAAATGAGTCTTAATGCATAAAAAGCTAAAATAAGGCGTTTAGGCATGCTATTTCGGATTTATTGTTGTTTTGCATTTGTACATGTATTTTACCTAGTGTTATATAAGTAATTTGGGATTGTTGTTAGTAGTTCTATATTTAAATATTGGACTTGTACATTTGTTTTATAATTGTACACCACAACTTGTATGAACCAATTGTCTCAATAACAATTGTCTCAGCAACTATGTAATATTTGGGCGAAGTTGTTTAGAGTTGACAACCTATTACCAGCTCGCTTACAAGAAGCCACCCAACACTTCCATCACTATCAGTGTAGAATAAAAAAACCCAAATGCTCATAATCCATACTTTGCAGGAGCATTAAACATGTAAGAAGATGAATGAAAATTGATCATTAAAAGAATTGGTCTGGATGTAATTAGTTAAGTTGGTCTCCTTGGAGGTACGTGGTTGTGGGATATAGATCACTTTTATATATAATATCTATTGCAAGAAGGCACGCAGCTTCAGATGCTCTATTTTATCGTTGAGATGACGGTGCATACAGTTTGCATTAATGTGAGCACAAACAAGAAAATAGTACTAGTGGTAGTAACTATTATCCAATGAGTAATTAAATCACGTCTTAATTTCATCTTCCAAGATTGTTGACAATAGTTGCACAGTTGTCACCCAGCCTATTAACAAAGTCCCTTAAATACACATAAATGTATTCAATCCACAACAAATTTTTCCAATCCAATCCTGTCACAAATATTTATCCAATCAAATTCACAACCATTCAGTCCTTCAAATCCACATAATATATCCATTCATGTCACAAATATGTCTTATCCACAACAAATTTATCCAATCCATTCAATAAATAAAAAAACCTACGCAATACATTCAACACACAAAAAAATTTAACTGGAAACCCATCATTGCAACGGTTGTGATCCATCTAACCCAAATTGTATTTGTAAATAGTAAACAACAAATATATTATTCAGGTAATAGGTATTAGTATTAAACTCGAAAAAAATTTATGAACCACTTACGCTTTCTTGACTTTGCATCAGTATTTCTCGGGTTGGATTCCAGTAACGTCTATAGCCACGCTTTCTCTTTCTGGAACAGCCTGCTGCAAATCAAATGTAAATATATAGCCAAATAATGGAAATTAATAATAAATATAAACTTATTAATATACCATCTCAGAAGGACCAAATAAATTCCTGCATACTTCCACGACAGGTGTATCTCCTCTATCCAGAACTTGGGTATCTCCTCCATCCCGCTAATAATTATTTAACAAATAAAAATACATTAAATCATTGCTTCGTCAATAAAATATAAATAAAAAGCAGATATTAAAATTTCTGCACCTCTTTACGCTTTCCATTTGATAGTGGTTTCTTCGTCTTTGCTTTAACTTTCCGCATGTCTATCTTCATTCTAGATGCTCTCCTCAGAGATGAAGGTCTGCCTTTGCCTCGCACAACACGTGGACTGCATACTTCCCCAGAACCACCGACCGTAGTGTCCTTTGTCGTACTATTAACATTGGAACCAATTTACGTCATCGATGGGGGTTCTTGATTGACCCGATACAAATCAATCGTTGCATATAACTTAGTTCTTGCATCCTAAGTATGATCTCTCGAACCCGTTGCATGAGTAATCATCTAATAACATATATTTAAAAGACTTGAATATCTATTAGAATATGTCCGTTGTTCCCCTGCATCATAACTATTGTGGATTAATTTGTATCGACTTTTAATATCCGTCCTCCATCAATCTAAAATGTACATTTCTAGCAAAAATTTAATATCATTACACTTGAATACGACCAAAATGTGCCGACACAATATCCCCCTCATCTCAAATAATCCACATGAGCACTTTGCAACTGCATTTTCCTCACTAAAGTCCATAAAATGTGTAATCAATTTAGTGAACTCTTCCAAACAAATTTCATCCTCTACTATATATGTTTTTACTTCACCATCACTTTTATGTAAGTTTGGATTCAAATCAATGATGTCATTGACTTGCTGCTGAACTTTCTTAAATTTAGCATTCGTGTACAACTTTTTGAACCTCTTTTCAATTGGAGATCTAGATATGCAGGGGATTGTGACATTAAATGACTGGAAGTCCGCGAGATTTTCATTCTCAATCTTTTTTTTCAACACGTTATCAAACTGATCTACAAACTCCTTCAAGTTTGTCCTAGAATGAACATGCCCATAAAAAAATGCATTCATGCTCTCGCTTCGCTGTGTTGTACTCATTCTAGCCCAAAAACACTCATTCAAAAATGCCGGTACCCAATGTTCACGCTCAACACATAGGCTTTGCAACCATGCATTCTCATGCAAGTTGTAAGTGTTAATCAACTGATCCCAATTTCTCAAACTCATCAACAAGTTGGGTGTCATATACACATTTCATTAATGCATTTTTCATCCCCGTTTTGTAAGAACTATATGAGCCAAGCTTCTCAGGGACTTTCTTTAGTATATGCCAAAGACAAAATTTATGCCGAGTTTTTGGGAAAACAATTGCGATTGCATTTTTCATCGCTTTATCCTGATCAGTGATAATAGACTTTGGCGCGATACCATTCATGCATTGCAACCATGTCTCGAATAACCTCACAAAGGTATCGGTATTCTCACTAGAAATCAAGCCTGCTCCCAATAGAATTGATTGCCCATGGTCGTTTACACCAACAAATGGTGCAAAGGGCATCCCATATTGATTCGTTAGGTATGTAGTGTCGAATGTGACCACATCATCGAAATATTGGTACGCTGCTCTACTACGGGGGTTTGCCCAGAAGACGTTCTTTAACCTCTTGTCATCATCTATATCCATCATATAAAAGAACTCAAGATTTTTGTACTGCATTCGTAAAAAGTACTCTCGAAGCGCTCCAGTACCACCTGTGCCAAGTTGTAGATGTTTTGTCTTGTCAATATAATTACTACAATAATTTTCCAAAAATGGCAAGTTCTCGAATTCTCCCGCGCCAACAACAAAAGATCTGTAACTCTTATTCGTTCAGATGCCAGCCAAATCATTTGTATTTAGGACCCTTTTTACGGCATCACTAACTTCTCTATTACATCGGAAGAAGCGAGATTGTTTTGAACTGAGGCCGTGGTTATGAATATTATGTACTGTCGTCAACCGAAGCACTCCATCTTACCTTATGGCATTAAGTTTTGCCTTACATTCCGTTTTCCCTATCGGACGTGGGTTGGCAACATTCAACGTCCTATTCCGGGCCTTCCCACCGCGGGCACAAGCAAGGGTGACATATCTAACAAACTCATCTTCTCCCCTCTCAGTCCATTTTGTCATCACCCCAAACCCGCATTTTTTACCATATTCTTTATAATAACTTAATAAATCTTCCAGGGAATTAAATTTCATTTCTGACTTTGGCTCCTCAATTGTATCATCATCATCCACTTGGACATTATGAGATTTCTCGGCACTGCCATAATCAGATTCCGTAGGATTTGGTCTATCCTCAGTACATTCTTCAACTCTAGGAGATCCATATGGCACTTCAGTTTCCCCACCATCAGGTCTATAATCCTTTGAACCAACTATTCTGGTTGTGGCAGAGCTTGTATTGCTAATAGGAGTCGGAGATTCCATGATATGTTGAAATGGGTAGCTAGCATTCTGCAATAAACATAAAAAGTCTGCAATTAAAACTCCTACAAAGAAGCCAACTGATTTAAGAATAAATCCTGATCAGTTATCACCACCTGTATGTTGATTGGATATTGGTTGCCAACCAGATATGGTAGAAAAGTCGGTGACCACATAGGCACTGGTCCAAAGTAACCAGGCATGTAATTTTGGATGTTTGAACTAGTTGATGGTATGGCCTAACATGTTATTAAAAAAAAATTATTGAATATATTTAGGAAATAAATATCGACTCAACAATACCAATGCTATTGATATGTTAAATCATATAACATACATACCTTAGATGAGAAATTTGAGTTAGATAATGTCTGCGTAGTTAGCTGTTCTTTCCCATTTCCCATTCTGAAAATTAGTACAATTGACATTCAGCATGTGGGGTTTTATAGCTGGAAAAAAAAAAAAAACTATAATGCAAAAGCAATTAAAATGCCATTCAAGCAATTAAATGCAAAAGCATAGACTCTCGATAAAGAGTTTCCCGCAAGTGCACATCGAGTAATTCAAGAGAATTATCTTAGTTCAATTATCCCTAGAAATCGTTTGTACCCAAAAACCATAAACCTAGAAGGAGCATACCACTAAGACCAAGATTCTTACCACTCGAGCCAACACCTAAGGGTTTTTTTTGAAGTTCTTATAAGTTCAATGAGAATCAAACAAGATCCAAGCAATTGTAAAGTTCACTTAGAGAATAACCAAAAATCAATCTCATCAATTTCCCCACGTATACAAACGTGGACACACAAACATAAGAAAAATCCATTAATCAAAAGATAGGCAGAGAACACCAGAATCATATCTGAACATAGCATCAACATACCTCAATTTTTTTTATAAGTAAAAGAGGAGGGTAAAAACTCAATTTTATTAAAAGACAGGCACATTCAAGAAACTGAAACTCAATAAAAGGTTAACCATCTCTATTAACTAACAACTAATGTCTTCTCTAGTTCCTACCAGTTAAATGTAAAGCCTCCCTAGTTTGCAGTGTGATCTTGATATTGACCTAGAATGAGGAAGCTATGGTAATTGAGGAGACACTATGGTGTTTAAAGCATTAGCACTGCTATTCTAAGATTGTATTGATTTCATTTTCGATTTTTAGGGTCTGTTTTATTGTTGAGAATAAAAAGGAGTACCAAGATTAAGGTGGAGGTAGAGGCAGGGGTAGCAATGGGAGGCCATGGAGGGGTGGATTGGGGTGAGGGATGGATGCAATGGGGAAGAAGGCAGAGGAAGAGAGACATTCTTTTTGATGATTTAATAAAAAACAACAAACAATATTACAAAAACTCATTCACGCCATTTGGATAACACCTGCCAGCCAATATTGCTTTCCAATTCAATTGGATGGACTGGATCTAATTGCTACATTTTTCTTAATTATTTGGAGACTTCATTGAAATTTTTAGAAAGAAATTGCTAAATAGAAAGAAATATTTCATATTAATCAAAGAATTCCATAGTTCCATCAAGTGGAACTTAGATGCGCTATTCACATTGCCAAATCACATTTATTTTATCTCATTTTATCTCTCTAACTCTTGGTAATAAGTTATCTTTTTTTATTAAAACATTTCTCATTTATCAAACGGCATGAAGCACCAACCAAATAACAAGAAAGAAGATTGGTGGTGGATATTCAAGATAGTCGAAAAATTGTCATGGTTGAACCTTTCACACTATAATGTCAACAAAATTCAGATATAATGAAACCAACAGTAGCAATTTTTCCTGGTGTAAATGCAAGTTGTTTCCACCTGTATTAAAATCCAGAAGAGAATAGAATAGACTAAAATCAAGCAAAGATATAAACTAAAATCAAGCTTAAAAAACACCACCCAAACAAAGTGCTTGGATACCAAATTTATAGTATCAAATGAACAAACAGATGGGATCCACTTTTTTTTTCTCTTTATTTTTCATCCATCGACGGACATGAAATGTTTACAACTAAAATCAAGTTTAAAAAACACACTCCAAGCAAAGATATCAAATTTCCTTGTCAATGGTCTCTGTTTAAAGCTAATAAACAAAGCCATTTTTCACATACAAACAAAAAAGAAAAGTGCAACAACCCAGCTAAATTTTCGATGAAAGAAAAACCCAAAAAGCCAACAACAAGCTGTTCTCTTACCCATAAATGCAGATGAAAGACTACACTTAAAATCCAGATGAGAAAATGCACAATGGATCGAAGACCGCAAGAGAAGATGCACAATGGATCAAAAGCCGCAAGAGAAGATGCACAATAGATCGAAGACCGCAAGAGAAGATGCTCTGGTTTGGGGCTCGGTTTTTTCGAAATGTCAATTTCTCCCTCCCTCCAGCGTAATGTTTCTGGGTTCCTTTTGTTTTTTTTTTTAATATTAACGAGGCCGCGGTGAGGTTATAGCCGGTGGTATATAGCAGTATTGTATATATAATTTTCAACTTTTCATGTAATTATTACTCAAACTAAAATATCAATACAACTTTTACAAATTCTAAAATAAAATTAATCTTAAAAAAATATATTTAAAGAGTTTTTAAAAAATATATTTAAAGAGTCTTTTTTTAAAATACATTTAAACAACTTTATCTATCTACTTTTATACAAACTTTAATACAACACTTAGTTTAAAAAATATTTTTGTTCAAAATTTTCTCTTTCATTTTTCAAATATTTATCTCAAACAAATTCTCAAATATTTTCAAACAAATTTTCCAAATTCTCGAGTTTGGAGAATTTATTTATTTTCTTCAATACTAAAATGTACTTCATAATATATTATCTATTATTGATGTATATCATTTAATTATATTTTCTTTATGATTTCTCTATTTGTTTAATGATCTCTTTACTCTTTCATTTTCTCTCCCTTTCTACTGTTTTAAATCTTTACAATATAAAATTCATTGGATGTGCTAGATTGCTGAAGTGTTATCTTTGGTAAGTGGTAGTCCAGATTAATTATTATTTACTATTCTTTTCACTATTATTTACAAATTATCTGAAATTAACTCAACATTCAAAAGTAACCTAAATGTGTGAACCACCTTAGCAATATCCAAGTATAGGAAAAATGTGCAATGGAATTTGTTAGAGAGTGATTTTAAATGATTTTCCCTTAACATAGGGAAGTGAATGGGGGATTCAGTAATGCGGCAAATGCAGACAAATTGAGATTTTTTTAACAGTTTTTTAATTCACTCACTTTATTAATTTGGAAGACAGGTAGACACAACATGTTTTCAGCTCATCAAAATGTTAAAGTTGTCTACGTTATACAATATATAAGACAGTGCAGTTTTATGTCAATTTCTCTTTGTATGGTAGAAAGTGTTTGAATGTTCTTTATTTTTAAGTCTCATTTGTTTTAGATGAGATAAGTTAAAATTATAGTTAAAAATTGAATAAAATATTATTAGAATATATTTTTTATTTTAAAACTTGAAAAAATTAAATTATTTATTTTATCAAAGCCTCTTCGGAACAGTCCATCCGAAATTGTCTAAATAATAGCCCCCACGTATATTAAGACATGTATGAAATATGTCTAAATAAACAATACAGAAGACCACACCTGATTAAAACTCATCTGAAATAAGAGTTTTGCTACACAACCTCCACCACATTTCACACTCTATATTTTTTAAAATTTTTAAAATTTTTTTTAATTTTTTTTTTGAGTTTATTTTTTTAAAATTATTTCAAATATTTTATTTATTATTCATATAATAAATATTTGATAAAAAATTAAAAAATTAAAAATTAAAAATAATGTGAAGTGCTAAGAGATTGTGAAGATTTATTCCTTAAATAAAATCCTTCTTTCCCCTTCCCCTTAGCCGAAACCAAAGGAATCATAAAAATGAAAAAGAGAACCAGACACAGAATAGAATCAGCTGCCAACAAAAGCCTGATTAAAAAGGGCCTTTAGGAAAAAGATATATATCTCATAGAAACTCCAGTGACTCGATGAAAAAACTTTAATTAACTCCAACGCAGCCATAAATTGAAACTTGGGACTGATGAATTATTACAATAGAGACATAAAAATTGACAACAAAAACAGATTTTGGAATATTTTAAGTTTGGATACATAAAGACAGGTAAATAAGCCGATAGAGGAGGAGAGAAACTCACAGGAAGACGAGTTAAAAGTAGCATTCCTTCGATTCTGCAAATACGGATAAATTTATTGAAGATGTTACCGCCGTTGAAAATGGAAAGATTTTCCCCTTTAGTATTATGACTCATTTTTGTGAGTTCGTCCGGCACGGGAGAAAGATTGGAGAACTTGTGATTTTTTGATCAGCTGTTGGCAAATGCAGAAGATGTAGATTGAACAACTTATGTGGCAAGCTGTCATTATAGGGCTATTTTTTGAGGTTGGACAGCCCGATTAAAAAAATTATAATAATTAAATGAGATGAGATTATATGAATTGAGAATAGTTGTAAAAACAAATAAGAGTCATAATCTTTGCCTAAAATGTCATCTCATTTTCTTAATCACAAAAATATAAAAATAAAATAAAGAAATCCGGTAGATATAGTCGCCGGCGTGGGGGGGGGGGGGTTGTAATTTCGTTTTGTTCAGCGTGGGTTGGAAATTGAATACGCCTCCTTCATTTCCTTCATTGCTTCCAGGTTAGGTAAAAGGTCCACTCCCTCCAACTTATTGAAATCTTGTTGAATTTTTCCAATCTTAACCCCAAATAACGGCATGCGTTTTATTTATATTTGTTACTGTCTTCATTTAAACAAGCAGAAAATAGGGATGCACGACTTGTAGTTGTAGCTCCATACAAGTACACGCCGCTGCTATCCCCCATAGATTTGCTTCCCAAAAAGTTCAAATGTTTAATCGGGTAGAGCGTTAGGTGACGCCTTCTTTTCTTTCTTCTTTCTTCTTCAAATGTTAATATTGTCATTGTTTGGTAAGTCAGTGGGCTCAGTTTGAACTTACAAAAATGCCCTTTTCAGTATATTCCTGCCGAATAATGTGCGCCCTTCAAAATCTCACCCCCCACCCACCCGCTCTCTATTTTTCAATTCCACCTCTCACTCCACTTAAATCTCAAACAAAACAAAACGAATTTTTAGATAAATTAATTTTTTTGTTAATACATAGAGATTTAATGATAATTCGAATAAAAATTAAGATATTTTATTTCATACTAAAATTTTCAAATAATTGCAATGTATTTTAAATTTTATAATTGTAATCATGTAACAACATAGTTTGATTTCAACGAATAATACAACTAATGATGTGATGTTAAATAATCTTTCTTTTGTCGCCACCACTACGCTGAATTTTGGTCCAATCGGATTGCAAACTTCACAATCTTTGTTTTTTGGCATAATAAAAAAAATAAAAATTTAAAAATAAATATAAGACTCATGTAACAAGAAAGCACGACAATTCATTTATATATTTGGTCAAACAAACATATGCCTAAAAAATAATGTATGGACAATAACAGTTCCAAACCACATGAATTAAAGTGACATTTTCCTGATTAGAAAAAAAAAATGGTATTTTTCAAAAAGTTAAGAGAACCAAAAATAAAAAAGAATTATTTTTTTGGGTACGGGAAAGACGATGGCAATGAAGTAAATACCAACGATGACGATGGATGCGGGACATCCTTGGAATATGGAATAAGATCTCAGAGAGGGTTTAAAATAAGGAGGGTATCAGTGGCATTTGTGTAATAAAATAAGAAACGAAGGTGAGTTTTATAATAAGATAGACCACAGGCGAGTCGACCAAACCTGCGGGTTAGTTGGTTGTATCGCCCGGTCGCTTTCCACCTTATATAAGCTGTCTTTTGAAGCCCCTCCTAAGTTCCTAACCCACAGCACCAACACCACCAGCAACAACAACGCAGAGAACACAGGGAGATTTTCTCGATGGATTCAGACTACGGCATTCCCAGGGAACTCTCCGATCTTCAAAAACTCAGATCCCTCTACCAACCCCTACTCCCTCCTTGTCTTCAGGTCCCCACTACTGTCTCTCGATACACGTTTGGTTTTTGCACTCTCCATTTTGACGCCTATTTTTAGAGTTGCTAAATCATCGGAGCTTCCGCTTGTTTCGTTTCGATCCTCTTTTTCTTTCACTTTTTGTGTTTCGTGTGTAGTCTAAGATCTTTTTTTTTTTTTTTCCCGCAAACATGGTGAATGAACTTAAATTGTTGTTTTGTTCCATGGGTCGCTCTCTATGCGTTCGAAAAAATCTGTGATCTGATTGATGTCTAGTTCGGTTGTCATCTCAAAGAATTGATGGAACTGCTCGATTAGATCTATTGTTGTCTAGTGCCGCTCGGTCTGTCTCAGTATTTTTTGGTTGCTTCTATATTTGTAATTGTTCGCTGCCATCGCCTCGCAGTAAGCAACCGTAGTGTTGCGGAGATGTATTTGGATTTTTTTAATCAAATGCCTATTTTGCAGATTACTATCTGACTGTGAGATTCAAACAGAGGGTTTTTTGATAAATGAAAAAAATACATCTTATTATTTGAGCACGCATATTTGGAATGTTCGCTAGAGACTAAGTAAGACATATAACGGGTTGTTGCAAGTATTTGAACCTCAAAATATTTCCAATGTAAATAGCACTAATGAAAGTTTAGACGGGTGTTTCCTGGTTGGTAAAAGTTTGACGGGATTGGAATAATTTCTAACGTGATCATACATGGTCATGATACAGGGAACCACTGTCAGGGTTGAATTGGGTGATGCAACTACTGTGATAGACCCCAATGATGCCCACAGCATATGCCGATATTTTCCCCACACTTATGGTCAGCCCTTGGCTCACTTTCTCAGGGCAACAGCAAAAGTACCAGATGCTCAGATTATAACTGAGCATCCAGCAATTAGGTACCCATCTGATTACCATTTCAGTTGTTTATTTTACTATTAATCTTATGTATCCAATGGATTGTCTTCTAACAGGGTGGGAATAGTCTTTTGTGGGAGACAGTCTCCTGGAGGACATAATGTTATATGGGGTCTTCACGACGCTCTTAAAATCCACAACCCTAGTAGTACTTTACTTGGATTTCTAGGTAAACCGCCTTTTCTATTGTTCTACTATCTGTTTATTTCGTACTAGTTGGTATTCGTATTTGTCCTTTGTCTTTACATGTGTTTTATGCGTGTATATATTAACCAAACCCTCTATTTTTATTCTCTCTATGAAGTTTTTGACATGTTTCGTTGTGCAATATGCTTCACATTAAAAAATTGTTTCAGAAAGCTGCAGTTAGGTTGCATTTCTGTAACATATTTCATTCCCAATTTGGTTGGCATATGGGAAGATGGTGAGAAAAAGTTGGCATATGAGAGCATGGTGCATTTTCGCAGTAAGCTATAGTTATTTACTTATTACAATGCCCTTGTAATTGCAAACAGGTGGTTCAGAAGGTTTATTTGCAAAGAAAACTCTTGAGATAACAGATGACATTCTTTCAAC
The DNA here is from genome assembly GCF_001411555.2 of Juglans regia. Lineage (NCBI taxonomy): Eukaryota > Viridiplantae > Streptophyta > Magnoliopsida > Fagales > Juglandaceae > Juglans > Juglans regia. Next base: position 27,091,069 of record NC_049911.1, read on the forward strand.
CTACAAAAATCAAGGTATGTGGTTGTATAAGCAAATCTTCTTGTTGCAATATTAAATCACCATGCATTGAAGTGTATGATCTTTATTTTGGTTGTGTTTCACTAGGTGGTTATGATTTGCTGGGACGGACAAAAGATCAAATTAGAACAACCGAGCAAGTTAATGCTGCCTTAACTGCATGTAAAGATTTGAAATTGGATGGCCTTGTCATTATTGGAGGTACTATGGACGTGGCTATTTTTAACGTTGGCATATATATTTTTAGTTTGAAGTTATTGAATATGAATTTGATGTTTTTGAAGGCGTGACATCAAACACTGATGCTGCTCAGCTCGCAGAAACATTTGCTGAGGCAAAATGTGCCACAAAGGTATTTAGCATGTGAATTTTATATGATTGAATTTATGAAATACTCCAGTGAACAGTCATATTATAGGTGGTTTTCTCCCTTAATGGATTTTTTTTAGTTTTTCTATTGCGGTTCTGTTCCTTGCATCTTGCATAAATTTATTTAAATATTATTTTGCTCTACTATAGTCTTATCATTTGAACTTCTATGAATTTCTCAGGTGGTTGGTGTACCTGTCACTCTGAATGGAGATCTCAGGAACCAATTTGTGGAAACTAATGTTGGTTTTGACACAATATGTAAGGTATTAATTAAGCTATGTTGATGGTGTACTTGCATGTTTAAGAAATTACTCCTAATCACCCAAAGGAAATCCTATTGCATCAGTAGTCTAGGGATATCATGCTTGAAAATCTGATTCTCACTGAAGATAACAAACCCCATTCCCTTTATGTATTTGGTTTCTGCCTCTTATTGTGTTGAGGCATACTTGCATGTTAATAAGATTAGGTTATTCATATAACTCTGAGGGAATGCTCAGCTGGTCCTGCCTTGGGTTTGCTCTCCAATGGTCACCGGTTCAAGTCCCCTTAGGGCCATTGGAGGTTTACCTGGTCGTTAACTTCAGGGCCCCGCAGGATTAGTTGATGTGTGCACAAGCTAGCCCGGATATCCTCAATTATCAAAAAAATAAAAAAAGATTATTCATATAGCTGTTTGGATCTTGGAAACATATGTAGTACACTTGTCTACTAAGGCCTCATTTGGGAACACATCTCATCTCATCTCAAAATTTTATTCCCAAACATCACTAAAAAACAAACACTTTTCAATTTCAAATCTTCAACTCTTTTCATCTAATCATTACAACTTTCTCAAACTTCCAAACAAAACACAAAAGACAATTCAACTTTTTCAAATTCCAAAATAAAAGTTATATTCTAATAATATTTTAACTTTATAGTATTTTTATTTAACCTTTTCTCTCTCCTTTCCCAAAACCCAATAAAACATCTTGACTCAAACCATTTCACTACTATTCGCAAATTTCTAATCTCATCTCATTCTCCAAACAAGGCCTAAATCTCATCCTTTTTTGTTAGAAGAGTTTCAAAATTATGTTATATGTTATGAGACCATTTGTAATCGATGAGTCTTGGCAATGAGAATTAATTAGTTAATTAATTTTTCAGGTCAATTCCCAGCTCATCAGTAATGTTTGCACTGATGCACTCTCTGCAGAGAAGGTAGTGGATTAATGTCCTTAATTCAGTTCTTGTGAAATATCTGATCTTTTCAGTCTAATTTCAGTGGTAGTTGATTAGTGTAAGATTATTGATCTTGCTGTGCAATCTTTTTCATGGTTTATCAATTCTTGGGTATCTATTCTCTTCCTTTTTTATGTTGTTCAATTGAAAAATCTACCTAACTTGTTTTCCATTTCAGTATTATTATTTCATCCGACTCATGGGTCGGAAGGCATCACACGTTGCTCTAGAGTGCACCCTCCAGTCCCATCCGAACATGGTTAGTATTAATTTTTTCTAATGCCATTGGACACGATGTCACCATTATGACTTATCAATTAAAATTAAACGTTTTTCTTGATCACTGTTCTACTTGTAATTTGATAGTTGATACACTCTTTGCAGGTTATTCTTGGGGAGGAGGTGGCTGCATCAAAGCTTACTATTTTTGATATCACAAAACAAATTTGTGACGCAGTTCAAGACAGGGCAGGACAAGGTTTCAAATAGTTTTAGTGGTTTTTAATGCTATGGTTGGTGCTAATTTCAATTTTTGTTATCTGATCTTTTTTATTTGGACCAGACAAGTACCATGGGGTTATCTTACTACCAGAAGGGCTTATAGAAAGCATTCCTGAAGTTTATGCTCTTTTGAAGGTAACTTTGGTAGTTAAATAATAATTCCTTTTGAAGCACCCATGTCTCTCTTTCCATCTCTCTCTATCTCTGCCCCCATAGATGAATAATCCTGAAGCATCTTCTTTAAGTAATGGCTTCTATTTCCATCCAAAACTATGTGGTTACAAATTTATATTTCTTTTTGTATTTTCATGTGACATTAATGAGCTAATTAATGTGTTTGTGCTTTAACATTGACATTTTGTGCCTCAGGAAATCCATGGTTTGCTCAAGCAAGGTGTTTCTACAGATAACATTTTTTCTCAACTTTCACCCTGGGCATCTGCTTTGTTTGAATTTTTGCCTCCCTTTATTAGGAAACAGGTTCCAATTTCCCATGCTTCTCCCATTGAAAGACATTCCACTTAATTTAATTTTAATGAGTTAGGGCCCATCTAAGATTAAGATTTTGAATGTTACAGCTGCTCCTTTACCCTGAATCAGATGATTCCGCACAATTATCCCAGGTAATGGGCTTCAGATACTTTCATTATGGAAAGAACACATTAAATTTAAGATCTCTAATATCCTGTTTACTTTGTTGTGCAGATCGAGACAGAGAAACTTTTTGCACATCTTGTGGAGACTGAAATGAACAGGCGTCTGGTACACAATTCTTGTTTCTTCTTTTAATGTTTGCTCTTATACATGTATAGTTTTTTCATGCTTTGTTCTTATGCTGACGGCACTGAAATTTTTCTCTTTTTTCGTGATATCTTTTTCTGGTTGGGATATCTCAAATATTTTTTTCCTCTTGTTACTTGAATGTCTATTTTTAACAAGGGGATTTTTCTGTGTTATGGTGCCTGAGAAAGTTATTTTTATTTCTTTAGGGGAATGATTTGGCATCCAATGGGCCTTATTACTCCCCACAGAATGCAAAATCCATCTAGTGCATTAGTTATTTGCTGCTAATCTTGCCTCTCTTCTTTTGCTTTAACATGGAATTTTGCTTCCATTCCTAAGACTGTTAGTCCTTACTGAAGTTTATGTTGTGTGTAGTCATTAAATATTCACCAGAATTATAGTTATTGTTTGACTTGTATTCTATCCTGTACTTTTATTTTGTCTGATGCTTAATGAATTTGAATCATGATTATAGATTAGCATTTGATTGCTTTTTGGGATAATAAATTATAACAGACTAGAATTGTTTCCAGAACTGTTTATGCTGAGGTATATTTAACGCAACAAGATTCATAGTTGCTGATGCCTTTTGCATTTTGAACAGAAAGAAGGCACATACAAAGGGAAGAAATTTAATGCTATCTGCCACTTCTTCGGTTATCAGGCTCGGGGGTCATTACCATCAAAATTTGATTGTGACTATGCCTTTGTATGTAAACGTTAGGCATTTCTTTGTCTCAGCATTTTTAGCTATTAATATCCCTCCTCTTACGTTAACATTGAGATGATATTCTTGCAGATTCTTGGGCATATCTGCTATCATATTTTAGCTGCTGGTTTGAATGGCTACCTGGCAACTATAACTAACCTGAAGAATCCAGTGAAGAATTGGCGTTGTGGTGCTGCTCCAATTACAGTAGGGTTTTCTTTCTCAGTGTGTTTTTTTAGCGCTTTTCCTTCATAACAAATACAAATTTTAAATTTTTTCTTAATTTATTATTTTCCAAGTTAAGTGCAGTCCAGAGTTTTTGTTGGTTCTTTGATAATTCTTGCAATTGTCGAGGCCGTTGACTTCATTGATTGTACTTGATGAACATTAGGCAATGATGACTGTGAAGCATTGGTCTCAAAGCCCGGGGGCCTTGTCAATAGGAAAACCTGCCATTCATCCAGCAACTGTGGACTTGAGAGGCAAAGCATACGAGTAAGTCTCCTAGTGATTGCATGTGAGATGCCATGTAATTTAGGACATAGGAAGAGAAGAAAAGAATAAAAAATAAAAAATAAAAAGGCTACTTATAAAAAAAGAGAAGAATAAAAAGTTAATAAGGATATTGTGGCTAACTTTGAATTGATTTCGTTTATTTTTATTTTTTGATGGGGTAATTGTTTTTTAATCTCTCTCTTTCAATTTTGGCCCCCTCAGTTTACTTGATTAAGCATTGATTTTTGCTTCATGAGGTTTTATTGTTACTCTGGTTTTAAAGTGGTGAATAACTTTGGTTGCAGTCTGTTGAGGCAAAATGCATCAAAATTTTTGATGGATGACATATACAGAAATCCAGGACCTCTTCAGTTTGATGGTCCTGGTGCTGATTCTAAGGCTGTAAGTCTATGCGTTGAAGACCAGGATTACATGGGCCGCATCAAGAAATTGCAAGAATATCTTGATAAGGTGCTTACGATACTATGGTCTCAATTTTTTAGTTTTATTCATGCAGGATATATACATTGCTACAACTGTTCCTGGTTTGCTTTCAAGACTAAAACCCAAAACTTTGAAACTCTCTCATCTCGTCATTACAATTTTCTCAAATTTTCACACAAAATAAAATAAACAATTCAACTTTTTCAAATCACAAAACAAAAATAATATTAAAAAATATATTTTAATAATATTTTATTCAATTTTTTTTAACTTTAATCTCAACTCATCTCTAAAAACAAACGAGGCTGCAAGGTTCTGTAATCTATCACTTTCTGTTGATGGATTTAATTCTGTGAGATGTTAAAAGATGATGTTTTGGTTTTTTTTTTATTATTTATTTCATTACAAGCTTACACTTCCTCGTGTCACATTTACTAATTTTATAAATCCATCGTTACATCACACAAACTTGTTACACCTATTAGAATTTCATCGCACAAACCTAAGAGATCGTAATTGCTGAAAAAGTTTTCTCAAGGCTTTGTTCTCTCCATTGAACTGCAAGAACCACACCCGTTTATAGGAAGTTTCACAACTTGAACTTTAGGCCACAACAGAAATGATGAAATTACATCGATGCCCCTAACAAGGCAAAGTTGTGGAAACATATAACTGGTTTTTTGTAAAAAATTATTTTATCTTTGTATTTACTTATCAAATAAATATATATATATATATATATATATAGAAAACAAACCTAGCTCCTACTATAATACATTGAAACGATACAAGACTTGATTACCAACTGGAGTAGCCTTTGGAGAATCAAGTTTAAGCCTCATGCCTGCCTCATCTCCTACTGCATTCCTACTGAGTGGGATTTGTCATATTTGAGATATGTACCCCTTTTTTTTCTTTTTTTTCTTTAAATATGAACCTAAGTTGCAAGATTCTTTGGAATTAGAGATTGTTTCCTTGAGCTTCCTTTAGTCTGCATCATCTATGCATTGCCCATTTGGCTTGTACTTCCTTCCATTTGTGAATTCTTTCTCATCGAGCTCTTTTTTTTCTCTCCAGGTACGAACTATTGTAAAGCCAGGGTGTTCACAGGATGTTCTGAAAGCAGCTTTGAGTGTCATGGCTTCTGTGACAGACGTTCTCTCGGTGATGGCTTCCCCGTCATCCAACCATTCTCAACAAATATAGTTATTCTCGTTTAAATGTGATGTGCACGTAACTTAAATACCAAAATAATTGTGATATCACCCACTTTTTTCAAATATTTACATCCTGAAATTGTAGGTGTGGAACTGAATTTGATCTTTGATTTAGTTTTTCTTTCTTTCTTTTTTTTTTTTTGAAAAAAATAATCGAGGATTGTATTTTAAGTTCTGGAAGAGATGAAGTTTTGTTTTTTTATTATAGAGACTTAGTTTTATGTGGTTTGAAGCTTCCATGTGATCAATAGCATCAAGGCGTTTTGCACAGGTTGATAGTCACTGTTTCATATGACTGCATATGTCATAGTTTGATGACTGATACAGCAGGGTTATGTGCCTGCCATGGAAGTAGCTGCCTATCTTGTTATGCTGCATTTCGATGGTGCATCAGTGTTTCATAACGATAGTATTCTTAAGAGTTTTGGCGTGATTAGTCTGGCATACTTGTGTTGATACTGCGCTTGGTTCATACTTGAATTGCAAGTCAGACTTGCAGACTCCGCCATTGTTCGGTCCGCTGCATTTTATCAGGATCTTAGAGATGACAAGCACCAGGCGGTCTGTACTGCATGCTATGAAAAATGATTTTCATCGTTTCATGATATGAAATGAAATGATAGATAGATAAGTAAAAATTATATAGTTTTTCAATTATTTGATATTACATCAGGAAATAATGAAAAGATGATGATCAATATTGTTCAGTGTGTTTGTCATGAAACAACGAGGATGTTGATCATGTGTAGTAGAGAATTGTAGTTGGTCAAATTGATTATGCTCAAACATTTCACAAATCTCCAACCTTTCTAATCACACATTCTTTGTTTATTCATGAGAGATGCTTCACGACTTCACGTTATGTTGGGGTGTTTTGGAGCCGAGCCTTCTGATCTCTCTAAGCGATCGTGAAACTTCTATCATGGTAGGCCTCTTATCAGCATTCACCTCAAGACATCTAACTGCGATCTCTGCACATTCCATTTGTTGTTTCTTGTCTCCTTCACCCAATAGATCACCCTTCAAATAGGATTCAATATTTCTCTCTCTCTGTCCAATTGCCACTTTTGGCATTTGAGATTGAACTTTCCCCTCTGCAATTCAATTCAGGCACCATGTTCCTCGCACTCTTTCCAGTTAAAATCTCGAACAAGATGGCTCCGAAGCTATAAACATCGCTCTTCTCTGTAAACCTGCCGGTACTAAGCGATTCCGGAGCAATAAACCCAACGTCCCCCACAATTTCGGCATCTACATGCTTTTCACCCAAGGGAATAGGCACCGAGAAACCGAACTCGAACAGTTTGGGAACAAAGTTTCCGTCTAAGAGGATATTTCTCGAGTTTATATCTCGATGGATGATCAGATCGGGCGTGACGTTGTGAAGATACGCAACTGCATGTGCTGCTTCGCTCGCTACACTAAGCCTGCTCTTCCATGATAGCCGCCGACGGCCGTCCAATATATGATCGGAGAGACTTCCATTTCTTGCAAACTCGTACACTAACGTCGGAATTTCAGTCTCCAAGCAACAACCCAAGAGCTTCAGGACATTCTTGTGCTTGCTCATCTGAGATACGACCGCCACCTCGTTTATGCACCATGTTTTATGAATCCGAGATGAGGTTGCCAGAAATTTCTTGACACATATTTCCCGACCATCAAAGGTTCCTCTGTAGAGGCTATGCTTGAAATCCTCGTGTAAGATTCCATTCACATGATACTCGTTGGTGGCCTTGTCGAGCTCTCGTTTGGAGAAGATCCGAAAGGGACTGTATTTGCCATCAAAAGAAGTAATGATATGTTCCAAAACCAGACCTCCATTTTCCAAGTAGAAACCCTCCTCCGTTTGGGCTCTGGGGAACCGAAATTCCACAGCTTGGCTTTGTCTCTCTCTCGGCACCCTGAAACACGACAGCATATTTGACGGTGAGGTATGGATCTACTTGATTGTTCTTTATTAGGGAAGACTTCGATGTTGGGGCGGCGGCATCGAGAAATGATTTGTAATGCGGAAATATTGCATAATTATTTAAAAAAAATAAATAAATATAAATTTTTTTAAAAAAAAAATTATATAATATTTATATATTTTATGATTATATATAATATTATTAAATTCTATTTATGCTTCTGAAGGAGAGATTGTATATACAATCTCATTGATAAATACGAATAAAAAAAATATAATTATAATTTAAAATTTTTTTTAAACATAATAATATAGATTTTTATGAATAATCTCGAAATGGAGACTATGTTCACTGAGGAAATAGTGTCCATTGTGATGTGTCCGTCATTGGCTCGTCCACGTGGATTCGAAGTGTGGGGTGACCCAAATCTGGCCATCCAGTTTTTCTTTTCAATTTTTAGGTTTATTTATGGTTTTTATTTCGAATTTTTTTAGTTAATTATATGTTTTTTTTAGTTTTTAAAATTTTGAAGTCAAATAATTTTAAACCGTGTCAACGCGAGTTTGGATATCACGTGATAAAAAAAAATAATTAATTTTGTTAACAAATGGGGATGAAATTATCTACTTGATATATATATAGTTATTAGGAAAATTAAACTATTGTTATTGATCTTACACCCTGTTGATGAATAATTCATATTATCTATAGATAAGATTTTGGATATGTTTATAAAAATTAAATAATTTTATGAGATAAGTTAAATCTGTAAATTTCTTCATAATATTAGAACTTACTATAAGACGAATGGGATGTCTACTATTTATCTGGTGATAAAAATTAAAAAGAAATATTAACTTACACATGAGGAAGGGTGTTGAAAAATAATTTAATAGATAAAATTTTGAGTATATTTATAAAAAATATGTAATCTATTCTTATAAAATCAATTTATGAATTAGTTTTAGAATGTATTCTCTCTCTCAACTTTTGCACCGGACGGAAAACCCTCAAGGGTCAAGAGTTTAGACTCAAGACCCACCTCCCAAAAATTCCCTTTCCCTCCTCCCCCAACTGAAAGCTGAGTAGAGCTTCTCTCACAGTACTGACAATCTCTGTGCATGATCCTCTGCAACTCGTCTACTCAAAGATCCTTCATTTTCTCCTCTGAGCTTCCTCTACGCTCCTGATCTCCTGGTCAGTCAGCTCCTCTCTCTTTCGCCATTAATTGCTGTAATTTCGATGCAAAATAAACCCTTAGCCACTCTTTTTTGCCAAAAAAATTATCATTTCATAAATTCTGGAAGCTAATGGACAAATTAGGCATTTTATTGTCAGCCAGTCATGGATATTGAACCTCTGAGCATTGAAAATGAGGTTATGGAGTTCGACATGGGTGGTTCTGTGGAAGATGAAACGACCACCCTCGACTTAGAACACCCTGATGACGACTATGAAAGGGATTACAATGATGAATTAGTCGAAGGTTCTAATCCTTCTACTTCTCACGGGTTTTTAACCTCAGATGGAGACCCAAATCTTGAACCTTACGAGGGTATGGAATTCGATTCTGAACAGGCTGCGCGTATCTTCTATAATTCGTATGCCCGCCGCATTGGTTTTAGCACCCGGGTCAGTGTGTACCAGCGGTCCCGACGTGATGGGTCCATCATATGCCGTCAAATTGTGTGTTCTCGTGAAGGGTTTCGTCGTGAGGGAGCTGAAAATAGGTCTAAGAGACAGCGGACGATCACTAGAGTTGGGTGTAAGGCGCAGATGACTGTAAAGAAGCAGAGTTCTGGAAAATGGGCGGTGTCAAAACTAGTGAAGGAACATAATCATGAGCTTGTGCCGCCGGATAAGGTGCATTGCCTCCGGTCACATAGGCATGTATCAGGTCCTGCTCGAAGCCTGATTGATACCCTTCAAGCGGCTGGAATGGGTCCTAGTGGAGTAATGTCTGTGTTGATCAAGGAATCGGGTGGTATTAACAATGTTGGATTTACTAAAGTTGATTGCCAGAATTATATGAGTAGTAGTAGGCAGAGGACTTTAGGGGGTGGGGGCCAGATTGTTTTTGATTATTTGAAGCAAATGCAGGTTGAGGATCCTGATTTCTTTTATGCAGTCCAGGGTGATTTTGAGAATTCAACAGGAAACATCTTCTGGGCTGATGCAAATTCAAGAATGAATTATAACTACTTTGGAGAAACTGTTACATTTGATACGACATATAGAATGAATCGTTACCGTGTCCCCTTTGCTCCATTTACAGGGTGGAACCATCATGGACAACCGGTATTGTTTGGATGTGCGTTACTCCTCAATGAGTCGGAGTCCTCGTTTGTTTGGCTATTCCAGGCTTGGCTAACAGCAATGTCTGGACGCCATCCTATCTCAATCACAACAGATCAGGATAGAATCATACGAGCAGCTGTTGTACAAGTGTTTCCGGGAACCCGTCACCGATTTTGTAAATGGAATGTGTTCAGGGAAGCTCAAGAGAAGCTTTCTGATGTATATCGCTCACACCCTACTTTCGAAGCGGAATTTCAGAAGTGCATCAATTTGACAGAGACAATGGATGAGTTCGAGTCATGTTGGGAATCCCTTCTTCAAAGATATGATCTTGGGGATAATGAGTGGCTTCTGTCAATGTACAATGCTCGCCAACAATGGGTACCAGTTTATCTACGGGATGCATTCTTCGGGGAGATGTCCATAACCCAAGGAAGTGATAATATTAATTCATACTTTGATGGCTATATAAACGCATCAACTAATATTCAGGTGCTGATTAAGCAGTATGAAAAAGCAATTGCTAGTCGATATGAAAAGGAAATAAAAGCAGATTATGATACAATTAATATTTCACCTGTTCTGAAAACGCCATCTCCCATGGAAAAACAAGCAGCAAATCTCTATACAAGGAAAATATTTATGAAATTCCAAGAAGAATTGGTTGAGACTCTTGCTTATCCTGCAACTATAGTTGATGACACTGGATCAGAAACCATGTATCGGGTGGCAAAATTTGGGGAAGACCACAAAGTAAATTTTGTTAGGTTCAATGTTTTTGAAAAGAGAGCCAGTTGTAGCTGTCAATTGTTTGAATTTTCAGGTATTATATGTAGACACATATTAGCAGTATTTAGAGTAATGAATGTACTTACACTTCCATCTCATTATATCTTGAAACGGTGGACAAGAAATGCCAAAAGTGGGGTTTTGTTGGATGAGCGCACTCTTGGATTGCCAAGTGATTCTCAAGAGTCATCTACTGCCCGTTATGACATTCTACAACGGGAGGCTATCAAATATGTTGAAGAAGGGGCTGAATCCATGCATATTTATAATGTTGCGATGGATGCTCTTCATGAGGCTGCAAAGAAGGTTGCTGCAGCCAAGAAGCAAGGTTCTGGGGTCACTACTCAAAGTACCCTGGCTAATACCCGTCAACAGCTTCAGTCTTGCTCCATGGTATGTTCTTTTCTCGTAAAAGATATTCCCCCCCTATGGCCTCTGCATCATATCTTTGTGAATTTATTTTCCCTGTTGTAAATATTCTCTACTTGCTGATCCGAGTCTTTTCCTCATATTAACAATGCTGCTCTATCAGCTTGAAACCATGGGTATATCCTAATAATGACTTGTGTTATGAATTGTACTGGGCCTTTTTCGTCTGATTCCGCATTAATGTCTGTTTAAGGGTTATGTCATTGATTTCGTGCTGGTTGATTAAACCAAGAAGAGTACAGACTAAAACTGTGGGTGCATAGGATGGATCTTGGGAGGTTTAAAGATGAGACACACTAAAAGAGCTCTATTAAGAACACTAAGTTCACATATTCCACTGAATATTTGGATGCAATGGTCTGACTTACAATGTTGGATTCAAGCATCAGCCAATCAAGATTTTTTTTGTTCATGGAAACCTAGATACTGCCTTTAGAAATAATCACCAGATAAAGAAATGGTTTGTTTTCTCCCTTAGTCCATTATCCTCTAGTGTCTTCCTCTACTGGAATGGAATGATTGAATATGGTAAAGTCAGATGGTCCGACTGGTGATGCTTTTTTTTTCCTTAAAAAAGAAATATAAGTGATACAAGAAACGTTATGCCCACAAATCCCACCTACAATGGGTTGAACCCCTGGTGTCCACCTATACAAGGGGAATATGTGCCATTAAGCTACAAGGCCATGGCCATTAGTACCATGAGAAACATACTCCGGCGATGCTTTGTAGAAATATAATCTCTGAAAATACTACCATCGCTGATTCTAATAATTTCTACAAGTGAAGTAGAAAAATCTTATACTTTGACATACAAGCATCTTCTATGCCGTTTCCATAATTTTTTCTCCTTAGTCAAGAATACAGTTTAAGTTTTGTGGCTTGGAAGATTTCTAGAGCTTGACTTCAGGGATGAAGTCTGGATTTTTTTTTCTTGGAGGGACATGACCATACCCTATTGTAAGATAATAATGCCTTCTCTCATTCCAACTTACAGATCCCTACGACCAATATTAAAAAAAAAGGTGGCAGAGTGAGAATAATAAAAAATGAATTCCCAAAAAAAAAAAAATTCCCAAAATGATTTAATCATATATAAATTAAATTCATATACCTTAAAAACGTAACATAAAAAGCCTAATGAATTTTTGGGGCCAAACTTTTAGGTTTTAAAAAAAAAACCTCTGATATTTTCTATTAACCTTTAGGCCGCTTCTGATTTTTGGGGGCCATTTTTCAGGTCTTGGAGGTGGCTAGTAGGTTTTTTGGATCTTTTTGGGAGTGGGGCAAGGGAAGTAGATTTTTGGAGTGGTCAATTGTGATATGTATATATATATTTTTTAATATTTAAAAGAGATGCTTTCTTAGATGTGTGAGTTGTGTTTCTTATATGTACACCTGCATGTTAATTTCAATTAATATGCAGAGTCTTTTCTTTCCACTTTTGTAGGATCAGGACGAGAAAATTCTGGAATTAACTGCTGAATTGGAGAATGCAAGTCAGCGATGTGAAGCATACCGAGCAAAACTGTTCAGTGTCTTGAAGAATATGGAGGAACAGCAGTTGCAGATATCTGTTAAGGTTCAGAATGTGAGGCTGAATCTGAGAGGCTAAATTTTTAGGGGTTGGTGGTGGTGATGATGTTTCCATCGTCTTCAAGTGCACTAGTATCTACAAATGAGAGTTGAGTGCTTTAAGAGTATCTCCCCATTACCTTCCATTGTAATATATGTGCTTTTAGTTACTGGAAGAGGACAACAAACTTTCATAGTTTAGGACAGTTGTAGACCGTGTCCACTTCTAATTGGTTGTAGCCATAGAATAGATTCTCTGAAGTGGGTGTAGAGGTTGCGAAAAAAAGCAAAAATAAACTACGGATGTGGTGTTATTTTTGTCTATCCAGCTATTCCTTCTTCATATATTTTGTTTCTAATGGATCTTGCAAGTTTCGTGTAATTTGTTTGAAAAAAATATTTGAATTTGAGTGTCACATAAAAAAAATATTTTTTTGGGTGGACTCTACTTTTTTTTTTAAAAATGACTATGTAGAGCTTTACTCTTACTCTTTTATGACTGTATCTAATATTATTTTTTAAATAATTAAAAAAGAATTAGGCTTCGTTTAGATGTTAAGATGAGATGAAAGATTTGTGAATAGTAGTAAAATGATTTATGATTTGAATTAAAATATTTTATATGGTTTTGAGAAAAGAGAAAAAAAATTGAATAACAATATTATAAATTATAAATATTATTATAATATAATTTTTATTTTGAAATTTGAAATTTGAAAAAATTGAATTATTTTATTTTTTGTGTTTTATATGGAAGTTTGATAAAGTTGTAATAATTAGATGAAAAATTTAAAAATTTAAAATTAAAAAGTATTTGTATTTATGATGTTTGAATATTAAAATGAGATGAAATTATTTTCCAATCAAACAGGGGCTTAGGAATATAGGATAGTATGGTGCCCGGGAAAAAAAGATATTGAATATATAGATTAGGACCAGTGTAAATGTATAAAGATGCATGTCATCTCCTCAAATGTTATTAAAAAGGAAAGCAATAGAAGGGATATGAGAGCGGACAAATTTAAATTTCAAAAATTGTAGCCGTTGCCTCAACGGATCAAAAGACCAGAAGAGATCCCACGCGCCTCCTCAAGTCCCAACCGTTTATATTGGGTCCCATACCTTCGCACACAACAAGCCATTTGAAAAGAGGGAGTGCGCGAGAGAGAAAGGGAAGAAAAATGGAGAAAGCAGGAGGCGTTAGGACTATCGTGTCTGCAATGGATGCTTACGAGAAGCTGGAGAAGGTAGGAGAAGGTACGTACGGGAAGGTGTACAAGGCGAAAGAGAAGGCGACGGGGAAGATCGTGGCCCTCAAGAAGACTCGCCTCCACGAGGACGAGGAAGGCGTCCCTCCTACCACTCTCCGCGAGGTCTCCATCCTCCGCATGCTCTCCCGCGATCCCCACGTCGTCAGGTATACTCCATCTCCCTCCCTCTTCCTTGTGGATCCTTCTTCTTGTTTTTCGTTCCATTTCTTGGAATCCCACTCGATCCCTTTCAATCACTTCTTAATAGATGTTTCATTCTAGGACTTGGGAGTTTCTTTTTAAACCTTGGGTTTTATTCTATCGTTCTGAACATTGTTTCTTGAGATGGGGTTTAATTGATATTCGGATGTTCATTTCTATGGGGATTTGGGTTTTTAAAATTTTTATTTCTACAGGGTTTGCTTTCCTATTTAATTCACCGGGTTACAATTTCATTCTTGCTGTGATTTGATCTGCTCTTCATTTGGTTTCAAGTAGTATTCTTGAGCTGGTTTCTCGAGGGGTTTTCAGAGTCGATCTTTTTTCATGCTTTTGATTCATCGACGAAGTCGTATTTCAAGATTTTTTTTAATCCTGAGAACTTTTTTCTGGGTTAAATCCCTTCCGTCTCTTTCTGTTGCTAGAGGTTTTAAGTTTGTCATTAAACAACACTCCCAACAGGTTGATCGATGTCAAACAAGGTCAGAATAAAGAAGGGAAGACAGTACTCTACTTGGTCTTTGAGTACATGGAAACTGATCTCAAAAAGTTCATCCGGAGCTTCCGTCAAACAGGAGAGAACATTCCTGCCAGAATCGTTAAGGTATAGAGTATGTCGAAGAATAAGCTTTTCGATCGTCTCACCACCCCTACAAGATAGTTACAAATGTGTTGGTGATTCTTTTTGGCAGAGTTTGATGTTCCAACTTTGCAAGGGTGTTGCTTTTTGCCACGGTCACGGAATCTTACACAGGTAAAGTTCCAAATTTTTTTCCTCACAATTAACTCGTTCTTGTATGTGTAGATTTTGAAGTATTATGTTTTTATGATCAATTGTTTATCGTCTTCTTTTTCGCTGTCTTTATGCTCAGGGATCTAAAACCTCACAATCTCTTGATGGACCCAAAGACACTGGTGCTTAAAATAGCAGATCTTGGACTTGCTCGATCATTTACCGTGCCAATTAAGAAGTACACTCATGAGGTAAAATCATGTTTTCTCATGTATGTTCTTCAAGCTTGATAACAAGTCTTAACAGTACGAGCAGTATAAGACTCGCCGTTATTGCTATATTTCAGATATTGACTCTGTGGTATAGAGCTCCTGAAGTCCTTTTAGGATCTACCCATTACTCAACTGCTGTAGATATGTGGTCTGTTGGCTGTATATTTGGTAAATATTCTCCCTACTCCACGGCATTGGTTTGACCATTGTTTAATTTTTTTTCATTACCGTATTAGATATTTGCTTCGAGGGTTTAATGTATTTCATCTGAATTGTAGCTGAGCTCGTCACAAAGCAAGCACTCTTCCAAGGAGATTCTGAACTGCAGCAACTCCTCCACATATTCAAGTTTAGTGACGCAGCATTCATGTTCAATATATTTGGTTTCTGTTATCACGGACCCTTATAATTTCTTTTCTGGATTTTTGAGCAGGTTATTAGGTACTCCAAATGAAGAAATGTGGCCTGGTGTAAGCAGCCTAATGCATTGGCATGAGTACCCCCAATGGAGGCCAAAACCTGTGTCAACCGCTGTTCCTAATTTGGATAAAGATGGGCTGGATCTGCTCTCTGTAAGCTGGACCCCTACTCACCACTTCAATTGGCTATGGGTTGCTTTAGAGACAAGGCATTTCAAATTCTTATTTTATATGATGATTGACACTTCAAAATGTTTGTGTTGTAGCAAATGTTGCAGTATGAGCCCTCAAAGCGTATTTCAGCGAAGAAAGCTATGGAACATCCTTACTTCGATGATCTGAACAAGGACTCTCTCTGAACAGAAAAGCTATCCGGATGGGAAATTTCCTGCTGTAGGAAATTTTATCTGCTTGCCTCAAGCAAACCTTCCAAGTCATGTTAAATTTTGCTTTAGGATGAAGAATTTGTTCTAGATTTGATTGTTGTGAACCCTGCTTTTAAGATTTTAATGACAATATATGGTTGCGTAGGTGCCTCCATAATTTCAAATTGCAGTTATCCTGTGTTAATTCAAATGAATTAGAATGTCAATTCAGATAGGTACAGAAGGAATCCAAAACTGAATGAATTTATAAGGAGGGTTAATAAAATCAGCTTTCGAGAGTTAAGTTGCGACCATTCCCTCATATGAGATTACATTCTTTTCTAAATCAGAAAAAATTGCCAAAACTTATTACTTGGTGTGTGTGTGTGTGTGGATTTTTTTAGCCAGAGGCTAAGGAGCCACGAGCCACATGAAGAAGGTTGACCAGAAAGTAAGTGAAATTGAAGCCAAGGCGTAAGTCCACAACATGATTACAGAGCACTCACTCTCTCCTGCTCCAAACAGCTGTGTGATGGTTCCTGACATTTGATTTTAGAAGGGAAAAAAGAGTACAGAGGGATGTCAACAATTTAACAATATATTGAAATATAACATTTTAGACATATATCCAATTAAGCCTCTTCCACATCGGATGCTCTAAAAGTGGGGGCCAAAAAAATACAACCTCAAAAAAAAAAAAAAAAATCTAGCCTCAAATAAAATATACTTAATGATTCATAGCAACCCATGGCCCTCCAGGTCAGATTTGGGAATAAGGGATAAGATAATAGCACAATTGTCCCCCTATTTAAAACACTTTGAAAAATTGGGGCCCATTATGAGAACCACAGCCCTCCCCACTCATGGCCATCACTATAGTTTCTTCTCTTTCTTTCTTTTCTCTTTTCTGAGGGCAATCATGTTACTGAGAATACCTAAAAATATATACTTCACTACTATTTATTATTTTATTATTACTTTTCACATATTTTTCACTACTATTTAATATTCTATCATTATTTTTTCATTACTTTTTCACTATTATTCACAGAATATCTGAGAATAATACCTCACTACCCAAACATAATTGCAAGTCCGAGAATTTGCAACAAAAAGGTTGATTAGAGGTTAATGGGTTCAATGATTTTTGGATCAAAAGAAATAAACTGGTACAATGGATCAAAGAGTAATTTGTGAAAAGTAATTTGTGAAAGATTTTTGTACACGAAAGAGTGGTTTACAATGATTGGGTTCAAGATATTTTCAAGCATTGTGGTAAAATGTTAAAGTTACTTAATAGAGTATAGAGATTTACCTATATTCATAGCAGGGGGAACTGCATATTGGATCAAAAGAATAAACTGGTACAATGGATCGAAGTGCACCAAACCAATTTGATGTGCACCTTTAATGATGAAAATCCCTGTCAGAGGCAGAGCAATATAACGAACTACTACGATGCCAATGATGAGTGATTTCTGAATTCCTGGCCCTTTCAAACCTGGAAGACATTATCAGTTGAAACTTTGTTGTTGCCAATGTGGAGGAAGTCCAATGGAAAGTTCAGCTTAAATGTTAAAAGAAGACTTTTATATCAGTTATTACCTTTGAGAAGGTTTCCACCGACTATTAGAGTGACAGCTGGGATGGCTCCATCTCTGCAGTTGTGAAGAGTATTGGGAAACTTAGCAGCATGGAGAAGTAAACAGAAATGAGCAAATCATATAGTTTGGGTAGTGAGGTATTTTGAGGTATCTCACTACTATTCATTATTTTATTATTACTTTTCACTACTATTTATACTATTTAATATTATATCATTACTTTTTCACTACTATTCACAGAATACTTGAGAATACCTCAATACCCTACAACAAAGAGAAGTTTAATGTATTGTATAATGTAATAGTCTGTATAGGCCGTAGAATTGGTGTAGCAATTACATTGCACAGCAATGAGTAATTTTACAATGCTCATTCGCCCACTTTCAAAATGAGCTCTCACAACATCATATATTGAGGAGTGAAAGTGCATATTCTGATATAAAGTGCTATATGATGAGTTCTTTCATCCAACAGAGGTGGGATATCTTGTATCCTACATCCTGCAACAAAATTATGACCAAATCATCCACAGCTGAACAGATTTAGTGCATAAGTTTTATACCCCAACAAGGAAGCAGAGTCTTGGATTACTCGAAGAGGAGCACCTTCACCAATCATTAACTTTCGGATATCAGGAATGAGTCCAATTGTAAACCCAGCAATCTATAGAAGAAAAGAGCATGATGTTAGTCAATGTGTCCGTATAAGCACGCACACAAGCAAAGATAAGTCAGAAAGAAGTCATGGCCCACATGGACATGCTCAATTTGGAGGCACATTGGCTCCACACATCATGATGAACATGCTTTCACATATTAGGTTAGAATCTAATCAGTAGTAGTCAACTAGAGCTAATTTGAAACTCCCATAACCTAGTCTCCGCCATAAAGAAGCTGAAAACAAAAGTCTATCTCCTTCATCTAGTTTTACAACGCATTCTTGTGCAAAATGCAAAGAACATCCACCAAGGAGGACTAGATCTACTTAATGACACAATGCAGAAGCACATGAAAAGGGATTAGATGAAAACAATATGCTAAAGGGTCATACCGCTCCAATAGTTGAAGGGGCAAATATCGTCTTTAGATTAATCTTTCTCAACAGCATCGATATATGTTGCTTTACTTTATCTGAAACTGCAACCTGTGATGGAATTCAACAGATAATAAAACCTCAGAATATTGCTTTCGGTGAAGAGATGTGAGTACAATAATAAATCATATGGCCGTGCTAAGAATCTCTAGATCTACAGTAAAGAATCATATAAACAAAATAAAAATCTAAATTACTTGGGGACAAAAATTGTAAAAGAAAGTCATTCTAAGGCGACACTTCTCTTCAAAGGTAGATTTTATTTTATTCCTTTTATCTATCACAGGCAGCCACCATGGCTCCAAGACTGTGTCAGATGATCTAATATCCCAGAATAGATATGTTATCACATAATGTAACTAATTAGAAGTAAAGCTCTCCAGTTACTACAAGTCAACTCGAAGAAGAAATAGTCCTGTCATGGACATTTAGCATGATACCAGATGAATCTGTATTTACAATTATTTTGGTGAGAGAAAAATGACTGCAAATCAAATTTTAAATTGTGAAAATATAGTGGAAAAATGAAGGCCTGTTACAAGAATTCCCCGAATTTATGGAGTGGGTCAGTTTTATGGTCAGGGTAACAATGAGAATGAAACAATAGCAAAGTATTAATAGGGTGCCCCACCAGAAGATAATAAGAAGAAATATAAAGATAAAGCATTAAGTTCATCATAAGTTGATGCTGGATACAACCTCAGATCTCGCTACGTCTGATCTAGTGCAGGGCAGTGCATATTGATCTTTATTGTTCTCAGGTATCAAGAATTCCTTGGAGGATGAAAGTAGTGGCTCTATGACCCCAAGGTCTGGTGTGGAGGATTCTCTGGCAGGCTTGCTGATAGAGAATTCATTCACTTCTGATTCTCTGGTGCTACTCCTTGAAGAGATCCGCACAATATTATACACGTAAGACCACAGATAAATGGCTCCTATCTGAAGTGTCACAAACAGTAAGCAATTACAAAAGCGGAATAGTGATCTATCCTAGTCAAACAGGTAAGATGTACTGCAACAAATTACTTTCACATTGCACATACATTAATGCAAGCTAAGTTCAAAGCAAAGGATAAAATGCATACATTTACATTGAATTTCAGGTCTGCAAAGCAAAAGTCAGTCTCTCATGAGATACCAACCGCAGCCCAAACACATAAGTACGAAAGAGTTTCTCAATATATCAGGTCAGTATCCTTACTGAGACAATTTCTTGATTACAAATCATCCAAGAATTGGCATATGTATATTGAACTTAATTTGGTGGTTTTATTGTAAAAGTACCAACAACCAGATGGGATTATATACTGAGCTGCTTAAGAACATCAGATATCTTTAATCCTTGAATTCCAAGACATTATAAAAGGAAATCAGTCTTGAAAAAGAAACGAAATAAAAGAAAAGGGGCATACCGCCATTGAAAGTGAAACATAAGCCATTCCATATGTTTGACAGACATCAGGATCTCCAAATGGCCCTCCTTTTTCTTTACAAACTGATGGGATGATAATGAGAAGAATGTTCCCCAAATTTCCTGTTCGCATAGAGGGTAAAAAGTTGTTTGTCAATGATTTTACCCAGCAGTACATATTTATTCAGATAAAGGGAACATGCTTTGAAAATGAAATTATACAGAATGTTTTTGGACGAAACTGATTCAGCTAAGTTATGCACCAAAGAAAATTAACAAGTGATTTATTGGAAACCGCGTTGAGAAGATAGTATCCTGTTTTCTGCTTCTTGTCAAGGTAATCAGCCTTTAGGCCCTTTACAACCCCCTAGGGCTCTGATATGCATGATCAAACCTATCCATCATTGGTGCATGGAATGAGCCAATGGGAAGTGAAGTTGATAAGCCTTCAAGGATAATCCGCCTTTTGACAGCCAAGGCTGGAGTCCCCTCTGACACTCAATTGTCCTGGAGCGCCTGCAATTCTCCGAATTCATCCTACTTTTGTGGGCTCTTAATAGGCTCATTTAAGACACTCTATGGGGCTTCCCTGTGGGTAAGCGTGTTACAGGTAGAAAATACCAACCTCCGGCCTCCTCAACTTCCTCTTTTTTGCTTAAAAACAAATTAAAAGAGAGAAGACCAGCTAAACTTCTATAGGAAGAATGAGTAAGCAATGTGGATCAGTAGGAGTAAGACATCCAGCTTTTGTTGTGACAAATAGCTTCCAAAGGTTCACTCCAACTCCAAGTGAAGTTTAAACTTCCTCTTAATAAGATTATTCTTTTGAAAATAAAAATCAAAACTTCCTTAAGAAGTACATTTCTTTTCCATCATCAATTTCTAAGAAACACTAGTCATGTTCCTTGTCATGAATGATCTATGAGAGAGGGCATGACCAACTTATTAATGGAACAAACTGAAGCTTCGTTTTCTTTTTATTTGGGCCCACATAGGACGCTTTACTTTATGAACACTGCCCGGTTACAATTCAAAAAGATTTGAAGGTAGGTTTTTAACACAAGTAAAAGAAGGATCTATATATAAATATGTTACCTGCAGCGCAGCAACCCACAATGAGGCCTCTCAGGTGTGAAGGAGCTCCTGTAACTAGGACAACTATCCATCCAAGAACTGAGCCAATTATAAATGTGAAGAGGATATTGATTGGCATAAACCACCTGAACATTCAATCAAATTCATTTCAAATACTAAAAATCAATTGAATTTTTGCCAATGAACTTCAGCATATAAGGTTGAATGAAGTAGTGGTGCAGTGAGCAAATTATATATAACTCACAACTTGACCATGCTCTCGCTTGTTATCGTTTGAGCAAGTTTGGTGGACACAAGGGCTGGATTAAATACATAAAATACAACCTGTAAACAAACAAAGAATACTCTATTAAGAGACTGGCAACAGTGCATTGGATATACTCTACTAATGCTTGTGAAACGACATAAAAATAATGAATAACTCACAGTATTCAAATGCTTCCTAGCATCTTCCCCCAATATATCGACACTATCCAGTGCAAGATAAGACCCAAGTGCAGTAATCAAGAGCACTTTCAAGACTGGAACTGATGCGGTGATGAAGAGCTCCAAAAGCGCCATTTTGAGATTCCTTCACAACTTTGAAAATGACCTTCAAGCCATACAAAACGCAATATTATGAAAAATTCCTTGAGAACGATAGCTCATATTATTTGAAATCCTGTCAGAAACACAACTGAATTTCGTTTAATAGCATAATTAAGTACTTGGGATTGTCACTTTCAAAGAACAACGTTACAACAGAACAGAAATAAACGAAAATAAAAGGTCATTTCGCATGTACAAATACCAAAAAGCCAGTTCTTACATGAGCACGTTCAAAAGAATACAGACAAGATCCATTGAGATGCCATAACAAACATTTGAGGTTCGAGTGAATCAGAAGGAATCACCCTATATGGACTATTTCAAAAACTTCTGATCAACATAAAATTTTTCTATGTCGGCGAATTTTATCCAACAGCTCGATCCATATCTGGTTCACGCATCACAGGAATACTTATTTTGTAATAGCTGTAAAGGAGTATTCATTCAAGCGTTGTCAAAGAATTTCCACACAAAACACGAGGGTCTAAAAGTTTGCAGACATTGACAATTAAATAGTTGTATATTCATCATTGTTCCAGAACCCATGTTCAGATTCGGTAAATTAAATATTTGACAAAACAAACCAAAAGCTGGCACGCCACGTCCTCCATAAAAAACTTATGGTTTTTCGCGAACAAGAAAAAAGTAACAGAGATTCCCTATAACAAAACAAAAAAGAGAGAACGTGAAACGTCTTCAAGGACTGATTGTACTGAACCTACCTGCAGCTAGCTAACACGAAACAAACATTCAGAGATGAGAGAGAGAGAGAGAGAGAGCTCTAAAAGGATCCTCCTTTTTCCTCACCCCAAACGATACGCTAGTTGTCAGCTCCCATGCAACGATCCCACAGTGCGAAGAAAACGCAATATTATTGATCTAATTCCCTCGTACGTCTTACTGTCATCAAGAGTGCCAGCACGTATTTAATTCGCTAGGTTTTGAAAAAGATCAGCACCTAGAGATGACATAAACAAAAATGAAAACGTCGTTTGTATTTATAAATCAAGCAGAAGAAATGAAGTGGTAGAATCCAAAAACAACAAGGAAACCCGAAAAGAAGGTTAAGATGAATGAACCTCGTGCGTTTTATTAATTTCAATGTATATATATATATTAAGGGCATGAGATTGTTACCCAAAAGATAAAAGAAAGAAAAGACGAATGATAACATGAAAGACGTTGCAAACTAACCACCTATTTTGTAGCGGCCATTAGCGAAGGACATGATGTCAACAATGAAACAGCGGACCAAGATCAGCTCCTACAATTAAGATCTCAGCTCGGACTGCCTCCTAATTTGTAGGGCAGCCAGCATGCCAGCAGGAACCTGATCTCGTTATCCATTTCTCAGTAATTTAAATGGAATCAAAAGCCATTAACATGATATATAATACCACGTACATTTATAAAATGGCACAAATAGTAGTAGTTAAGCTTCAACGTGAGTGATCACCATGGCGCAACTCCATAACCATTTAATTAATTTCATCGTACGTTTAATGCAAAGCAGTAACAACTAGGCCGCTGTCTAAATAAAGTAATAGCTTCAATGTCATGATGTTGGTGCCATTCCATATATAACCTATTTAATTCCAACAACATATAACTAGCAGCAAGCACGCTGTGGGCCCTGTACCAGCCTAATTCATTTCTCCAGACATAAAAAATTAACGATTGACATGAGTTCTTAATTACAAAACGACAAGAGATTAGCCGCCAGCCCGGATTGACCACATAAGCATGTATGCACATCCTAAAATGATTTGCTGTCGGCTTGTACTAGCCTAATTTGAAATTTTCACAAATACACGTCATTTTTTATAATAATATTATATAAAATCACTTATTTTATAAGATTAGAAAATTAGAAAGAAACTTGGTATTATATAATAATATTATAAAAAAAATATTATTTTATAATATATATTATAAAATATATTGCGTAAGTGTCATTTCTCGTTATTTTTTCAGACTTATCAAAAACGATCGAGATAAGTTCTTAACAAAACGACAAGAGATTAGCCGCCAGTCCAGATTGACGACAGAAGCATATACATGCACATCCTAGATAATCATTTTAATGATGATCTTGTCGATCTTATGTTTAAGTTAATAAAATATTTTAAAATTCTATAAATAATGAAAGAGTTTAAAGAGTAGAGTTCAGAATAGGAACTTTTTGTATTTAAAAATTATTATTTATATCGAAAGTTTGGAAAACAAATTATATCTATCTCATGAAATTTTATTTTATTTTATTGTTCTTTTTGTTATAGCCTTTTAAATGCAGCATACTTTTACAATTATGTTATTAATTTGTCATGATATTTAAGTAGTGATATCATTAATGTAGCGTGATATTTTGAATAGTGGTACCATATTTTGTATGGCCGCTTATCAATATTCTCTTATCACAAAATTAAAAGTTTTTTATTTTTTCCGTTTTATCTTATACGAATTTTTATAAATGAAATACGGCAGAGCGACGACAGACCTGTCTATCATATCCGACATCATTACTTAATTTTTCTTATAGGTAAATTGCTTCATAGATAAATTTAAATCTTAAAGTTGGATATCAAGGTGAAATCTATTACTTTCGATCGAACGCTTAATAAACTTACTAGTGGAGAAAATTTCCTTACATTAAAAAAAAAAAAAAAAAAAATCCTCATGATCAATTGCAGCGGTTCACAGCTAATTCGCACTGCTACAACTTTAAAAGCGGTGCGCTTTCATTATTAACAGTTAAAAGCATCTTCAAAGAACGTGACGTCGCTGTCATGCAGCCTCCAAAGTAATTAATGGTGATTACATGATACAAAACATTATAAAAAAGACCGAGGGAGAAAGAAGAAGACAAATTGTTTTTTGCAAGAGAGACGTGTAACGGCGTGGGCTCAGGCTGTCCTTGTCTTCATTTCAAGGAGGAAAAGACTATTACGTATTATTGCATTAATATATATATATAATTTTATTATTCATCATTTTCAAACACTACATATCATATTTATTTTTATTTTTAATATTTTTTTATTTTATTCTTTTTAAACTAATTAATTTATTCTACTTTTTATTTATACACCGCATATTTAATAAGAAAAAAAAAAGTTATAAGTGATAGATAATATGAAAATAATGAGTAAAATTTTTCTATAATAACGTTTGATAATATAAGATTATTTGTACAGAAGACGGATCCTGCAAGCAGTCAAAAACGCAAGTCTCCGCATAGTTGATTTGTTTCAAACAAATTCAAAAAATCTTTTTTATTTTTAATTCACTTTGCATGAAACAAAGTCAAATCCTAATCATTGTTCAGCCTCCTGATACAAGCTGTGCTGATTGGTCTATAAATTATTGAAGTCCAGCACCAAGTGAAGTGAAGCGAAGGAATTCCTTATCCACTTCCGAATACTATTTATAACCTGCCTACTGAAGATCCTATGCAAAAAGCATGACATATATAGTGTCAATAAGCCATCCATAGTCATACACCGCCTCTACTTCTTCCGGATCGATCTCCTTTGCATAGCTTCTGATATGGACAGAGGGTAGTTTTCCAGATCCAGATTGACAGTCCTGGAAAATAAGGCTTGGTACCTGTGGCCGAACCAATTTCAAGTGTGCTTAAATCAAGACTTCAATGCACAAAAATTAATATAGCCATTAATTAGGAATCATCTTGTTGATGGCTCCGGCTGAAATAGAGAAACAAAGCATTAGCAAAACTTTAATTTACAGTACTACCACAGATAGAAACAGAAACTATTACCGCTATTACACCGATATCGATCTTAACTAGAAGAATGCCCATTATATATCAATCATCTAAGAATATCCAGGAAGGAAAAAAGAACCAAACCAAAAATGCATCCTCTACAATAGGAGTCATTTGTTATATCCCGGAAGTTCGCGAATACATTAAACACACTCTGGGCATGAGGTGATGATTACTGTAAAGATATCAAACCAAATTGTCATAAGTATGTATGATATAGACATCCATCTAATTAGGTCAGCGCCAAGCCAGTTGAATCTTAAGATCGCTTATAATATGGAACCCCAAAAAAACCAACAAGTGAAGATCCTCTTACTAGAAGGAGTCCTGATTAAGTTTAATACTCTTGTTGATATGTAATCATAACAAAGTTTGCAAATACGGCAACAGTTGGCTCCTGGATCCCAACTGTGAACCTGAAAACACACAAGAATATAACTAAATACATAGCATAATATCAGAGATCCCATAACTCATTCTCAGAGAATAAATATAAATGATAGAAAACATATATTAATCCACATAATTCTATACTACCAGCAGGAACACGAGAAACAAGGGCCGCACCATAACCTCCATTGCTTTCACAGCCATGATAGCAAAGGCAAGGAGCAGAGACAATATTTGGACATGCGAGCATAGGCTTAAAACATCCCTCGCGCCATGAGAAAATAAAAAATTAAAAGGGTTGAAAAAAAATTTGGAAATCAAAAAACAAATTCATAATATTTTGCAGCAAATCACTACAAGATGTGACCATGGTGAGGGAGGAGGAGGGAGGGAGGGAAAGTGGGGAGAAAATTATATGCTTTTGACTCAAAATCCACAAGTTCTACTTGGAGCTAAAAAGAGGGAAGAAAAGCACAATAGCAGATTTCGTTCTGTGTTAATCCTGTCACTACAGGTAACTCTCAAGTGCTTGATGACTTGGGCACATTCCCAAGTCATATAGCACCTACTCTCCGTCTCTCTCATAGATGATTAATGGGAAGATCTCAAGATGAACATTTTTTGGGGAGAGAGATGTTTCTATAAACAAAAAAGCTTGCATTATCATGAACAAAATAAAAATGTTTCCTAATTGTATCCTAAGCTTGATCCACATACTTCAACAAAGGTACACGTAAGTATCTTGTGCTGCTTCCAAACTGTTCGACAGTGTAATAAAAGCCAACTCCAAACTAATTTGTTCAGAAAAACTCATTCAACATATTAACTGGTGAAAAAATAATAACTAGACGTAAGAACTCATCCAAAACCCTAGAGAAGCTGGTAAAGATATGCCTACAAGACCTATAAAAAAAAGAAGATATGCCTATGATGGCTATATGAAATGGAATCAAATTCTTACACTTATAAAACTTGGTATCTCCCTGGTTGGGCTCCACCAGGCAGTTGTAATGCCTGGTTTGTGATGTCCTCCAAAACGCGCTTTAATTCTGATTTAGCTCTCTTTACAGACTGTTCGGTAGGGCCCTCAATGAACAAGTAAAGCTTGCGTTCTCCAGGTCCTGGCACCTTACCTGTTGGGAAATACTGCCCCCTGGTGGTAATAGCAGCTCCAGTCCAGTCTGAAATTGGCCCCAAAGTTTCCTTGTGGGTAACCTTCCATCGAGCATTCTGGGGAAAATCATTTATCTCCAGCTCTGCCTCATAGTGTTCAGACATTGCATCAGCTTGAATCTTCGCCAAATTTTGCTGCAAGTTGAGAGCAGCTGCAATGGCTGCTGCTCGAGCTGCCCCAGCCGTGTCATTGGCAATAGTAGGCAGGCCGGTCCCAGTCACAACTGCTGCTGTTCCAGGTATTGTTAGACCAACGCCTGGCAGCGAAATAGGAAGTCCACCATTGGGAAGCAGTTGAGCAGCTGAGCCTGGCATTGGCATGGGTGTACTGACTTTGGAGGCAGCAGCAATTATCTGAGCTAAGGCAGCCTGCTGTGATATGTCACCACCTGCCTTCCTTATACCTTCATCTTCGTCTTCGGAATCTGACTTATCCTCCTCGAAACCATATTCTTTGGCCTGTGCTTTCTTTGCTGCTCTCCTCATTTCATCTTCCTCTTCATTAAATTTAAAACCACTTCCACCATAACCAGTCCCATGGGCTTGCTCAAGTCCCTGATTCACTTTTGCCATAAAACTATCAGCAAGAGCTTTCAGGTCATCAGGAACAGCTTGCTCAGAGAGATCCAATGCCTTTACAAGATCTGGTGCATATCTTGCATCGTCCTCTGAGATAAATGTAATGGCACAGCCTTTCCGACCAGCTCGGCCTGTACGACCAACACGGTGGACATAGTCTTCATAGTGGTTTGTAACGTCAAAGTTGATCACCAATTCAAGCTCCTTCACGTCTAACCCCCTGGCAGCAATACTTGTTGCAATCAGCAAATTGCAGACGTTGCTTTTAAAATCAAAAATGGTCGACTCACGATCTGTCTGATCCTTAGCCCCATGTAATGAGAGGCAAGGATAACCATGCCTGAGGAGATCCCTGAACAAAGCATCACACTTCTCCTGTGAGTGGACAAATATCAAAATTTTTCCTTTCTCATACCATTCACCAAGTATTTCCAACAGTCTAAAGAACCTTTCATTTTCTGGCCTCACCTCAACCAACTGTGTTATGTCCTTGTTCACAACACTTCTACCACCAACTTGTATCTCTACAGGCTTACTTAACACTTTACGTGCCAAAACTTCAACTTGGCGCGGGAAAGTGGCAGAGAAGAGTACTGTTTGCCGATCTGGACGAATATTTTGCACAATTCGAGTAATTTGAGGTTCAAAACCCATGTCAAACATTCGATCAGCTTCATCCATGACCAAATAAGTGACCCTACGCAGATTTGTAATTTTCCCGGCACTGGTGCAAAGTATGTCAATCATCCTGCCTGGAGTACAGACAACAATCTCAGTGCCCCGCTTCAAATCACTAATTTGTTGGGCAACACCAGAACCTCCATACACAGGCACACACCTGATACCAAGTACCTTTGCAAACTTCTTTATGTCACTGTGGATCTGCTGTACAAGCTCCCTTGTAGGTGCCATTATTAGTCCAATAGGTCCATCCCCAGCTTCAACGGGTGGCTGGTCCTTTATATGCCTTAACATTGGCAGCACAAACGCAACAGTTTTGCCTGAGCCAGTTTTGGCAATGCCAATGCAGTCTCGACCACTCATAATTATAGGCAGAGCCTGAGCTTGAATTGTCATTGGCTTTTCATAGTTAAGCTTCTTTATTGTCTCCAAGATTTTACTTGTAAGCCCGGTTTGGTACCAGGTTTTGACTGGCTTCGGCACATCCTTACCATGTAACTTCAACTCCAATTGCTTCCGGAAGGCAGCAACCTCTTCAAAAGTCATCTTTGAGATCTCTTTTGCTTCAATGTAAAAATTTTTCCGAAACGGTTGATATTCTATCTTGGAGTGGTCAACTAAAGAAAGCTTCTCCACTTTTGTCTTCTTCACCCTTTTCATGAACTCATCATCATCTTCCTCATCTAACCGATCCTCATCATTCTCAGGGTCATCATAATCTGACTCCGAATCCTCGCCCTGCATTATTCTCCCCATAGAATGTTTTTGACCTTTCCGTGGCTGTTGACTGTTGCTTCCTTCGTGCTTCTTATCTTTGTTCTTCAAGTCCACATTCTTATCATCAATAGTTGAGGGAGCCAGATCACTTTTTAGCTTCTCAACTTCAGGCATCACCATAGAATTCATGAAGGCATCCAATGGATCAATTTCATCATCCTCAGCATCAACATCCCCCCCATTCTGCAAAGTGGGTGCATCCGTTTCATTGCCCAAATCGACCAACACTGATGCTTCAGCTTGTTCGTTTGTAGGTCTGGCATCTTCATCAACGTCCATGTCCGTCTCCAATTTTCCCGGTACTTCTTCATCATCAGATTCCCCTTCAAGAGTCCAGGTCTTGCTAGACATAGGTTCATCAGCATTTGCTTCCCCTCCTTTTTCTCTCTCAGCTTCTTCCTTCGCTCTCCTCAACTCTTGCCACTCCTGTACTCTCCTCCGCCGCTTCTCAATTTCGTCATCTAATCTCCGCTGCTCATCCTCCAACTCCTCTTCCCGAGTCAGCTTTTTCTCCGTCACATCTGAGTGATCACCACCACTGTTTCTCCTTGGGCTCTCTTCATTGTCATCCCTGTGCTTGCGAGGCCTACTGCTGCTCCGTTCACGATCTCTCTCCCTGTGATCATCGTCATCTCTCCTACGCCGCTTCCTATCATGCTCCCTAACCTCATCATCATCATTGCCGTCATCGCCATCAGCTGCCCGTCGCTTCTCCCTATCTTGCATTCTCCTCTCCTCTCTTTCCTTCTCCTTCTCTCTTTCACGCTCCCTTCTTTCTCTATCCTTCTCCTTCTCCTTCTCCTTCTCCCTCTCCCTCTCCCTCCCCTCTCTCTCACGTTCCCTCTTCTCTCGCTCCCTTTCCCTTTCTCTTTCTTTCTCCTTCGCCCTCTCCCTCTTCTCTTTCTCCTTCTCCCTCTCTCTTTCCCTCTTCTTTTCTCTGGCTCTTTCCCTCTCATCATCCCGTGTCCGCGTTCTATGCTTCTCCCTCTCCCTATCATATTTGTCATCAGAATCACTACTCTCTCTCTCGGATCTCCGACTATCGCTGTTCTTCTTCTCCCTAGGTCTCTTCTCCCCGTTCCTCGCCTTATCTCTTTCTCTATCTCGACTCCTTTCCGAATCCTCTCTCCTAGACTTATGTTTCCCCTCTTCCATTGCTTCTTCCAAATTGAATTTACAGATCAAAACTCAAATAAGCAAAAGGTTACACAAGACACTGATAACTTCTGTAAATCTTGAGAAATTGCAATCACGAGCGGTTGAGTTTATAAGAGAAGTGAATCAAATATAACGAAGTGAACAAACACCAATGATGGATAAACGATATTTGAAAACTGAATCTTGAACAGAAGTAGAAATAGAAATACCGCGAAAGTAAGCTCGGAAGAATCGAGTCCACGATGGATCCAGATAGAAAATTTCTGAAAACCCTCAAACCCCCCTTCTTTTAGGTCGAATGAATAAGAGGGCAGCGTAACGAATGAGAACCCCACGTCACGATGCTACCACCGTTGCATTGACCATGGATGGTTCTGAATTTATTGTTTGTCATTTGAAGAATGTTATTATGTGGTTTTATTTTCTTCATTTTGATCTTTAATTTTTTTTACTTATTAATTAAAAAGTGACTATTAATATGTTAAAATATTTTTTTTATTTTTTTAAATATTTAAGTATATTAAAAAATATAAAAAATAAAATTTATACTAATAAGCAGTCAAAATTAAGCAGTACACTACCCTTATTTTTTTATTATATTGCCAATTAATCTTTAATTATTTTTTTAAAGAAAGTTAAAATGTAATTTAAAAGTTATGAAAAATAAAGTATTTATAAAATAGGATACAAATAATATACGAGTATGGAAAATGCTAGGGTTATCGAAAAAATTGTACCTATTGATATATTTTTTAAAATAAATTATTTGTGTGTGTTAATTGGTGAAATTATTTACCCATTTATATATTTTTTAAATAAAAAATTGTACCCATTCATCTATTTTTTTTAAATAAAAAAACTGTACCCATTTATATATTGTTGGAATGAAAATCTATTTAAAATAAGTTACCCTAGTTGGTGAAATTGAAGATAAAATTCAAACATTTTCTTTTTATTTGAAGTTAAATATCACGTGACATGAAAATTCATTTTTTTCTCCCTTGATTTCTAACTTTGAATGCACATAAAAATAACCATTGAGAGATTATTAACTCTTAAAAAAAAATGTTGGTCACTTTTGGATTATGACTTGTGACAACAAACATGATAAATGTTGATCTTGTATCAATATGAAAAATATTATTCATTGTCTTTTTCTATTTTCTATCATTTTCTAAAATATGATCAAAGTAATTAGTAGATAATTGAAAATTTTATTCATTATCTTTTTAATCATCATACTTTTATCATTTATTGATGTAACGTTGTGATGGCATATTGATTTTTCTTTTTCCACAAAACATGTTCATGCACATGTGAAAATAAGATGATTTTTAAGGAGTGTGCTAAGTATGCTTTATTGAGTTCAAGTATTACAAATAAACAATTATATAAGCATGTAACTTCTTAGCTTGTGGGAGAATTATAAATGTTAGAATGGCTCAATCAACGGAACATCTTATTTATAAGTTTGGACTGTAATATATTAATTATTGTGGGGCTTATTTATAAAAAATAATTAAAGTATCGAGGCCCTTTTTAGCAAGTTAAAGTGGCAAGTTTAGAAGCTGATGCTAGACTTATAATATCCATAAAAATAATTATTGTAGTATTAAAAGCTAATGCTAAGGTGATTCACCTTGTTGACCCCATACCAAGCACGGATAACTTCTCTTATTAATGATATTTTCGTGCAAGAGGAAGCTAATGTCATAAAAGGATGCTTGCAAGTAGTTGTTATAGGCCTGAGAGACTGGTTTGGAAAGGTTTTGCAGATGGCAAAGTTTACAGTTAGAAGTACTTACCATTTGCACACTGAATTAGTGGATCAATTAAAGGGGCAACCGTCTAATAGTACAGGAGAAAAGTAAAATCTGGTCAACTATTTAGAAGATAAAGATTTCTCTTGCAGAAAAAATATTTTTGTGGAGAGCATATAAAGAGAGCTTGCCTACTATGTTGAATTTGTATAAGAGGGAAGTTGTGGAGAAGCCATACTGCTCTATATGTCTCGAGAGGGTGGAATCAGTTACTCATGCCTTATGGAGTTGTAAACATTTAGGGTAAGTGTTCTACGAAGCTACAAAAAAGTCCTCACTCAGAGAGGCTTTTCCTGTATTTGATTGAATACATGTGCAACAATTTAGATATTAAGATCATAGAAGAGATTGCAGTGATTTCAAAGAGAATATGGTACAGAAGGAATATAATGGTATTCCAAAATGAGTTCAAGCATCCAAACGTGGTAGTGAAGCAGGCAAGTGAGGATTTGTAGATGATGAAGGAACTAGGGGTGTAAATTTAAATCGAAAAATCGGTCCGGGGACCCGTTTTGAACTAGTCCGGTCCGGAACTAGTTTTTAAATTATGCAAACCGGCTTGAACCGGTCAGGTTCTGGTTCTACGATTTCCAGGACCAGACCGGTTGGGGGGAAAAATATAAAAATTAATATTTTATATATAAGTTTTATATATAATATATAATTATATGTAAACTTTTTATATATAATTATATATCATATATGAAATAATTTCATTTTATAATTTATAACATAAAATGTTAATCTTAAATATGAACATTTGTAATTTGTTTGATCATATGTTATTAATATAATTATATATAAGATAATGTTATTATAATTTATAAAATAAAAGCTTAATCTTGAAGATGAAAATTTAATTGATCATATGCTTTAAACATAAAATATATATATATTAAATTATATTATATATAGTCTACTAATGTACAAATTTATAACTAATACTAATTTTGTTACTAAAACAGATTTTTTTAGTAGTGCAGATTTTGTAATAGGAACAGATTTTTAGAACAAATTTTTGAAGCAATTTTTTTATTAATAGATTTTTATTTTTTAATGACAAACTTACATTTTAAAAAATCGAAAAACCAGATCGGACCGGACTGAAAACCTGTAAAACCGAAAATACAGATTTAGGAGAGTAACCGGTGCATAATCGGTTTTGGAAAATACAAAACCGGTAAATACCGATTTGGTCCTAAATTTTGTCCAAAACTGGACCGGATCGGACCGGTTACACCCCTAGAAGGAACTACATTCCTAAAAACCTGAGCAATCTAGTTCTATCAATATGGTGGTTCAAAGATGGACTCCCCCTTCTAATAATTATTTCAAGATAAACTGTAATGCAATTGTAGACAAAATTAATTGTAAAGTGGGAATAGGTATCGTAGTAAGGGATGAGAATGGATTGGTGTCTGCAGCTATGAGACAAAACAAGTCATTATTCCCTGATCCTCTGTTGGCAGAAGTTTCTGGAGCTTTTGAAGCTGTCAAGTTGGTCTACAATTGGGACTCACCAAGATAATTTTAGAAGGGGATTCACTTCAAATTATCCAAGCAATTTAAAGGGAAGAGGAGTATTGGTCAGAAGCAGGATTGCTTGTCAGTGATATTAAGGACCAGTTACAGTCCTTTGCCCATTGGTCTATACACCATGTCAAGAGGGATACTAACATTGTTGCAAACACTCTAGCTTAAAATGCTCTTTCTCTTTCTTGTTTTTGATGTGATTGTAGACATGTAGGAAGCGCATTCATGTATTATTCATTTGTTATGAGTTGATGATTTGAACGAAGAAGATATTTCTTTAAAAAAAAGAAGTGGCAAGTTTCTATTTTAGCATTATGCTTGATGTGTTAATGAAGATACTCGGGACTAAGATTCCGTTTGGATAGTGAGATGAGATGATTTTAGATGAACATTAAAAGTTGAAGAAAATAATGTTATAATATTATTTTTTAATATTATTATTGTCTTGAAATTTGAAAAAGTTGAATTATTTATTATATTTTTGTAAAAATTTAAAAAAATTATAATAATAAAATGATATAAGAATAAACAATTTCTATATCCAAATGGTACCTAAATCTATTCATTTGTATTATTTACAAGTCTATTGTGTAATACCAATTATGATGGGATCCATTATATTCATAAAAAAATATTAAAATATCTATACTTTTTATCTATTCAGTTACTCACAAAAAACTCTCCTTCAAAACAAGCTATATTTGGAAAGAAGTTTGGCCGAACGAATAAAATATTGAAAAATAATATTTATAGTCATAAAATATGTAAATATTATGCACTTGTTTTGAAAAAAATAAATAAATATTAGATCTACTTGAAAAAATTAATATTTTAATGATAGATCTCATTCTTAAAGAAGTGGCAACGCTTGCATAATATATGATTGTTGTAAAAGGATTTTCCCCTCACTCATAAGCTCATTAGGCGCTCGACCGAGAGTAATGAGATTCATCCTGATACTCGATCACAGGGCCCAAATTTGCCCACGAAGCAACTCGCTTGCGAGGGAAAATAAGCAATGATAGCTGATGGGATAGACAGGCTTGACGCTACTCGACCGCATCCCGCTCATGAGGACTCGTATATGACAGGACGGAAAAGACGGATAACCTTTGATCTTTTGACAAGAGAATATTGATGGACCGCCAAAGACACCAGCAGAGTAAAGCAAATCAGGAAACTACGCTGTATTAATGGTACCACTACCTAAGCAACATGCCACATTAATGGTGTCGTCGTAGAGGCACACCATATTTAAAGGACTCTGATAAAAGGAACAGTAAAAATGACATGGACTTCAAGAGGGTAGGCACGATCTGTCCCCACAGACTCCTGATATAAATAGCAATTTCTAGATACAAAAAAACTATTGACTATTTCATTATTTACAAATTTTTAAAATATTT
The DNA here is from genome assembly GCF_001411555.2 of Juglans regia. Classification (NCBI taxonomy): domain Eukaryota; kingdom Viridiplantae; phylum Streptophyta; class Magnoliopsida; order Fagales; family Juglandaceae; genus Juglans; species Juglans regia. The sequence goes on from NC_049911.1 coordinate 27,126,188, forward strand.
TATTGATTTTGGCATCAGAGACTCCCGGCTCCAATGCCTCTCTCTCCCAGCTTATTTCTTTTTTATTTTTGCAGGCCTAGCTTTAAAAACTTAAATTATTAGAATCTGATAAAAAAACGTACGAAATACGACATTAACAACCGTATCCAGCAGTACTCTAAAATATTTATGAGTTTTCACTTTTGAATGTCACTCACACACCTCAAAATCTATTCTTTCTATTTTCTTTTCTCTAGTTTCATTTTCATTTTAATTTTTCTCAAAAACAAAAACCGACATTAATTGGACAAGCTTTTATGGGATTAAAATCTTTAAAATGATAGAAAATAATTAGTATATATATAAAAATATAAATATATCGTTAAATTAAGATTGTTATCAGGAACTGCATAGAGGATTGGCTTTCATACATTCGTTCGTACTCGAGTGTCGCAAATTCATTGGATATTTTCTCAAGTGACTTATTTTAAGTCAGTCTATGATAAATTATGGAGGATTGTGACACATTTTAAGATAAATTTTTCATTTTTCATCATATTTTATAAATATAACTCTTTCATGATTTTGTAATAATCTAATATTTTAAAAAATAAATTAATGTCACCTCATATAATAAAATAAGAATGACACGATGATATAACATGCAAACTTTTATATTTTATAAATAAGAAGTGTTACAATTATAAAAAATTATATAAAAATAAATTTATAAATTGATATAATTTATTATAATATATTAGATCTATTTTACAATACAAGTAGATTTATAATTTAATATAACATATATATTAATTTATGAGTTTATTTTTATAGAATATCTCTACAGTTAAAACACTTATCTTTATAAATACTAGCATGTTACACGTGAAAATGTTCTTTTGGATATATCACTAATAAATGTTTTTGCAAGTTGAGACTCAAGATGAGAAATGATGTTAATTAGAGTGGTTAAGTATTGCATACTCATTTTAAAAAAGAATAAAAGTTTATATTTATTTATTTATTTAAAATAATATATAACGTTTATATATTTTATAACTATAAATATTATTTTTCTACTGTAAGATTCGCGTAAAGGAATAGAATAGAACGAAAATGGTGAGCCAAAGAAAGACAACCGAAAAATCAATGACAAATTAAACATTATTTTTTAAAGCAAAACATGTAATATAAACGAAGTGATGATCATTTAGTAAGTTTAATCAAATAAAAGGTGGGGATAACATCATTGTCAAGATGAAGCCCTTCCCTGTTATCACTGATCAGTTCCGTTCCGTCCAGGTGTAAAGCCGTGTCGAGTCAACGCCGTTCTGTTTTATTTTCCGAGCTCCAAAAGCAGCAGAGGACGCTGTGATGGTGTGACGACCTCCGTGGCTCTGGTGGATTTATTTTATTTATTATTATTATTATCATTATTTGTAATTATTTATTAATTCATTTAGCTTAAAGAGAGACACCACACCGGCGTTTAGCAAAATCCACCTGTACATGCCATGAACGACCCTTGCTATGTATTCCGGATAAGAATTCGTCCCCCCTTTCTCTCATCTACATTTGTTTCCTCTAACACTCTCTTCGTCTGCATTCACTGACGGAAAGCCCTAAGACGCCGCCGTCGCCTCCGCCGCCGCCGGAGTCTCCTTTCTCCCAAGGCCCTTTCAGTTGCGCCTTTTGATTCACTTACTCCCAGGCAAGCTTCGTGCACGCTCCCCCACCGTTTCTCTTAACAACCGTTTTCTCCTGTTTTTATTTTTAGCAACTATTATTTGGTGCTTAAATTTATCTTCTCGCCTTTAACACTTTCTGAGTGAAACTTCAGCAGCTCCTGTTTGTTTCTCGAGAAAATTATAAGGGAAACGAGGCTGAAATGCTTAAAATGGCAAAGCTTTTTGGTTTGAAGCGCTGTCTTTTTTATTTCCTTTGTTCTGTTCGCTCAGAGTCGAAACGGGGGGAGTTACCGAGTTAGGGTTTCAAAAAAGAAGGCGAAACTGTTGAAGTATTAAAGTTTTCTTTTGGAAGGGGGCGATCACCGGCACTGACTGTGATTTTCTACTTTTCTTGATTTATGTGGTTATTATATTAATGTGCTCGGTACAGTTAACTAATTATGCTATCTATATATATATATATATATATATATATCTCTCTCTCTCTCTCTATATATATATACATATATATATATATAAAACGTAGTGTATAATATTCCATTTCAGACTGTGGAATCAATATAAGCAATATGGAGGACAAAGAAGAAAAGTTGGGACAAGACTCGTCCAAAGGTTCCGATACCGACCTTGTTGATGCGAGCGTTCAAGCACAGGAAGATCCTGCTACTATGTCAAAGGGGGATGATCAAAGCCAAAATCCTGGTGAGAATGGGAAGTCACAGATCAATGAGGATAATAACAGCGTTTTATTGGCCGGTGATGATCAGGTTATGGTTGATGCTCATCATGATAAGGCTGCAACTGATGATGGAAAAAGTGAAGTTGCCGATGGGAGGGAAAAACCACAAGAAAATAAAAGCAATGGTACTGATGGGCGCATTGAAATTCATCTTGAAGCTCCTACTCCGCAGCCAGTTGACGATTTCTCGACTCCAGTAGCTCAAAATAAGAATGTATGGTTGAGTGATGTTGAGGTACTTCCAAGTGAAAACCGGGCATAAGATTTTATTTTAAATTTTTGTTGTTTTAATGAATCGGGGAAGAAGCAAAAATGTTCTGTCATTCAGAAATTTCATGCCTAATGTGTAGATGTCCGAGGCTGATGAATGGGGGACGCCTCAGGAGCAAGCTGCATTCATGAAGGAGCTGGAGTGTTTCTATAAGGAAAAGGCTCTAGAATTTAAACCCCCAAAATTTTATGGGGAACCACTAAATTGCCTTAAGTAAGTTTCTGATGATTATAATGGTTTTGAGTGTGGAATTTTACATTTGTCTAGTTTTATAATGGGGCTAGTATAGTGCCAAGCGGAGGCTTGGGTGACTACGTAGGAAGATCAAGGGTTTCTTGAACTTGGAAATGAATTTACCTAGTTAGTATACATTGTATTGTCTGCAAAGCCGGTTGTATCTTGAAAGGCATTGAAACTACCTAGTAAGGTGTACCAGGTATTGGAAGTTGTAATAAATTTTATGAAAGAACTAGTGTTTATGTGCCATGTGAGGAGGGTAAGGCATAATTCAATCATTGGAAACCATTGTTCATTTTGATAATAGAAATTTGGTTGTGCATTGTGCCTTTTTTCCTCCCCTTCTCTTGTTGTGAATTGTTGTTTACATTTTCCCTTTCTTCCTCATCACTAAACTTCATGTCACTAACTTATGCAAGCGTTGCATGGGGTGCAGGTTATGGAGAGCTGTTATTAGATTGGGCGGTTACGACCTGGTATGCATTCATCATCCTATGTCACTAAATATCTATATTTCAGGCTCCGTTGCAGTTGTTCTTAAGTTCCTTCTTTATTAGCGTTGGCAATTAAAATGTTGCAAGATTATCTTTTAAAACTGTGAAACTACTTTAGAAAATGAAACAGGTTTAATGAAAACGAGGCTTCTATTTAATAATCTATCTATATATATTTAAAAAATCTCTGTTCACAAAGGCTGTACCCTACGATCAATGTCAATATTGACTGGAACAATGAGTAATATATTATATGATAAATGAAATGGATGACAAGTTTTTGTTCCTAATTAATCTGGAGTGCTGTGCTTTTCCGCACTTATTCAATTGGTTTCATGATTGGTATGTGTCTAGCTTATTTGATATGGTAATTGCCTTTAAACTTATGTCTGAGTGGACATAATTGACCAAGCTTATACAGTCAATATGGTAACTTTGAGAGGACTATCCAAAGTTGTGTAATATGACTGTAATAGATAGAAGCAAAGGAGGACCAATCAACAGATAGAAGCAAAGGAGGAAAGAGAGTAATTATTGGGAAGTTTTAATTTGACCGAAATAGTAGTTTACATCCGAGCTTTTAGTTGTATTTTAGGAATGAAATCTTGATAGGAGTCATAGCATTGAGTGAATGTTGATTCTCCCATTGAGATAAAAATGAATGAATGTTGATTCAATTGAAATTGTAAAATTGATTTGCTTTTCAGTTTCATTCCTTGTAGAGAAAATTTGATTCAATACAACTCTCTCAATGGTGATTGAATTGTCTGGAAATCAGGAGGAAAAGATCCAATTCAGTCTATTACCATTTCTCCTCATCTTCCACATATTTTCAGCAATCACAATTCTCAATTTTATTCCACTGGTTTAATTGCTTGTCATGGTACAAAATCCAGTGTAAGATCAAAGCCAAAGCAGCCACAATCAAGAGCTTGTTGCTCTGGCTATTTATATTCATTTGTGGAGTTGGCTATGCAGTTTTTGTGGGTGCATGGTTGAAGAACTATTTGAGGGTTTTGCTTATTTTATATGGATGTCAATAAGCAAGAGGAGCAACGTGGGATTATTGAGCGAAAGTGTTTAGGGGCTTCAATGGCAGATGATAGGCACTTGCAAACTGGGAGCCACGAAATGTGATAAGAACTACCATCAGTTCAGTGCCCGTAGACAAAAATTGCAGCTATTGTGTACTTCAGGAAATCTACGATTTTAGATCCCAACGGCCTGATTCAATTCTGTTTCATGCTTTACCACGAGTGGAGACAAAAAATATTGAAAGTAAACTTTTGCGACAAGATTGTTTGAAACAAAAAGCAGAATGTGTGGGGATGTCTTCGTTTGCATGATTGATTCTCTTATTTATTTGGGTATTAGTTTATTGTGGTATTTGATAATGTTTCCAGAGCACATGAAACAATTGGTGTTGCTCATTTTGGAATACAAAATGTTCGAACTGAGATTATCGTCATTTAAGAAATTAAGGTGTTGTGAACTATTCGTGAGGTGGCTTAATTTTCTCGCAAGACCCCTCTCAACTAACCCCAAAATAAATGTTTACCTATAAAAAAAAAAATTAATTACTGCAGCATTTATTGCTTATAAGCTTGAATTGGAGAATTTTATGCACAAGATATTAGATTTTCAAAAGAGATTAGGATTTAATTGTGCCATCTAAAGTTAAAAACTAAACTGAAATTTTAAGTGTTTCTGTTGGTTTTTTTTTAATTATATATATATATTTCAAACCATATTTAGATCTTTCCTATCATATCCCTTTTCCTTACTGTAATTATTAGTTTTATAAATGGTTCAGAATTTGAGTCAAAGCCAAATTTTTGTAGGGAGTGTATCACGTGTTTTGTTGAATTGGATGGTATAAATTCAGCGTGGAATTTTATTTAAGTTTCAGTTTTTTCCACCTTAAATCCTATTTTAGCTTTTATTTTCCCCCGGGACTTTGGCAGCTGGACCCACTGACTATTTTAACCATAAATAGTTAGCTAAAAGAAGTTGTTATGATGATTTTGTAATCATTTTGGTTATGTGATCGAAATTGATAAATACACAATTCTTTACACAATTCTAAAATACCCTCATTTAGAAACATGGTTGTGAAAATGGTTGTATGAATGATTGTGTTTATCATTACTCCTAAATATTCATCAAAGATCTTGCATTAAAGTAATTTCATTAATGGAAATTTTGGACAAGTTGCTTGAGCAACTCTTGTGATGAAGGTATTTGAATAGTGCACCTTTGTTCTCATTCCACATATATTATTAAGCAAATGTTCGATAATCGGAGGAGTAGTGTATGCAATCTACCTCATAAAAGACATTCACGGCTATTGTTATAGCAATTTATGCCTCATTTGAATAGTCAGATGAGATGAGAAATCTGTGAATAATAGTGAGATGGTTTGTGAATAGTAGTGAAATAGTTTGAGTTAAGATTTTTATTGGGTTTTGGGAAATGAGAGAAAAAGTTGAATAAAAATATTCAGACAATTTTCCCATTCTCCTAGATTGTGGGGGCATTCACCGGGGTCGCCAGTATTTCAAGTTTGAGAATATGTGGCTTAAAGTGAACGGTTTTGTAGAGTTGGTGAGTACTTGGTGGGCATCGTACCAGTTTAGTGGCACTCCGAGTTTCATTCTTGCAGGTAAGTTGAAGGCTCTAAAACAAGATCTGAAGAAGTGAAACTTGGAAGTTTTTGGTCACACTGACAATCAAAAGTCCACTGTGTTGGAGGAATTGCAGGAGTTAGAGGGTAATGAATTATTGGGAGGGGCCTCAGAGGAGGAGTTATTAAGGAAAGCCACAGTTGTGGCAGAGTTGGAAAGGGTTTTGTTGTCAGATGAGACATCATGGCGCTAAAAATCTAGAGCCCTTTGGTTGAAAGAGGGTGATAGGTGTACAAAGTTCTTTCACAAAGTGGCTAATTCTCATTGACGTAACAATGCGATCGAGTCGCTTCATTCAGGTACTCAGGTGCTATCCTCTCCCGCTGAACTAGAAAGTCATATTGCACATTATTATGAGATTCTTCTTACCGAATCGGTAACTTGGAGGCCGAAGCTTGATGACTTATCATTTGAGGCTATTGATCCGCAACATGTGAGTGTCTTGGAGAGACCTTTGATGAAGATGAGATTTTCAAGGTCATCTCTGGTATGGCTAAGGACAAAGCGCCGGGTCCGGATAGTTTCTCAATGGGTTTCTTCCAAACTTGTTGGGATGTGGTGAAAGGTGATGTCTTGCGGGTGTTCAGTGAATTTCACGCTTTTCAAAAGTTTGAAAAATCACTTAACACGACTTTTATTGCTCTAATTCCCAAGAAACATGGGGCTTCGAGTATAGTGGATTTTCGTCCAATAAGTTTGGTTAGTAGTGTTTATAAGATTATTTCAAATGTTCTTGCTAACCGGTTTAGTCTAGTGTTGGAAAATATTATTTCCAAGCCTCAGAATTGCTTTTATTTGTGGGAGACATATACTCGATTCAGTGCTCATTGCAAATGAGAGCCTAGGTGCTAGATTGTGGGAGGGAAGTCCAGGTATTCTTTGCAAGTTAGACATGGAGAAGGCTTATGATCATGTAAATTGGGAATTCCTTTTGTACTTGCTTAAGAGGTGTGGTTTTGGAGATAGGTGGATTTCTTGGATGCGTCATTGTATTTCAACAGTCCGTTTCTCAGTGCTAGTTAACGGCACTCCTGCTGGTTTTTTTGATAGCTCGAGGGGTTTGCGACAGGGTAATCCGTTATCTCCTCTTCTTTTTGTCATAGTGATGGAGGCATTGAGTAGGATGGTGCAGGCTACTATTGGTGGGGGTTTTTTATCTAGTTTTCAGGTGGGAAATGGCTCTGGTAGCCCTTGTATCATTTCACATCTCCTTTTTGCAGATGACACTCTGATTTTCTGTGAAGCGGATAGGAGTCAGGTCCAAACTTTACGTGCATTATTACTTTGTTTTGAAGCAGTGTCAGGGCTTAAGGTGAACCTTGGCAAGTCTGAGATGGTTCTGGTGGGTGTGGTTTCTAATATACGCAGTCTAGCAAGTCTTTTGGATTGCAGTGTGTCCTCTTTCTCAATGAAATATTTGGGCCTTCTGTTAGGGGCAACTTTCAAAAGTAGAGAAATATGGGATGGGGTGGTAGAGAAGATAGAGAAAAGGTTGGCTGGATGGAAAATGGTGTATTTATCAAAAGGGGGTCGTCTCACTCTTATCAAGAGCACCCTCACTAACCTTTTCACTTATTTTTTATCTCTCTTTCCTATGCCTGCAGGGGTGGTGAATAGGATTGAGAAACTTTTTAAGGCTTTTTTATGGGGAGGCATAGGGGAGGAGAAGAAATTTTATTTGGTTAATTGGAAGACAGTATGTGCTCCAGTTATGGGGGGTTGGGTATTTGTAATTTGAGAACTTTTAATAAAGCGTTATTGGGGAAATGGCTTTGGAGATATCATTTGGAAGAGGGATCTTTGTGGAAGGAAACTATAGATGCTAGATATGGTATTGCTTGGGATGGTTGGTGTTCCGAAGAAGTGAGAGGGGGGGTATGGAGTGGGGTTATGGAAGTTTATAAGGAAGGGGTGGACAAGCTTTGTAAATCATATTCGCTTTGTCTCAAGTCAGGGCAACCGAATCAGTTTTTGGCGAGACGTGTGGTGTGAAGATCATGCACTGGAAAGGGTTTTTTCGGCTTTATATCGTATTGCAGTTAATAAGGAGGCTTCAGTGGCGGATGTGCGGTTATATGCTCATGGTTCGCATTAGTGGAATATTTTGTTTAATAGGGATATTCATGATTGAGAATTATCTATGGTTTCAGACTTTTTCAGCCTGCTACACTCCTTGGGGACTACTATAGCACAACATGATAGCTTGAAATGGAGGTGTCAGGATCACAAGAAATGTATAGTAAATGCGTATTATAAACTCTTGATTACACAGGATCACACCCCATTCCCTTGGAAGAACATTTGGAGGTCTCGTGTGCCCTCTAGAGTTGCTTTCTTTGTTAGGAATGCCGCCCTTAGGAAGATCTTGACCACGGACAACTTGAGGAAGAGAGGATGTGTAGTGTTGGATAGGTGATACATGTGTAAAAAGAATGGAGAATCGGTAGATAATCTTTTACGACATTGTGAAGTAGCGAGGGGTTTGTGGGATGAGATCTTTCGAAGGGTTGGTGTTGCTTGAGTAATGCCTATGAGGGTGCCTATGAGGGTGGTGGATTTGATGGGTTGTTGGAGAAAATTGTAGGGTAGTCATCAAGTGGCAGCAGTCTGGAGGATGATTCTGTTGTGTATCATGTGGTGTATTTGGACGGAAAGGAATGCGCGCTGTTTTGAAGACAAGGAACGGACAATGGTGGAGCTGAAGAATTTTTTTCTACATTCTTTATTGCTTTGGTTTTCCGCTATTGTATTAAACGGGGATGATATTCATGAATTCTTATCCTTAGTTCATTGCTTTTAGAATGTATTTAGGTGTTCTATTGTGTACTTCCTGTGTACTTGGTACATGTCTATTTCATTCACATCAATAAAGTTTTTCTCTTACTTATAAAAAAAAAAATATTATAAAGTTAAAATATTGTTAGAATGTAATTTTTTAAGATAATTTTTGTTTTGAGATTTGAAAAAGTTGAATTGTTTCTTGCGTTTTATATGGAAGTTTGGAAAAATTGTAATGATTAGTGATGATTGGATAAAAAAGTATGAAAGAGAAATAAAAAAGTGTTTGTGTTTGTGTTTGAGTAGTGCTTGGATGTTAAGATGAGATGAGATGGGATGGGATGAGATGAGACTGTGTCCAAATGGGGCCTTAGAAATCAATCATTGTTTGCATATGATTAGGCCTATGGAGCTTATGCATATCTAAAATGCATCAACAGGGTTAGGTTACATGTAGTCGTGCATATTCTTGTGTCTAATGTCTTGAGCTAGACCACATAACAGGTTGACTGATTTGGGATTTGGAATTCCAAGCATATTCATGAGGCTAACTTGGGCATGATTGTTTACCCTGGCTTTTGGATGTGTTGGTTTTTTTTCTTTTTGAACTGTTGCACCCATAGACAAAAATTGCTCTTGTTATATAATGTTTGCCTCAAATGTGTGAACTAACAAGTATGATGTGCTTTTCAATATCTGTTCCATCCAATTGTATGGAGGCTGTACAAGAGTTTACATTTAGGCATCGTTTGGTTACACATATGAAATGTGATGAGATGAGATAAAAGTTGAAAGTTGAATAAAATATTGTTAGAATATAATTTTTTAATATAATTTTTGTTTTGGGATTTGAAAAAGTTTTTTTTATTATATTTTGTGTGGGAGTTTGATAAAGTTGTAATGATTATATGTGTGGGAGTGTCATCTCATCTTGGTAACCGAACCAGGACCAAATTTGCCGTGTGAATTTCATTAACATCAATCACTTATGGAACTGAGTTGCCTATTTGACCAAATTTGCTCAGGCATTGAATAATGACCAAATTTGTTAGTTTATTGGGCAAACCATGGAATACATCCAATATGTACAGTGTTTCATATAATTAACAAATGATATACCCCCACCCTCATTTGGATTACTTTTTCTTTTTAAATATCTTTACTGAGGCCTCTATGAATTTTCAAGACTTGGCTGAAGACTTGGTTGATTCGAATTGCTAGATAAATAAGCTGTATTGGTGCCTGCAGGTGACTTCATCTAAGTTGTGGCGGCAAGTAGGAGAGTCTTTCCATCCACCCAAGTAAGGAATGGCTCGGGGATTGTTTACTAATACTCATTTAAAACGTTTATGGCATTGACATTTTGGGGTTTGTAAGCTTCACGGATGATGGTATTTTGCTATAATTTATCCGCTGACCTAACCTTTCTCTCCTTTCTCTCTTTCACAGGACTTGTACTACAGTTTCTTGGACATTTCGCATTTTCTATGAGAAGGTAATGTGTGTACCTATGGGGTGCTTATGTGTGTGGATTTGAATTGAATCATAATTAATCGTACATCTTTCCTTTGCTATATATTCTATGAAGTGTGTCTTCATTATTGTTTTTTGATACTAATAAAAAAAAAAATTCTATGAAGTGTGTTTGGTCATTGTTTCAAATTGCTCCTGACAATAATTTGTGTGATTTCGTTATCTTTTTTTTCCCTTTAATTATTTTCAGTTTGTGCAGGCACTTTTGGAATATGAAAAGCACAAGAGGGAAACTGGTGAACTTCAACTCTCTGGATCCGTCCCTCTGTCCACAAGAGTTGAAAAGGAGGTAGGACATAGTTTCTCTATTTTAGTTTGGATCGAATCTGTTTTTTTTTTCCTGGTCCCTTATGGATTATCTGTATTCACATCGATCATATGTGATGTACAATAAGATCGACAACTCTAGCATATGAAAATAGTTCTTCCCTATTACTATGATTAAAAGTATATACTTATGTTATATGATATGACTTACAAATAAGTGTAGATGCAAATTTAGGTTTATTTAGGTTGAGATTTTACCTAGGGTTGAATGGTTTGAATAGGGGTTTCAATGATTATGGTGGAAAAGTTATGCTGGAGGTGATTTTAAGCATCATTTGTGACAGCATGGACTGGTTTTTTATTCAAAATGAGGATCTACTGCATAAAGCAAGAGCTCAATGAAATCATATTGTTGTGTCCAAGAGGAAAATGAATACATAATCTTGAAGTCTAGGTTAGGGACTTAGTACAAGTGCATGTAGCACTTATGTTTTTGTTTTTGTTACCCATCGGTAAGCACAATGATGTTTGCTTACGCCGGTAGAGAATGCATGATCTGAAGAAAGTCATGTTATTCCTTGAAGAACTTATCCCCATAAGACATCAAGAATCATTGTAGTCCTCGACAAGAAGTGGTGTTTGAATTCCACTACCTAACTTATATTTGGGGAATGGATCTGGTTGAATGTTTGATTGCTTATATCCTTTTCTCTTTTTCTTTGTTTTTTGGTAAGTTTATATCCTTTGTTCTTTGTCCCATATATGTCTATATGCATGTGTTTGTTGTTTTCACACTGTTACATAATTTATACTTAAGCCATCCTCTCTTTCCATTGATTGACTCCGAGTTTCTTTGCAGGGAAGTGGCTACCAAGCTCCAGGATCAGGTAGGGCACGACGGGATGCTGCAGCTCGTGCGATGCAGGGTTGGCACTCCCAGCGTCTTCTTGGATATGGTGAGGTTGGTGAGCCTATTATTAAGGTCTGTTAAAATCTTTAAGCCTATTATTGGCACTGTTGTTAAATTTCTACCTTTTGTACATGCAAATTCCTGTCATCCAATTCAGTACAACTATGTTTTTTCCCCTGGACAGGACAAGAACTTAAGTTCTACACTAAAGCGTGAAAAGAATCTCAGAAGTATTGGTATGCTCCCTACTAACAAGGATCTTTCTTGTCAACCTTTTATTTTATGCTGAGATGTGTTCTCAATTTGTATGGTCTCCTGAGTCAGGTTCGCTCAAACACAAGACACCAACTAGTCTGGATCATGCTGAAAGAGCTGCAATTGCTGAAGCCGATAAGCAGTTAAGTCTCTAGTTTTTGTTTTTCCACTTCTCCTTTTCCTTTGTTTCATTTGAATTTTCTTCATGTGTCACATGAATCCCTTTATATCTTTTCATTCCATACTTATCAAAAAAAAAAAAAAAAAAAATCTTCTTCTTCCATAAAATTCATGAATACATTGCATATGCTTTTCCTGGTTACACGTGAAGTTAGAGGAACCTGATGATAAAAAATATTCCCTTCTAGAATGTGGATTTCAAGCACCATAGTGTTTTATTGCATAAAAGTGGCGTTTTGTTCATCAAGCATGTTTAAGTCCTTCAAAAATAAAGTTTTTTTATAGGTAAGAAGTCCTTCGAAAATAAACTAGAACAGACTTCTGTCTTTGAGGGTCTGAGTATGAAGTCTGGGAGTTTGAATATATCTCTTTCCCCAAACATAAATGGAAAAGCACCTTTTATGTGTTGGGCACCTTTTATGAAGCAAATATTTTGGAGTTTTCAGCAGTTGATAGGCTAACTGGGCTGCACATAGTTGAAAGAAGCCGTGGCTAGGTCTGGTTTGTTACATTGGGTTGAATCAACATGGACTGGTTGGTGGGGGTGGCAGAAGTTTTGGTTCAGTCATAAGGTTCGATGGTGAGGTTCTCCAGGGTTGGAAATATCACAGTCCAGTGATGTTCCAATTGCCATGGCAGGCTTTTGGTGCTGGAGGAGTATAGAGAAGGTGGCTGGAGAGGCTTTGTTATCATACTTGAGGGATGTGTGCTGGTCTGGGTTGGGGAAGGTTTTCGGCTGAACTTGGATGGGGGATGCTTATCTTCCAGACATGGACTGGTGGTAGAAATCAAGTTGGGTTTCTGCAAAAGACCCATGATGGGGTAGGATGGTGTGGCAAGATTGGTGCATCGACTAAGCTGGTGGTGAGCAGGATGGCAAACCAACATATGCTGTGGTGCTGGCAGTGTCGAGACATCTATCGCTTAGTCCATTCGAGACGTCATGATGTCCAACTGGTAAATGCCTATTTTAATGCACTCAGTCATCCAGTTGGCTTTATTTCCTTGGAAGTGTATTTGGAGAAACAAGCCGCCTTCAGAGGTTGCTTTTCTGGTTTAATTGGCATCATTAAGAAAGATCTTGATCACAGATAATCTCAAAAAGAGCCATATTGTAGTATCGGATTGGCGTCCTATGTGCAAGAAAAATGGGGAGAGCATTGATCACCTTTTGCTACTTGTGAGTTGGCTAGGGACTAATGGGCTATCTGCACATTTCAACACTTATGGGATTGAGTGGGTTATACCTCAGTGAGTTGTAGAGTTATTGGCTTGTTGGCAGATAAATCCCTATGGAGGTCATAGAAATTTGGAAGTTTGGAAGATGGCTACCCTTTGCTTCATGTGGTGTATTTGGCAAAAAATCAAAATACTCAAACTTTTAAGGACTAAGAGAGGATGGTGCCAAAATTAAATGCTATTATATTCAGCACCCTCTATGTTTTGATGGTGGCTCACTACAACTTCCAATTTTCTAGATTTCAAAGACTTTTGTTCTTGTTCGTTTGCTTACCAGTTGGGCATTTCCTCATGTATTTTCTGTTTATTTGGACTGCGCTTCTCTATGTTTTTGATGAAGTTACATTAATGAAAAAAGAAATCTTAAGAAGGCCATAATTTGTCAAATTCATCAGGCTCACTGCCATCCTCCTGCTAAAAGGCCAGTATTCAAATATGCACACCACTGAACCAACACCATAACCCACCTTGCCCCCCCAAAAAAATTCCAACCACCCTAAGCATGCACAAAGAGGTTTTAGAGGTTTTTTTTTTTTTTTTTCTTCTTGATTAGGGCATGTTTGGGTAATGAGGTGAGATGATAATTCTGTGAATAGTAGTGAAACGGTTTGAGTTAAGATGTTTTATTGGATTTTGGGAAAGGAAAGAGAAAAAGTTGAATAAAAATATTATTAAGTTAAAAAATTGTTTGAATGTAATTTTTTAAAATAATTTTTGTTTTGAAATTTGAAAAAGTTGTATTGTCTTTTGTGTTTTGTTTGGAAGTTTGGAAAAATTGTAATGATTAGATGAAAAAATTGAAAAATTGAAATTGAAGTGTTTTGTGTTGAATGATGTTTGGGAAGAAAATTATGAGAAGTTTTGAGACAACATGAGATGTTCTCTACTCATCTCACTTCCTAAATAGCCTAAGTCAAGGCTAACTGGTTTTCATTTGGTAGATTGGTCACAACAGTTGCTGATGTTGGACCCCCAGCTGATTGGGTGAAGATAAATGTACGGGAAACTGTAAGTGTTTTTGTTTATCTTCTATTATATATTTTTATTCCCAATATCTATACTGCTTGATTTGATGAAATTGCTGAGTGAGTTTTTTGAAGGGATTCTGACAAATTGCACTGTTTCGTTTCTGTGCTCAGAAGGATTGCTTTGAGGTATATGCACTAGTCCCTGGACTACTGCGAGAGGAGGTAGGCGCTTTTGATACACTCTTTTTCTTACCCTTCTGTTTGTTTGTTTGTATTTTTTTTTTTTTTTTTATCTCAATACAAACTCTGTTGTCGCCAATGATAATCACATAGAAAGCAGATGCAGATTTTGGTGATGTTTCGAAATTTTGGATGACCCCACTGCTGACACATACTCATCAGTATATAATATGACCATTGACATTGTCAGGGCGATCCAATTTCTGTTTGTAGTTATTATAATAGTAATTGCATTTTACTCCCTCATTTTCAAATAGGTGTAATCGTTATAAATCTATGTAAGTCGTCCCCTAATTCGAAGTTTTGGTTTCAATTTGCCCCCTCCATCCAAGTCGGCTGTTAAGTCTGACAAAAGACCATGTGATTTGATCAAAATATCCTTAATTAAAAAAAAACACTAATGAACCAGTCCTTGGACTATTGTGAAAATCCTCCACCATCTCATCCTTCAGCAGCGAACTGCAAACTTCTCACTTTATCAAGAGAAGTTCTGGATTAAATATCTGCCCAGTGGTCTATATTGTGAGTGGTTTGCGGATTTAAGGACATGTTTGAATAAATTGACTGTTGACAGACATGGTTTGCAGATTATCTGCAGAATTCAGAACTGCGTTCCTTTCAGAATTTGGAATTCTATGTTGTCTTTTTTATGGTATTGTGTGATGACATACTACTCAATCTCTGGTACTTATAGCTAGGCTTTTTTTTTTTTGGCGCACTCAGGTACGAGTTCAATCAGATCCAGCCGGACGTTTGGTCATTACGGGTCAACCAGAGCATCTTGACAATCCTTGGGGCATCACACCATTTAAAAAGGTATTCCTTTGATATTAACGAACTCCATTTTTGCTTCTCCAAACCTCCCCTCTACCCGTTCTAGCTCTTCCTCTCCATTCTTTTGTATTCCTTACTCCTCTTCCACACTCATGTCTCCTATTCTTTGGTTTTTTATTTTTCGTTGGTTCTCAAAACTTCGTGGACAGAGAATATCCGACTATCTGAAGGGGAACTTCTAAACCACCAAAGCCACATTTTTTCCCAACCACTTCTAAAGCATGGCCACCACGCCACTCTCTCTAGTGCCCCTCTCTCTGTCTCTTAACACAGCTTTCTGCTAAGCTGGTCTCATCCTCTCCCAGTACCCGCCGCATTTCTCTAGCTTCTTATTTTTGCTTTCTTCAGTTTCTTTCTCGCCCATATATGGCAAGGATTGTACATTGTGCAGCAATATTCGATCTTGTTATATTTTTGGTTCTAATATGTATTACCTTTGGTATTGATCATATAAAATCGGCACAAATGAAATACTGTTTCCTTAAATTACTTTATTGCGGTGTGGTTTCCAGGTCGTTAGCTTACCTGCGAGAATAGATCCACTTCAGACATCTGCCGTGGTTAGTCTGCATGGCCGACTCTTTGTACGCGTCCCATTTGAGCAGGCGTGATTTTGAATTGATCCATTTGCAACAGTTAGTCAATTTTCTGGGAAGGAATTAATTTTTTTTTTAGGACATGGAGGCACGAAGGTCTAGTTTAGAGCCTAATTTTGGCCTTTTAGACCAGTTTAAAATACTAAGTTATATTAATGCAAACTTTGTCTAATTAGATTTCTATGTAAATTTTATTGGATTAGTTTTAGAGAACTCATGAATTGACGAGGAATTGATGAAATTGAAGTATGTGGCGGGCTGTAGCTGTTCGAATTTCCTTTGAGTAATGCTATCCACCATTCCTTTTATTACCATTCTCCTATCATACTATAATGTGGCATTTAATTATGAAGACTATTTATTATGTTTCACTTGTGGGCCAATTATTTAATGCCTCATCAATGGATGTTGAGAGAGGGTGATATTAAAAATGATGATAAATAGAATTTTTCATTTCTTATAGCCTAGTGTTTCCCTGCAATTATTCCTGGAGGTTGTTTGTGTTTTGGATTACTCGGTTGAGTGCAGGATTGTTGGTTTGTGTCTGACTGATGATGAGATGTTAGCTGCATATATTATCTATGGGAAACTTGATTTCGGGCTGGAAAGCAAGGATTAGAAACTTGAAGAGGGATCGAGATGGTTCTTTGCAAGTCTAAGAAACTCCATGCTGATGGAATTAGCAGAGGTTCCACCATTCTAATTTCCTACAGCTTTTGTCGGTGTCATAATGGTGGGGTGGACATGATATCCCAATTAAAAATTAGGCAGAGGGGTGTCATAATGTTAGTTTGGACACACCAATTCTCCTTAAAAAAGAAATAATAAAAAGTACAAAAACCAAGCAAAAAAAATGGGGGTTGGTGGGTGGCCACTTGGGAGCAGAATATTTACAAAGATGGTTTCAGTAAGATCCCAGCCATCATGACCTCAACATGTCGGTTAAGTCTAAGTGCATTGTGCATGGTATAATCGTTAATTTATTATAATGTTTAGGATCATAAAGCTTTAGCTATTCACTATATTTTAACTCTTTAATATATTATAGTCTGAGTTTGGTCTTCATACCTTTGAAAGAGAACATTTGAAACCAATAACAACTTGTGTGAATGTCTTTTTAAAAGGACAAGTTGGAATAATGATTCCCTACCACCTTAATTAGTTTTGCTAGATTTTGACTCCGGCCAAGTTTTCCAGATCTTTACAAGCTGCTGCTAGTTTCTTCAACTCGCATTACCATCTGAATTGGATGAATGAAACCTAGACTTGGTTAATATATTCATAAAACAGGTTGGCTTTAGGCTACTCAATCACAGAGCAATAAATTAACCAAAATAGAATGATACCCACTTTTAGTGCGTCCCACGAGTTGAAGGAAATGAAGTGCTTCCTTACCTCATATTAATAGTGGTGTGGGATCTTTCATTGAGATTTGATTGAATGGCTACGTACTACCTTTCACTTCTCTCACTTTAATTTCTTCCTCTTATAGATCATGCAATCAATGTCCGTGATCCCAAATGTGGGTCATATGAGTTATGATAAGATCTATGATCGGAGAAGGCGTCTGTCGAGAGGTTTCCGGCTACAAAGAAAGCGGTTTTCAGTTCTGCGTGTGAGGTTTATTTCTTACTTCATCAGGTTCTTTTGTAAGTGGAAGTTCCCATATTTGAAAGCTTTAAAAATATTGCTGAAAAGAGGTACTGTAGCCAAGAGATCAAGGATTATCATGAGCAAAATCATAAAAAATCGGCCTCATTCCCAAGAAAGAATGATATCTACAGCTTGCAGCTCGAGATCATATAATCAAATAAATTCATTTCACTCAGAAGCCATTTCCGATTGCTTGGAATTCATCAAAATGTCTGCAATTTCAGCGGATGGCAGCTCTGTGGCCAATAGCCTAGATGGGATTAATTGAGGTGCAGGAGGGACGCACATTGTTCACAAGATCAGACTTTATTTTACTTTCTCGAGCTCTCTCTGCATGCGTGGACTCTAATTCTTTCATATATGCAAATCATGCCTGCGCTTGAGATGTCTGTCTGTCGAAATTTAAGGTACTGAGGATGCGTGCGCAGATCATGATCAATTGTTTGTGACGCTCCGATTGCCATGCATGCATGCATGTTTTCGTGCCATACAAACGTTGCCTGAAAATTTTGATCATTCGAAAGTAACTGAATGTACGCCATTATTTCATGTAATTTTTACAAGAGAGAATTAACCGAGACATGCATGCGTGGTTGATGTTCTCCCCGTTACTGTTAGCACAGTTCCAGATCACAGAACTGCACTACTCATTTCCAGATCTGTTGTGTTATAAGCTCACGTAGACGGTCATGTGGCAGCTTTCACGTGATCTCATAAATTTTGCATTGAAGGAATAAAAACTATTCCCTAGGAATTTTCATGTTGTCATGATATTATGGAAGTACTACTGCTGCTGTTCTTATATATATATATATATATATACACATATAATTTTTTTTTCTTCTTTCTTTTTCTCAAAGGATCTTTTCAACATATGAATTATTAGGAACTGCTCCTGGTCCTGTCCTGATCAGCTAGCTCTGTAATTAGGCATGAAATTAAAGAATATATTTGTAAGGTTATGTTTGAATGTCAAGCTCATCATTTCAGTCTATTTTAAATCAATTATTAATAAAATTTATTATTTTTTTAATTTAAAAATAAAAGTTAAACTCATCTCAATCTATTAGTTATATTCAATTAACACATATTTCAATTTATTTATATTTAAATAATCTTAATGAGGCTTATAAAATATTACTATTTACAGATCAATTCAAACTATTTGAGATCACTTCAACATCTAAATACAACTTAAACCTACTAATTATCAATATACCACACATATTGATATCATAAAAATTAATGATCTAGCTATCAACTAGCATAAAAGTATTGATGTTTTTTTTTAATAATAATTATAATGAATCTATAATAAGTGGTATGCACAAAACTTATTAATTTGTAGAAAAATAGAGTACCAATCCGCTGCTAAAAAGAAAAAAAGTAGCCCAACTTAGCCGAAAAAGACGCCCACATGACAGGCAGGCCACAGCCTTATCATTATATATTCCGCTCGGTTAGGTCGCTTGAGAGAATGATTGGGAGAATGATTGTGACGTACCATAATTTTAGCTGAAAATTGGAGAGTCAGATCAGTGCTGTGAGAATTTTAGGCAGTTCAAGAATATTGATTATTATATATCAAAAGGGTGTAATCGGTTCGGTTGATCTGATTTTAGATAAAATTTAAAATTAAATTAGTATGTATCAATTTTATATTTTTAAAAATTGATTATACACCGATTATTTATCTGAATCAGTACATATGGTTTTATTGGTTCCGGTCTAATTTTTTAGTTTTAATAAAATACAAATTTGTAAAAAAAGTTTTAAAAAAAAATCTGCTTTAAAAAAATATGTTTTATATTTTTATTCCAAAATCTGTTACAATTACAAAAATCTACTTTACAAAAAAAAATCTACTACAAGCCTATAAATATAACTACTACAAAAATTGAAAAAAAAAACTGCAATAAAAAGAAAAATCTGTTATGGCTTACTTAAATTAGATTTGGGAGAAAGCGGATCATTAGTTGCTGTTGATTCCATGGTCATTTCCGTTGAAGGTTGAACATCGCCAGACGATATTTCTGTTTCATTTGAAAGAACCATATCAATGGACAGCTTGATCAACCCAAAGCCTTCAAGGACCAAATTACGAAACCCTAAATATTTATTTCAAAAGAAACCATATTTTGCTTCACTAAATAAGTGGAATTTGGAAGCATAGTATGTACAAAGAATTGGCTTGTACTTGGTCTGTGATCTTCTTTGAACTTTCTCCTTTCTCAAAAGCATGGAATGACTAATGAGCCTATCTCAAGTGCTGGAGCATGTGAAGAGCAAACGGCTAGTAACCCACTAACTTAGTGAATCTTTTAAAACCAAGCATAGATTCTTAGGCTATAGTCATGAGACTTTCTGAGAACTTTAATAAATAGTGACAAACAACAGATGCCGCATGGTATGAAGAATTACCCACCAGAATCAGAGGCAAATAATTAGGGAAAATAGTGTCTAATGATGCTAAACATATTGCAAAAGTTTTAAAATATCTTTTCCATTCAAATGCATCTAATGATGCTAAACATATTGAAGAAATGTTGAAGAGAGAGAGAGAGAGAGAGAGAGTACCGTGCAAGGGTGAGCTGTGCGACCGCCAATGAAGGGAGTGGAGGATGCGACGGAGGGGCTCTCTGGAGAGGGGATCTTCCTGGGATTTCGAGGAGGAGAGGGAAAATGAAAGTGATTTGGGGATTGGGTGGAGTGTGTTGGGGAAGATGAAACGGCGCCGTTTGTATATATAACATATATATTAGGAAAAAAATTTAATAATAATAAAATAATAAAATTTTATTATTAATTTGGCTCAAATATGCATAATCTAATGTGAGAGTTTTTTTTTGAATGGCAAAGTCAATCTCCAAAACATGTGATTTTGTATATATATATATAAACCAATGCTAATGCTCTAAGCAATTGAATGTGGGACAAGTGTTAATTCACATGTGTCCTACATTCAACGGATCTCCAAACTTAACTCAATACTTGGTCATTTTATATTAAATTGTTTTCATCTTTCCAAGAAAACTTCTACTCGCTTTATTTAAAAAAGGGTAGTGATAGGGTAACAATTTATTTACTACCTATTTACTACTTGTATTTATTTTTTTTATCATTTTCTTTTAAGTATTTTTTTAACATTCTTAATCATTAAGAAAAAATTAAAAAAAAATATAATTTTACCAATAGTCACTTCCTTAACCATTAAGTAAAATAATTTTAAAAAAAATCAAATACAAAAAGAGTAGTAAATGAGTAGTAGGAGGGTAATAACTCCATTATTTTCCTTTAAAAAATGGCCTTTTACAAGTATAATATTTTTATTATTATTAATAAGTCACACATGCACTAAGTACTAGAGTTAATGTAAATCTAATCTATCAGCTATGACATAATAGCTCACAGTATTTGAATATTTTTAACTTACATATATATATATATATATATATATATCATATGCAGTTTTTATATCAGTATATATATTTATATATGCTGAATCAATATATAACAAAGTGTCTATATATATATATATATCTCTCAAACAGCGGATTGATCTTATATATATATATATATATATATATATATATATATTTATAATGTGTGTTTTCTGAGGCTGCAGGCTCCATTTGTTTAATTAATTGTCATGTTTAATCTGTGTTATATATGTATGACTCAATGGTTAATAAAGTAGGATGTAAAATAAAAAATCCAGAAAACCAGTCCGGACCGACCTGTACCAGTCGAACCGGTCCGGTCCAGTCCAGAACCGGTTTTCGGAATTGAAAAACCGGTCGGAACCAATCCAGTTTCGGTTCCGGACATTTTTGGCCCGGACCGGTTCTATTTAATATATATTTTAAATTATTTTTTTAATATTTTATATAATAAAAATTATATATAATATATATAATAATAAAAATTATAATTATGTATAAGATAATGTTATTATAATTTATAAAATAAAGGTTTAATCTTAAACATGAAATTTTAATTGATCATATGCTTTAAACATAAAATATATATATTAATAATATTTTATCATAAAAAGTAAGAACCAAAAAAGAAAAAAAATCACTCAAATATTATTACTAAATTTTGATGGCCTAATAAATTCTCAATATTATTTTTTGATAAGTACATAAGAATTAGTAGATTAGTAATACTAATATATATTAGTATATAATTTATATTAATTACAATTTACATTTTATGACCTAATACTAATAGTCTAATACTATATTACTATTAGTAATATACTTTAAGTCTATGTATAAATTAGTATATAAATCACTATACTAATTTATACATAAACGAATCTATCTAAAACCAAGAACAAAAAATCGAAACCTAACCTAAATTAAGCAAAACTAGAGGACAAAGTAATAAAATACTCTGTTATGCTCCTACATGTTTAAAAAAAAATCAGAGGACCCATTTACAAAAATCAGAAAATTGAAACCCTAAATTCATCCCTAAAATCAGTTCAGAAATTAAAACTCTAATCTAGATTAAAAATAGCATCCAAACAACAATTAGAACAAGCTGAAATCTATGTAATAAAAATCTCTAGGCAAAATAGAGAGGTCATTGTTTCATTTACCCTTGCTAGTCGATACAGAAAACACAATCCTAGTGCAGTGGCAGTGGTGATTTCAAAGATTCTTGTGATGGAGGAAGTGCACTGTCCTCGTGGGAGACTGGATCCCTAGAAATCATCACATGATCAATAATTTTGGAAGGGAGAAATAGGGATTGTTCACTCGGCCATAGAGAGAGAATGAAGAAATAGAGAATAGAGGGAGAAAATCATACCTGACAGTCATGAGATCCGTCTAGAGTCATCGTAAGATCCATCGAGAGCCCTCGTGAGAGAGAGCTGAGCGGGTTTTTGGTTCTGTTGGGGTTTTGTTCGAGTCGAGGAAGGGAAAAGAGGAAATATATAGGGAACTCTCAGGATATCAAAATAATCTTGTTGGTGGAGAGAGAGAGAGAGAGAGAGAGAGAGAGAGAGAGAGAGAGAGAGAGAATTAGTAAAATAACAGTTGCAAAGTGATTCTTGAATAGTGCATTTGTAAAGATGTTGAAACATTGTTCAGAGCTATGGAAAATTATAGATATTCATAATCAAATGATTTAATGGTGTAATCATGCAAATATGTGTTTGTATTTGCATATGAAGACACCAATGCCAATGCTCTTACTGATCAAGTCACAATATTCAACTAATCAAGTTTCACCAAGGAATGTTGAAATTGAACCCAATTTGGTACTCTAATGCCTAGTGATATTAAGATGAGATGTGAAATCACATCTCATTTCATAATATTTCATTTCAACATCCAAATACATTACTAAAGTACAAATATTTTTTAATTTCAAATTTTTCATCTAATCATTACCTGGTCATTAGAAATTTTTCAAACTTACAAATAAAACACAAAAAATAATTGAACCAATAAAAAATAAATAAAAGAGGGGTGCAGTGTGTGGTGTAGGGATGACGAATATGATTTTTCATCCTTATATATTAAGTTACATACTTACATATATATATATATATTAATATGAGACAAGTATATATAAGAGTATGCTTTTGATATATTTATATATATATATATATATATATAAATGATAAATACATTTTTATAAGTACATTTTTACTTTGATTTTTTTTATTTGGGATAGAAAAATCAACTAGCCCAACAAAAACGCTCGAAACCAAATTAGACCAATAAAATTGAACCAAACCTAAAAAAAAAAAAATCTAAAAGTTTCCTGTTTTCTGGATTGCATTGATTTTAGAATTCCAAAATTGACTTAAAAGATTGATTCGATTCCAAAAGACATCCAAAACGTGACTGAACAGAACATATTACACCCATTATTATCATATATATATATATATCATATAATATATATGATAATAAGAAGTTTTCTTGTAGTATGATAACAAAAAAAATGAGTATTTGTGATGAATTATTAATTTGTGACGATAATGACTATTTGCGATGAAAACATACACATTTTGATAAAAAATAATTATTTTTATAAAATATAACTAAATATAAATAAATAATTTTCTTGAGGGTAGTATGCACTCTTGCTTGCATGGAATTAAGGGACGACGGGATGTGTCGATGACCCCATTAATTAAGTTTTGGGACACCAAAATGTTTTTTGTTTTGTTTTTGTTTTTACCAAAGAGGTTCATTTGCCTGCATAGATGTAATCATCAGTACGTATATGATCTTCATATTTATCGTCATGATGCAGTACGTACTATCTGATCATCATATCGATCGGAACAAGCGCTGAGTGTTTGGGTCGCTCTTCTATACTCATGAAATATGCATAATGTGGTTGGTCCAATTTTGAAGCACTTTGGATCTGCGATTGAATATTAGATAGGATACTGTGATTCATATTTGGGCTAGTCAAAATATATATGAGATCCTGGATATCAATCCCAACTCTATATTTAGATGCCAAATTCCCAGGTCTTGATAAAGAATCTGTTTTTGTACTTAAATGTTTCCTTTAAGATAATGGGTTAGGACCCTAAGATTTGTGTACACTTTGCAATCCATTGTGGGGCATTGGTGGTGCCTCCCTGTGCTGCCAGACTCTACTTGCCCTGCCAGCTCAATATCAAGATTATGGATATCAAGCTCTAGCAATAACCTTGCTCACATGTTAGGAGTTTTTTCTGGAAGATTTTGTTTTTGTGGGCTCAAGCTTTAGATTTGAATGGTCTTAGCTTCCATGATTGAGACGGTAACTGTTTCTAGTTTTTAAATAGGTGTATTCGCATGTATACTTCTAGTGTACTTGGGCTATGCCTATCTTCTTATCAATGAAATAATTTATGACTTATAAAAAAAACCTGCAATTTTTTTTGTTATCAATGAAAGGATATCCTTGATTCTTCTTTATACTATTTGTTGTTCTCACTGGGGATATTGTTATCAATGAAAGTAGCTATTGCTTTTACCATGATCACAAGATGTGCAACTTTTGGATATATATATATATATATATATTTGTATATGTATATAAAACTTTTAGAAATGCTTATTCTGAAAGGGAAATAACATTGTATTTCACCAACTGATCTCAGCTTCCATTTTTCAGTAATTCTTTTGCTAAATTAAATTTTCTTGGTTAATCAAACAAATAAAATTTTCTAGAATGGATTTTTTTTAGAATATTGTTTATGCATATGCTAAGGGAATGACGCTCATCTTTCATGTGATGTGAAATTAACTTGAGAAAACAGAATGACCACGTTTACTGGAAGAATAACAAGAGTAATTGGGTGGTATCATTCTCATTCTCATATTACAATTCTTCCTTCCCACGTTGGTATGCATTGACCATCTACTATATTTTTTCTTCGTTTATTTTCTGTTATATGTTCCAATCTTGTTGTATTCGATGTGAATTTTTTACCTTCGCTCGAACACTTTACACACACACACACACACACACATATATATATAGTGCTTTAGGCTTATCTGTCCTTTTAATATGTACATAAAGATGATCTTTTGGCTCCATATGCAATTATCGTGAAAGTGAAAGTGATAAAGGATGATATATATTCAAGGAAGGTTTGACTAAAAAAATGCTTTGCATGTAGTTTTTTCAGATGTGCGAACTCAGCCAATGTATCAATTTCTAGACTCTGGGTTAATCGGGCTGATATTTTCCTATTTTAGTGAAGATGTACACAAGGTATGTGTTAAATGCAAGGGTATTCGGGAAGTAGCCTTGTAAACTTGCTCTTTTGCCATTCTCACTTGGGGTGATTTTAGGTTGGAAGAATCCAAGTTATTGTTGTCCACAGTCTATTTTATATTTCTACATTATATTGATATGAATCACAGTCCATAGAAGAAAACTTTCATCTACACTGAAAGTTACTGTTTTCTCTTATGATGATTTGAACCTGCTTTTAATGGATGACCATCCCTGTTCTCCTTCCCTTCTATCACCTATAAACAAAATTGGAACATAAATAATCTTTAAAAAATATGTTTTTGCAAGAGATTGCTTCTCATACCAACATTGTCCACATGTATGCTACTTGACTAGTGAACAAAAGGATCCCAGCACATATTTGAGAAGTTTTAACTGCTTACCATATGAACTATTATATGGAAATAGCAAAGTTTGGAAATGTTTCCATTCCTTTCATGATCTTTGCCACCTAATTCAGTTACTGTCCTATACCATGCGCAATTATTCATTGTAAGAATGTTTTACTGTTATGTACGATTTGGTTACTTTTAGCTCAAAAGTGATAGTGTCATAACTGATTTTTTGTTTTGTTTTCCTTAATGTTGTGCAGTCTGTACATATTGTCAAATACACGGATGAGGAGTATGGGAAGTAACGTGAGATATAATATCTTTGTGTTTGCTACCTTTCTCGATCAAAGACGATATGCATAACTATGGGTGCTAATGCCGATGAACGGTCCCACTTAAATAGAGTTGTGAAACTTGGTAGTGGTAATTTCAGTGGATAGTAGAATTAAACAATTTGTTATGGCCCTGATTGTTATTTATTATTTCAGATGTAGCTCAGTTTGTACTTGATATGAGAATATAATGCACCACCCCAGTGTATAAATACATATGAGTTTGGATGAGTTGATGGATTTTAGTTGCTTCATGTGTTTTTGATGCCTTTAACTTGAATGAATAAAGCAGATGTTGGTTGAATGTTGCATTTAGGAACGACCAAAAACCAGGACTAGAAAGAAAACTGGGTCAAAAAGTTTTTACATAATTTGATCTAGGCGATTTTCAGGTCATTATCGGCGATAATTTTTAGCCGGTAGATCCACTAGAAACATGATGATGTTTTGCCAGCGATATTGCTGCTAAAACATCAATACCAACGATATTTATATCGCCGCCAAATAGTGTTTACAAACGAAACGCTAGTTATGGCGATTAGTAAATCGCTGCAACTGAGTTCCCAAAATAACAACTCAATTGCAGTGATAATAAAATCGCTGCTAATTATCAATTAGCGGTGAAATTCAAGTCGCCGCCAATTAATTTTCAAAACAAAAAGCTAATTAACGGCAATTTTATCGTCGTCATGATTGATTTAATACCAGAGATTTTGTGATCGCTGCAAATTCGTTCCCCAAAGTAATAACTCAATTGCAGCGATATAAAAATCGCTGAAATTAAATGACACTAGTGGATTTTTATCGCTGCATTTGTTGTTTCAAAACCGTTTTTCTATTGTGGCGATATAAAAAATCAGCTGGCAAATAATATTTCCGGCGATTTTTTATCTTTTAGCTACCGAAATTAATCGTTAGAATTAATCTTTGCCAGCGATGAATAACTAAATCGTAACATGAAATTGTGGCGATTATAAACACTATTAGCGGCGAATTTCATGCCGCCGGTAAAAAAAAAAACTTTGCCGGCGATTTTTTGAATCCGTTGGAGTAGATAAAAAATAGAGCTTTAATACCGGTAAACGTGCAGCAATTTATAAATCGCTGGGAAAGATTATAAGTGGCGATTTTGTTATATTTGCCAGCGAAATTGAATCGCCGGTAAAGGTATTTTCCCTTGTAGTGAGATTTGGTAATGTATCACTAACTAGGGTTTAAGTTTCCATTGGATTTCGGACTCTGATCATGTTCATTTAATTAGTTGTTGTGAATTAATTTACATGTCGGCTTCACTTCTCTTCCCCGGCCGGCCACCACGTCGCCCTATATATATATATATATATATATATATATATATATATATATATACTATTGCTTACCAAAGAAATTGAGAAACAGATTAAAAGGACGAATTTAAGAAGGATTTAATTTCCTGCTTATTATGAGAAATTAACGCCTACATATATATGGTTGGAGAAGTCATGAGGCTGTATATATAGCCATATATATGCTCTCTCTCTCTCTCTCTCTCGTATGTTTGCTAGTAGTAGACATAAGTACGTAAACGACTCGGTGCACGCAGTACAAAACTGGTCTCCCAGTAGTGCCTGCCACAAAACCTAGAAAATCCTGATCATGATTCCAACACTGCACCATCATCTTTTATAGTTTCCTCCTGCATGCATGCTTCTTGGTATATATATACTACCGATCGGATCGCTAGTTGAGTAAAGATATATAGAGATGCACGCATGCATGGGAGAAAGAGGGAAAAAAGATGATTGAAATATATAGGAATATATAGATGGCCGGGCCGGACCGTTCGGACTACATGATCGGGACACAATTTACTTGACTTCTGAAATCTGATGGCAATAATTAATTTAAGAATTAAGAGTATGCATGCATTTTTTGGGTCTAAATTAATATATATATATATATATATATATATATTTATAAATGTAGAAAACCGATCGAAGAAGAGAGGAAACTATATATTAGTTTAGACTTTAGCATTTCCCTAATATTAAACTAGCTTGAAGGGTTTTCATGTCTTCCCCGGCCCTTTCCTTTCTCCATCTCATGATCTAATCGAATCCATACATATAACGGCTCGATAGATAAATTTATATATGGAAGATCAGTTGTAATGCTCATGCTATTGATAATATTACCTGACTCGTTGCAACATTAATTTGGGAAAGGTCCAACCAGATCGCTAGGAAAATTATTACAAGCCTGTATATATATAGATATAAATCAAGCTAAGTTTCCAAGGATTTGTTTGGCTGCTATTGATAATATGACCCATATATCTAGTTGCATCGTTTGGAAAGAACATGATTTCCTTCTATCTAATCTTACATCGAGCTAATTTAAGGACCATATATACTATACATACTCTACCTTTTCCTTCTATCTAATTGAGCTTTCTGAGATAGAAAGTTAAGAACATGATTTCCCAGAAAAGAATGATCAGTCCTAGAAAGCTTCTACAATATCTCAACAAACACCAAAAGTTTTAATAATTAAGATGCAAGCAACAGATCACACAAGTATTCCCTTTATTGAAAAGGAGAAGCTAGCTGGAGAAGGAGAAGGAGAAGGAACAGAAGAAGGAGAAGCAGAAGAAGCAGCAGCAAGAGGAGGAGGAGAATGCTTCATTGGCATGCAACATGAAAGAAACAAGTTTCAGGCATGCAATATCAGGCCAATTGCGATATAAATAAAAACCATCATCGATCATTTAAAAAACAAATGTTTGTATATGCATGCTCTACTAACATTAACTCATGAAGCACGGGAAAATGATCAGTTATCCCTTGAAGATCCATCTCTGATCCCTCAATCTACAAGATTTAAGAAAAAGAAAGCTTCTCTCCCTTAAGTGATAAAGCGAATTAGTACTAATACTGGTCTTCTATAGATCACGTATCATTTCCTCCCTTCGCGTGCATGTGTAGCTACTATAGCAGATAATTGGAACATTGCCCACTAAAACTAATAACACTAGTACTGCAACATAATCTATATCATGATGATTAACTATGGAAGAAGGAAAAGCTAGACAGGACCTCTTAGGTTTTGGCATTGCATGATATACCAAAGTGTTTAAAAATTAACTTGAGAAGTTTAGGACATAAAATCTAGCCTTTCAAGGTCCAAACAAAAAGAGCAGAAAGATCAAATCCAAAGTTTCAAGAACATTATTTCCCCTTTGTCAAAGTTTCAAAGTCACTAAGTTAATTATATATTACATGAATAAATATTTCCTCAGTTTTTCACCTCTTTTCTCGGGAATTGTCATTTGGGCAAAAGTTGTCTGGAGCTTGATTCTTGTTTTTCTTTTCTTTTCTAGCTGGGTCTTGGGAGAAGAAGCTGCTTCCATTCTTTTTCAAAATCCAAAAGTGCGAGACAAGTACTGTTCAAGTGTCGTACTAGGCAAGCAGGTTTTAATTATACTTAATAATTCACAATCTCTCCCACCAGTAAACGTATGTTTTACTACTGACAAAAAGAACGTTCCTTGTCTAGTTTCTACTGCTGTAACGTTTGGTCAGCCAACTGCAAGTTGGCAGGAGAGAGAGATGCTTGGTCTTTCTTTGTTCCTAGAAGTTCAGAACTGGCTAGCTAGGGTTTTACGTTGTTAGGGAAACAAGCTTTTGGGGTTCTTCAGGGTGCTTTTCCTATGTTGGGTAAGCAGAAAATGGACTGAAGACAGTGGCACAAAAAAGATGGATAAAACAGCATGGGTTCATTCATGTGACACAAGCAAAGACTTTTTGCAGCATGGGGCACAGGGAGTTTTGGCAAGACAAAAGCAAAGTATATATATATTTATATATATATATATATATAATATTATACTATTCAGCTAAATAAATATGGATATGTATCTAAAATTATATGAAGTACTAGGTTCATGTACATGATATATCTACCATGTATGTATATATCTACATATATACACAGATAATTTAAGAGGACCCATATATATATATATATAATATTATATATAGCTTCCCATGATTTGTGTAAATTTCATGTCAGAAATTCACAAACTGAAACTCGTTTTGATCAGATTCTTATATTCAAGCATCAACACAGAAAAAAATACGGCATATAAGCTGCACAAGAGATGGAATTAAACACAAAAATAAAGCCCCAGATATGTCTATATATAGCAGTTTTTTTCCGCAATACAAGTCTCCACCCCTTGTGTATAAAGCTAACTGAAATAAGTGAAGAAATTAAGAGAGGAAAAGGTTAAAAAAACAAAAGATCAAGATCTAGGAAAGAACCAAAATGGTTTATCGATCACTGACCTCCGAAAGTCTGCAGATTCCTTGAATATTTGCTCCAAACTCATTCATGATGGGTTTCTAGCTATCATGTGAAGATATCAAGCCTTCATAATTTCTTCTTTTGATCTTCTCAGTGCAAAGATGATGAGAGGACCAATTTGCTGAATATATCAGGAACATTTTGATCAAAAAAACCGTAAAAGAGGATAGCTTTACATGTACGTTCTCCTCTCCTCACCTCCTCCTCCATCTCCACCAGTTATTTAAAGCTGAGAAAAATTGAGCTCATTCATGAGCCAGGCGCAGAATCAACATCGATCTAGTATCACTCGAAGTCTAACATAAATTTCCATCTAAAATATTGAAATCTCCACTAATTAAAATGGAGGCCTTGGAGCATTCCCACCCCATCCAAACAGATCACCCGAAAATGGAAAATTCCCCATATTCCCAGCTCCCATACTAAAAAGAGAAACACCACCAGCACCACTTCCACTTCCAGTACCACTGCCCTCCCCAAGGTGTCCTCCGCCGACTCCGCCACCTCCTCCGCCAGTCACACCTGAAGTCTGTGATGCTGTGGGTTGGACTTGAACGGCACCAGCTTCCTCCTGATCATCCAACGGTAAACGTTCAAACACAGCATTCGCAAACGAAGCAGCCATCAAAACCACCGGACCAGATGCCACCAACGGTCCCACCACACTTCCCCCAACAACCTGTCCCTGTCCACCAGACAAAAATATTGACAACCCCCCCGCTCCAGGCGGAGCCGGAGGTGGGAGCACCGTTCCAGAGAGAGACAGAATCTCGAACCTCCCGTGCAGCGTTACCACACTCCCCGCCGGAACCCCAGGTTGCCGCAGCGTAACATTCATTACTGTCCCGCTTCCGCTCAGCACACAAACCCCTCTCCCTCTCCTCCTCGCATAATTGGTCACGCTGTCCACGATGTCGGCGGCGTTGGCTACCTCGAGCACATGGGATCGAAGGGCGTTGGGGCTGTCCCGTGTCACGATAATCGGTGGCTTCGGTTTGTTCTTCGATCCGGGAGGACGGCCACGGGGGCGGCGGCTGGAGGTGGTGGCTGCACCGGAGCTACTAGTGGCTTGGGCATCGGTGTCGGGCTTGTTGTCTCGGTCGGACGAGTCATTGGAATCGGAGTTTTGTTGGGAGTGATGGTGCTGTAGATTAATGGTAGAAGTAGGAGGTGACTGGAGGTGCAGTTCGGGCCTGAGGAGGTGGTGAAAGTACCGAGAACCTGCTTGGTTTGCTTCATTGTACCCCGCCATCGCCACATCTACTCTCTGCCACCACTTATTATTTGCCAGTTTCCTTTTCTCTGTACCGATCTCTCTCTGATCTTATACTCAAAGAAAAAAAAAAAAAAGAAGCAAAACAACCGGCTCGATCAAGAACGTATATAAGAAAAGAAGTTATTGTTTTCTTACGCAAGACTATAAAATTTTAAAAATTTATGCAAAAAAAAAAAAAAAAAAAGGAAAAAAAGGAGCAAATTCTTGAACTCACATACTGAGAACCGAAAGAGTTTCCTTTCCAGAAATTTGGATCCTAGGTCAGTATATTGAGTCTTCGAAGGGGCTAATATGGGAGCAATCCGTTACAAAATTCTGAAACAACTTTACTTGAAGGATCTTAGTGCACAGTCTTCCGTACTATGCATAAGAAACTGAAACTTGCAGTTACATCAAGCTCCCCCCAACAAAAGGCTGTAATTCAAGTACTGCTTCGTTCGGAGTTTCTGTATATACTTGCTACCGCCAATCAAACCCTGAACTTTTCTCTCCTTTTCGTTGAGTAGTAATCATCAGAACAAAACCATCCCGGAGGTAGCCCACGACGATTCCTGTGCAGCTGTTTCTACCATAGATGTTGCCCTATCCGGAATCAGATCGTACGGAGAAATAAAGAAAGAAATGGGTAGTGATTAATAGGTTATAAACAAACTAATTCCCAGCGAAGCATCTGTAGTAGAAAGCAGAAAGGAGCACTCGTCAATGAAAATTCTCAGAGAAGTTTCCACTGTCGAACGAGCAGCGAAGAGAGAATTAATGGGAAAAAGAACAGAAAAGAAAATGGAGCAGCAAAATGAAATTCTTGTAAGAAATCCACGCGCTCTAGCGAGGGTGAAGGGAGTTATATATGAATGTGAAGAAGGAAAATAAATTAGTTTGTGAGAATTTTGAGGGGAAAATTAATGGTGGAAAAGCGTGCCATAAAAGCAGAAACCAAGCAATTACCAAGGCAGAAAAAAAGACTCTGTCACGTGAGAAGATTTGTGAAAGCCACTCCTCTGGGTTGGTTGGATTCACAAGTCATCTCAGCTCATCTCAACTCATCTCATTACTATTTATTACTATTCAGTAACTTTAACTCATAAATCTCACTACTATTTACAACTCATCTTATTACTATTCACAATCCATCTCAACTCATCTCAACTCATCTCAAATCATCTTCGAATCCAAACATCTCCTAATCGATCGTCATCTCCCTCTAGCTGTACGTTTATTTTATATATATCTATATATAAAATTCTTAATATTTTAATAAATATTATACATGTATTTATAATCATTAGGTTATATATATATATATGTTGAGATAATTATATTGATAAGAGTGCCAGATATTATAGATTTATTTTTCTTAACATGATTTACTTTTCAATTTAATCTAAAAATTTAAAAAATTTCTATATTTTATATTAAATACTGATACTATTAATCTAGCTTTTTTAAAAAAAAAAAAAAAAAAAGAGGACGGCAGTGTCAATAAAAATTTAGAGAAGTAAATTCAGCATAAATGCTTGTGTAATATTATTGCTATATATAGAAAGTTGTAAAGAAGCTTGCATACATCACGAGGACTCTACAACCTGTAAGTACATATATTATTATCTATATGAATGTTAGTATGTCGTATTAGTTTATCCCTTCACTTTACTGCTCATATATATAATTTTTTTTACTTAATAATTAAAAAAGTAATTTTTAATATATTGATATAGTTTTTAAAAAAAAATTAAATATGTTAAAAAATATAAAAAGATAAAAAATTAAAAAGATAAATTTGTGCTAGATGACACGCCCAGGGCAACCTAGCACTACTCTTATCTATATATATCCAAATTTACCATAGAAGCAGTATACATGCATGTACCTTAATTTTACCAACTGGGGGAAGATCTAGATGATGATCCATTTAGGTGAGGTTTGGATAATGAGATGAGATGAGATAATTTTAAATAAAAATTAAAAGTTGAATAAAATATTGTTAAAATATTATTTTTTAATATTATTATTGTTATTATTTTTAGATTTAAAAAAATTAAATTATTTATTATATTTTATATAAAAATTTAAAAAAATTATAATAATGAGATGAGATCACAAGTTGGAGTGCTTTTTAAATTCAAACCAAGCCTAATTCACCACAACAAGCTTTCATAACCTCAGTACGTACATCAATGATATTCATGAGTTGCAATTGAAATTCGAAGAAAATTACTTATTTGCGATCAGTTAATTTGAACAAAATAATTATTTACTACTAAAATTAGTTGTGAATAATCTTTTAATTATAATAAATTGATCACAAAAGTCTATTTTTATTGTAGTATAATTAATTAATTTTAATTATATATATAATATGGCTAATACAAACTTAATTGACAAATTAATTAAAAGGTGGTGAGATATATATATATATATATATATATATATATATATATCCAGCGCGCTGCTGCTTCACAATGACTTTAATTCCTTGTAAGAACATGACTTTGAACAGCCAAACAGATCATAGGCCATAAAACGAAATGAATTAGATCAGGAAACCAATTACAAGCTGATGGAAACATTAAAAAATCCCAAGCATATATAAGGAGTGAATTGGAACGTACGTACGTCTAGATCAAACAAATCTATATATTACTATATATAAAACATACACATTAACAATCCGCACATTGCGCGGGTTATAGACTCAAATAAATGTTAAAAGTATTTACAAATTAAATATTAGCCAAAACCTGCTGCAACGAAGCAGTACTGATCTCCCTATTGAATCAATAAAAACTGGCGCCAAATACCAGTGACGTAACATCCATGAGGAGCAAGTCAGGACAAGATCAGACACTAAGCATTAAGAAAAAGATCAACTAATTTATCGGAGTATTAATCCTCAAATTAACCAGAAACTAATATTAATATTATTAGTTAAGATGATGATCATGACCTATTAATTGTCTATTCACAAAAATTGAATTAAATCATTCATACATGATTTATTATCGAATCGATCAAAAGAGCTAGCTGGCTGCATATATGTTTAATTAAATTATATATGGAAATCTAAACATTGATCATTTGGATCATTGACGTGTCGCGAGGCTGTGAAAATATTAGTGTACGTACATGATCCCCTTACAATTAAGCAGATAGCTAGCTAGCTGAGTGCATGCAGATATATGAAAAATGAGCAAATGGAGGAACCATAAAGCAGTCACGAGAAACTTTAGTAACTTATGATCTACATGAAAATCATGAGTCAAATTAGTCAAGTATTTTTGGAGCATATATAAAATCTGCACAAATTAAGGGACAAGCAGCAATATTCTCCAATTAGCTGCCTGCTTTAGATTGTAAAGCTTTGAAAACACTAGGTAAACTATGCAACCCTAAAGCCCCTAATTCATCAAATGGCCTAAAAATTGTATCTCAAGCAACCAAATTGATAATCACTTTTGAAAAATCCGAAAAGACTTGATGCAATATATATGTTCTATGAGAGATCGACACATCGACACATAACAACCAACAAATGATCAAATGAGAATATATAGATCATGATATAACATGTTTCGTGAAAATTAAACGATGATATTCAATATATAAGATATGACTTTTCCACTCAGTCACTTTCTTTTTTAACTTTATTCCTCGTCACAGAAGAAACAAACATAAGTAATTTTATCGTAACGTAAAGACATGAAAATAAAAGCATCTTCTTTAAAGCTAGTAACAGTAACAGTAACAACATCCTTTCGAGATCTAGCAGTGGAGAAAAAAAATGCTAAAAAAATTATTAGAGCTACCAATTAGCTAGCTTAAATTAATAAAGAAAAACGCCCCTTTGTTCGTTCCCTATTTCACAAGTTTGTGTCCACGCGTATTAGAGCCCCGCGTGATATTAATATAACCTATTATCGAATTAGATTAAAGTGGACCGTCTGGGAAAATAAACTAATTAGGCTTTAATTAGGTTAATGAGAATTTTTATATATAATTAAGGAAATGCATAAGATGCAATATAATAACCTATTAGAGAAAGGCATATGTACCCTTTAACCATGGTTAATAACTCACCTTCCCTTTGAGTTAAAAAGAGAAGGTTCCATGCCATTTCCCTCTAAAATTTAGACTTTTCGATAGAGATCAAACAGATCATCGATGTGATAATTTGTTTGATTCTTTTCATGAATTTTTAATAGAGATTTATTATGTATCAAATACTATCCACTCTCATAATATTCACATTTATAGTTATTTTATAAGATATATAGTGTTTTTTATAAGGTATGAGAGTATTTTTTATAAGGTGTGGGGTGTGGGATAGTGAATAATAATTTATGAGAAGAATTTTTCTTTTTGTTCTGCCAAAAACGAAGTGATATATGCAATACATGACCAAAATTAATATGCTAATTATGGTGTTTTTTTTTATCTCTTGTGAATATTATTAGTCTCAATTAATATTCTCAAATATGCTTTGCTTTTTAGCATTTGAACATATGTTGTGACGTCAAATATACATTTTTGTATATTTCTTTCACGATAATTTTGAATGAATTAACAAAAAAAGAACACCAAAATAAAGATATCATGATCTTTATCTGAAAAAGTACTTAACCTAATTAATTAACAAAATCGTGGATTATTATCATTTGCATGCGCAAAATCTGTGTGGTATAAACGCGTTTAAATAAAATTACTTATTACTCTAAACAAGAATTAGTATTCTATATATGTACTTCCTATTGCTATCCCATTAATTCTTTATAATTAATAGTTAGTATTTTCTTTATAATTTTAAAGGTCACACACACACACATTTCATATCATACCATTATTCATGAAAGGAAGAGATTTTTTTTTTATAGTTAAAGGAAGAGATTATATGTAACTAATAATAAATATTTTAACATGAAAAAGAAAAAATATATTCATCATCTCAACTTTCATTATCCTCCCATCATTCTATGATGTGGTATTAAATGATAGATTTATAAGAAAAATATAATAAATAATTTCTAATCATTTATTGCCGCATCATAGAATGATAAAAGTTGAGATGATGAGTAACATTATTCCATGAAAAATCTTAGCTGATTGAGAACTAACATTAATAACTATTGCAATATTTATTGTGCTTGTGATTTATTGGCAACTCCCACAATTGAATTTCATTGGCAGACTTATATTGAATTTGTGGTACTGTATGTAAATGTATAGGCCGGCGGATTAATGTACATAGTAGGATAGATTATCGCCCTACAATTAATATGTATATATATAATATAAATGCCAAATGAATAAATCTTATGTAATTTTTTTTTAAAAAAAAAAAGTGGATTTTATTATAAAATAAATGTAAAAAACTTACTTTTTCTTATCTTTCATGATAGATTACTCTTTAAAAAAAAAAAAAAACCTTATATATATATATATATTTACGACTATTCTCTAACGTTACCCTTTTATATAATTTCAGAATTTATCCAAATGGAAACACTAGAAATTTCGGGAACGTGCATGCATGGAGATGGCGCACGTACGAAACAAACAAACGCAGTGGTACTCCACTGACACGAGCAGAGAAGCAGAAGTCACGTGCGGTCTAAAGGATCAGGAGGGGGCAGCGAGGTGGTCAGAGTGGACCACGTGGAAGATGTCGGTTCATCGAAATTGGGTCAACAACCTTATCTCTATGATCATTTATGCATCTATATCTGTAACTATCCATCCATCCATCCATCCATCTATCCATCCTTGTCAAAGTCGAGATCAGGAGATGGCTAATAATCCGCCAGATTGGCGGCCATACGTCTCTCTCGCTCTCTCTCTAAGCACAAAAGAAAGAAAAGGCATACATCCTTGATGGTCATGTCCCCAGCTACTCCCCAACCACACGTACACGCTCTCTCCCAACCACATGTGACATGTACACACACGGACACATGAGAGTGCTAAAGCTCCACGACCCTTATGACTTGGCATGACATATATACATGGACCCCAAATCTCAGATAAATGATGACATGTCAGCATGGGTTTACTAATTCTGTGGTTCACAACTGGCTGAATGATTGGGGTACGTTTCTTTCTTCACAACTACTTCTCTCTATAATGTTGACAAACCATCAGCTACCTTCGCTTAGCCCTACCTAACACACGTGATTATGTGCAAAATCAACCCCCCAAAAGAGGCCGCATTCTGGGCATTATTAAGATTTGAACTCAAAACTCATCATCTTTTTTCTGCAGATCATAACCGTTTCAATATGGACACTTGGCTTCATTTGATCCATAAATTTATTTCAATTTGTCATTATAATTTTTTTAAATTTTAATATAAAATATAATAAATAATTTAATTTTTTTAAATTTTAAAATAATAATATTTTATCATAACTCAACATTCAAACATAATCTTAACGTAATACAGAGCCTGCAGAAAAATATGACTATATAATATATTGTCCTAACATAACACAACATATTCAAAACATAGGATCCCCTAGTTGATTGAGAATCCTACGTACTATATGTGGGTAACCACTGTTATTTTATCTTTAATAATTAACCCTCCATCGTCATGTCTTTCATATACATAACAAAACAATCATATTGGTAACAATATCATTGCCTAATATTTCTATCATTTATAGGGAGAGTGAACAGCATTCACTTGAGAACAGATCGAGGACATTGATCACAGATGGAAAAAGAGAGAGATGAAGTATGAGTTGAAAAGTTTGGACAATAAGTCACTCTGCATCAAATTCATTGTCTTTGGGGAATGAGGGGCCCACCCACCACACAAGTTGGGGAGTTGGTCGGGCATGTTTAGGTCTAGAGAGTAGAGCGAGGTTGTGTAATTCATGTTATGCAAAAGTAGTCCATCAAGATCGGCCATTTTAGTCATCCCCACTTGTGTTATATGTCTTCTCTCTCCCTATTCATATATGTATGTATGTATGTAGACGCGCCGCCTTACATGAACACCTATTTCGTTTCACCTCATTATTCCTCATTGCTTGATCGCATGGCATGAGTTGTATTATTGGCACCATGATAACATACATGCATGCATATACCCTCGATGATCGGTAAGAAATTAAACCTTAATTTCAAAACAAGAAATTAAACATGCATGCATGAGTCCTATGACTCCTATCTATGTGCGAATATAAGAAAAGTATAGTGGTATTCATATTTATATTATAATCTAAAAAAGATTAGTCATTAATTTTGAAGAACCTTTTCTTAAAATAATCAAGAAGTCCAATTTATCGAGTAGATATATGTTAGACCAAAAAAAAAAAAAAAGAATATGAAATATATCTATATATATATATATGTATATAGTACAATATCCTTACTAAATGGTCAATCATGTGAGATTTAATATCCATGATTACGTACCTTAATTTATAATTTATCTACTCTATATAATATACGTACGTGAGTTATTGTTTTGTTTTTTTTATGATGAAATTGGACTAGTTTTATACAATCGTGATTGACAAACATTAATATATCTCACTTGCTAGCTATATATATATATATATATATATATATATATATATAGCACGCCAAATCGCTGTTGTGGATAGATCTAATTACACCAGTGGGTGCGTGGTATTCTTAGTGGTTTTTAATAGAATTAAGTAATAATTAATATATATATATATAAGAATGTCACATCAACTTGCCGTACGTACGCGCGTAGGAACGAAAAATAGAAATTATATTTGAGTTTCGTTTCGTTTCATCTTTATAATTAATTGTCGGTAACGTACATAGATGGCTAGCTAGCCAATTAGTACTGCAGCCACTAAAGTTTTCAAATCTGTTTTTTGTTTACTTTTGGTTTATCGGCAGACCAAGTTTAGTTTTCCACTTTGAAGTCTATAAAATGCCAATTTTATGGCCAACACGACCTCGTAATTGGTATTAATAAGTCAATCATCCAGAAATCGGACTCATTCCAAAGTTTCCATGCCATCATCTTCAAGCCATGTATGATCTTTTCTAATAAATTACAATATTAAAAAAAGTTTATAATTTCTATATGCTGCATGAATGCCCTAGCTACCTTCTCACGTTTCTTATATACGCTATACATGCATGATCATGAGGATATACATGTACATGTTCCCTATGCATATTTCAATGCAGGTACATAGTAAGCTGAGGACAACTAGGAAATTATGCAACGAAATACGAATTAATTAATTAATTAAGCCAAAAAGGCCGAAAAAAAAAAACCCTTATGCAAATTTAAAGCTTCCTATTTGCAAATGAAAAATGAATGTGTCCACGATGATATACATGATATTGTCATGTACAGAGGGAGTTAACAACTAATTAAAAAAGAGCATATATAATTTCAGGAGGCAAATGAACGGCCACCCACTGATCTGATAGATATTGCTCGCTCAGAGGAATACAAATTATACATAGTTTATCATTGTTAATTGACGCCAGGGATTATTTTTCTTTATATATATATATATATATATGTTTATATCTATCTATAAAATAAATTATAGGCCTTAAGAATAAAAATGATTACATTGCTTTCAATGATTACTTCAGGTGATGAGGTTGACAAGCATATATATATATATATATATAGTTTATCCCTATATAATATATATTATATACATCTAAATTTATTAATCCTGCATGCAGAGTTAATCAATGGTAGTAATTAGAGAACTGATGTTCGCATTTTAGTTTGTAGCCAATCATAATCGATAACGTTTAACGAGATGTATTCTTTATATATTCTAATTGGTCATTCGTCTAATTATAATAATTAATTAATTAATTTATCAACAACACTGGTTTTCAAAATTGTCTGCGATTAAAAATATTATTAACCTGCAGAACTCAGCACCTGACTACTGCATGCATCATGTGGAATATTTTGTTTATTTAAATAATTATAAGAAGATAGAATATTGATGGGAATCACATGGGAATTGATGTAAGCGGCCTCTCCGTTTGAAATTAAGATAATTACTTCTCATGCCTAACTTTTGATGAGCCACTAGCAAAAAAGCTAACCAGCTTCTTCTTCTAGGTTTTGCATCTTTTTATACGTTACGTACATTATTGATAATTCGAGTTTGGTTTGTAAAGTGGAGGCTATAATATTATATATATTTATATATATATATATATATAAACACACACATATATATATATATATACGTTTGCCACATCTGTCAAATTGAAAAAAAAAAAAAAATGTTACTTTGAATATTAAAATAATCTAATGTATAAAAATAAAATTATTATTTATTTATGTTCATCATTTATTATGAAATTTAAATTATATTAAAAATTCAAATTAATTATATAATTTTTTTTTCTTAAAAATGTACAGTAAAATTTTATTATTTATTTAATGAT
The DNA here is from genome assembly GCF_001411555.2 of Juglans regia. Lineage (NCBI taxonomy): Eukaryota > Viridiplantae > Streptophyta > Magnoliopsida > Fagales > Juglandaceae > Juglans > Juglans regia. The sequence continues at coordinate 27,167,192 of NC_049911.1, forward strand.
AAAAAATTAGTATTTTAATTATCTATTTTATGTTAGTTTAAATCAATATTTAAACTTCTATCGTTAGATTAAATCTGAAAATTAAAGATAAAGAGTTGCAATTTAAAACCTATAAACTAATATTTTTCCCCACCTTTCATTTCTCCCTCTCTCTCATTCCCCACGCACGATTATGGTATTACGTCGCATATTGACATTCACATAGACAAACCCAAAAAGAAACAGAAAAGCAAAACAAACGTGAAAAAAAAAAACAAACCTCTTTACTGTTCATTACTGTTGATGAACAATAATAGGATAGTCTCTTTTAAGATATAGGCAGATATATATATATAAATTGAAGTTAATTTTAAGTGTATGATAGAATATTTATATTTTAATTATATAATTTATGTTAGTTTAAATCAATATTTAAACTTCTACCGTTAGATTCAATCTGAAGACTAAAGATGATATATCACTTTTAGTATTACTCTATAAAAGTCTAAATAACTTAAATAAAAATCTAAAAAATACTTATCACACAAATTTGATCCAATCAATTCAATTATATATACTTGCTTTACAAATTCTAATACAATAACTAAAAATTCAAGAATTATAAATAAGAATTACATAACAATCTGACTATAAAGCAAGCATTTGACAGAAGTAATAATTTATTTTACTCTTTAGATGAATACAAAAAGAAAATCTATTTAAAGAGAAAGAGGTAATATAAACACTTGCGAAAAAAAAAAAAAAAAACCTCTACACTGTTCATTATTGTTAATGAACAGTAACATCAACAGTAATGAACAGTACATGTATAGCGGCTTTTAAGTATAGGCAGAGATACTTAATTTGAGGGCAACCATTATATATCATCACTTCTGTCTTCTAGGATCTGAAAAGTTATGTTAATTTGTTTTTATTTCTTGACAAATTATTTTTTTCAAAGAGATTGCGTGATGTTTGTGCACTCTACAACTGTTAATATTATTTCTCTGTCTTTAAATATTAATGGAGCATAACAAAATGAGATTAGGGCTACGATATTGATTCTCTAAAGTTGAATAATATGATAATGAAACAATAATAAAAGGAGGAACAAGGCAGTACTAATGGAATAATAAGACCAATTAATTATAATTATTTCCATATACAATAATGTATCGTTGCTACAGGATGCTCATGTTCACTTGGCAAGGAATCAGGGATGGATGGATATATATAACTAAATTGAGGGATGATCGAATAAGTTCTTGAGTTGCAATGTTTTTATATATGGAATTTCAAATTAAAGAGTTCTACTATATTTACAAATTAAGGTGTGTCAAGTTTCAACACTACTCAGCCATAATTATAGTTATAAAGAATTTTAAAACATTATCAATATATATAATATGTGACACATTTTAAAACATGATCAATATATATAATATGTGACACATTTTAAAACATGATCAATATATAATATGTTTAATGTGTTGGGAGTGTAAAAAACAAATTTGCAAATAAATGTTTTCGATCACTAATAAAGGGTAATAAAATATTTACTCGGCTAGAAATTTCTGTCCACATTTGATTAAGAGAGAGTCAAAGTTTGAAAGTATAGTTGGGAAGAGAGAGAGAGAGAGAGAGAGAGAGAGAGAGAGTAATATTATAATAAAAGGTGCACATTAAACATGACAAATGCATGTCATGCCCGGACCCCTAAGCACCCACTAATTGATCATGTCTTTAAGTTTTAATTATAAATTAGAAAGGAATAAGCATTAAGCAAGTTGGTTACTTGCTTTAATAATATAAGACTAGTGGAGCTAGACGCACTGCCTGCCTTGTCAGCGCCAATTGGGCATGTGGTAGTCCACACCAAACCCCATTTTGTCTCCTTCTCTACCATGGCTGCATGGCTCCTTTTTCCTTTTTTTATTGCTTCTCTTAACCCTAATTAATCTAATCCTAACACTACATTGGCTTAGTTTATTTGTTCACCAATGTTATTTTAGCTTTTATAAATTCTATCTGCAGTCACTTTTACGTACTCTTTTATATATTTTATTAATGTGATTAACTGTATTATTTTTTTAATATAAAATAATTATTTTGATCAATCATATTAATAGAGTACGTAAAAATATATAAAAATTATTGTATATAGCAGAACTCGCTAGCTTAATATATATATTCTAGAGAAAAAAATCAATGGTTGGATTCTGTGGATAGTTATGTGCAACCCAGAGAGTGGCATTTGTTGGGCCAAACAAGAAGGTGACAAAATAGAAAGCAGTCATACCCGGAAAGGGGGGGACTTCAACTCCAGGTACTGCTTGCCCGATATATGACAATTACTAATACGATTCAACAGTGAATTTGAAACAAAATCAATGGATTCAGATTGAAATTTTTAATCTAAAATGAGTTGGTTGAAATCGACTCACCCGAACTTGATTTGGTTACGTTTAGATAGTGAGATATTTTCAGATATTTTATAAATAGTAATAAAAAAATAATGATAAAATATTGAATAATAATAAATAATAGTGACGTATTTTGAAATACCTAAACTATGCCTTAATATGATATGAAATGAACCCAACACATGGCATTCACAACCTGCGAACCAGAAACAAATCCCCTAATTGAGATTGAAAGACCGTGATAGCTCTAATGAAATGGGTCGAATTAAGATTGCTTTGTATATGACATTGATCCGAAAATGAATCAACAGTCCTACCTTCGCTGTTGCCTCCCTCGGACACAAATAAAAATTCAAAGAAACTTTGGTTTGAATTTCAGGGGTTGAAGCGGCCCCCACGGACTTGAAAGACAAAGCGAAAGTGGATCCGAACGTACATGTGGACAGTCGGACAAGGCAAGTTCACGGTAACGATCTCCAGATGGACAAGCAAGTGTCAAAGACATCATAGTCAAATCAAATAATGAGAGAGAGAGAGAGAGAGAGAGAGAGGGGTGTATATGGTGGATTGAGGCCCATGTTGTAGTGGGACAGGGTTCACGTGTCCTGTCATACATATGTGCGACCGTGGCCACGAGCATGCAAAGTAACGTAGGTTGCACCTTTTACTAATACTGTTGGGCTTAGAAAAGGCGACCGCAGCAGTCGTTCTTTCATTCCAGCCCATGTTAATTTCATCCAGTACCTTCCTCCGGAGGTTTGTTTCTTAAATGGCTTACATCTTGAGGAGCACACTCAAAAATGTCTGCTAGCTAGTGCCTGGTTTACAGCATATTTATGTCTCGTCTTGTTGCCCCCGAACCAACCAATTCAACCCAACATTAACTTTGATTTATGCATCCAACCTCCATAATAATAAGGAAGGGAGAATTTAAACACATTCCGGCTGCATCAAATGTAAATTTTCCAAGAGAAAAGAAGATAGAATAGAGTAATTCTACATACAACCGTGAAGTACGTAAATGCCGCGTAATCACTTTGAAAAATAGTGAAATCTACTATTAAAAAATTAATTTTTTTTATGTAAATCTCATGTTTTATTCACTTTTTTCAAATCGATTACGGGACGGTTGCATAATTCATGGTTGCAAATATCTTTTCTCATAAATAAAAGTCTTGAAACATCAATTGTGTGATAGGGTAGGCAACAAAATGGTCATCGCTGTTTGTGTGTAAAGTTAACGAGAAGATCCATGAAGACTACAATATTTCAGCAGAGGTTGAATGTACAACTATAAGAAAACTCAAGATTAGTCTAAAAATTCCAAAAGATTAATCCAGGATAACTCCTCATAATATCAAGTACAAATCTAATTAGGGAAAGGCCATCTACGAATTCATGCCTTGTTAAAACTAACTGCTGCTGGTACTAAAATTATTACAAGTTTTCCTCCTATGCATTGAGAACAGTCGTATATTTCATCCAGCAACTTGAATGTTGCTTAACAAATGTTTCTCTTACTACTGCCTACCACACAGGCTGGGTTCAGAGGTTACCAGATGGAGAGATTCAAATAATTTGATCACTAGCACAATTCTAGCCATTACTCAGTAAACTGATATAAATGGTCATTTAAGATATAAAAAATACATAGTATTACAACCTTTTGAGAACAGATCTAGAAATAGAATTTCAACAATGAAATATTTGCAGCAATTAGGGACTCCATGGCTCATGGGAACCTCATCAAGAACATTGATGGCACATTGGATGAAACATCATACTTCTTGAGCGAAGTTTGGTGGTTTCCAAAGAGAAACCAAGTGCTATGGCCGCGTCTTTCAACCTATCTGTGGTTGTGTTGGGACGGTTACAGAAAGCCCTCAATTTAGAACTTTCAGCCAATTAGGAGAAGCAGGAAGCTTTCCCCACACGCACTGCCATTTTTTTCTGTAACTTACACTGGTAGACAATGGACCTTGAATCTAGGATCTCACTCTTCAGCCCATTCTTATCTGAGGGAGAAAGTGCCATTTGAGCCAAAGCTAAAAGAAGATAGCAGCTTTCATTAAGACAACATTAAACTGGTGTTGATCATATACTGAAGACCTATAGGGTCTATTGCTGGCCTTGACAGGCACTGTTCCATCATCCCCTCCTCCCCCCAAACAAAAAAAGTATAATTCAATATGCTTTTTAAAGGCAAACTAAGAACATCTTTTTTCTCCTAAGGTTCCTTCATCTATAAATAAATTAAAACCAAAGAGATTTTGCAAGCACCATACGGTAATGATCATGCATGTCTACTGCCTTAATTCCTTTTCATTTCATATTAAACTATCTTTTCATTGTTTGTTTGGATAAGTGAGAGGCCCTAAAGAAAATGGGGGAGGAGAAGGGATCTAAATCAGCAAGCTCAGCTTCAGATGTGTGGCAATGAGCCAGTTGTTAGCTCTGGCAATTATAGGTAAACTTCTCATCTCTCCACAAAATTAAAGATTAAAAAAATGCCATAAGTGCTTAAGGATAATTACACCCAAATTCAGCCATTGTTACAGCAACCTAACTATACTTAGTACCAACAAGTTCATGTATATGAGTTTGTCTTATTGGACCAATCCAAAAAAATAAACCTGTTGTCTTATTTAAGATATTTTACTAGTTTGAGTATTTTTTTTACTATCAATGTTGGGCAATCTTGAAAGACAATAGCCTCGAATTTTATTAGAACTTTGTTATAGAATTTTATTTTATTTTAAAATCTTGAAGTTGCAAGCCTATAAAAATGCAGTCCAGTCATATTTTAAGGGCGTTGATTATTATTATCTAAATTTTATATTGAAAATATTCTGTGAGAGAGTTTTTTCCCATCCCTTGTTATCTTAAAGTAGATTCTTTAAGGTTTCATAAGAGTTGTGTGATATACGTGAGACCAATCTCATTTCTATGACATTCCGCTCTAACTGCAGCGTCGGATCCTGTTCCACATGCTACATTAGACTCAGACCCAAATCCAAATTTAAATGAGATAGCTTCTTCAACAATGGTTGTAATCACTATTTGTTCTTTTTCTTAGTGAGACTCAGATCCACACTTCTTGCCCAGACGAGCCACCATTCAGGTGGTCTCCATGATGCCATGTACCGCATCAAGTCACCACAAACCTCCTATTTCACATAGTATGGCAAATTGAATGATGAGAGCCAATGGACTGACGATAGTAGCCCCCCAAACTACTACTCACAGAGAGACGCCATGCAATCAGATACTTTACATTGTTCAAAACAACACCAGAAGATAACACGTGCTTTCGTTAGGCCCATGTATATATGCTTTAAGTGACAATATACAAGATGAGAAGTGCTACAGTCACAAAAGGATTTCGCACAAGTAAACTCGCAAATTGGAGTTACTTTATGTGATCCATTAGATCTACTTTATAATAAAAATAACTTTACAATTTAACGTACCACATCAAGCCACGTCAGTCTTTGGATTTATTTTGTGAAATTCCTTTGTGACTAAAGTATTTCACAGTGAGCACATAATATGCAAGCAGAGAGCAAATGCATATAAATTTTTATTTTTTTTTATAATGAATAAGAGATTTTATTACCAAGAATAAACATAGCCTAAGTACATAGGAAGTATACAAAAGGAGATACCTACATACACTCAAAAAACTGAAAAAGACTAAAGCAAATCAAGAAAATCATCATAAATTTTTATTTTTATTTTTTACAAGCATAGCAAATAAATTCATCATGGTCACATAAGTGTGCTCTTATGGGTGATTACCTCATCCAACCTTATAGTAGCATCAAAGATCTATGAAAGCATTAATAAGTCATAAGGGGCAACGAAAAAGGGGCATTCCATATCTTATTGCAACTTATAAAAATAATCCGCTATCCATACAAAGTGATATCGACTTATGAACCTTCAACTTAGGGCCAAATTAACGACCACCTTAACTTACAAGTACCAAGTATGCGATGTCCAGCACTTTATTCCTCCTGTTTACGAGTTCCTTTATTCTTGTTACCGTATATCAAACCAGTTTCCTGGAAAACAATTTCCAAATCGAACCAAATTAGAGAAAACCACACAGAAAACGAACAGCTCAGTAAAAAATAAGCCACAATTCGCGTTATATTTTACCTGTGGGTCGGGAATTGGTTTTCGTTTCTCAACATAGCGATAAGGATCATCCAAAGCAGCAAGCGCTGCCTTTTCCTGTAACAAAAGAGTACTCTAATCCTCATCTGAGTTCAAAACAAATTGGAATTGCTGTGTATGAATGGAGATAGAGATCGAGAATGGACAAACCCACCTCTTGTTCACGCTGGAGGTCTCGGGCTGGCTTGACCCAAAGGTAGTAAGCTAGGGTTCCAGCCACGGCCCACGAAGCGAGGTTGGTTCCTCCTCTAAGACCTCCCATAGAATTGCCTAGAAAGGACCTCACATTTCCCAAAGCTCTTCCCCAACTACTCCTCATCGAACCGAAATTCAGAGCCTGTCCTCGCTAATTCTTTTATTCTTCCCTTTGGACCTCGCTGATGATAAACCCTCGACTCCTTAATAAACCCTCGACTTTTACGGATTCGTGGACTTATATTTTTATAAAAATAATTATATTTTTTAACATTTTACTATATAAAGAAATTATTTATGCAATTTTCAAGCCTATAAATTTAGGCAAGTCCTTTAAAAAATTGACTCAATAAAATAATACTAATAATAATGCTTTTCTCGAACTTGTATCACTCCTCTCTATAAAATTGACCATTTGAAATAATGTTTTCAAGAGAGTATTTGTCATATTTTCTCATAATACCTGTTGAAAATTTAAATTTTTGTAATTATATTCATTTAATTATTTTATAACTTATTTTTATCTGTTCATAAAATAATTAAGTTTTTAAATTTAAAAATTCATCTTTAAAAAAGAAATTCTGCAACAAACCCGATGTCCGTTTGGATACAGAAACATTCTCAATCTATCTCATCTCATTTCATTATTACAATTTTTCTAAATTTCTATACAAAATATAATAAACAATTCAACTTTTTCAAATCTCAAAATAATAATAATATTAAAAAATAATATTCTAATAATATTTTATTCAACTCATCTAAAATCATCTCATCTCATCTCATTTCACTATCCAAAGTTTGCGTCTAAGTTTTTGGGCGTAGAATATGATCATCCTTATTTACACCCAAGAGTTTATTCAAGTTTTTTATACCCGTTTTGATGATGATCTCCTTGCCGAGCTTGGATTAACTAGGCATAGTGCTTGGCTTATTGCATTCATTTATAAGGAGGGACATATGCTTAGAGGTTGCAAAGAAAATAAAAAAGAAAGGAAGGAAGTGGTATGTAGGACTGTTCATCCAGGTTCCGACCCAGGAATCCGAGTATGTCCAGACCAGAACTTGGATTTCAAATCCAGGCTGAAACCCAGATGAATCTAGGTTTTTTAAAACTTGAATTCCGGGTTCAACCCGGGTTGGGTTTTTTTTTTTAATACACAAAAGCTTATATTGTATATTGATGTAGAATTTGAATGATTTTATAAAATCAAATCAAATCAAAATGCATGGGACATATTACAAAACACATACATTACTTTAATCATACTCCAATACACAACAATAAACTAAAAAGCTTGGTCTTCTATTTTTTCTTGCTCCTTATTCTATTATTCCCTGAAAGGTTTTTTTATCCTCATTAGTTTTTATCTCTGTACAGCATGAATTTATTGTCTTATCATTGATGCTACTAGACTTCCTGAAAGAAACCATCACATGGAAGTATTATTAGATTATTGTCAAACTAATAAATGATACTAGTATTCATAAGCAGTATATTGTAAAACTAAAAATTATTGAAGTTTAAGAAATAAAGTCATGTAAATTGGAAATCTATATAGCACTGAATTTTCCATGCAATTACCAATAATTTAATATCAAGATTTATAATCGTTATCAAATGAAGAAATCTCAGAGGTAAAATATTTTTTTTATAAAAATAAATGTAAATTGAGATACACAAACAGGGTGGAATGCACAAATAGAATCACAATCAGTATAACTAACAAAGAAATATGAATACATGTATCATCTAACAGAGTGATCGAGAATATCTTCACTCACAAATCTTTTAACTTTTTCAAAACATAAATAGATGATGGTATGGGTCCTTCAGGTCCACTAGCAAGCATTTCACTCACAAATCCACCTGCAGTTCATCAAAAGAGAAACATAAACAAATCAAAACTTTTAGATGATTAGCATAAAGATTTAAAGGTTTAAAAAGTTATAACCAAAGGTTTAAAAAAAACTCCGAAGTCTAAAAAATCGTGAACTCACTTTTTAAAAAAAGAAGCAACAATGTATTCGTACACATGTTACCCAATTAAGAAATGGAAATTGCAATGATTTGAGTTTGGCTAAATTTCGATCATCACGATTACAGTCCACGCAAGAGATGATTGTCATTGTTACCCAATTTATTCCTACACATGTTAAGATGTATTTAGCGTGACATCTGAATTTGGTTTTCAGTAGCTGTGAGCACATAAGGCATTAATGTTGATTGCTGAAACTCTCATGCGCAGAATAAATGTTCATTCTTCGATGCATAAGCCACAAAGTATAATACTTTTGCCCTTTATTTTTTCCAAAAGAAGATTGATCGTTTAAACACATCACATATCAAGAAGCCCTTTCTTTCTCTTTCTTTTCTTCTATTTTCTTTGACAGTAGCACATGGCAACTTAAAATAAATAACTCCTATAACAACTGAGACAAGATATCCAAAAAAAGAGTCTAAAGTTCATAACTTTCTAACTTAATAAACCCAGACTCAAAGGAAAAAATTTGGTACCCATTTTATTTACTCGAAGCTTGAAAAATACCCATCAACGAGGAGGAAGAGAAAAGAAAAAAACATTTGAGAAAATCCAAAGATTTAACCATATTTACATTCGTTGTTCACCGAATCACCAGATTTACCCATATTTACATTTATTTTTTTATGGAAGAAAAAAGGGAACGGAAAAATAGAGCAAAAATCTCATTCGACAAGTTCCAACCACAAAGAAGAGACCCAGTTCACCGAATCACCAGATCTATCCATATTTACATTCATTGTTCACAGATCGTGAGAGAGAGTTACCGAAAGGTCGCTGGCAAGACAGACACGTCAACGAGAGAGAGATCAAGCTCAGCTACCACTTGACCTGAATCTGCCCACTAAAATCTGAAATGGGTGAAGCATTAATAATGGAAGTGGAAGACGTCAATGGTAAAAATGCTAATATTTCATGCTTTATATCTAAGACAATGGAGCTGGTTCCTAACACATTTAGAACCTCTATGGATCTCGATAATGTAGAACAGCAACCTCGGAAACTCGAAGATGAGAGAGAGAGAGAGCGCATCAGAGATATGAAGTTGTGGTTTTGGGATTTGACGGGAACCATGGAATGAAATAGAAGGGGGGGCGAAAACCCTAGCCTTCATAAAGAGATAGAAGAGTATCGAGTGGGGAATAAAGATTTTTTTTTTTAAATATACATAAATCTGAGTACCGAATTTTCAATCAGGATTTACCCGATTTCATACCCAGACCGGACCGTATAGGTCTAGGTTTTGTAATGCGGGTTCCAGCCCAGATAAGATCCGAATCGAAAACCGGAACCAAAACCCGGGTATCCGGGTTCTAGACTGGGTCGGGAAAAAAATCCGACCCAGATGAACAATCTTAATAGTATGCTACAAACACTTGTAGCCAAACACTTGTTGGCTAATGCTATGTTGAAGGTGTCCCTAAGGTTCTCTCTTGTCTCAGTGAAGGTGTCTTAGGTATATAGTAGCATGAAATATATGGGAAGCATGATGTCCTAAATTGAGATAAAAGCCATCCAAATAGGGAATAGAATAGGTCTTCCATGTTTATGCTGTAAATGATATGAGTTTTTTGAAGAGTCAATTTATTATTGGTCTTTGATGATTTTTTTTCAGCACCTTTCTTCTTTTCAGGTTTCCAGTCTGTAAAATCTTGGTTTTGATATGTAACATGAGTGATGTTACTCATCATTTCACACCACTCTACATATTTTAAAATTATTTTATTTTATTTTATTCATATTAAACTAATTGAGTTGTTCTACTTATCATCCATACACCACATATTTGTTATAGAAAAAATGAAAAATAAATTAAAATAAATATAATATATGAAGATGATAAGTAGAATTATTCATGTAACATTATCTTAGGTGTGTTTCAACATTTTGTACAATCTCAGCCAATCAAGAGAGATCTTGTCCTTTGGTACAATAACTTACAATAAATCAATGAGTAGTGTTAGGTTGCCGCCCAACAATGACCGCTGGACGTGCCGCCTAGCACAAATATATCTTTTTATTTTTTATTTTTTTATTTTCATATTTTTTTTAACATAATTAAATATTTTTAAAAAATAAAAAATACACCAATACATTAAAAGTTAATTTTTTAATCATTAAATAAAATAAAATAAAAAATAAATATATGAACAGAAAATAGAAGACAAAGCGGAATTCTAACATTTTAAATCAATTTGCACAGCAACTAAAACGCGTTAATGCAGCAACCAAAGTAGATACTCATACTCTATTCAAAGTTCAAACAAATCAATATATGGCAGGTGTCATTCTTGTGTCCCAAGTGACAATGGGACAAAAGGAAAAACATGCCCCTTGGATTCTGGACCCCAAGTACTAACTTATAATAGCAAATTACAACAAAAAAGACGGGACACAGATTAAAACAACAATCAAGACATCAAACAGGCTAAATATTTTGGTGGGGGCGCTTAAGCTCACGGGTCGCCATGGGATGCAATCATACTCGCAGAGAGAGAGAGAGAGAGCGCAAAAACTACCCATGTTTCGTTCTCTCCCCTCCACTTTCTACAATAATAGTAAACTTTACAGCTATGAAAGCAAAGCAATCTCACATGAGCACCGACTACCTTAATTTGCTTTCCTCTCCCCCACTCTCTCTCTCTCTCTCCCCTCTTTCTCGGCCACTTTTGCCTTTTATTTCTGATTCATTTGATTTCTGGGGCCAATTTTTTTCTTCAAGATGCAACTTTGGTCACATCTTTGCTGGATCTGTTGTATTTCATGTGACTCTTGACAAGCTGCCCAGATGCAATGGCAGACAGCAGAGAGAGCTCCCCAGCCAAAACTGCACCAGCTACAATGGTGGCCAGAAGCCTAGAGTTTGATCCTGGTGACTCTTTGTTTGCACCCTTCACACCGATCAAATTCAAGCAAGCAGACTGAGATGCAAGCTGAGTTCCACCTCCAATAGTACCAACCTGACAGAAAAATATGTCAAACGAAGCCATTAAGTTACGGATCAAACTAACTATAATCATGCCCATATGAAATTATCAAGTACCTCAATAGAAGGCATAGACACAGAGATGTGAAGATCCTTCCCGTCATTGACAGGTTCCAACATGGTGATGCAGTTAGAACTCTCAACATTTTGTGCTGGATCTTGGCCTGTGGCAATAAAGATTGCAGAAACGATGTTGCTGGCATGGGCATTATATCCACCAAGTGCACCAGCAACTGCAGAACCAGCGAGGTTTTTGAGCATGTTAAGCTCTACAAGGGCAGCTACATTGGTCTTCAACACCTTCTTCACCACCTCCTCCTTGATTATTGCCTCACAAACAACAGATTTTCCACGACCTTCAATCCAATTTACAGCGGCGGGTTTCTTGTCCGAACAAAAATTTCCTGGTCAATTAAGGAATTGTAAATACCAGAAAATTGAACGGATATTGCAGTATGTATTGTTTCTCTAGAAATATAGCTGAATTGACCCAACCTAAGAAATTTATTGCATTGTCTCTTCAGAAGTATAGGCGATTGACCCAACCAAAGGGTATGAGCTCGCATACATCGAAATGAAGAGAGATATCTAAAGACTGAGCAATTGCAATGAATTCAAGCTTTTTACTTGTTAAGTTAACTGGTTATAAAAAAGGAGTCCAAACGACATAAAATCCTAAAAATTGATAGTACTAAGATATCAAATTAGGAAATCTCAGAAAATTTGTTCACAGTTGAGGGGAGAGAGTTGGCGCTGATAATTATTTCTCCACAAGTATGCATACTTTTGTTTATGAGTAATTGTAAGTTTTATTTATGTTTACAATAGGCACAGCCAATGTGCATGCCTGGCGATGCATAAAAGGCACGTTTTTTTTTTTTTTTTAAATAAGTAGAAAAAATAAAAAAATATAAATACACAAATAAAACTATCACTGTCATGCGAGAAAATCTGTGAATATTGTACCCATTGACGTCTGAAACAGTAAAATACTTGAAGGAAACTAAGGGACGCCTCACCCTTTTCCTCATATAAAATGACTTGGGAATTCAAAAGTATGTAGACAAAGGATACAGCTCATGTGCCAGTGTTGAAGTATCAATATTTAGAATGAAAACAATGCTATGAATGAAGATAATGAACACTAATCAACTGACATTACCACCAAAATAACTAAAATATTTTGACAGATGTCGGAGGTAATGATATCGAATTCTTGACGGAAAGGAACATAACATGCTTCTATTTGTCAGTAAAAGATATACAGATTGAATAAGATGAAATTTTTATCAAAATCTGTACAAAAAAAGAAAACTGTGGGCTCAAATTAATTTCACTACCCGCTTCACTGAAAAGTCTCAGTTAACTATGGTAGCAAAAGCAAGGACCTTACCCGAGATGCCAATAACATCCATGTCAGGGAAATCATCTTGAAGGAAATCGAGGACGTTCTGAACCCCTTTAGACACCATGTTCATGCCCATTGCATCGCCTGTGCTGCAGCTGAATCTCATATAGAGATTCTTTCCAGCCATGGAGCAGTGAATACCTTGGAGCCTTGCGAATCTACTAGATCTGCAATCAGGAAAAGAACACGACTATGAGTGAAAAAGCTTAAGAACTAATACTCCCTTTTAATAATATTAAAATTTTGTGATCGATGGGAAAAAAGAATACTCACTAAAAGTCTGATAGTTTGGTACAACTATATAACTTCGCTAAGGTGAAGTTTCATTTCAATAGAGAGTTTTCATTTCTTTTCATTTGTCCTCTTTCTCTGGGTAAAGATCCTATTTTTATTTTTATTTTCCTCTCTTGAAAACGGAATTAAAAGCACTGATTTTCTTTTTCACTGTCACTTTGGAAACAAAATTTAAAATTCGGGTTCTAGCCTCCGGTTATTTAACTTTACTTCTTTCCTTCCATTTTTGTTCTTAAAAACCTATCAACGTCAACAGGTTTCAATTAAGAGACAGACAAATCAAAATCAAAGTTAAACGCTACAGAGAATCGTAATACTTATCAGAAAATATATAGACAAATCATAGGCATCAACCAGGAGATTAATAGACAACACATGAATTAGGGAAGAAAAGCCCGTCAATTCTGGAGAAAATGAAATCAACGTAATAAAGCTGAACCTGTTGAAAACAACGCCTAGTGTCTCGAAATTGTTGGGATCCTCCAAGAAGAACTTCAATTCCGAAGCCCTTTTGGCCGAGGCAAACCTCACCACAGGGGCTCTAGTCATTGCGTCCCTCAGCAGGATGCTAGTTGCTCCACCAGAGGCGTAAATGGCCTTACACCCTCGGTTGGTGCTCGCCACAAGGCACCCCTCGGTGGTGGCCATGGGAACCGAGTGCTCGAACCCGTCGAGAAGCAGCGGGCCTGCTATACCCACCGGAATCTGCACGTATCCCACTGGCATTTCGCAGCATTGCCCCAGAATCGACTCGTAGTCCAAGCCTTCCAAAGGCAAACCCTGCAGCGACCTTCCAGTCATTCTCTGCAGCGCCTCGCGCCGGATTGAAGCCGCTCTCTTACAGTCCCCGAGTTTCGATTCCAGTGAGTACGACGGGATCGTACCGTCCACAACCAATTTTACAATCTCCTCGTCCTCTTCGGAGGACAGAGTCGAAATTATCGGCTCGGGATTGGCCAATTTGGGTGGTGTAGGTGGCGTTGGAGGGACAGCAATGCGAGGTCTACGGCGGGGATCATCGTCGATGAGGAAGTTCCGATGGTGTTGGGGGTCGTCCAGGTCCCACGCGTCGTGGGAGGCGCGTGAGATGAAGGACTGTACGAAGTCAATGCCGAAGAAGCCGAGGAGGTAGATGAATGAGGCAATGAGAGATACAATGGCGGCGATCTCGGAGAGCGTGACCACGTGGAGGGGCGTCGAGTTACGGATCTTGTCTCGCCACCGGTGGAGAAGGTAGTACGCCACCGAGAAGAACAGCGTGAAGAATACCGCGTTGGTCAGGTAAAGTGGCAGCGGGAGCGCGTCCGATGCTCTAAGTGTCGGGGAGGGAGATCGATGATCAACGGAAGAAGATGACCTATCGTGATCGGTGGTTCCCCGTGGAGGCGGCCTTGGTGGCCGTCGGCAAATGTCCATTGGGATCCTTTTTTGGGGGGGGCTGGATTGGCGGTATACGAAATATGAAAGAGTGGAAGTGTGACAGAGCACAAGTTTAGGAACAGCAGGGTCGGTTTCGTTGGGTTTTTTATAGGTGAGCTGGGTGGACCGTGTATACATGTGCGTTGGGGGGCAGACGTAGATCCTGACAACTCATTCCCCCAATATCTCGCACGACCTTCGTCTTCTTCTTTTTTGTTAATGAGATCGGCTACCGACATTGAATAATTATATAAATTAAATTGATAAACTGATATAATTTTATAAAATTTATTAGATTTATTCTATAATAAAAATAATTTTATAATTTAATATATTACATCAAATTATATTAATTTATGAATTTTTTTTTATATAATTTTTTTTAACTAAAAAAGTAAGATTTTTGAAAAGTAATATTTACAAGCATGCAACATAGTTCGGAAATATAACATAATTTAAAATTTTCTAAAAAGATTTAAAAATTTAAATGTTAAGATTGTATTTTTCTCATATGTTTATAATCATTTATAAAACTTAACATGTAAAAAAATGAATCTCATTAAAAATAATAATTTCAAGATGAGACCCACATTTTACAAAAATCTTCTCAAAATTTATATACTTAAGATTCTTATAAATCATTATTTAAATAAATAATGGCACTTTTAAGATTTTTTACAAAAAAGAACGAGGCCACCACAAATTATATGTACATGAAATTTTAATATTATAACTAATAATATTTTAAAACAACAAATGCAAATAGATATAGTCATTCGCGAGTACTGTTTCATTTGATTTTTATGGCGTATGAGATGAAGTTGGTCAGGTCGGACCCCGCAAAAACAGAAGCAATGTGG
The DNA here is from genome assembly GCF_001411555.2 of Juglans regia. Classification (NCBI taxonomy): domain Eukaryota; kingdom Viridiplantae; phylum Streptophyta; class Magnoliopsida; order Fagales; family Juglandaceae; genus Juglans; species Juglans regia. Next base: position 27,182,977 of record NC_049911.1, read on the forward strand.
GCAGTGCAGCTTGGTCTGTGGTGGAGAACGTCGGTGACACTGTGCGCGTGTCCCATAGTCACATGAGACATACACAACACGACAAGAGACAACACAACATTATAATGAAAGTTCCAATGTTCGCTGGTGCCAATTTCTACGAGTCGCTGGCCTCACGTACGTTATTTGTTTAAAGATTTTATCCGGCATATCCCAACGCGAAATTTGTACGTAAAACGTGAATACGTTACTATCGTATTTAAATATCCAGAATCTCATGGTTTTAATGACTCGTATGGCTATTTTATTCTTTTTATAAGTAATTGATGACGATTAATCTATGGACAAACAAAAACATCATTCCGGTGCTTTTGTCGATGCTTGCAGTAGACGTGCTGTTTGAGTTCTTGCCGGTGCTTATGGTTCTGTTATATTTGTTGTGTTTTATATTATAGTCTTTTGTTATTTAGTTATTAATAAAGAAGGAATAGACTATTAAATTTGGTGTTCGTAGTAGCAGTATTTCGTATTCCTCCTCCTTGGGAGGACGGAGGGGCTCTTCAGTTTTATTTTTACAGAGTACTTTCTCTATTAAGAAAAAATTATTGAGAAGTTAAAATAATATCCGTCACAATATGTGCGGAGATGCTCCAGAGCAGATACATAGTTTGGTTTATAGTCTGAATTTTTTCTGTATTGATAAGTCACAATTGTAACTTCGGTTCATTAAATGATATGAAATTTGTTTCAATAAAAAAAAACAAAAAACAAAAACATCATTCTTATAACCACAATTTTCTTTTTACCTTAAATCTATAAGAAATTATTTAGAGAAATTATTTGTACAAGTCTTAAATAGACAAACTTCATATTAGCTCTTATAGAAAGGTGGACTCTACCTAAAAAAAAAACTATTCTTTATTAGTGGACTCGTTTTTTTATAAATGACTTGTATAGGATTTGTTTATTTGAAACTTATATCTAGCATTACTCAATTCTTAAAACACGTTTTGATTGTACGTGTAATCAACATGATATTATTATTTAAGGAAGTTAATCGATATGCTCAATAAGAACATTCATATTCTTTCAACTAAAGGAATAACCTTGTTTGTTTTTACAAATGAGTTGAGATAAAAGTTAAAAGTTGAATAAAATATTATTATAATATATATTTTATAATATTATTTTTATTTTAAGATTTAAAAAAATTGACTTATTTATTTCATTTTATGTCAAAATTTGAAAGTATTATAATAATTATATTATATGAGAATAATTATGAAAATAAACAAGACCGCTAGGTAGCTTTTAATAATGTTGCCTAACTTTATTTATTTGTTTGCATATCAATAAGCCTTTCCATTAGCACCTGAAAACAATCCATTTGCAGATATGCTTGGTTTAAAAAAAAAATTATAGTTACAATTGTGAGTGCACAAGTATCATACAATCACTTTAAAAAAAATAAATAAATATAGGATTTACATAAAAAAAAATAATTATTATTTAATAGTACACCCCACTCCTTTTTAAAACGATTGTATGGTACTTGCGCATCACGACTGTATGTAACATTACTCTTAAATAAAAATCAAACTTTTTAGACTTTATTTTCTCTACCCAAATACCTTTAAGCATCAAAACGATTTTCATCTCAAGAAAAAGAATTCCTACTCTCAACCATGACAATAGAGAAATTAGTATCCAAAAGTCCAATTTTACTTTACTCATCAATATTGAGATCTTAGATGAGACATAAAATTATTATATGATCTCATTTCATTTTATCATATCTTATTCTCAAATATAATTCAAATATAAAATTTTCAAACCAATCATTACAATTTTTTCAAACTAATCATTAAAATTTTTTCAAACTTCTAAATAAAAATAAAAAACAATTTCAACTTTTTTAAATCCTCAAATAAAAATATTATTATAAAACTAAATTATTATAATATTTTAACTTTATAATATTTTTTATTTAAATTTTTATCTATTCTTTTTCAAGATTTAAAAAATACTCAACTTAAACTATTTCATTACTATTTACAAACTATTTTACTATTATTCATAAAATTTTTATATTATCTTACTTTCCAAATAAGCTGTATCAAAAATATCTTATCTAAAAATAAATGAATAAAATTAAAAAATTAAATAAAAGTTGTAACATTTTAAAGAAATTTTGTAGGCTAGGGTACGTTTGGAAATAAAACTCCTCTCAACTCATCTCAACTCATCATTATAATTTTTTCAAATTTCAATACAAAATATAATAAACAATTCAACTTTTTCAAATCTTAAAATAATAATAATAATAATAAATAATATTTTAATAATATTTTATTATCTCAACTCAACTCAACTCAACTTACTTCAACATCCAAACGCAACCTAAAAGTCAAAGGATTCGCACCTACCAACTTTTTCTTATTCTAGCTGGAGCTAGTGAATAATAATTAGGAGAATCACAAATGACAAAACAACAAACGGCGTGCTTGATGATTAAAGTTTGATTTTTGTATTATGAAAAGGCTTAAGCTATACAATTAGATTATTTCTTCCCCTGCAGCTAATTAAGGCCTAAGTTGATTACGGAGAATATCTCAAATATTCTCAAATATCTTATTATTATTAATTATTTTATTATTATTTTTTACTTACTTTTCACTACTATTTATTAGTATTCAATATTTTATCATTACTTTTTCACTACTATTTACAAAATATTTAAAAATATCTTAAAACACTAGTAGTGGATTCAACAAAATTATATTTTAGCTAAAGTTTAACTAGATTGTATAAAAACTCATTGTAGTAGACTCAACAAAGCTACAATATTTTTAACTTTGATCATTTTCACAGGCTAAATTTGTCGAGTCCAAGTTGGTGGCAAAATATTATTCTAGCATAAAAAATTTCCTATCCTGTGTACTATTCGTTTCGCGCGAGCTTACAACTTTAGAAAATTCCTCTTCATCTCAAAAGCACGAAGCGTCCAAATCTCAAACTCAACCATAGAAAGCAGCGAATCTCCATCAGTCACAATTTCAATAGCATGGCATCATCTTGCTGTGAAGTGCTTCAATTTCTAGTTCTGCAATATTATGATTAGTTGATGTCAATTTTTTTTTTTTTAAATCTAGGATGATGATAGATTTACTACCCTCTTATCATCATTTTACTACTCTATAGTGTATTTGAAATTTTTATTTTTTTATTTTAAGTATTTTCTTAACATCCTTAATCATTAAGAAAAAATTTAAAAAATATACAACTTCACTAATAGTCATTTTCTTAACCATTAAGTAAAATAAAAAATAAAAAAAAAATAAAAGTAGTAGTAAATTGGTAGTAGGAAGTAGTAAGCCTATCATAAAATCTAATATCAACGTTAGAAAATTAATATATATTTTTTTAATAACGATTAAATATTCAAATTATAATTAAAATAAAAATAAATAAAAATGTCAAAATCAATATTTTAATATAATAATGAATTTGGAAAGTCTAATATTTGATTGTTGAAAAGTGACTAGCTAAATTTATAAAAATGAATTATCTAGCTAAATTTTGACAAAACTTTATTAAGTTCACAATTAATTCTCTCCCTATCCAAACGCAACCTAAACCACCTAATCTCTGAAAACGACTTCAAGCATAATGGAATGTATATACAATATCAAAGTGGCCACACACATTGGGACACAAGTTGATCCCGGCCATATAGATTATTCCTCCAATAATCATTCTATTTTCTTCTTTTTCAAGAAAATATATGGAATGTATATACACAATATTACTCTATCGGGATGATTTTATCAAAATTGATATTTTTTTAAAAATTATATATATAGTCACTTTTATGTACTCATTGTACACTTCAATAATGTGAGTGGCCACACACATTGGGACACAAGTTGATCCCGGCCATATAGATTATTCCTCCAATAATCATTCTATTTTCTTCTTTTTCAAGAAAATATATGGAATGTATATACACAATATTACTCTATCGGGATGATTTTATCAAAATTGATATTTTTTTAAAAATTATATATATAGTCACTTTTATGTACTCATTGTACACTTCAATAATGTGATTGACTGCGTCACTTTTTTAATATAAAATAACTGTTTTGACCAATCACTTCTATAAAATGCGTAAAGAGTATGCAAAGGTGATTTATATGAAACAAAACTCATTTTTTTTAGAAATATTATTTCCATCTTAAATTTTGGTATCCCTAATTATATATATTAATAACATGTCATATATATTTTAAGTAGTTGACATTTAAGTATTTGACAAATAAAATTATTCAAAACTATGTATCACATTACAAAATATGATTAAGAATAATCATCATTTATTCAAAATTAATTAAAGTAGTTTCAGCTAGTTAGGTTAATTTGTTCATACCCGACCACATGAGTTTTCTGCATGCAACTTTACTTGACTTAATTAAAAAAGATTTGAGAGTCAGTAAATGGGAATCCATAGACAAAAAAGCTGCACATGCATTCATTTTTATCCTTGAATTATATGTTTGGACAAGCAATAGCTAGCAAAGCAAGAAAAACGAGGGGATGAAAGTGACTGAGAAATTACAAATTAGAAGTCTTCGATCCCTTAACCCTACACTGGTTCATGTTCTTATTTTTGTGCATGCATCCGGAGCCATGATCACGAAGATCATGATGAAGAGTACGACTCCTACTAAAATCTTTACATAATGTGTTGCACGTTTACATCCCGGCCCCAACAATTAATTTCCATCACAGCTGATAATTGCACGCATGCATTAATGCAATATATTTTTAAATAAATGATAAAAAATAATTATTAATGAATGACATTTCGTATAATTGTTTTATAATTTATTTTATCGTTTAAGGTACTCCCAATTAATTACGATAGAGATGTAAAATAAATTATTAAAATAGTTGTATATTTATGCCCTTTCGATCGGATGAAAATACCACTAAACTACTGTAGAGCTGGCATTAATATTAAAAAAGAGAGAGAGAGAGGAGATGCCCGAGGCTATCGATGTTTTTGGACCGCTTCAAATTATATACCATTCCATAAATTTCATCCTAAATTTTACTAATATTTCAAAAACCTCTTATATCACATTTACTATAAATTCTCCATTCTTTAAAATATTATTTATCTATTATTTCTTTATTATTTTTTGCTCTTACTTCTATTTACAATCTTAATTACTATCTTTTTTGTTTTTCTTTTTTAAATTAAGCAGTATCAGTTTCTACATAAATTTAATTATTAAACACAAAACTTATTTTTTATCCCGATACGAGAATGTTGACAAAATTATTACGATTTTAATAATAATTAATATTCGCCGTTTCAAATAATATTTTATTTATAACCAATAATTAAATGATAAGAGTTGCAATGGTAGAAATAATAATGGTATTGTATTTGAAACAAAAATTTTTATTGCCATACAATGTACTACTATTGCCCATTCACACTAGTCCCAAAACACACAAATTGCATGTGTCATGAATGAAATAATATTATAATTACATACACTGAAAATGGCCATACACCAAACCCAAAAGTTTATTACATGTCAACATAAGATTACTCAGAATTTTCTAAAATAAATTGCTAAAACAAATAACCACGACATCGAAATCGCAATAATCAAAATCATTTTCTCTTACGCCTCTCTAAATCAATTTCTACTCGACATCTAACACTTTGGATGTCCATTGAGTCTTGTATCTTATGAAGGTCGGTTTTTAATTGATGAATTGTTATTTGGTCATATGCTGGTATTTCAGGATCATACCAACAGAAAAACCTGCTAGGCTGCTTTGCCTGCATAGTTGACAAGTATTGAAATCTGTAAATGACTTAGGTACGACAATAATGGTATAAAACAAATACCATCAATAATTTACAAAATTACCTCATAGTTTACGCAACGAAAAAATCAGCGGCCTCCATTATCCTTAGTATGAGCAATTCGTCGAGATGTTTTGCTACAAGTTTGTAGACAAACAATGAGCATTTCTATTCTCGACATTCAGCTTTCTCTTTTGAGGCCCCCAAACATATCCAAGCCATTAGCTCAATTGTGTGATCATCACAACCAAGAGATACACAACCAATATCATACTAAACAAAACAAATGGAGAACGTGATTTTGCTAGCCGACTCATAAACCAAATGATAACATCTAGGATATTTGGCACCCTCGAATGGCTGCAACAATCGGTTGCCACTACTTATTGGTCGTTCGGGTTACCTAGCCATTAATGTATGTACTAAATTTCCTGTGTTCCCATCGGCGGACCTATGAAGGGGCAAGGGGGGCCACAGCCCCCCAAAAGTTTGAAAAAAAATATATAGTGGATTATAATAATCTTATTTTGTGTTGGCCCCCTCTACAAAATTATTTTAATTTTATCAATTAATTATTTATAAGTCTAATTTTAGATTCAATACTTAATGATTTTGTTTCTTTAAAAGAACGCAAGTTACAATTTTAGACATTTTGTACTTCTTTTGTTTGATATATTTGTATGAGTGTTTTTATATTATTTCAATGATATATTGTTCTTGACATATAATTTTTTAATACATAAGTTATATTAAACATATTTTATTTTTATTTTAGATCTTACTATCAGATTTTTTATACCGCAAAAAAATTGTATAGAAATAGAACAAAAAATATTTTATTATAGTTTTAGCTTTACTTGAAAACAAATTTCTGGTTCCACCATTGTGTGTTCCCACAAGGCTTTGTCATTATCACAACCAAGGGGATTTAATCCAACAAAGAAAACTTTTTCTAAGCCACATTACTTCTCTATCACAACATAACACAAATAAATTTAATTTACAAAATCCAACAAAATTTCAAAGAAAATTCAAACAGCATGCAAAATCACAAAAACAATCATGCTAAACAAAAACATTTGCATCCATTGCCGCATATCAAATGTATAACTAAATGGGGCTTAGAATGGTTTGTCTATTTATAGCATGCATAAGCTTGAAGCCCAACATCGAATGGCTGTAAAATCTTATCTAAACCCCATTTGCCTTTTGTGAAAACTATCACAAACTGCAATATAGTCATCCGGGTGAGTATTATCCCGCCACATCGATGAGGCCCCACTAACACTTGTGAATTAACCCCCACTAATACCATCATCACAGCCTAACAGTAGACATCCACCCCCCCCCCCCGAGAAATAATTATTCACCAATACCAAACACTACAAATGATCCAACAACACAGACCAATTCAGAATGAAAAGATAAAAGTGATCAAAGATATGGAAATCAACAAAAAGCATGCAAATGTAGTAGCAAAACAGTTTTGGCAATAGCACTGCACATGCAAAAACAATTTTGACAATAACATAACAGAACATTAACAACTCAAGCAGCATAACATAATATGAACAACAATGGATGGGAAAAAAATTGAGGAACACAAATAGAAGAGTACGACTAAGTAAGGCATAATTAAAAAAAAATCAATATTCATGTACAAAGTTAAAGGGAATGGAGATAGAAGCCAAGACATTAATGTACATAGAAGTACTAATATGATTGTAATGTGTATCTTGCTCATATTATGCTTACGTACAAAAAAAAAAATGCGTTGGAGTGTGTTTATCCAGAAATAATTGCAATTCAACATCACAATGCAATTCATAGCACAGAGCAATGAAACAACAGATGAAAAAATTTAGGATTTTTTTTTCATAATTTGAAATATGTAAATCAATAGAAATAGCCCCAATTCTAAGCATAGAAAATGATTATCACAGCAATGAAGGAAATACATTGCAACAAAAATTCGAAAAAAACATTTATTCGAAGGAGATCTGAAAACTCGAAGGAAATCTAGGGTTTTTTGTCAAAACGTTAGATTTGAAAATCCAACCATGGAGGAACCTTATTCTCAGTGAAATGGGATAGAGAAACTTGATGTAAAAAACCATGGAGGAAGCTGAATCATCAGTGTGTGCGAATGAGACTGAGGGAACCTAGCAATGGAGGAAACCAATAGGGGATAGGAATACTTATAGTAACGAACGGATGGAGAGGCCGCCGTCGATGGTGGTTGCGATGTGAGAGAGGGTAAAAAACGACGAATGTACCCAACAGTCGAAATGAGGGAGATGCGAGACCAACGAGTAGCTGCAACAAAAAGAACATTTGGAAATGTACAGTGGATCCTATTAGGGATTAAGCTGGAGGAGATTCTAGGGTGAGAATCCTAAATTCTCTCCTAAATTATAAGGAAAATGACGTTTAGGACACCAAATGTGAATGCTCTTAGAAGTCCATTTGTAATGGTTTAGAAACTTTTGATGATTAAGTTCATCCACCGTCTATCCAGATTTTAATCCGTACAATAGTAATTTCCAATTTATCTTTAAATCAAGGTTTTATAAAATAGTCTGATCCACCGCATCGTGCTTAACTAATTAAGCAATTATATGCAACTATTTAACGGTAGTGATTAATTGTAGGGTATTTCTTTTATTTACAAAAGAATAATTTTTAAAAATTAAACTTAAAAATTGATGTGACTTGTGATACCATCTTATTAATGTTAAATTTCTCTTATTATAAAATAAATATGACATTTAAGCATCAACTTATAAATTTGTTTTTATAAAATTCTTTTATAGATGTAGTATTTTTCTTTACAAAATGAGTGTATATAGAACTCTATCTTATTTTTTTCTTTAGAAGAAAATATAATGGATAGCTACTTCTTTTAATCCTTTTTTATTTTGCCAGATCGAACATACTCTTACGTGATTTGCAATTTTGCAGTGCTGGAAAGTCATAAAACTTATTAATAGGTAGCGTAATTCTTATTTATCATGGGGTGTTCTTTTTCATTATGAAAAAAAATTGTAAGGATTCGAATCACTTGAATTATTGAATTTAAATGTGTCAAAACTATTTTATTTTATTTTTTTTGTATCAATGGGTTAATGTTACACTTTATTAAAGAAATTCGCGGTTTCTAGATATTTACAAACGTGAATTGTGCAATCACCGTATAATTGTTTTGAAAAAAGTGAATAAAATATGAAATCTACATAAAAAAAAAAATTTAATTTTTTAATAATAATCCTTAGTCTTTTTTAAAACAATTACGATTCATTTATGCACTTCACGATTATATGTAGAATTATTCTTAATTCATTGCATTCACTCAACTTAGAGACGGGACTTCGAACCCCTTGCGAGAGCATGCAACATAGGTACTATAAAATGTTATTATGATTACGTTTAATTCGTCGCGTGATCTAACCAACCATCGCTCATTATAACATTTTAAAGAAAATTTGGAGGCCAAAAGTCAAGAAGCATTCGCACCTATCAACTTTTTCTTATTCTAGCAGGAGCTAGCGAATAATAATTACAAGGAGAATCACAAAACAACAAACGGCGTGATTGTCTCTTGATAATCATTAAATTTTGATTTTTGTATTATGACAAGGCTTAAGCTATAAAATTAGATTATTTCTTCCCCTGCAGCTAATTAAAACATGAGGGCGGTTAGAGCCGCAACAAAATTCTATAAACAAATTTTACGTATTGATGTGACACATTTTTCTCTCTCCCCTCTCTCTCTCTTCCGACATTACCATTCCTCTCGGAGTGATTCTCGACCACCATAGATGGTTAAAGGATCAACCATCGGCTCATATTCCACCATCCCAACCACCTAGCAGTACATATCGACCACGCATACGGTCTCTAACCTCCAACGTACATGACAAGCTGCCGTAAGCTCCACGCCGGCAACATAATGTGTTGCACGTTTACATTCCGGCCCCAACAATAAAAGTTTTAATCACAGATAACCGTATGCAATATATTTTTAAATAAATGATAAAAAAATAATTATTAATGAATGACATTTCGTATAATTGTTTTATAATTTATTTTATCATTTAAGGTACTCCCAATTAATTACGATAGAGATGTAAAATAAATTATAAAAATAGTTATATATTTATCCTCTTTTGAATTTTCTTTATTTCGTGATTAAGTAATTATTTTTTAATGTTATTGTGATTTTTTAAAATATTTAAAATTATTAAAAATATATATATAAAAAAAAATACATAAAATACATTAGCAAGATCTCTCAACGATGATAGAGCCACCCTATTCATATATGTCAGGCGTGTTCTATAGGGTGGCAAAAAAAATAAATTTGCGCACCTAAGAATTTATAGCAAAATAATTATAAATATTGCTAAAAAAAACCAGGTGGACATTTAATTAGTTACGAGCTGTATATGCATATTAATCATACTCAAGATTTATAACAGCAAAAAACGTCATAAATTATGAACATTAGGAAAACGAGGTAGGTGTATCCAAATGAGGACAACATTAGGAAAATGAGGTAAGTTGCCATGTGAATGTTTACAGCATTAATAGTGCAGCATGCCAATTTTTCTTAAAAAAAATTTAAATCTGCACAAATATAAGGTGCTGTCTCTATGCACCCATAAAATCTGAAATAATTCTTATTTTAAAATCCGCATTTTTTCACAAACACAAAATATTAACTATTTATCGTTTGAAAAATATGTTTTCCCTAAAAAAAGATATATATATATATATATATTTACTCACTTTCAAATAGATTTTAAAAGCAATTTATAAAATTTGACAAATCTGTGTGGTCACTTCGTTGGATTTATTCATCATTTTTTTTATTATCATCTCATTATCTCATAATGTAATATTAAATAATAAATTTATAAATAAAATATAATAAATAATTTTTAATCATTTAATAATACGTCATAAAATAATGAAAAGATAATAAAAATAAATAAATAATGAGTAACATTATATTATAAATAATAATAGATATAATTATAGAGTGAGTAAATATAATGTAATTATTTTAAAAAAGAATGAAATTTATTATTAAAAAATTAATTTATTTTATATAAATTTTATATTTATTTATTTTTTTAAAATGATTATACGTATATCATTTATAATTAGGATAATACTGGACATCAACCGGAAGCCGCAGAACACTCTTCAGAAATTTTATTTTTTTTTCTTCAACTGAGAATGTAGGTTGATATTTTTCATTTCTCTTATAATTATAAATATCATTTCGGATTTGACGGTGTCGGTGAGAGAGAGAGAGAGGCGTGGACAACTTGGAAATGGCAGATGTGAAAGCAAGCGTATGCGTAACAGGGGGAGGAGGGTTCATTGCTTCGTGGCTCATCAAGCTTCTCTCCTCTCTCTAAGGAACCGAAAAAATCTAATCGTAAATGATTATACTCATTAATATGTTTACTTATTTAATATAATTAATTAAAAAATAAATTTTATTAAAAATAATATTAATTTAAATTTAAAATATATAGATAACAATATTAATATACAGATTGATATGTAAACTTGTTTATATATAACAAAACTCCTAGGAACTACTTCGTCCACTTTACCATAAGGCGACTCGATATTTGTTTACGAGTAATATTATATACAGTCGTGGAATGCATAAATATCGTGCAGTCATTTTAAAAAAGAGTGTGATCTATTATTAAAAAATTAATTATTTTTTCATATAAATCTTATATTTATTTATTTTTTAAAATAATTACACAATACTTACATACTCATAACTATAAATATCATTTCTCTTATCTACCTAACTCTCTTTTGGTTTCTTTCTTGTCTCTCTTCCATCACTTTCTCTATAAGATTATCTTTTCCTTTTTTTGGTAGTCTCTCTACAAGATTATCTGTTCCATCCATCAAGATTCTTACCCTGAAATCTACTAAATATTATAAACTTAAAAGTTTTTTAATATAATTTTTTAATATTATATTTCTTTTAAATTTTGAAAAGTTGTATTTTTTATTTATAAGTTTAGAAAAATTATAATGATAAAATGAAAAAAATAAAAATTTATAATTAATAATAATATTCTATATTTAAGTAATATTTAAAAAGAAAAAATTTGAAAATAGTTGTATTAACAAACGCACGTTAAATTTTCAATTCCTGATAAATAATCTCGGTGGAGAATGGTCGTCGGTTATCGATTTTTTCTTTGGGTTTCCAGGGTTGAGATTCGAGAATGTGTCTTTTTTCGACCACTGTTGTTTATTTCAATAAACTATTAATGGGGTCTTTGACCATATCCCCTTGTCTAATGCTTTATTTCCTTTCAACCAGACTGTGTCATGACACTTGTCACCATGCTCATTGGAATACGGATGAATTTTAGAGGGGGAATCCCAAGAGTTTGTGTTTTTTTTTTTTTTCTAAATAAAATTTGTAACAAAAATTTTAAGGGCTTTTTTTTTTTTTAATCATTGCATTAAAAATATGTTGGGTTTAGATTTAGAATGATTAAAAACTAAAATTTGTAACAAAAATTTTAAGGGCCTTTTTTTATCATTGTATTAAAAATCTGTTGGTTTTAGATCTAGAATGATTAAAATATTTTTTTATCAAGTAAAAAATAATGTAAATCATTGTCATATTCAATGTGTTGGTTTTACAATCAAAGTTTTAAATGAACATGTGATGTAGTGTTTTGAAGCAATGCATGCTTATTGTGGATAAGAATCATAATCGCTTGGCCGCCAAAACAAAAGTAGTGCCATTTGATGAATTATAAAAATTTTCAATGTATTATATCTACGGATTGAAAAACTGTGACTTTTCACAAGTTTTATTTTATTTTAGTTGTGACTTTCATAATTATCCTTTTTTTTTTTTAAATAGGGAATCTCATTTGCGAATTTTTTGATTTGGATTGAAAACTCACCTCAACTCATCTCATCTCATCATTACAATTTTTTTAAATTTTCACACAATATTTTATTATATTATTTACAAATCATCCCAACTCATATCTGAATCCAAACAGGGCCGCTCCAAATTCTCTAGAAAATTAGAGAAACACTTCGTTCTCATTTTGTGTCCTTCTTTCTTTGAATTTTGCTTATTTTATATTGGGTTCAAGAATCTTCTTTTGTATACACCGTAAAAGATATTAATGAGAACCGATATTGTTATATGTTGGGAATAGATTGTTACGAAGCCTAATGCATATTAAGATTTGGAGGCCAGGAATTTAGTCCAAGGAAAACGGAACAAAATGATATATATTTATGGCAAACGCTATGAAAATCATATACTGTATGATAAGGAATACTGTAGAACCACTAAGGCAAGTAATCAGAAAATGAAAATTTCTGCTGAGCTTGTAGTTCTATTGTATGCATTATATTGTATGATACCAGTTCGTCATCAGAGCTAGAGATTAGTATAGTTGCATAACAATTCAGAAGTATAGATTGTGTTACAAATCTTTCTCTACATTAATGCTTAATGAAGTATTATTTCTACCAGAATTGGTACTAGTACTGTCTCTCTAAAACAGAAGCAGAAATTGAGACGCTGGAGTATTTGCGAAAGGAAGTGGGCTTGATGTTGTAAGCATATGCCCTTCACTTGTCTTGGGGCCATTTCTGCAGTCTACAGTGAACGGAAGTAATTGATTTCTCATTGGACTTTCTGAAAGGTACACTTACATGTTACATAATTAATACCTCTATGGAATGAATCCGTTCTTTTAATAGATCGTATGCATGTTATTCATGAGAATTTTTGGTTGCAGTAAAGTACTTTATGTAATCGTGTATAAAGTTGATCATGTGCTTCTCACTTTTGATCATGCGCTAATGAGGCTGATTATTAACATCTCAAGCTAAAGTTTCATACCGTGAGAAATCTTCTGTAAATTAAGGATCAAAGATTGAAGTTGCAGAAAATCGTATATTATGTTGATATGGCTTAAATCAGAGTTAAACTGGGACTTACAAACCTTTTAAAATTGAAACTTGCATGGGTCGATTTGCTCGACCAAGACGTCTCATGCACGTCTAGCAAACTATCCGATGGAGCTTAATTTGTTCAATCGTGCATCCTATGCGCATGCATGTTTGGTGATGTTGCCCTTACTTGACTAAACATCTCACACGTTGTCTAGCTAGATTTTTGTGCAAGTCTTGATCGACGGTGTGTCTCGCTAGAGTCAATATTCGAAGTTTAACTTCAATTCTTGAGCAAATTTGGAGTAACTCCATTAGACGAAGTTTTATCATTAGAACATGTCACAATAATGTTTTTCTATTTTTATATTTTAGAGTAATGCTAAGTATAGTTGTAGAGTGTACAAGTGTCATACAGTCGCTTTAAAAAAAAGTGGAGTCTATTATTAAAAAATTATTTTTTTTCATACCAATTTTGCTTTTATTTTTTTTTTTAAAGTGATTGTACGATACTTATACACTCACGATTTCAATTATCATTTGTCTATATTTTAACAGATTGCAATTACTAATGATAAATGGATCGGAGATTTTAGTTGTTTTCCCCTAAACATTTTTTCTAACAAGTCGAAATGAATGTTGTACTTATTTCTAAAGTGTTTGTATTTTATCAATGTTTCCACGAAGGACTTGAATCGGTGGAAAACAGGCTTCTAGGGATAGTAGACGTGCGTGATGTAGCTGAGGCACTAATCCTGGCTTTTGAGAAGCCCGAGGCTGAAGGAAGATACACTTGCTCGGCAAACATGATCGAGACAAAGAGTCTGGTGGACATGCTGAAGAATAAATATCCTCGTTATAACTATCCTAAAAAGTAAGCTTCTCTTTCAACTACTTAGTTAACAGTCAACCTAGTTGTTCTGCATATAACATATTTGATCATGGTTTTGCATTGTGGTCGCATTGGCAGCCTCAATGAAGTGCAGGAAGAACTAAGGCTGATTTCAGAAAAAATGCAAAGGTTAGGTTGGAGTTACCGGCCATTGATGGACACTCTCATTGATGGTGTAGAGAGCTATCGTCAGGCTGGGCTTTTGGATTGAGAAGGGCAATTCTACCTTACCAAGTAAGGGTAAGTTTCATAAAGATCAGGACAGTTATGCTTACGGCATTGGTGGAGTCTGGACCCCCTTATGTTATTTCACATGACTGTTTAAATTGATCTGTCATATATATCAAATTTTGTCTTACTGTCATGGTTCTGTTCAAGTAATAAATGTTCGACTGTGTGGCGTTTGATTATTGATATCCTTGGAAAAGGATGTTAAAGCTTGGCTTTGCTCTTTAAGTTCCTGTTGTAGGCAACGCCCTACAGAACTCAAACTGGAAAATTTATAGGATTGTCAAGATAGTTGAATCATGTGTATCTTTTCTTCTCATTAACTGTCTCAAAATAAATAAAGAACTGAGTGCATATCTTTTTTTTTTTTTTGTGTAAGCACTGGGTTCATATATTATTGAATCCTCCCTTAATTTCAAGACAATCATTTTTAACAAATTTGGATGGAAAAATCCTGAAATCAGAACCAAGAGACTTCATTTACTATATTTTAAAATTCTTTTTCATTTGCTGTAATATTTAGTATGAGGGATTTTATGCAAGAAATGTTACAATCACAAAAAAATTATATAAAAATAATTTTATAAATTAATGTGATTTTATGTGATTCATTAGATCTATTTTATATAAAAAATAAATTTATATAATCTATTTCCTAGTATTTCTCAAATTTTATTTACGCAAAGAGTCAAGTTACGCGAGTTTCCTTCGGAGGGTTCCAGATCAGCAGGAATGCTCGACATGGACACATATCTATGCTGTAATGGCATCGGACAAGATAATGTCACCTCGTACACAAATAAAGTCAGATCTTGCTTCTCCTATAATTATCTAAAAGAAAATGATATTACGTCGCTTCAATTTGTCATCTCAATTTGAATGTATTTTATTTTATTTTATTTATTTAATAATTAAAGAGTGATTATTCATATATTGATAAATTTTTTAATTTTTCAAAAATGATTAAAAAGTACAATTTATATTTAAAAAGCATTCCTAGCCAATACCGCAAAGGCACATTTTCTTTATAATTTTAGAAAAATTTTAGGAATTTGGTTAAAATTTTTCCACATCCAAATCTTTATTTTAGATAAAAGGTTTAGGGGTGAACAGTAATTCTCTAAATATAAAAATTACTATTCATTTCCTAAATATTTTTTATCAATATTTTATTCTAGTAAATAAAATAAATTATTCTTCTAATCATCTATATTTTCTTTCGATCATATTTATTATAGATTTAAATAATAATTTTAAAAATAATTTAAATAATTACCAAAATATAAAAAAAATTACTTTTAAAAATATTATCATACCCGCAAAAAAATAATTTAATTTTTTATTTAAAATATTCACTAGAGTAATAGTTCAAAACATAAGAAAAAATATTGAGTAGTTAAGTTTATAAATAAAAGTGAGAGAAAAAAGTAATAAAGAAATAATAGAGAAATATTATTTTAATAGAATAGAAAAAAATAATAGGGAATGAGATGTAGGGGTTTTTGAAAGATGAGTAAAATTTAAGAAAAACTTTTAGAAAATGTGATTTTGAGCTAAATTAGAACATTCTCAATGGCTTATGTATAATACAAAAAATGTAAATTATTTAAAGAATTGTTCATAAAATGAGTTTCATCCAATTATGTAAAAGAACATGTAAAATACAAATTGCCACAATAACTCACTACATTGTAGTGAGTACTGTTCATCCTTCAAATAATTTTTTTATTATTTATACTTCATTTACTCCTTCATTTACTATTACTTTTACATTTTAATACAAATTATTTTTATCCTTCATCATTTAAAACACCTCTATTTTATTTTTTTCTAACAAATATTTTGGAAATATTATTTATCCAATTTTTTCATATTTTGATTTGATTTTATATAATAATATATTACAAATTTAAAAAAATATATGGATATTATAAATTTATTGGTAGAAAGGAAATGTTTAAAAAAATAAAAAAATATTATTTAAATGATATAAAGAAAAAATAGATAAACTAATGTATAATATATTATAAAAATCAATATAAAAAATAAAATAAAAAAATTAATAATATATTTAAACGATAAGATAAATGATTTATGAATGCTCTTATAGAAAATTTTGAAAAAGACCGGAGGGAAATACTCTAATAATATTACCCAACACAAAATATGAACTATTTATCATTTGACAACTATGTTTTCCCTAAAAAAAGGTATTGCTCACTTTCTAATAGATTTTAAAAAATAATTTATAAGAACTGGTAAATCTGTTAAGTGGTCACCATCATTGAAGGTATTATAAAAAATTATAAGATAATAATGTGCATACGTTATATAGTCATTTTAATATAATTTTTCATTAAAAAATTAATTTTTTTATTTAAATTTTATATTTATTTTTTTTTCAAAATAATTATGTATTGCCAATCATTTCTCAAATTATAAATCGGGCTTTAACAGTTGAGGGGGATGTCAGTGAGAGAAACAGAGGCGTTGACATTTGAAAATGGCAGCGGAGAAAGCAAGCGTATGCGTAACAGGGGGAGGAGGCTTCGTTGCTTCGTGGCTCATCAACTTTCTCCTCTCTAAGAACTACTTCGTCCACGCAACCGTAAGGCGACCCGGTAATTTGGCTACCTTCTCTCCCTTTGTTTCTCTCTTTTCTCTATTCCATCACTCTTTGTGTACATTATCTGTTCCGTCCATCAATCTTACTCTGAAATCGCCCTTCTTTGCCTACCATAATCTTTTAAGGATGGTCATCCAATTTTTTTTTTTTTATTTAATAATTAAAAAAATATTTTTTAACGATGTTGTGAAATTTTTTTTAAATGTTTAATAGTATAAAAACAATTATGTATTATGTATAGAAATAAATAATAAATTATAATTATAATTTTTAAAAATTTTTCCACAAAATAAAATAAAAAATTTAATTTTTTCAAATTTAAAAAAAAAAAATAATATTAAAAAAATATATTCTAACTATATTTTATTTAATTTTTAATTTTTATCTTAACTTATCTCGTTTCATCTCATCTTTTCTACAAAAATAAACGAGATCATGTCTTTGACTCATGTCCACTATAATCATTTGCAGTTGGAATCAGGGACCAATTTTAGATAAGGGGCAACCCCAAAAATTTGAGTTTTTTCTTTTAAATAAATTTGTAACAAAAATTTCAAGGCCTTTTTTTATTATTGTATAAAAAATCTCCCCGTAAAAAATATTTAACTTGGCCACCTAAATTTAATCCTAGCATCATTCCTGATCGGAATAGATTACAACCTTTTGTTCTTTGAACAAAAAATTATATAATTTATGGTAAACAATATGAAAGTCATATGGACTCATTTTTAAGGACCATCAAAGCTGTAGAAATTAAAATCAAGTAAGGATCGATCTTCCATGGATATATGACCTTTTATACCATAATTTTCAATTACTAATTTATTTTTTGGAAATATATATCAAGCGAAAATTTAGAAGTTTCCTATATATATGAATTATACTTATTTTGCATCTAAAAATCAGTTTTTTGAGGGCTCTTTGATGAGATGAACTCTTTGGAAATACTGTGAATGCAGGAGATGCGAAGTATGCTCATTTGAGTGCATTTGAGAAGGCATCTGAAAACCTGAGACTATTTAAGGCAGACTTGCTGGATTACGACTCTATACGTTCAGCAGTTGAAGGGTGCGTAGGAGTATTCCATGTTGCCTGTCCAGTTCCTTCACCCGCGGAGACAATACTAAACCCCAGAGTGAGAATATTAAACCGAGTTATAACTGTGATTCTTCCCCTTCTAAAATATCAATGTTTTTGTATTAGTTAGTACAAAACTATTAAGAAATTACAACTATAATAATAATAATACAATTATATTATAAATATATATTAATGTAAAGGTAGAAGTGATTGAACCTGCTGTGAAGGGCACACAAAATGTACTCAAAGCAAGTGTTGAAGCAAAAGTTAAGCGATTTGTTTTTGTCTCCTCCATTGCTGCTGTGTTCATGAATCCAAGTTGGCCCAAGGATCAAGTTATGGACGAAACTTCTTGGTCTGATACGGAATACTGTAGAACCGCTAAGGTAAGTAATCTGAAAGTGCAAAGTTTAATTTGTTGAGCTTGGAGTTCTATTTTATTCATTATATATAGATTGTGTTCAAAAATCTTTCTCTAGAATGCTTTAATTATGTATTCCTACCAGAACTGGTACTGTCTCTCTAAAACAGAAGCAGAAAGTATGGCGCTGGAGCTTGCGAAAGGAAGTGAGATTCATGTTGTAAGCATATGCCCTACACTTGTCTTGGGGCCAATTTTGCAGTCTACAGTGAACACAAGTAGTTCATATTTCATGAGACTTCTGAAAGGTACTTACATCTTACACATATATATATACCTCTATGGTATGAATCCATTTTCTTAATCGTATGCATGTTATTTGATTATTTGACCGTGTGTCTCATTAGAGTACTCTATCAAAGTTAACTTCAATTCGTAATCAAATTTGGAGCTCAATTGGATAAAGCTGTCTTGTGATTAGAACATGTCACAACAATTTATTTTTTTCTTTTTATATATTAACAGATCGATTGCAATTCATGCTAATAATCAATGGATGAGTAACTTTAGTTGTTTTCCCCTAAACATTGTTTTCATCAAGTCGAAATGAATGTTGTACTTATTTCTGAAGTACTATTTGTATTTTGTCAATTTTTCATGAAGAAGGACTTGAATCGGTGGAAAACAGGCTTCTATGGATTGTAGACGTGCGTGATTTAGCTGAAGCACTAATCCTAGCTTTTGAGAAGCCTAAGGCTGAAGGAAGATACATCTGCATGTCACACATGATCAAGACAGAGAGTCTAGTGGACATGCTGAAGAGTAAATACCCCCATTATAACTATCCTAAGAAGTAAGCTTCTCTTTCAGCTATTTAGTTAACAGTCAACCAAGTTCTCTATATATGACATATTTGTTCATGGTTTTGCATTGTGGTCGCATTGGCAGCTTCACTGAAGTGCAGGAAGAACTAAGGCTGAGTTCAGATAAATTGCAAAGGTTAGGTTGGAGTTACAGGCCATCGAAGGACACTCTCATTGATGGTGTAGAGAGCTATCGTCAAGCTGGGCTTTTGGATTGAGAAGGGCAATCATACCTTACCATGTAGGGGTAGGTTTCATAAAGAGGACACTTATGCTTACTAGGCATTGTTGGATTCTGGATCAATGTTTTAAATTATGCTTCAGTGATTATTCGGGTTTAAGTATTGGAATAGAATATTTCACTATCAGCGCGTTTCAATGTACTATTTTGGGATTAGCTATATAATATATATATATATATATATATAAACTGATAATGAATAAAATAAATGCATTTATATATAAATGTGTATCATGTATGTATTTGTGTGTGTGTAAAATGATAATTAATAAAAGAATTACATGTACATGTAAGTGTATATCGTGTGTGTGTGTGGAATAATTGAATATTTATAAGATGAATGTAAGTTGAAAATACTAAAACAAAGATAGAGAATGAGAAGCCATATTTAAAGTTACAAAAATATTAAATGATATAAATCTTTTTTAGATTTTAAAATTACATGAATGTTATCTAGATTTGAAATTTACAAAAATGTCGTCTAAATACAAGAAAATTATAAAATTGTCATTAAAACAATTTGGAACAGAATGTAGTCCGAAATTGGCTGGAAGAGGCTGCAACAGGCCAAAATTTAGAATGAATTGGAATGAGAATGTATAGTGTACCGGGTACTACACCAGAACGAAGAATGGCCAAAACAAAGTATATATATTCCAGTCGGAACAGAACAAAACCTGAATTCAAAACTATGGTCTAGCCCCCTTTTGTTATTGCACATGACTGTTGTTGTAAAAGTTCTATTAGATCACATTTTGTCTCACTGTCATGATTATATGTAAGTAGTAAATGTTCGATTGTGGCGCATTTGATGTCCTTGGAAAAGAAAGTGAAAGTTTGGCTTTGCTCTTTTAGTTTCTGTTGCAGGCAATGCCTTGCAGAACTCAAATTGGCAAATAGCCAAAGAAATGTGTCATGGATAAGGACTATTTAATTTGATTTCGAACTGTCGTAGTATATGAATATCCTTGGTTGAACCGGCTGCTCTTTGAAGAAATCCTCCCAAATTCAATGCTTGTCTATTCTCATTAAAAATCAATTGAAGTAACGACAATAACATTTGTGATAAATAACAAGTTGAAATGAAATTGAGAGAGAACAACTTATATTTATGTGTGTCAAACTATACAATAAAAGGCTCTATTTGTAGGAGACAAAGAGACCAAAGAGACAATGAAAATACATTAAATCAACGATACTAATTGATTTACACCATAAACTAAATATGATAGAAAATAAGTCATATTACCGTACATATGCTATAATATTATGAATATATTTTATCATAAGTATGGTAATATTCTAACATCTCCTTCAAACTCATGATGATGATGAAGACGCCATCTTGAGTTTGGAAATAAAATTATGGAACGTAAAGATAGTTGCCTTGCTGAAAATTATGTTAGATGAAGTGGCAATCAATCATGAATAGCATTGCGATTGTCACAAAAGAGAGGGTACATGAAGGCTGAGGAGCACCTGTGTCTTTCAAAAGTCAACATAACCACAAAAATACATAAATCGTGTCAGCAAGTGCACGGTATTTTACTTCGGTGCTAGAAAGGGCGATAACAGATTGTTTCTTATTACAACATGAAACCAAGGAAGTCCCAAGTAAAAAATAGTAGTTAGTGGTGGAGTACTGATCAGTGGGATTCCCAACCTCATCTGCATCAGTGTAGGCACGCAATTCAAGGGATGGCAGGGAGGAGTGAAGATTATGAAACAATGTTCCGTTGACATAGCGCAATATACGAAGAACAACAATATAATGAGTAGAGCGAGGGGCGCTTATGAACTAGCTAACCAAGTGAACATCATGGTAGATATCCGATCGTGATACAACAAAATATATAAGATTGCCAACCAACGCTCTGTAGAGAGTGGGATCAAATAAAGGCCCACCATTAGTAACAAGGAGCTTGACATTTGTCTCAAGAGTAGCAATAGTACTGATCTTACTATCGGTCAGACCAACCTTAGAAAGAATATCAGAAGCATATTTACATGAGAAAGATAATAACCTTATGAACTAGAGGTAACTTCAAGGCCAACAAAATACTCCAGTTGGCCCAAGTTCTTTATCTCAAAGTTTTGGCTAAGAAAATGTTGAAGAGTGTGCATGCCTGCAATATCATCACCAGTGATAATCATGTCGTCCACGTATATCGAAACAAGAATAGTATTGATAGAAATTGTGCAGACAAACTACGTAGAATCATGTGCACTA
Source organism: Juglans regia (assembly GCF_001411555.2). Taxonomy (NCBI): domain Eukaryota; kingdom Viridiplantae; phylum Streptophyta; class Magnoliopsida; order Fagales; family Juglandaceae; genus Juglans; species Juglans regia. The sequence goes on from NC_049911.1 coordinate 27,205,335, forward strand.
GATATAAAACCTTATTGGGAGATCACATAGCTGAATTTGGCTAACCAAGCTCTAGGAGCTTGTATGAGACCATATAAGGCACGACAAAGCCAACAGACTTTATGTAGAGGGAGCTCATAACCTGGAGGAGGTTTCATATACACTTCTTCTTCAAGATCACCATTAAAAAATGTATTTTTTACAACCATATGGAACAAGGTCCATTGACAAACTGCAGCAACTACAAGCAAAGATCGAACTGAGTTAAGTCTAGCAACGGGAACAATGGTCTCTTCGTAATTAGTACCATACTCTTGGGTGAGGCCTTTTGCAACTAGATGACTTTTATATCATTCCATTTATCCATCTGCCCAAGTCTTGATTTTGTATACCCACTTGCATCCAACGACAAACTTATGAAGGGGCAAATCCACCAGATCACAAGTATATATAAGTTTTTGTAAGGACATCTAATTCTTCAGACGTGGCCTTTTGCCAATGATGATCAATTTGACACTTGCGATAAGTGTCAGGTTCATGAAGATTTGTAAGAGCAAAAAACAAAAAAAACAATAGTAATCTTGGAGATGAGTGAGAGGGGATCTTATCTGACTGGAACCATAAAGATAAAAAACTGGAAGGGACTAAGGGACAAGTGATGGATTCTTGGGCCTTCAGGTGCGGGGGGAGTAATTTGCGACCATAAAGGAGAATTGCTTCTTGGGTTTTCAATATTTACTGGTACTCAGTCTAATAATGCTGCAGAGTTTATGGGTTTGCTTCAAGGCCTGCGAATAGTGCGTTTATAGAGGCTCCAAAATGTAGAGATTGAGATGGATTCGATGTTGGTGATAGAGTGGTTAAGAAAGAAGAGATGTGGCCTCTGGTATGCTGAAATAAAAATAGAATAACAGAGAACTTTCTCTTTTGAATTTTCAGACTTTCTTATTATTGTTGTTCAATACAGTGTCCTATATATAGACTGAAGAGAACGACCTAGAACATTCAGGTAATATAACAAACACCTATCGTGCATCAGCGCACTACAGCTACCTACACCAGAGAAGCGGTTACAGAAGATTCCTTTATACAATACAAACAAAATCACAAAGGTTTATTTACAGATTTGTACTCAGAATCATTTTCAGCAATATGAGCTGAGCTGGAGGTGATCTCGAGTTGTTGCTGAGTTGCATGACATGGTGGAGCTGAGCTGGAGCTGACTGGTTTGTTACTGCTATTAGCCTCCCGCGAGTCCAACGTGGGAATCAGGGTGAGACTCGATCGTAGAAGAAGGAACCGAGTAGATACTAAGGGCTTTGTGAAGACATCTGCAACTTGATCCTTGGAGGAGATGAACGCAACATGCAGCGATTTTGAGGAAACCAGAGAGCGCACAAAATGAAAGTCAATTTCGATGTGCTTTGTGCGGGAATGCATGACAAGATGGACCGAGAGGTAGGTTGCCCCCAGGTTATCACACCATAAGGTTGGAGGTTTTATAAGAAAAACACCAAGTTCCTTGAGAAGAGATTGGAACTAGAGAAGTTCTGCTGTCGTGTTAGCCAACGCCTTGTATTCGGCTTCTGTAGTTGAACATGCAATAGTACTCTGCTTCTTGGATCCCCATGAAACCAGGTTGGGACCTAGAAAAATACAGAAGCCACCCGTTGAGCGCCGATCATCTGGGCAGCCTGCCCAGTCGGCATCAGTGAAGGCATGCAACGAGTAATCTGAGGATGGTTTAATGTGAAGGCCCAGATGTGCTGTGTGCTTAAGATATCGAAGGATCCTCTTTACAGCTTGCCAATGAGGAGTTTTAGGAGTGTGCATAAACTGGCACACTTTGTTGACTGCATAGGCAACATCCGGACGTGTGAGTGATAAGTATTGAAGGCTTCCCACCGTGCTGCGATAAAGGGTTGGGTCCTCAAAATCAGGACCATCTGCAAGTGTTAATTTAACTGAGGCAGACATAGGCGAAGTCACAGGTTTGGCAAGATCCATGTTTGTTTTCTTCAGAAGATCACAGATGTATTTGTTCTGGGAAAGATGAAGTCTAGAGGCAAGTGGTTGAATTTCAAGACCAAGAAAAAATTAAGTGGGCCGAGATCTTTGACAGGGAAGGTATGGTTGAGAGCTTGCAGAATATATGTGATGGCATTAGTGTCGGAACCAGTGAGGATTATATCATCTACATATACTAGAAAAAATAATGTGATTGAGGCATGATGATATATAAAAAGAGAAGAGTCAGACACTGAGGGGGTGAAACCAAGCTCCATTAGCCGATTGCTCAACTTGGAAAACCAAGCCCGTGGGGCTTGTTTTAATCCGTAGATAGCTTTGTTCAATTTGCACACATGATGAGGAAAGTTTGGATTTATGAAACCAGGGGGTTGAGCCATATAAACCTGTTCATGGAGATCCCCATGCAAGAAAGCATTGCTGATATCGAGCTGTCTGAGGGACCAATGTTCAGTAACTGCAATGGAGAGGATAGTCCGAATTGTTGTGGGTTTTACAACTGGACTGAAAGTCTCAAAATAGTCCACTCCAGCTTGTTGGTGGTAACCTTTTGCCACCAAGCGTGCTTTGTGGCGTTCGACAGTTCCATCCGAGAGACGCTTAGTCCTGAAAACCCATTTACAACCAACAAGATTAGTATTATCAGGAGCTGGAACAAGTGTCCAGGTATTGGTTTGAAGAAGAGCTTGGAATTCATTTGACATGGCTGTACGCCAGTCCTGGAACTTGACAGCTTCAGTGTAGCAAGTGGGTTCTTCAGGAATAATGGATATAGTGGTCAAATAACTTCGAGGTGGTGGCCAGAGTACCGTGCCATCATTATATTGACGAGATTTGAGAGAGTTTGTTTTAGAACGAGTAACAATGAAAGGCTCAGAGGATGAGGATATCTGTCGGATTGAGGAAGAAGGTTCGGCGGAAGAAGATAAGGTAGGCAATACTGGACTTGGGTCAGGTAAGGGGAGATGTAATGACTCAGAAGATGGTAGGGGACTAGTGGGCCGAGAAGGACCATTATTTTGTGAGCTGGAGTGAGGTGGTGGGCCCAAGATGGAAGGAAGAGTTGAAACTGGGGATGCGGACGTGGACTGAGATTTTGCAAAGGGAAAGTTGTTTTCATCAAATACTACATCACGCGAGATGTAGAGACGTTGAGTAGGAAGATGAAGACAACAATATCCTTTATGGGATTCACTGTACCCAATAAAAATACACTTAGTAGATCTGAGATCAAGTTTGTGACGATTGTACGCACGGAGATGAGGCCAACAAGTAGTGCCAAAGACTTTGAGAGAAGTGTAATCTGGTGGCTTGTGAAATAATTTTTCATAAGGAGAAATGTTGTGTAGAACTGAAGAAGGAAGTCGATTTATGAGAAAAACAGCTGTGTGAAAAGCATCAGCCCAATAGAGTTGTGGTAAGGAGGCATGGGCAAGGAGGGCAAGACCTGTTTCGACAATGTGTCGATGTTTCCTTTCCACTGCCCCATTTTGTTGATGCGTGTGTGGACAAGATATTCGATGTAAAATTCCTTGTGATTCAAGTAGATTGTGCAGGGGACGATATTCACCACCCCAATCACTTTGAAGAGAGATAATTTTGGAATTAAAAAGACGTTCAACATGTGTTTGAAATTTAATAAAAGTGGACATAACATCTGATTTTTGCACTAATGGGTACCACCAAGTGTACCGAGTGAAATCATCCAAAAAAGATACATGATATTTGAAACCTTCTCGTGAAAGAACAGGGGCAGGACCCCATACATCTGAGTAAACTAAGTGCAAGGGTTTAGTAGAATGACGATGAGAGAAATTAAAAGGTAATTGAGTGCTTTTTGCTGCACGACATGCTGAACAAATTGAAGATGGGGATTGAGTAAAAACTGGAAGATGATGAGCCGAGATTATCCGAGACACAAGCTGAAGAGACGGATGACCAAGACGCGAGTGCCACTGGGAAGGAGTTGTACGTTCACCAACAAAGGCCTGAGCTGGAGGAGTTGAAAGCTTGGAGAAGGAGTAGAGCCCATTATGCATGAGACCATGATGAAGTGGGGTTCCTGTTGTTGCATCCTTCACAAGAAAATGAGTACTGTGAAATTCAAAAACAACAGAATTATCAAGACAAAATTTCTGAACAGAAATTAAATTTTTGGTTATGGAAGGAACATGTAAAAGATTTTTAAGAAGGAAGGAGTGTGAAGAAGTGGAAAACATGGAGTCACCAATATTGGCAATCGGTAGCTCACTGCCATCACCAATTCGTATTTGTTCACTACCACCATATGGTCCTGAAGTGATGTTGAGGTTACCCAGATCTGAGGTAATGTGGTTTGTTGCTGCAGTGTCAGGATACCAAGACTGATCAGGAGATGGTAAAGAGCTGCTGTAGTTGGCAGTGATGGAATGAGGAGGGTCATTCTGGTATGCATGGTCGAAACGGTAGTAACACTTTATAGCACTATGTCCTACCTTGCCACAGACTTGACAAGTGGGTTTTGAGTGAGAGAGAGAGGGAGGCTGAGAGGAAGAAGACTGATTGGGATGAAAAGTTGGAGAAGGTGGAAAGGTACGACCTCGGCCACGACCACAATGATTACCACGGTAATTTCCTCGATAGGAACCACGGCCATGAAAGGGAGTAGAAGTGCTGATGTTGGCTGAGAGATGGGTAGTTGCAGGAAGATGATTGGTATGGGCCAAACGGCTTTCATGAGTAAGAAGCAAGCTATATAATTCTTCAGGAGCCATGGGCTCGGCTCTAGCTGTCACAGAAGCAACCAGAGGGTCATAGTCACTGCTAAGACCAGCAAGCAAGTAAGAGAGGAATTCTTCGAAAGATAATGGTGTGCCAGCAGCACCCATGGTATCAGATAAGTGTTTGAGTTTTCGGAAATACTCAGAGATAGAGCTAGCACCTTTTGAGATGGTAGCTAGCTGATATCGAAGTTGAATTACTCGAGAATGAGATTGAGATGTGAATAATTTGTTAGCAGACCAAACCTCCTGGGAGGTGGAATAACCAACAACTTGAGCTATAAGATTTTCTGAGAGTGAAGAGATGAGGGCACTGAGGATCATTTGATCAGTCTGAGTCCAGGTCTTGAAATCTGGGTTGATGGTGGTTTGATCTGAAAGAAAACGAGGAGGAGGGGAGGTTGAACCATCGACGAAGTGGAAAAGACACTGACCCCGAAGATAAGGTATCATCTGAGTACGCCAGAGAAGAAAGTTTTCATGGGTAAGTTTAACTGTGATTAGATGGGAAAGATTGGGAAGAGGAGGGGAAGAGGAAGGCGATTTTTGCTTAGGCATTTCTTCAGTCATGAGGTTAGACGTTAGTCTTTAGAGAGGCTCTTGATACCATGCTGAAATAAAAATAGAATAACAGAGAACTTTCTCTTTTGAATTTTCAGACTTTCTTATTATTGTTGTTCAATACAGTGTCCTATATATAGACTGAAGAGAAGGACCTAGAACATTCAGGTAATATAACAAACACCTATCGTGCATCAGCGCACTACAGCTACCTACACCAGAGAAGCGGTTACAGAAGATTCCTTTATACAATACAGACAAAATCACAAAGGTTTATTTACAGATTTGTACTCAGAATCATTTTCAGCAATATGAGCTGAGCTGGAGGTGATCTCGAGTTGTTGCTGAGTTGCATGACATGGTGGAGCTGAGCTGGAGCTGACTGGTTTGTTACTGCTATTATGGTACTTGGAGGATTATTGGGAGGAACTTCTTAATCTGTTGGATGGACTTTTCTTTCGCTATCGGCATATTTACAGGGAGTGTAATTCTCTAGCAGATGGTTTTGCTCGGCTGGGTGGTTCAGGGGTTTGTAAGGTGTGGAAGCATGTCTCTGAGCTCCCTAGCAGTCTTAGAGGTCTTTTTCGTTTGGATAAGGGGGGCTGTTTTTCTATTCGTTTGTAAGGGGTTGGTTCTGTAAAGGTTCTTCTAGGCGTTTTGTTTTGTGTTTGATAGGTTTCTCACGGTTTTCTCCTCAGCCTTTTTGAGGACGTTTATGAATAAAGAGGCCTGACCTCGTTTTTTTTTTTTGAAAAAAAAAAATGATGGCGCAGAAGGACCAAGAAACGTATCAACAATCTTAAGTAGCTAGACATGGAGTGTCTGTAGAGCCTGTATTACCTGCAACAGTATCAAATGATCACTCATATCCAAATCAATAGAATGTTTAGTGAAGACAAACAAATGGGTAGGAGAGATAAAGCAAAAAGGTGGTAGACTAGTGAAAAACTTGTACTCCCAAAAAACCACCCGACGAGAGAGCCGAAGACTTTTGGTGGTGAAATCATAATATTTGTATCATTTTTGTTCAATGCCATAACCAAGAAAGCAATGTAGCAGACAACGAAACTCTAATTTGATTCGTTCATGGGTAGGAAGAAGAACAAAAAAGGCTTAACCAATGACATGAAGAGAACTATAATAGGGAATGATACCCTAAATTAGGAGCTCATACGGAGTTTTGTTCCCAAAAATGCGGTAGAAATGAGAAGAAAGTGAACGGTGTCTAAAATATGACAACGTTTACGTTCTGCACAACCAATCTCGATCTGTCGATAAGTGTAAGGACACAATCGATAAAAAACAGTACCATTCTATTGTAAAAATATAATGACAGATTTCTCGTTATATTCCATGGTATTGTCTTAACGAAAAATCTTGATGGTACGAAAAAAATGAGTTTGTACCATGTTGTGAAAGTTTTGATAAACTTTCGAAAGTTCATATCGATGTCGTAATATATATCCATGTAAACAAGAATAATCGTCAATAAAAACAATAAAATAATGAGATCCCCTCAGGGGGAATAGGGGAGGGTCCCCATATATATGAATGAACAAGGTCAAAATGTGCAAGAGAAAAAGAGTCACTTATATTAAATGGTAAATGAATTTTTTTTTCCTGATTGACAAATAATACAACCAAATTTATGGAAATCTACTAAACCCAAATGACCACTAGAAGCTAACAAACAGAGACGTGGTAAAGAAGTATGACCAAGATGAGAATGCCACCGGGTTGAGGCAATGGTTAGAGAAATGTACGAGATAGATATGGAGGGAGGAAGATGCAAGTAAGAAAGCTCAAACAAACTTCCAGTCTTACGGCCAATCCCAAGAAGCTGACTCGTCCATGGATCTTGCAGTGATTAGTAAATTTAATCTTTGACCTAGTTCACATGACGGCTGACCAATATAGAGAAGATTAAAAGTAGACTTGGGTACTAAGTATGTGCTTTCAATAGACAGGGTGGAAGATGAAACGAACCCAATATAAGTGAAGGGCATGTGAGAATTTTTAGTACCGTATATGACATGTTTGAAGTAAGCACATTTTTACTGGATAGCAATTTTGAATAAGAGGTTATATGGTTGCAACATGCTAAATCTAGAAGCCAAGAAGATGTACATGAGGTGATAGATAAGGTAGTAGAAGAGTGAGATAGAACCTGGTGGATTAAGGCCTCAACTTCAATTGCAGTATTAAGGCCTCAACATCAATTGCAGTAAGATGAGCAGGCTGAGATGTACTCTCATACGTACTCCAGAGAAGACTTAGAAGCAGAGGATGTAGAGGAAACAACAATAGCTATCTAGTAGGCTGGACCACGAGAATTATTCTTATTTTGTAACTTGCAACAATCAGTGCCTTGATGGCCATAACGCCAAAAATATTTGCAAAAGAGGATGACTGTGATGATGAGTGTCTGGAACCAGGTGAAGGAGTAGCCAGCACCATATCAGGAGACTGCAATTTCATGGTAGAACGACGATTCTCATTGGAGACAAGTTTAGCCACAGCAGTGTCCAAAGATATATGGTAAGGGAGTGCGATGCAGGAGGGATGTTTGAGTAGATTCAAAATCATCATGAAAGGCAACTAGGAAGTGCATGAATTGTCAGCTAGCGATCATGATATTGAGCAAAAAGTTGTACATCAGCGGCACATATAAATTGTGGTTCTGAAGTGGTTAATTGATCCTAAAGATTAGTAACTTGAGAATAAAATTCAGAAATGGAATAAGCAAGCATAATGGAATGCATGTTGACAGATGGCCACAAATGGACAAGTTGATGATCCCCGTATAGATTATTCCTCCAATAATGTATAGATATATCGATACATATTACTCCATTGGGATGATTAATTTCATGAAAATTGATTTTTTTTCGAGAAATGCTATTTTTCATCTTCAATTTCAGTATCTCTAATTATATTTATTACATGTCGTATTTTAAGTGATTGCCATTTAAGTACTTGATAAATAAAATTATTTAAAATCATGCATCACACTAAAAAAATATGATTAAGAACAAAAACATTTAAAATGAAAATTATTATCGAGTATAAACCACATGCGTTTTCAAGTCCGTCCTACACGTACGGTCATGGTTATGGTCCTAGCTTTGGTCGTTTCATGCAATTTTACTTGATCTAATTAAAAAAACTCGAGAGTAAGTAAGGGTAGGATTAATGAATAGTGAGTTGAGTTAAGATGAGTAGATAAAGATTGAAAATTGAATAAAATATTATTAAAATATAAATTTTTAATATAATTTTTATTTTAAAATTAAAAAAAAACTGAATTTATAATTATATTTTATAATAATTAAATGAGTTAGATTCTCATTATCCAAACAATTCCTCGAGAACCCATAGACAGAAAAAAGCTGCGCAAGCATTCATTTTGATCCTTGTATATATATGTTAGGACAAGCAACAGCAGAGCATGAAAACGAGGGGTTGAAAGTGACTGACAAAGAAAGAAGCCTTCCTGGCCTTAACCCTACACAGGCTGTTCTTAGTTTAGATAAATCCAAAGTTTGTCTACTTTCGGGAGCACTCGCACAGATCAACGACGAAGATGATGAAGACGACTCCTGCTAAAATCCCCTACATAATGTGTTGCACGTCTACATTCCGGCCCCAACAATTAAAGTTTCCATCACAGATAACTGCATGCAATGCAATATATTTTTAAATAAATGATAAAAAATAATGATTAATGAATGACGACATTCCGTATAATTGTTTTATAATTTATTTTATCGATTAAGGTGCTTCTAATCGTAGAGTGTGTAAGTATCGTTTAATTTTTTAAAAAAAAATAAATAAATAAATACAAGAGTTATATGAAAATAATTAATTTTTTAATAATAAACCTTATATTTTTTCAAAACGATTATACGACGCTTTGAATTATTCGAGAAGCCCAAGACTATCGATATTTTTGGACCGCTTCATAAGTCCATTTGTAATATTTTAGACAAGAACTTTAGAGGCTGGATAATTCTAAATACAGTTATAGATAGTACAAGCGCTGAACACTCTTTAGGGTCTACTATTAAAAAATAATTTTTTATGTGAATTTTATATTTATTTTTTTTTTAAAGAAATACGCGATATTTGCACATTCTATGATTGTAAATATCATTTTTCTTCTTTTATTTACAAAAGAAATTTTTTTAAAAATTGATGTGACTTGTGGTACTACATCTTATTAATGTAAAATTTCTCAGATTATAAAATAAATCTGACATTTAAGCATTAACTTATAATAAAGGAAAACACCACTTACACAAAGAAAGCTTACCGAAGTTTTATACCGAATTTCATTTTTTTTTAATTTTTAATTTTTAATTTTTTACTTAACTAAGGAAGTATATTTTAATAAATTTTTTATTTTTATTTTATTTTTAAAAAATATAAGGGATTTGAAAAAAAATGTTTGAAAAAAGTTAAAAAAAAATAAAAAATGAGTACTGATCGGTGAGATATATTTTCGGTTGTGGATGTAGCGTGAGTGACCCAATAAATTGGGTTCAGCTGTTAGCGGGGGGAGGAGGGTTCATTGCTTCGTGGCTCATCAAGCTTCTCCTCTCTAACAACTACTTCGTCCACGTCACTTATATAAAGCGACCTGGTATTTGTCTACCCTATCTACGTTCGTTTCTTTCTTGTCTCTATATATTCCATCACTTTTGAATTTGTACTTATTTTGCATCTAAAAATCAATTTTTTGAGGACTCTTCGATGAGATGAACACTTTGGAAATACTGTGCAGGAGATGCGAAGTATGCTCATTTGAGAAGGCATCTGAAAACTTGAGACTATTTAAGGCAGAATTGCTGGATTACGATCACTCTATACGTTCAGCAGTTGGAGGGTGCGTAGGAGTATTAATCCATGTTGCCAGTCCAGTTCCCTCAACTGCAGACAGTACTAGTACTACTAAACCCCGAGTAACTGTGATCTTCCACCTTCTAAATCAATGTTTTTGCATTATAAGTTAGTACAAAAAACATTAAGAGACATAACCATAATAATACAATTATTACAAGTTAGTACAAAACTAATATTTTCATAAAATAAATTTTCATATTAACAAAAGACGTTTAGTTTGAGATGTAAAGTAGTCAAATGCTAATATTAATATCACATGATATTCCCAACAACAAAAAGACATATAAGACTAAACATTAATAAAATTTAAAAATAGAATTTATTCGTGTTATATTAGTTGATTGCATGTTGACCACAATTGACCCGTTTATTAATTGTCTTATTGGGTTAACGTCCCGTTTTGACCCAAAGTCATTAATATTAAACTCAAACCCAGTTATTTCACGTTGTGCTCATATATATTGGATTCACATATAGCGTCATATATTGTCACCCTTATTAGAACATATCACTACAATGTTTTATATGTATATATTAACTGATTGCAATTACTAATAATCAGTGTATGAGAGGCTTTAGTTGTTTTCACCTGTTTTTATCAGGTCAAAATCAATGTTGTACTTACTTCTAAAATGACTGTATTTTATCATTATTTTTAGAATAATGATAGGGTTACTACCTTACTACTATCCATTTACTATTCTTTTTATATTTAATTTTTTTTAATTTTTTATATTTTACTTAATGATTAAGGAAGTGTGTATTAGTAAATATATATATATTTTTTAATTTTTTTTTAGTGATTAAAGATGTTAAAAAAATACTTAAAATAAAATGATAAAAAAATAAAAAAAGTTAAAATGTCTTTTAGTAGTAGATGGATAGTAAGCCTATCACTACCCTTGTTTTTATGAGGGACCTGAATCGGAGGAAAACAGGCGTCGGTGTATCGTAGACGTCCGCGTGATGTTGCGGAGGCACTAATCCTGGCTTTTTGAGAAGCCCGAGGCCGAAGGAAGAGATACATTTGCATGGCACGTATGATCAAGACAGAGTATGCTGGATATGCTAAAGATCAGTAAATACCGGCCCCCATTATAACTATCCTAAGAAGTAAGCTTCTCTTTCAATTATTTAATTAACAGTCTACCTACCTCTGTATATAATATAGTTGGTCATGGTTTTGCATTCTGGTCGCATCGGCAGCTTATTCATTGAAGCGCAGCAAGAACTATGGATGAGTTCAGAGAAATTGCAAAGGTTAGGTTGGAGTTTCCGGCCATCGAAGGACACTCTGATTGATAGCTAGTGTAGATCTAGAGCTATCGTCAGGCTGGGCTGTTGGATTGAGAAGGGAAATTCCACGTTACCGAGTAAGGGTAGGTTTCATAAAGAGGACACTTACGCTTACCAAGTATTGGTGGAGTCTCGACTCTCGACCCTTTTATGTTATTTCACATGACTGTTGTCTAAGTCGTGTCATATCACATTTTGTCTTACTGTCATGGTTTTGTTTAAGTGGTAGTACTAAATGTTCGACTGTGTGGCATTTGATATCCTTGGAAAAGGAGGTTAAAGTTTGGCTTTGCTCTTTTAATTCCTACCGTAGGCAATGCCATGCGGAACTCAAACTGGCAAATAGCGAGATAAATGTGTCATGGATGACTGATCATGAGGACTGTTTAATTTGATTTCGAACTGTAATAGTATATCCTTAGTTGAGCCAGCTACTCATCGAAGAAACCCTCCCAATTTCAATGCTTGTCTGCTCTCATTAAAAAATAATTAATTGAAGTAACGACCATAACATATGTATTTTATACATCTTAGTCACATTAGCTTATTGGAAGATCGATCGTAGGTTGAATATTAAAGTTTAGGAATTATGTCAATTACTATGTAGGAACGAAAAAATGTACTCGAGTAGATTAAAAAATATCATCACGAATGACCATTAGGAAGTGCGCGCATGAATTGTTGCCGATCACGATATTGAGCAAAAAGATGTACATCAGTGGTACATGTGAATTGTGATTCTTCAACAATATTCAATTGATCCCAAAGATTAGTAATTTGAGAATAAAATTCACAAATAGAATAAGCAAGCATAATGGAATGCATGTTGAAGAGAACTGCTACAGATACAAAAAGATTACACAAAAGTAAACTCACAAACTAATATGACTCCATGTGATCCGTTAGATCTACTTTATACTAAAAGTAATTCTACAATCTGAGGCGCTGCATTAAGTCATATCGGTTTGTGAATTTACTTTTATATAATCTCTTTATGATTAAAGTATTTCTCCTTATTGAAAGGTGGCCACACACGAATGATTTTGCTTTCTTCTTTTTCAAGAAAACATCATGAATGTATATATATATTACTCTACCGAGATGATTTCATGAAAATTGATATTTTTTCGAGAAACACTATTTTCCATCTTAACTATCCGTATCTCTAATTATATTTATTATATTTCACATTTTAAGTAATTTCCTTTTTAAGTATTTGCTAAATAAAATTATTTAAATTATGTATCGCATTAAATAAAAAATGATCAAGAACGACAACATTTAAAATGAAAAGTATTATTGCATGTGTTTTATATTGTTAATGCCTTAATTTGTACAACAGACTAGAAAGAAGTAAATAATTATTTCCGTTCGACGAGATGATTGGATTTCGATACGATACTCTTCGCATTCATCCATAAAGTAAATAAGAAATAAGCGAATAAAAGTAAATAAAGAGAGATACATGGATTTACGTAGTTCGGCATGATGCCTATGTCCATGAGTTGTTTGGAGGTGAAATCCACTATAATGAATTATTTTACAATCTCTCATTGTCTCACACATCTCACAATACAATAAAAGAATTTAGGAAATATTCTTTGGAGTCGCTATGTGTGGTGGAGCTTGGGCATAGGGAGCTTGTGGAGAGTCTATGGAGAGTTCTTCTGATTTGTGGGAGATCACCTAGTATATATAGATGTATATTTCCTTAGTTGGGTCCAACTTGCCTTGTGAAGTTTTTTCCTTTTAAAAGTCTGAGTCACTTTCCTTTCAAGTGTCTAAATATCTTTCCTCTTAGGAGTCTATGTGTCTTTCATCTTAGGAGTCTGAGTCAGCTTGACCTATCCCTTCATAGTTTTATCTGATCTTAGCTTGATTTTTGGCACTTTCTCAAGGCTAAATTATAGGCTACTAATTTGACTCCTACAGATACCCGCGATTTTTAAGGATGATTTGTTATACAAGAAGGCATTGAGAATCTTCAAGTCAATAATTTGCAGAATAAATTTAGAAAATTGGTCACTAGTTTCCTGTTTGGTCCCTAGTTTGTTATTCGGTCCCTGATTTTCTGTTTATTTTGTGCTAAGCGGTGAGGAGCTCAGCTTAGAGAGATAGGCGAAAGGTGTACCCAATCACATTAGGTGTGAGCGTGAAGCTCTACTTTGGCGGGAGATGTACTCAACCGCATTAGGTGTGAGTGTGAAGCTCGATTTTGAGTTTGTTTATTTGTGTAGATATTTGCTGTGAGAGATTGTTAATTGTCGACAAAAAGTGCACATTTGCATAATTAATTTTTTGTGTGTATTTTTATGATCTTTTTGCTTTTGTTGCTTTTGGTGTTCTCGTTTTGTTGTTGGTATTTGTTGGTAATAACATGCGCTTAAGTGGTCAGGGAGCCCGTCAAGCCCCTAGATCCATCTTAGGCAGTTGCTGAGTCCATCGACTCATTCTCGAAGGACACCCTCACAAGGCAGTTGTAGAACTTGGTGGTCGTGAAATCCAAGATCGAATGTTGTTGCGGTGGAGTGAGAATAGAGTTGGAAGGCAGAGAAAATCTGATTTGGTTGTCAAGTGAAGGAACGGAAAAGAAAGAAAGGAAAAACGAAGCAGTCTGATAATGGCTTTTATTCACTGCATGAGGTCTATTCTTAAATATCATGAATGGCTTACGTGTCATCCTCATATTAGAGGGTGTAAAACTCACATAATCACCACATTCGGTTTGAAGAGGGACTCTTCTTATTTATGGAGTGTTTTTTTTTTTCCCCTTCTAAAAAAATCAAGGATTTGAATCACTTGAAAGTATTTTTCAAAATCTCAAGGTGAGATGTAAAATATAGATCAATATAGAGTGGTATGCATGTCTTATGATATTGATTATTGAACATTATCTATCCAAAGTAACCAAATCATGTTGCCAAGGCATGAGGCTCATTTACCACTAGAGAAGCATATCTTAACATTGGATGGAAAAATGATTAAATTAGGAATGTTAGACTTCACTTACTATTGTCCTCTTTGCTGTAGAGTTAATTACACAAGTTTCCTTGGATGTCGACATTACTGCAGTAATGACATCCAAGATAATGCCACCTGGTACACAAATAAAGTAACATCTTGCTTCTCCTACAAGTGATAGCTTAACGACCTATTCACAATTTATAAATAATTTTAAATATAATAATATTTTTTATTATATTTAAAACATCAAATCAAAATCAAAATTAAATTTAAACTAATATTATTTTATTATATAGTTGTATATAAATTATTATTTAGTAGTAACTTTATCATTTTCCATTATTCAAAAATAAGTTTCATCTTTTATATAATTTATTTTTTGTATTTTTTTCAAAGGAATGCATGGATAAAGAAAATTCTATAATATTTATTGCTCACTTTCAATTATAAATTGGTTTAAAAAGGAAATTGAGAGCCCCGTTTAAGCTCTTTCTCTTTCTCTCTAAAATTCACAGACCTAATTTTCTCTCGTTTTCACTGGGCTAGGGGGTTCAGAGTTTAAGCCCCGACCACCTCCTCCCCTAGCCAGCCAAGAGGCTTTTTCTCTAGTTTTCTTTCTGTAGAGTCAATACTTGCAGATCTACTGCTTTCTGGTAACTTCTGACCAACATGCGACGCCAGTTCAACCTCTCTAGTCGCTAATCTTCATGTTTGCGAAAGAAAAACGCGTTTCTGCTCGACTAGTTCGATGCACATGCGGCCCCTGCCGTGCAGGTTTTCTACTCGCAGTTGCGTCCTAGAGTGGCATTGGAGGCCACGCACGGTCCCATTGGCTTTAGAGGCCTCAGGTCCTTCAGATCTGCTCATCCGTTCATCCCCTCAGGTGGTGCGTGTCTTGCACGCACCGCCACTGCCTATGTTGGCCCGTCATCGTTGACTCAGCTTAGATTCTGATTGTTACCTTATGCTACCATTTTCTCTAACCAATGATCTTGTAAAAGAGATCGTGGATCTCTCCAAAAATCATCTTCATATAATATGTGACAATACATCCGCCACTTTCATCGCTTCCAATGGAGGTTCCACTGTCACTAGCAATAGTTCCATTGTTCACTCTTTTGCGAATATTTTATTTTCATCTTTTTATAAAACAACGTCCTATCGTAGGACATGTGTAGGGATTAAAAAATTGATTTCAAATAAATCCATTTACTATATTATACAGTTTTTTATTATTTTTTGAGATGATTGTTGGGAACTTCACCCTTGTATCATCCTCGTGTGTCAACTTTATAGTCTAATGAAGTAAACTTGCTTCAAAAAAAAAATTATAAATTGGGTTTTAACAGATGAGGAGGGGCTGTCAGTGAGAGAAGCAAAGGCGTTGACATTTGGAAATTGCAGCGGAGAAAGCAAGCTTATGCGTAACAGGGGGAGGAGGCTTCGTTGCTTCGTGGCTCATCAAGCTCCTCCTCTCTAAGAACTACTTCGTCCACGCAACCGTAAGGCGACCCGGTAATTTGGCTACCTTCTCTCCGTTTGTTTCTCTGTTATCTCTATTCCATCACTCTGTGTATAAGATTATAACAGTGGTTGGATGTTGAAGTGAATTGAATTGAATTGAGTTAAGATGATAAAATATTATTAAAATATTATTTTTTAATATTATTATTATTTTAAAATTTTAAAAAATTAAATTATTTATTATATTTTATATTAAAATTTAAAAAAATTATAATAATAAATTAAAATGAGTTTAGAAACCAAACGAATCCTATCTGTTCCGTCCATCAATCTTACTCTGAAATGATCCTCTTTGCCTACGAGGCTACGATACTGTGAATTTTAAATTTTCAATTCCGATGAATAATCTCGGTGGAGTATGGTCATTGGTTATCGATTTTTTCTTAAACAGTGTTACATCTCCCGAGAGATGTATCTGGAAAGTTCACCGAACAGGTAAAATATTTTTTTTTTATTTTTTATTTTTTTTATTTGATGTATTTTTTTATCATTATAAATATTTATAAAAAAAATAAAAAATCATAATATCATTAAAAAATACTTCTATAACCACTAAATAAATAAACATTTCGGAACACATCTTCCGGATTCAGCATTTCTGTTTTTTCTTTGGTTTCAGGATGAGAGTGTCGTCTTTTTTCGACCACTGTTGTTTATTTTAATGAACTAATTATATACCCTGCCTTGTCTAATGCCGTCTTGTGCGAGTGTGAAAAGTGACGTCCTTTCAACCAGACTAGATGTCATGACTCATGTCCACAATAATCATTTGCATGAGTTGGAATCAGGGACGAATATTAGAGAGGAAACCCCAAGAATTTCAGTTTTTTTTTTTCCTTTCTAAATAAAATTTGTAACAAAAACTTTGATGGAATTTTTTTAATATTGTATAAAAAATTTCCCCGTCAAAAATATTTAACTTGGCCACCTAAATTTCAATCCTAGCATCATTCCTGACCGGAATAGATTACAACCTTTTGTTCTTTGTACAAAAAATTATATAATTTATGGCAACCGCTATGAAAGTTATATGGACTCATTTACTGATTCAAATTTTGGAAATAGATATCAAGCAAAAATGTGAAACTTTCCTGTTTATATGAATTATACTTATTTTGCATCTAAAAATTAGTTTTTTGAGGGCTCTTTGATGAGATGAACACTTAGGAAATACTGTGCAGGAGATGCCAAGTATGCTCATTTGAGTGCATTTGAGAAGGTATCTGAATTCTGAAAACCTGAGACTATTTGAGGCAGACTCGCCGGATTACGACTCTATACGTTTAGCAGTTGAAGGGTGCGTAGGAGTATTCCATGTTGCCAGTCCAGTTCCTTCATCCGCAGACACAGTACTAAACCCCGAGGCAAGATAAGCGAGTAACTGTGATTTTTCCCATTCTAATCAATGTTTTTGCATTAGTTAGTGCAAAACTATTAAGAGAAAACCATAATAATACAATTATTACAAGCGAATGTAGAGTGAAACATAATATTTTTTATTTATTACCTTCTTAATATTTAATCTTTTTTCATAATACATAAATATATCATTGTAAAGGTAGAAGTCATTGAACCTGCTGTGAAGGGCACACAAAATGTACTCAAAGCAAGTCTTGAAGCAAAAGTTAAGCGATTTGTTTTTGTGTCCTCCAGGGCTGCCGTGTTCATGAATCCAAGTTGGCCCAAGGATCGAGTTATGGATGAAAGTTGTTGGTCTGATAAGGAATACTGTAGAACCACTAAGGTAAGTAATCAGAAAATATAATGTTTTGTTGAGCTTGTAGTTCTATTTTATGCATTGTATGATACCAGTATGTTATCAAAGATTAGTTGCATAACAATTCATAATTATAGATTGTGTTCAAATCTTTCTCTAGAATGGTATTTCTACCAGAACTGGTACTGTCTTTCTAAAACAGAAGCAAAAAGTGAGGTGCTGGAACTTGCGAAAGGAAGTGGGCTTGATTTTGTAAGCATATGTCCTACAGTTGTCTTCGGGCCAATTCTGCAGTCTACTGTGAACGCAACTAGTTTATTTCTCATTGGACTTCTGAAAGGTACTTACATGTTACATATATACCTCTATGGTATGAATCCCTTTTTTTAATCGTATGCATGTTATTGATTATTTTTAATTGTACTTACACGTTACATATATAGCTCTTAGGTATGAATCTGTTATTTTAATTGATGTTATTGAGTATTTTTGGTTTTAATAAACGTTTTGTAATTGTGTATAAAGTTCATGTGCTTCTGTGCATGTGTCCATGAGGCGGACTAACATCTCAAGTTAAAGTTTCAGGCTGTGAGAAATTCAAGAATTGAAGTCGCAGAAAATCATTTATGGGGTCCTTGTACTGATATGGCTTAAATCAGAGTTAAATTGGGACTTATAAACCTTTTAAAATTGAAGCTCGGGTTGATTGCTCAACCTGGACATCTCTTGCTCATCTAGGAAACCACCCAATGGAACTTTGCTTGAATGTGCATCCTATACATGTTTAGCGATGTTTCCCTTACTTGACTAAACATCTCACGAGTTGTCTAGCCAGATTTTGGTAAAAGCCTCGATCGACTGTGTGTCTTACTAGAGTCTATCAAAGTTAACTTCAATTCTTGATCAAATTTGGAGCTCAATAGGACGAAGTTTTGTCATCAGAACTTGTCACTACAATGTTTATATATATATATATATATATATATATTAATGGATTGCAATTACTAATAATCAATGGATGGGAGACTTTAGTTGTTTTCCCCTAAACATTGTTTTTATCAAGTCGAAATGAATGAGTATAGTGTCTGTGTTTTATCAGTTTTCATGAAGGAGTTGAATCGGTGGAAAACAAGCTTCGGTGTATTGTAGACGTGCATGATGTAGCTGAGGCACTAATCCTGGCATTTGAGAAGCCCGAGGCTGAAGGAAGATACATTTGCTCGGCGCACATGATCAAGACAGAGTCTGATGGACATGCTGAAGAGATTATAACTATTCTAAGAAGTAAGATTCTCTTTCAGCCATTTGGTTAACAGTCAACCTAGTTCTGTATATAACATGTTTGGTCATGGTTTTGCATTCTGGTCACATTGGCAGGTTCACTGAAGTGCAGGAAGAAGTACGAATGAGTTCATTGAAGGACACTCTTATTGATAGTGTAGAGAGCTATCGTCAGGCTAGGCTTTTGGATTGAGAAAGGCAATTATACCTTCCCAAGTAAGGGTAGGTTTCATAAATAGAACGCTTATGCTTACCAGGCATTGGTGGAGTCTAGACCCCCGTATGTTATTCCACATGACTGTTGTATAAGTTTATTCATATCATATTATGTCATACTGTCATGGTTGAGCCAGCTACTCGTCGAAGAAATCCTCCGAATTTCAATGCTTGTCTATTCTCATAAAAAACAATTGAAGTAACAACCATAACATCTGTATTTTACACACCTTAATTCATATAAGCTTTTTGGAAGACCGTAGATTGAATATAGTTTAGGAATGAGAATGTTTATAGATATTCCTTGCTTATTTTATTCGGTACTGGTTTATTCGGGTGAAAGGGAGATGTACAACACTCATTGATGCGATGTCAGTCACTGTTTATGGGGCCAATGCTTGCGACCCACGATGAATGCCAGCAGCTCATTGATTCAACAACATAGTGGCAAAGGTAGTTGGTGTATGGAATATTAGATTGTTTGGAAATTAGAAGTTTTAACTTCTTCTTCTTTATAATGGTTTTAATAGAGTTTTAATTACATGCTTGTCTAGTAGATATCGTGCAATTACATGCATTTTTTTTTTTCCTGAAATTTCACAATTATGTTCAAGACTTTCCCACTCAAATATTTTCATAGAAATAGCACTCTATCAAATGGAACTTAATTAGATAGAGTAATGCTACATGTAGTCGTTAAGTGTGCAAGCGTTGTGTAGTCGCTTTAAAAAAAAGTGAGATCTACTATTAAAAAATTAAAATTTTTTCATGAGTTTCATATTTATTCATTTTTTTTAAAATAACTATACGGCACTTACACATTCACGATTATAAATATCATTTCTCAATTATATATGTTGAGAATTCTGCATAATTAACAATAATCGTTCAATTAACATAAGATTTAAAGAGAGTTAGGCTTTGTTAGAATTTAAAATCTTCTTCTACTCATCTCAGTTTATTTCATCTCATTATTATAATTTTTTTAAATTTTTACACAAAATTTAATAAAAAATTTAATTTTTTTAAATCTCAAAATAATTTTCTTAAATTTTTACATAAAATATAATAAATAATTTAATTTTTATTTTAATATTTATAAACTATCTCAACTTATTTATCAATTCAAACACTCATTAAAACTCAAAACAGTACAGTCTACATATGTGTACTTTCTCCGAGCATGGCCTGAAAAGTGAAAATGTTTTGGTTTGTTCGAGTTATGCAGGAAAATGACAGTACCAAAGAAATGGAAACATCCTTGCTTGCCTCTCTTCCAAGTTGTTTTTGTTTTTGTTTTTGGATGAATGGTTCCAACATTCTAACTAGATTTTTGGTGTCCGTAGCTACTATAATTTATCTCCAAACTACCCTGACCACAAAATAAAAATAAAAATAAAAATAATTAAACGATGCACAGAAATTGTGGTCCCTTCGAATACAGTACTGCAGCACTGAAAGTGTGGACCATGACAGGTGTATATGGCCCCCTCCCAGATCTCAAATCCCAGCCACTGGCTTTAACGTGTCTCCATTGCAGTGCCCATTAACCAAGAAATAGATTTTAGTGTTGGTTGGTAAGGGTGTCAAATCGTGTTAACGGATCGTGTTCGTATCGTGTCAAGATATATATATTATATTATATAGATTAATTTTAACTCGATCTGTTAAGCTTATCGTATCAAAATCTTAAACCATAATACGATCCAATAATATAACGGATCGTGTCGTATCAACCCGTTTTGACCTATTTATGTAAATAAATTGAAACAAACCTAAAATTAATCTCTTTAATCTAGTTAAGTTTAACATAATTTTATATAAATGTTAAAATCATAATATCTATAAAAAATATAAAACTAACTACAAATCTAAAATTACAATCTAAACAATAAAAATATCGAAATTAAAATCCTAACAATTTTATTTTTTAGGTATAATGATATAATTATAATTTTAACTTTCTTAACGGGTCATAACGGGTTGACTCGTTATCAACCCATTAAGCTATCGTGTCTTAACGGGTCAACCCGTTTTTATCCGAACCCGTTAAGGGTAAATCCTAACCCGCTTTTATCGTGTCGTGTCACATATTGACAATCCTAGTTGGACAGGCTTGAGTAGTGAGTTTATACGTTTAGATGAAAGTTAAAATTTAAATAAAATAAAATAAAATTATATATTATGTTTTGTGTAAAAATTTAAAATAATTATAATAATTAAATAAAATGAATTGAATGAATTTTTGTATTCAAATTGAAAATTTTGCTCTCTTTCTTTAAAATAAATAGTTAAATATAGAATTTATATTATTTTTTTAAATGGTAGACTTTAAGGTTGCGTTTGGATGTTAAAGTGAGTTGAGTTAAGTTGAGTTGAGATGATAAAATATTGTTAGAATATTATTTTTTAATATTATTATTATTTTAAAATTTGAAAAAATTGAATTGTTTATTATATTTTATGTTGAGATTTGAAAAAATTGTAATGATGAGTTGAGATGAATTGAGAGATGTTTGTCATCCAAACGAGAATAGACAGTACTTACACAACTTAAGACTGTATATAGTATATCCTATTAATTGTAGCCCTTTTTTTTTCCCTCATTATCTGATCCAATTACAAAACTAAAAAAAAAAAATAATTCTTAAAAAAAAAAAAAAAAGTCTGATAAATTTATTTGTTGTCACATTCAATACAATACAATGAAGTCGAGCACTTGTGATGTCTGAGTTGATGAGCATTGGCTGCCAGTTTCATGGAGGAAAATAATGAATCATGCCACAACCTGCATCGTCCAGAGTAAGGGAAGTCCCTTTCTTGACTATGCTTACGTGGACAGATCCCATTCCTCTGCATTATCCACTTTCTCGTTCTGATTTTTCTCTTAAATTATAGGAAAATGATATTTTCAAATCTTAGATTGTTGTTAATTTTTTTAAAAAATAAAGTGTACATTTCAAGACTCTATCTATCTAACATTACTCTATTATTATATAATTTTTCAACAATTCGGACCTTTTTAAGGATTGATTTAATTACACAAAATTAAATTATTTTATTTTATCTTATATCATATAATTATTATAATTTTTTAAATTTTTACATAAAATATCATAAATAATTTAAATTTTAAAATAAAAATAATATTTTATTTAACTTTCAATAAAATATTTTATTTTATTTAATCTCCACGAGATCTTAGAATTCGGATTCGGTTAAGTTCAATGCCAAAGAATTGGTGGAGATTCATAAATAGACGAGAGAGAATCCAAGTCATCCAGTGACATAACAAAACAGACTATTTCATTTTCCTCCCTTTTGTCGCTCACGTTTTTTTTTCGAATAAATATTTCAAATCTCTTAACACTTTACGTTTTACATTATTTTTAATTTTTATTATTTTATCAAATATTTATTATATGAATAATGAATATAAAACTAAAAATAAATTTAAAAGAATAAACTCAAAAAAAAAAATTTAAAAATTTAAAATTTAAAAAATTTAAAAAAATTTAAAATGTGAAGTATGGTAGAAGTTGTGTAGTAAAACTCTTTTTTTCTACCAATCCGTAGAAGTTTATAAAAGACAACCAATTAGAAATAGTTACGCTTAGTTTAGATAATAAATTATTTTAATTTAATTTATTTAATTATTATAATAGTCTTTAGTGGTTTTATATTTAAAAGAATTTATTTGTGAGTGAGTGCGGGGGACACACTCCACATCGTTAACATGTAACATCTCATAGATATTAAAGTTACAAGAAATAGGAAAAGAAAAGGAAAGTGATTTTTTCGTCAAATTCGAGTTAGGTCCATTCATACCTCTCTAATTAATGATTGTACTTATGTTTGTTTGTTTCATTTAATTCGAACAAATAATTGGAAGTTCATCCATTTATCTCAGTGCCATCTCCTTTCTTAGGTCTTGCAAGTTACACACGCGACGTCTCTTTATAGTAGTAGTAGTAGTAGTAGTTAGCCTTCAATATCTATGATACGCCTAAAACAATATATAAATATATATATATATTAGTTAGCCTTCAATATCTATGATACGCCTAAAACAATATATAAATATATATATATATATATTAAGTTGGTGTGGATTGTCTAATTTAATATGGATGGTGCTACGTACCGATTGGAGCTATCCTTAATATAATTATTTTTATTTTTATTTTTTTATATATATATTTTTATTTTTAAATATTTTTTAAAAAATTAAAAATTAAAAATTAAAATATTATTAAAAAATATTTATTTAATCACTAAATAAAAAAAAATTTAAAAATACAATAAAAAGTTTTAACAGTAATATCGAATTATAAGAATCAACGGTGTGAGAATATCATTTTCTTGATTTTCACCAGTTATTTTCCTGTATTTTTTTTTACGATAATTCTTTTCAAATTAAATATTAAATTCATCATTTAACTTAAAGCATAACGATCAGGATTAGTTTTTCAAAATCGAAGATCGTAAAGGGAAATCAAATGCCGTAATTTTTTCTCAGGACGAGAGAAAAAACCAAACCTAAAAGATGATTGGGTCCCACATCCTGAACCCTCTCCGAACTAGTTGTCGGCTACTGTTTAGAAATCTCCAAGACAAAAATGGGTCCAACTTTTTTCCATTCTCTCTCCTCCCTCTTTCAGTGCAAATCGATGACTCTCCTCCTCCTTCACCAACAATGAAAAAACTAAAAGAAAAAGAAAAATCAAAATCAAAATTTAAAACCCTTCCTCTACTTCCGAGATTCGTTTCTTTTCCCTAGGGTTTTCTTTTCCCTTTCTACTTTCTTTCCGCCTTTTTTTTTTTTTTTTTCCTTCCTGTAATTTATTTTTGTCATTAATTCTTTAGGGCTTATTCCCTCCCTCACTGTGCTCCTCGATCTCTCTTCCTTCTCATTTAAGATTAGCTCCGCCTCCTGTTTCTTGGATTCCTTCAAAAAGTTCTATATGGGATTCCAAGGATATCTCGTCGTAATCTAGGGTTTTTCCGTGTTTTCTCTTTTAATATGTGGCTTTGTGTTTACTGGGTCGACTTTAGTATCAATTAAATAGATCTCCCTTTTGTCAAGAATCTTGGTCTTTTTTATCTGAATTTGAATTGGGTCTCTCTTTTTTAAGTTGGAAATTGTCATTCATGGCTTACCAGCCGGTGCCTGGTCCGGGCTCGGGATCGAGTTCGGGTTCTGGGTATCAGTTCTTGAACTCCCCCTTCGGTGATACTACCTATACGAAGGTGTTTGTTGGAGGACTAGCCTGGGAGACGCAGAGCGAGACTATGCGACGGTATTTCGAGCAGTTTGGTGAGATTCTAGAGGCTGTCGTGATCACCGATAAGAATACCGGTCGATCAAAAGGCTATGGTTTTGTGAGTATTTATTATTTTCAGTTTCTGGCTTTTTATTATCTTCCATCTTTCATTTGAAAAAAGAGTATTATAGTGTCGTAGATGTCCGTTATAGTCGTTGTTCTTTGACGATCCCGGGATTGATCCAAACCGTCTGTATGCCACTTCATATTTGTAAACTTGAGCTGTTAATATATGGTTGATCGAATTTATTGGTATTATGTATCGTTAGCATTGGTCTGTGTCAATGGGGGAGTACTTGTTTGACTACTGAGTGACTTGGTTTTCCTTCGTATTTACATGGAGGGTTTAGGTGACTTTTCGTAACCCTGAGGCTGCTAGCAGAGCCTGCGCTGATCCGGCTCCAATTATTGATGGCAGGCGGGCAAATTGTAATTTGGCTTCACTTGGACGGCCTCGGCCTTCTATGCCTTATGGTATGATACTTTTGCTGGAACTTATCTTATAATTTCTCTGTTTATGATTTCCTGGCCAGGTCATCTTTTTAGATATTTGACGCAGGTTTGTTTGCTTTTTTTCCCAATAATATTGTTATTTTCAGAAGGTTAATGACCATGTATGTTATCTGATATACTTGAAAACTTTGCCAATCTGATTAACCTTGTGCCAAAAACTTTGCCAATCTGATTAACCTTTTGCCAAAGTCTTATCTGAATTCTCCCTCACGCTCAACTTCTCCAGAGTTATGAGGTTTTTCCTGATAACTTATTTTTGTGCATAGTGGTCAATGTAATTGAGTTTACAGTTTTCTACAAAGCAGCTATGCAGATGGGTTCATTCCTTATTGGTTTTATGGTGTTGAGCTGGTTTATTTGTTGGGGCTCGGGCAATGATAGTTTACATGCAATTTGTGTTGCCATGTCAAAGGTGACTGTATTTATGTTGAAGCGATCTGTTTATAAGCTTCTTGTATGTTCATGAAGTAGCAACTTCTAGTGTGATTATGGTGCTTTCCATCTTGCTTCATGTCTTTGAATCATCTATATCAATTAGTCCACTTAATTATTATTATTTCTTATGTTTTGATCCTTGCTTTTGTTTATTATAGGACGTTTGAGACCAGCAGCCCCATATTCTGGAAATGTGCAAGTTTCTCGAGGGGCTTACGTTGGAAGTTTTGGCTACCAACATCCACTCTCTTATGGCTACCAGCATGGGTTAATGTATCCTCCTTATGGGTAAGCAGTGAATTTCAAAGGGAATAGTCAGTTCATATTGGATAGGTTTGAATGTGAAGTTTGAACTCGTTATTTATTAAAAAAACTATAGTTTTTCCTTTTTGATATATTCAATTTTCAAACCACATCTGGGCCAATACTCCAAAGGACCTGTTAATTTTATAACTAGAGTGGAATCATTATAAAGGGTTTGAGTTTCTTCCTCCCAAAGCAATGTGGGATCTCATTCACCACTTTTCTATACACAATCCGTGTATTACGAGGTTAAGTGAAATTTATATTTTAATTTGAATTCCTTGACACTTGAACGGCAATGCTTTGATGGATATTTGCGTAACACCACCTTTCTGGACAGTTATGAATGCCACACCATAACATTTCATAGCATCAGGTATTAAGAGAATCCATAAACTTTGAAACCTCAAAACGTAATGAAAAACTTGTTATTAAAATCACAATATCAAATGCTGCAAACTTAAAGAAGCATATTGTAACGCTCTACTGGAGGCCCAAACCACATCTAGGCCCTACACCAAAAGGATTGGTTAATGGTACAATTGGAGTCCCATTGGGAATCGTTATAATAATCAAGATCTTCGCCCTCAGCAATGTGGGAACCGGCACCACCTATACTCATAATTGAGTATGGGGTATCACACATGCTAAACAAATTCCTTAGTTTCATCTTGTTAACGTAAATCAAATCCTAAATGCTGCATTGAACACTTGTTAAAACTTGGCCAGGTTCTGGTCTCTATTACTAGTTTTGGCCTGCGTATTCATCATCATTACCACAATAACATGACATTTTATTACATAAAAACAAAATGGGTTGAATACTCAATAAGTAAACTCGTCATTTAAGCAAGATAGAAACACGCAATATTCAAATACTCAAACCAACATTCATAGATATCATGAACCTTTTTACTTTAATCTCTTGGCTGGCCAACACTCTTTTACACCTTGTGTGTAAAGGTTGACGATCTCAAGGATATCGGTTTTATTCTCATGGCCATAAATGGAACCGCATTTAGGATAGGGTGGTTTTTTTTCTTTATAAGTATATTTAGGATAGGGTTGTTTGGATTGAGAGATCCTCTCAACTCATTTCATCTAATCGTTACAACTTTCCCAAACTCCCACACAAAATATAATAAACAATTCAACTTTTTTAAATCTCAAAACAAAAATTATATTAAAAAATTATATTGTAACAATATTTTATTCAACTTTCATCTCATCTCAACTCACTATCCAAACCTCCCATAAGAACATCCCTTGATAAACTAAGTGCACTTAGGCGAGCCATTCCTGTTGGAGCATACAAGATGGTTGCTCCTGCACCATTAGCTTGAGTACCATTGCACATCAGTCACGAGGCCAAGAAAATGTTTGAAAACCTTTTAATGCATTCATAGAGTCACTTCCTTAATTCCTTTCCCCTTTCCTTTGCTTCTCGTCAGTCAAAGTATTTATAACATTACCTATCACATACTGGAAACATGCACCCAAAATCATTTGTATTCAAGCTCTTCTTCACACATATTATTTTGGATGCATAAAGGGGGCTACCAAAAAAAGGCCACGTTACATTGTATTACTTGAAAAATTTTGTAGGAAAACATGGCATTGACATTTTGAAGAAAGTAAGGGGATGTTCATCTCTACTTATGTTGCTTCTTTAGATTGCAAACTATCAACACTCTTTTTTCAACCTAGAAAGGAAAAAATTCACAGCAGTTATTATTATTCGTTTTTTACTTTTGCCAAGGCTAGAATTTCTTTCTATGCATGTTTTCCTAAATGTAATGAGATCCGTTTTTATTTATTTGATTCTTGTATTTTCAATGGAATCAACACTTTTGTCCGTGGACGATCACATCAAACCTAGTTGGTTAACTTCTTCCTAACGTAGTGAGCATTTGGCTTGTTTTCATGCATCCCAATGTGCTAAATCTAACATCACTCTCCTCCAACTATTTTACAAATAGGTAGTTCCCTAAAAAGGTTACATGGTTTCGCGTGCTTGAGCTGTGAAGGCTTCTGTCCACTACTACACATTCAGCCTCATGGCTTAATGATGAAGGGACATGTGCTGGAATTTCCAGCAAATATACACCTGTGTTCTTGGTGACTTGTAAGGCCCTCTAATATGTGATTTGTATGTGCACTTTGTAGGGTTTAATGACACTTAAGGGCCTCAGATTTGGTCCTAACTTAGGCTCTAACAGTAAGCCTGAAGACCTCAAAATGTTACCAAGTGTGTGTATGTGCATGGCCGTGCAACCAGCCTTGTGATTGTGACCTCATAACTCCCAAGATTTTGCCTACATAGGAGATTTGAGTCATTGGTGTTAAAACTACGTTCACCAATTCTTAATGAAGCTGCTAGGGATTCCAAATAACAACCCTTTTTTTTGTCACAGTGCTTTAGAATTCTTTGCAGTGGCCATTCTCACCCTTAACTACATCTATGTCAAATTATACCACATGTGAAATGCATCTCTCTTGAATTCAATTATGTTTATATGTCGTGATCATGCCAATATATAATTTTCAAACTAAAATGCACAGTAACCAATTTGTGTCATTCTTGAACAGCATGTATAAGTTTTTCAAAACATTATACACCCAGTGTACTTGGTTATGCCTATTAATATTAAATTATTAATAAATTTTTACTTATAAAAAAAAAGTTTTTCAACAATTGACTTCAATTGCTTTGTACTCTTAGGTGAGGTTTGGATAGTGAGTTGAGATGAGATGAAAGTTAAAAATTGAATAAAATATTGTTAGAATATTATTTTTTAATATTATTATTGTTTTGAAATTTGAAAAAGTTGAATTGTTTATTGTATTTTGTGTGGGAATTTGGGAAAGTTGTAATTATTAGATTAGATGAGTTGAGATGAGTTAAAGCCATCTTTGTATCCAAACCTAGCTTATTCTACAAAATCTTTTGACATGCAAATCTCATAGAGACTACATATGACACTACAGGACCTAAAGGGAATCATTACCTAGAGGATCTTAGCTATGCACTATAGGAATCATTCCACTTGGATTTCCTTGATTTGAAATTGTTCTTTGCACCTTCTAGCCTTAGAAGTTCTCTGTGTAGACATTCAGAAACAACTTTGCACCTTCTAGCCTTAGAGTTCTGTGTGTAGACATTTAGAAACAAGAAGGACAAGTTAGAATCACAAAAGATTAGAAAATTTGAAATTAAAATGGATGATCATTGAAACTAACTCTGAATTTAACTTAGAGGTTGCTTGCAGCCTCTAGGATCCGTTAGGACTGTAAATATTGTGTTGTTAGAGGGTGAAGGAAGTAGAAACTTAGGGTTAACACTATATTCTAATTGCTGGAACAGAGACATAGGTGCCAGCATTTGAAAGAGGAGAAAAAACTTATTTTTAGCTACCAGGAAGTGGCCGTAGCAAGAAGAAAAGGAGTTGTATACTGGGGTTTTGAAGTTAGGAGTCTCTTATTTGGATAGCTGCATCAATTTTTTTTTTTTTTTCCGAATTTGAGAAGTACCTGGGCTTATGCCTATTTGTCATCAATAATTTTTTTCTTTTTTTAAGTAAACAATTGTATCAATAAGAATAGGTTTAGCCCAAGTACAGAAGATGGTATACACGAGGTAACACCTATCTAGGAAGAAGAAAAGGAAACAAGAAGGTCATGAAGACTAAGGCCATTAAAATCTACAGCTATGGCCCATAAAAATAATGTTCTAACAAAGAGTGATCTAAAGTTCCTCTAGAGAGCATTCCTTGTCTTCAATAACATTCTTATTTACTGATACAAAAATAAACAAATAAAACTGAGAGATGTTGCTTACGTATGGCTGCTGCAGACCTGGAGGATGGTCTCCTATGCCTTCTGCTGAGTTTCTTGATGAACAACTTAGGGTAAAGTAGGCTGAGGCTGGTGGCACATTTAGGAGAAAGAAGGGCAGACCTCTTGGCAACACTTGCCAGGGTTAAAAAGAACATGATGTGACAGGTAGCCCTAATTTGATCCAGAATTCTGCATCAAATCAGGAAAATTGTTAATGGAGTCGGGGATTTCCTGGAGCTCCATTTTGATTTTTAATTAGGAAATTTTTTTCTGTACTTAAGGGAGGCTCGACAGAACTGGTGTTAGGGCTCTTAATTCTGGCCTTAGAGCTGTTCCAGTTTAGGGAACTTTCCTATTCCCATACCATTCCTTTTAGGTGTCAATTTCCTTTAGAAAAATACTCCTACTTTCCATATATATCACTGTCAGCAATTAATTCAATGAATTAACACCTTAAAAAAGTCAAAGAGAAGCTGAAATTTTCAAATATACGAAATTGCACAAATCAAATGAAATATGAAAAAGCCCCTAGATACTCGGGTATGACAAGTTGCATGAGTGCTTTTTTCCCTCTTGTTTAGATGTTTCACTTGGAGTAGGCAAAATAACTAGTTGGTTCGAAACTGAAAAGTTTGCTTTCATTTTTTTTTTTTGGCTAGTTGCCTTGACGAATGCTTGTTAGTTTTTTTTTTGTCGGTTTATTAGTTTCGCACATGGGCTCGTGTGGACACACTCATGGTTGTCACTAACCATATAATTAAGCTATTGTCATTGGGTTAATGTGCACTATAAGCTGAAAGTTTTTCCACTTATGCCCAATGCATGCTTGTTGACGTTTATTCTTGGTTTGCTAGTGATGTTGGAATAATTAGTGATCAATTTGTCCAATTAGGTACATCCCCTAAGCAACTACCTTATATTTTGTTTTTTCTATTGTATTGTAAATACCAATCACAAGATCACATGAATATGGAAGCAAGAATAAACAGTATTTCCTTGGGAAATCAGGGTTGTTTTCATACACCTTACAGTGATGTCACATGTGATTGGTAATTGAAGGAATGCAAACTGTGGTAGTTTCAGAGGATATGCCTCCCAGCTCAATGCTAATTAGGCAGGCAAGAACATGATAGGGCCATTGGTTAAGGACCCAAGATCGGGTTCCTAGTTTCTGTATTTATTGATTTTTTCCTTGGGCCTGCGTGAGATTGCTCTTGATAGAATAGGACCGCATTAATCTCTGGTTAACTGGGAAAACCTTGGGCATTTCGATATATCAATGGTGTTATACGTTGTTCATCTCACGTGTCAAGGTTTGTGCATACAAAAAACCTGGTTTGGTGGTAGTTTTAAATTTCATTTTTATCCTGCAGGTATCAATCATATGGACCTGAATATGTCTATCCACAGGTCAGCATTGCTTCATAAATTGCAGCAGTAATCAAAACCTAGACCTTTTATGGGTTACTTGAAGTGCGAGTATACTGTGTTTTTCTTGCAATAATTTGTCGTGTCATTTTTCCTTCTGCAGGGTGTTTACAACCCTTATGCTGGTCAGCATTACCTTCAGATTTATGGTGTACCTGGGACAGTTAATACTGGAGTTTATCCTTATGGGCAATTGGGTCAAACTATTCCTGGTGGTCATGGTTATACGGCAGTGACCAGTTATCCTGTGCCAGGTCACCAGGTAGTACAGTTTGGTGGACCTAGTGTTAATACAATGACAACTTCACCTATGCCTACTATTCAATCACCGTATCCCACAGGTAGTTTTTGTTTCTTTGTTTTTTTAGTAAGTATGAAATTTATTAAGAGTAAGCTAGGCAAAGACAGGTTTTATATAAGAGAAGACACCTAGTTAGGAAGAAATAGATGCAAGGAACTCATGAACATTATGATGTTGAAATCTATTGCCATCGTCCAAAGAATAGTCTTTGTTCCTTTACACGTGAATAGCCACTTGCATTAGGCTAAGAAGACCATGAAAAAATAGTCTCTGTTTCTTTATGCTCTCAAATGTCCAGAAAGAACATCTTTGGACCTTTTTTGCGAAACAATTATTTATTGATCCTCCCAACGGTTCCTCTATTTCATGCAAGCCTTCTTGAAGAACCTCTCAATTGTAATGTCAAGTCTTTAATGCTTAATTCTGCATGCTGCCGTAGAAATCAAACAGTTCAAAAAACTGTATTAAAAAAAAAAAAAACTAGAAATTATTATGAAAAAAAAAAAATTAGAAATCAAATGATATGCCACACCTTTTGTTGATGTGAATGTATCAGTACCAGCCCATAAGATTGGGAAAGCAGGATGCAAATAGTTGTAGAACACCATGAATTGATGCAATTGTTTGATTGGAATCTTGGGAATCAGTTTAAAAAAGATCCAGGGTGAAGTTATGATTCCCCGAAAATGGTGATGGATACAGCACTAAAATTAGACTTATGATGAATAGATGAAATAAAGGTGTGTGGAAAGATCAATGATTAGAAGAGGAAAAATGTATGGGGGGTTATGTCTAGGAAAGAAAAAAAGATGAAGAACCGAGGCCACAAATCACGTCTTCCACTCTCGACGCATCAGTGGGGAGAACCTCAAATTGAATTTTTCCTTGTAGTTTCTCTTCAAGATCAACATGTTGGACAGACTTGACTAGGGAACGTCATTGGTTTTGTTAGGTATGGCAGCACCTGTTGCAGCACAACCACAATTTATAGTTCCTGCTCCTTCTCCTCAGTATATGCAAGGTAGCGGTTCAGACCAAACGGCTGGGTGAGGGGCTGATCAAGGTGAGTGCCACATTGTGGGGTGGACACTCATGCCTATCCTTGCTATTTGTATGATATTATTGTTGGAGACTGTTGTTTGCTTTCAGGTATCCTTAGATTGCAGCAGGACTAAGAGCAGCGGAACTGCTACTTGAGTGGCGGGCTTCGGATCTAGCCTTGCAAATTATATATTTTGCATTCTAGAGGTACAGATTTGATATTTATTTATTTATTTATATTCCCTTCAAAATTTCGTCCTCAGTCTTGTTATTATGAAATAGTGGAGAAGACAAGCTTGCACGGGACCAGGGTTTACTCTACAGGGATGGGTCCGTAGGGACCTGCCTTGGAGAGGTTCCCTGGTATTAAAAAAAAAAAAATAGTGGAGAATTAGAATGCATCATTTCTGCTGGGGTTAGGGGTGAAAACCGACTGTATCGGCGCGGTTTTGGGGTAAAACCGACGCCGACAGATAGTTTATTTTTGGGGGAGGAAACCGGCCGAAACCGATCGATGGGGAGAAAAACACCGGCCGTCTCGACACCAGCAATTCTCTGGCGGTTCACGGTCGGTTCATCGGCGAGTTTTGTCTGAGAGAGTAGAGAGAGAGAGGGGATGAAAAATGCGATGCGTCACTGGGAAGAAGACGCCCGAGGAAGAAGACGACCTAATTTCAAAACGACGCCGTTTGGTCTAATACGTTATGAATAAAACGACGCCGTTTGGTTTAATACAAACGGCGTCGTTTCAGTTATGTTAAAACACAACTACAGACTTAAAACGACGCCGTTCCACTTAAACTTAAGTGGAACGGCGTCGTTTTGAATACAGAATATATAAAAAAAAAATAACATTTCTTTAATCGGCCGGTTCAGCGGTTTGAACCAGGTTCGAACCGACGCCGAACCGGCCGATATCTGTTTATACTATTTTCTGCTGCACGCCGACCGGTTCTTCACCGGTTTCGGCCGGTTCCAAGCTCCGGCGGCCGGTCTGAGTCGGTCTAGGTCGGTTTATCGGTTTTTTGTACAGCCCTAGCTGGGGTGGGTTAGATTTTTCTATAATTTTTTTTTTTTTGTCTCGTTCACACCTTGATTTGAATGAGGTTCTCTTCAGCCCCACCTACATTGTTTTAGACTGCAGGACTTGATATTCCAGATTTTACTTTTTTCTATACCGAGAGAATAAAAAATATTCCAAAATTGCACTTGATCTAATTTATGTACTTATGGTGCAGGTGGTCTTATATCACTCTCATGTTTTGCAGGTCATACATAGTCATGCTCACCAGAGAAGTCAAATGTTGAGTCGCTCCAGATGGTGGAGAAAGGATTTGGAAGATGCGGGCTGCTCTTCCTTTGGATTATTTTTCCCTAGTGTACTTAAAAACCCACATATAATGTCTCTGCTCAAGTTGAGTAGGCAGTCATGGATTGATGGGTGCTAGAATCGGTTTCTAGCAGCCACGTAGGAATAAACCTGTGTAAAAATCATCCTCATTTAGAATCAACATATGATTCTTTTGTAGTCTAGTCCCTGCATTTTGGGTGTATAGATAGTCTCTGGTGTTCTGTTTGGTGTTGGGTCCATTGTATTAAAATGTGATTCGAGTTCTGTGCATATTAGTGCTAGGATTATTTTATTTTATTTTATTTCTTTTTGTTGAAAATTCAACTCCTGCATCTTGGATGATTTTGAGAGCCTGGCTTCAAAACATGGAAGCTGCAGGTATCTATCCTATTTAAGAAGAATTCTTGTGTGTTTCCTAATAGTCGGTTTTATTCGAAGGCCAGCCTTGGAACAAGATTTTCATACATATTAGATTACTTATTCATGTTCATGCAATCATCCCTTTCTCATGATTTTTTTTTTTTTTTAAACTTAATTTGTAACTGAGTCAATGTTTACTTAGTCCTGGTGAACTGGCTGCAGAGTGGGTAATTTTTAACTCTCTTTAACCGATTTTGCCCATATTTTAATGTCCATGACTATGAGTTTGGTGTCTTTGTTAACTGTTTTTTGGAGAACTATTGATAATGCGGCATAATTACCTTGTCGGACGATGTCCTCTCATTGTTTCGTTGTTCTTTTCTGGCATCGAAAGGGGCATCATAGATCTTGCATATCTTCTTTTGAATGATCCACTTTTCTTCTTGATTCTGCATCTTTTTCTTATATTTTAAGTGGCATTACTTCATGATATTTGTCTTAGAATTCTTTCAACGTGATATGCCCTTCTATATATATATATATATATATATGAAGAAACGTCCAAGGGACGTTTGCCCACTGGAGACAAAATATATGGTCATTATATATATATATATATATATATATATATAGATAGAAATAAAAATAACATAATTGTATTATAAAAAAAAATTATATTTTCTTACAAATTCATGAAAAGGAATTTACCTAAACAACCAGATAATATAATTTCAACCAATAAATTTTAAATTTTAAATCAAACATCCTGAATACCACTTGAAAAATCAAATATTTTGGATTGAATTTTGCTAATCGAACTTTCAAATCGTTTTAAAGACTATTTTATCGTTGTATGCCCATAACATAGCCGAACGGGAAATATTTGTACAGAAAAATAATAACATATAAATTATTAAGAAATTGAAATTATAATCAGATTTTATTCTCAAACTCAACATTAGTTTTAAAGTCGTTGACAGTTTGATGTTTAAACGAAAATTTGTTTAAGGAAATATAAACAAAATCTAAAAGTTGACAAGAACTTGAGCACTAATAATCTTTGTTGTATTAATCATAACGAAAATTAATATTATTACCTATGTTGTATTAATTATAACGAAAATTAACCTTATTTTCAAACTCATGTAAGTTCATTCATGCATATTTAATTTTTGCGACAAACAAAACAGCAAATTGTGCAACACAACTAATAGTCATGCACTTTAAAGCAAAAGAAAATATACACATTTAAAAAAATTAGAGTGCATATTAAAATTTCAATATCATATAAATTCCAAATAAAAAATTGCATTAAATACTAAACCAAAAATAAATAAATCAAATATTTACAGATCTGAAAATTTCCAAAAAAAAAAAAAATATATTACATAAGATAAATAAGACCTCACAAAATGATTCTTAAGAACAAATGAACAATTACATGGAGGACAAAAAGATATTAAAAAATAAAAAGATCAAACAAAACAATGGAAAGCTTAAAAAAAAAACCTTAAAATTAAATAACAGAGAATTCTAATTCTTTCATATTTACATAACAACACAACCTTGATACTTTCATGTTCACATAACAACATTTGATAGTTAATATATAAAAAATTCAAACAAAACAATGGTTAAGGTTTTTCTATCAAATTGTTAATTCCAATACAAAGAACACAAATGAAGAGGATTTTCATCAAATAATGGAATAAGACCAACTTCTTCTTTTATTTGAAGATTATCACTGCAGGCAATTACACTAAAAAACTTCATCATCTCATGAAAACTCTCATCATCTAAATTCTTTTTTTTTCAGAACAAACAGAATAACAAATGCTATCCTTTATTCGATTGCAATAAGATATCACACAATAACCATAACATACAAACCAAAGCATACACCACGCACCATCCAACTCATCAAACTGTTAATCTCAATACAAAGAACATAAATAAGGAGGATTTTCATCATATCATGAAATAACACCATAACAATTTCCTCTTTCATTTGAAGATGATTACTACAGACAACTATGGTAAAAAATTTCATTATTTTTTGAAAACCCTCATCATTTAAATTCTTTTCTTTTGCATCAAATAGAATGACATGTCAAAATATAAAAACTTTAAATTGCTACAAATTACAGAACAAAAAAAACTTCAAAAAGAAAGACAGCAAAAAATCACAAGGGAAAAAAACCTAATATTACAACAAAAAATACACAAATGAAAAAAATATACAAACAAGGAAAAAAAAAAGACATCACATAACCAATATAATAATAATGAGCAATGAAATACAAAAAAAAAAAATCTCGTGTCTCATACATGACGTTGCCATCAGAGTTGATTACAACAAGTGAAATGCATCAAAACACTCACTTAAACCGACATTAAAAAAAAAAAAGCTTTAAATCTTAAAAAAAACAAAGCGGAATTATCTTTCATGGTATAGCAAACGAAAAGAATTTATATATTTCTTCCACAAACAAACAAATATTATCCATTAAATGATAAAAAGATCACAGTCTTTTAAAAAATAAAAAATCATACATTTCATCAAAACTTCTACAAAAAAAAAAAAAAAAAAAAACACCACAAACATGGGACGCCCGGACAAAAATCTACTTATCTATTTTCAGAAGAACGAAGTGCATCATCGACAATGGAAAAATAACAAAAAAAAAATGCAAGTCTTAAAGCAACATAAAAAATGCCATAAAAAAAACACAAAAAACAAAACAAAACCACCACAAAAAACAAATCAAATCAAATCTTCAAACACGGTAAATAGAATCCAAATCACAATAATGTTAAATAAAACTCCACCCAAACCCTGATTGCTTTCTGCATAAAGTACCACAGACTGCAATATGGTCATCCAAGTGAGGATTACCTTACCATATCGATGGGGTCCCATTAAAGCAAAACCTACAACCCCTTTAAAAAGACTAAATTATTCCTATATAAACAGAAAAACACAATGCTGCATTGTACTTGAAAAAAATAACTTCACACAACTCAAACTCCACAAAACAAAATGAATCAAAGTTGAAAAGAAAGTCCTTTAAAGAATTAAACCAATCAAGTACATAAATTCAAAGAGAAGCAAAAACCAACAATAGAATCACAATATATAAAAGTATTTTCATTAACAAATAAAAATATAGAATATGTCTTTTCTGGTCCATAGTTAACAATTATATTTTCTATAGTTACTACAGGAAAATATATTTATAGTACATGTTAGCATCCAACAATGGCTTTTTCTGTTACGTTATTCCCATCCTTTGTAAATCCTCAAAAAATGAAGAAGTTAAAAAATGCATGAAACAAAAAACTAAACACATAAACCCATAATATCCAAATCCACAACACAACCCAAATTCCTTAAAAGAACTAAACAATTAAGTGCATAAATTCAAAGAGGGAAAAAAAAGTATGAACAGCTAAATAAAAAAATTAATGAAGCATAACTTAAAAAATGCATGAAAGGAAAAGGCAGAGAGAGAGAGTTAAAACTGAAGAATAAAGAAAGAGAGATATAGAGAGAGAGAGAGAGAGAGGGTTTTAACTTAAAACCGAAGCAGTCAAACGGACAAAAAGGCTAAAACAGAAGGATAAAAAGGAGAAAATACACAAAAAATGGGCAGCTATACAGACGAAAAAAATCATTGTTCATAGCTATCCACACTTATTATATAGAGTATAGATAAATTAATAATCATATGTTATAACGAAATAATTGAGAAAAACAAACCTTAAAGTAAAACTCCAATGTGAATACTATTGTTAGAAACTCTCTACAAAAAAATAAACAAAAAGTTAATGTGAATACTATTGTTAGAAACCTTCTACAAAAAAATGAACAAAAAGTTAATGTCACAAAATGAATATATTCACAATAAAAAATAATAAAATAATGCAAACAAATTATAAAAGATTGTAAAAAAGAGATAACAACCTGAAATAGAGACCAAAACCAGTTAGTCAAAAAGCGAAAACCAGTTAGTCATCATAAAATTAAATGAAAAATACAACAATTTAATAAAACAAAAATAATATAAAACAATTATATACAGGAAATCTATTTATTAAAATCAGTTCCATACTATATATTAATTTTATAAATGCAGTTATAAAATTATAACAAAAAATCACACAATGAATATATTAACAACAAAAAATAATAAAATAATGCAAACAAATTACAAAAAGTTGTAAAAAATGGGATACCAACTTGAAATAAAGACCAAAACCAGTTAGTCGAAAGGCCAAAACCAGTTAGTCATCATAACATCAAATGAAAAAGACAACAATTTAATAAAATAAAAATAATATAAAATAGTTATATACAGGAAATCCATTTATTAAAATTAGTTCCATACTATATAGTAATTTTATAAATGCAGTTATAAAATTATAACAAAAAATCACCAAAGATTTATACAGAAATGAAAATAATTTACAAACACAATCCCCAAACTAAATAGCTCAAAAAATTTACATGTAGTGCAAGAAATTAATAACATACATGTAGTGCAGAAAAACTACAACATGCAAGCAAATAACATACAAAAGGAAATCAAATAACCAAACATAAACTGACTTCCATCTAATTACACAACAACAAAAAAACCACCGACACACAATATGCAAATCTACGGAAAAAAAAACCCCATCAAGCATAAATATATATATATATTTTCAAAAATATTTGAATAACAAAAACAAAGAATAAAAAATAAACAAAAATAAAAAAAATTTACAAACACAATTCTCAAACTAAACAGCCCAAGAACTTTACATCTAGTGCTGAAAATTGATAACGCACATGCAGTGCAAAAAAAGCCAGAAAAACCACAACATGCAAGCAAATAAAAAATTAATAGTGCACAAGCAGCTCAAAAAAAGTCACAAAAATCACAACATGTAAGCAAATAACATACAAAAGGAAAGCAAATAACTAAACATAAACTGGCTTCCATCTAACTACACAACAAAAAAAAACCCTGACACAACATGCAAATCCACAAGAAAAAAAAAATCCATCGAACATTTAAAAAAAAAAAAATCAAATATCTTTTTTTTCAAAAACATTTGAATAACAAAATCAAAAAATAGAAAATCAAATCCACAGGGAAAAAAAATCAACAAAGACAAATCCAACGCTGCGAATAACAAACACGAAAAGAGAGAACCCAAACTCAAAGAACTCACAACATGCAAATCCACAAAAAAAGTCATCAAACAACCCAAAAATTCAATGATAGACCATCAACGAAGAGAAAAAATAACTCATGATATGCACATCCACAAAAACAAAAAAAAAAACAAAAAAAAACAACAACAACAACAACAACGAAGACAAACCCAATGCTACAAAGCAAATCCACAACCAAAAAAAAAAAGGAAAATGATTTACCTACAACACATTTTACAATACATTGTACAACAATGTGTTAAATGAGGGGCATTATTGTAAAATCATCTTATAAAAATAAGATGATTTTACAATAATACCCCTCATTTAACACATTGTTGTACAATGTGTTGTAAAATGTGTTGTAGGTGTATCATTACTCAAAAAAAAAAACCCATCATACAACCAAAAAAATTGAAGACAAACCATCAACAAAGAGAAAAAAAATAACTCACAACATGCACATCTACAGA
Organism: Juglans regia; assembly: GCF_001411555.2. Lineage (NCBI taxonomy): Eukaryota > Viridiplantae > Streptophyta > Magnoliopsida > Fagales > Juglandaceae > Juglans > Juglans regia. The sequence goes on from NC_049911.1 coordinate 27,245,131, forward strand.
AAAAAAAATCAACGAAAACAAACTCAATGCTATAAATAACAATCCCGAAGAGAGAAAACTCAAAAAAGAGAACTCACAACATGCAAATACACAAAAAAAAAAAATCATCAAACAACCAAAAAATTATATATTTAATAACGAAATCACAAAAAAAAAAACCATCAACGAAACCAAAAATACGAAAAAATAAACAGCAAACAACATAAAAAAATAATAATAATAATAAAAAAAAAAACCTAACAAACCCATGGAAAAAAAAATATTTTTTCGCAAAAAACACAAAAACCCACAACATGCAAGCCTGCAACATGCAAATCTAAAGAAAAAAGTTGATGTTTCCATAAAAAACAAAAAATCCACAACATGCTAATGCGAAGAGAAAACTTTATTTCCTCCCAAACAAATAACACCCAACATGCAAACTCATATGAAATCTCCAAATGAACAACACCCAAAAAAAACCCAGCAAACTGTTGTAAAATCTCCAAACCAACAGCATTGAAAAGGGAAAAAAAATCGAAAAAAAAAATCAGAGAGAGAGCGCCGCTTTCAAAGAAGAGATGAGCCGTGAGAAGACGACCCAGATGCAGACAGAGCGTCGCTTTCGAAGAAGAGAGAGCTTTTGAGAATGGAAAAAGCGCAGAGAGAGAGTTAAATCGAACAATAAAGACACACATATATATATATATATATATATATATATGGTTTTAAGTTAAAACGGAAATATATATCTTGGGATAGGAAAATATAAAAATAATAAAATACTCCGAAAGACCAAAATAGTCTAGTTAAACTGACAAAAATACTAAAACAGAGAGATAAAAAGGAGAAAACACATAAAAAATGAACAGCTGCACGAAAGACGATAAAATTATTGTTCATGACTATCCACACTTATTATATATAACATATAAATATAAATATCTACCTATTAATTAAAAGTGTCTATATGTGTACCTTTCATTATTGTTCATCAACAGTAATGAACAGTAAAGATTTTTTTTTCTTCTTCGCATGTTTTTTTTTCGCATATTCTATTACTGTTCATCAACATTAATGAACAGTAAAAAGTTTTTTTTTTTTCCTCACATATTTGTTTAGTTTTTTTTTGGTTTTTCCGTGTGAATGCCAATGTGTGACGTAATACCACAATCGTGCGTGGGGAATGAGAGAGAGGAAGAAAGTAAAAGTGGAGAAAAATATTAGTTTTTGGATTTTAAATTTCAACCCTTCATCTTTAATCTTCAGATTTAATCTATTGGTAGAAATTCAAATATTAATTTAAACTAACATAAAATAGATAATTAAAATATAAATATTCTATCATACACTTAAAATTAAATTAAATTTATATATATATCTGCCTATATCTTAAAAGAGGTTATCCTATTACTGTTCATCAACAGTAATGAACAGTAAAGAGACTGTGTGGTTTTTTTTTTCGCATATCCCTATATTGTTCATGACTGTTCATCAACAGTAATGAATAGTAAATATATATTTTTTTTCATGTTTGTTTGGTTTTTCTGTTTCTTATTTGGTTCGTTTGTGTGAATGCCAATGTGCGACATAATACCACAATCGTGTGTAGGGAATGAGAGAGAGGGAGAAAGGAAAAGTGGGAAAAAATATTGGTTTATAGGTTTTAAATTACAACTCTTCATCTTTAATCTTCAGATTAATTAATCTAACGATAGAAGTTTAAATATTGATTTAAACTAACATAAAATAGATCATAATTAAAATATAAATATTCTATCATACACTAAAAATCAACTTCAATTTATAAAATACTAATTTTTTATCATTAAATAAAAGATAAAGTTTTACTGAACATTTTTAAGAGAATAATATTATATCATATATTAAAAATCAACTTTAATTTATAAAATACTAATTTTTCATCATTAAATAAATGATGAAATTTTACTGAATATTTTTAAGAAAAAAAAATTATCTAATTAATTTAAATTTTTAATATAATTTAAATTTCATAATAAATGATGAACATAAATAAATAATAATTTTATTTTTATACATTAGATTATTTCAATTTGACAGATGTGGCACCGCTAGTATATATATATATATATGCACCATACGTGAGCATGATGATGCTATGCGTATTGAGCTAGTATGGGAATCTGGTATGTTTGTTGTCTGGGACATTGTCATCAATATCAAATGGGGGGGATTGTTCATAAATCTTGTGGTCCTGTTATGGATGATGATGGTGTTGACAACTTGACATTGAGCGTGCATTTCCACGTATACGTGAGCATGATGATGCTGTGCGCTTGCAGCTTACCGCTGCAAGTGACGCTAGTACAAAACTAGTATTTTTTTTTATTCAGTTTTTTATTTATATTTATTTATTATTTTTAAATATTTTTAAAAAATAAAACATATATATATATCAATATACTTAAAATTATTTTTTAAATAAAAAAAATGACAAGGGGATAAAGTTAAATCATGTGTGTTTAGATATTGAAATGAGTTGAGTTGAGTTGAGATAATAAAATATTATTAGAATATTATTTTTTAATATTATTATTATTTTAAAATTTAAAAAAATTAAATTATTTATTATATTTGTGTTAGAATTTACAAAAATTATAACAATTAATTAAGATAAATTGAGATAAATTTGAAATCTAAACTCTTAGCGGTTTGGTTGGGACGGCAGGCTAGCTTTATTGTTGTTCATTTTGTTTGCGGTGTCTCACGGATAATTTTGTGACGTGATTGGCTGCTCTAGTCATTCTCTTTCTTTTTAGGCATTGCGTGACGTTTGTCTTTATTGAAATGAGTAATACTATATGTAATTATAAAATATGTAAATGTTATATAATCACTTTAAAAATAATTAAAATTTATTATTTTTTTATATAGGTATGTATTTATTTATTTTTTTTCAAAATAATTATATGATACTTTCGTACTCACGACTATAACTATTATTTCTCTATTAAAATTTCATATATATATAAAAAAATTCTATACTCCATTTTTACAAAAGAAAATGTATTTTTCAAATAAGAAAATATATTTACAATTATGAATTGTACAAACGTGATCATTTAAAAAAATGAATAAAATATGAGACCTACATGAAAAAAATTAATTTTTTAATAATAAATCCTACTCTTTTTCAAAGTAATTATGCGGCGTTTACGTACTTCAAGGTTATATGTAAAATTACTCTTTTAAAATTGGAGTTATTTTATTTTTTTATTTTTTATAAACAGAGTTATTTGATTCTTAAATCAATATGTGAAGTACACTATTTATATTACTTGAATAGAAAATTTTGATTTGTAATATTTAAATTTAAAATATATATTTCAAATTAAATTATATTGTGTAAGCATTTTATTAAATGTATTCTATATATCAACTTGATAATAAAATTTTTATTGTTCAAAAGATGCTTATAACTCTTTTAATACAAAATATATTATAGTTATTTATACAAACTTTTAAATTATAATGCCTATTGTGTTCGAGGAGAGTTTCGCGTATGTTAAACTACATAATAGTTATTTTTATCAGATTACAGTTGTGGCCTTCACTTGGTGCGAAGAGATATATGCTTGATTCATGTTCTTTAATTTGAATTCTGTATTTAAATATAGATTCTTCTACATAAGTTTAAGGTTCTGTTTGAATAGTAAGTTGAGATAAAATAAATTGAAATGAAAGTTAAAAGTTGAATAAAATATGGTTAGAATATTATTTTTTAATATTATTATTATTTTGATATTTGAAACAATTGAATTGTTTATTATATTTTATGTATGAATTTAAAAAAATTTTAATGATTAGATAAAATGAGATGAAATACTTTTATTATCTAAATGATGCTTAAGTTGATCTTTGAGGTTTGAATCGTTTGATCCCTAAGAGAGCCAAACTATAACATAATATGAATGTGAAGCTATTTCAATACTCACCTTATCATTATATACTGATAAATGAGTTCAACGACGGAAATTCAAAGATTATTAAGGCCCTGTTTGAATGTAGAAACACTCAACTCATCTTATCTCATCTCATAATTATAAATTTATCAATTTTTCATGTAAAATATAATAAACAATATAACTTTTTCAAAATTTAAAATAATAATAATATTAAAAAATAATATTTTATTCAAATCATTTTATCTCATCTCATTTAATCTCATTATCAAAATCAGCGCTAAAAAAACAAAAGCATTTGACCATTTTGTGATATGTATATAAATTAGGGGTGCTACCCGCCCACGCATGGGCGGGGTCACACCCCACCATTGGGATGCGAGGGTAGGGTCTCCCACCCTGATGCTAGGGGGTTGGGGTAGACTCCTCATTCGCCCCACCCCCGCCCACTCCAATAGTACTTATGGTTTATTGGGCTAAAAAATTATTCTTAGGATCAAAAGTAACCAAAAATATTTTTTTTTACCCAAATTGTAAATTTAAACTTGTAAATATGATCATAATTTAAAAACAAATAACATATTTTTCAAATTTTATAGTGCATATTTTGTACAAGTTATAGTATGAGATAGTGTGACCTTTATATAGGGAGAGAACAAGGCAATACAGGTGTCTCACTTAAGCAATGTGAGATTCTTGTTTTGCCTTGTCATAGTATGTATATCACATTGCTTAAATGAGACACTTGTATTACCTTAATTTCCTATATAAATATCACACTATGACACACTATAACTTGCACAAAGTATTAAGTAAAAATTATACTTAATACATATTACTATATTTATATATGGTAAAACATTAAAATTATTAACATATATATTTATATAAAATATATGTAAGTAGGCGGAGCAAGGGTTGGGGGCAGTGGGGCAACCCTAATATAAATTTTATATAAGTTTTAAGTTTATCTAAGATTTATATTATTTTAAGATGGAAGGTTGAAGAAATATATAAATATTAAACAAATACCTAATTTGTTAAGGTCTTGTTTGGTTACATAGATAAGATAAGAAATATGTGAGTAATAGTACGATAATTTGTGAATATTAGTGAAATAGTTTGAGTTAAGATGTTTTATAAAGTTTTAGAAAATTAGAGAGGAAGAGTTAAATAAAAATATTATAAAATAAAAATAATTTTATAATATTATTTTGTTTTAAGATTTGAAAAAATTAAATTATTTTTTATATTTTATTTGAAAGTTTTGAAAAATTGTAATGATTAGAAAAAAAAATTAAAAATTTGAAATTAAAAAGTGTTTGCATTTGAATGTTGAGATGAGATGAGATGCGTTAAAACCATCTGATTATATTTTTTTATCTAATCGTTACAACTTTTTATAGTTTATATATAAAATATAAAAATAAATTCAACTTTTTTAAATCCTGAAATAAAAATTATATTTTAATAATATTTTAATTTTATAATATTTTATTCTCATTTTTCAAAATTCAATAAAATCTTAATTCAAATTATTTAACTCGTATTCGTAAATTAGTTCACTTAGAGCATCCTCATTAGCTTGGCCAAATGAGGAAGTTGGTTAAAATTTGCATAATTGATGTCAAAAATATTCCACATTGAATTGGGCAAATCTAAAATAATTTAGACTTTTGTTACAGTGGTTGGCCAAATATGGAGAACCACAATTGATTCACCAAATATTAAAATACTAATTTATCACTCTGAACAAATATTAAAATATTAGTTTCTCACTCCAAATAAAAATATTATTTGATTTTTAATTAAAAAATTTAGATATAATTTTAAATGAGTTTAATCAAATATTTTTTATTAGTATTAAATGACTTTTGAAAATATGATTTTTTAATATTAATTTAATTAGAATATAATTATTATTAATATTTAATTGGTAGACATATAAAATGTGATAAAAATAAATTAAATAAAAAAATTATTAAATTAATAATATTTATTATTATATACAGAGTAAATAAATAATTTAATGTGGGGATTAAATTTAAATAGAATAGATAAATTTAAAAAAATATGATATTGACTAAATTTTAAAGATGAATTTAGTGAATGCTCTTAGTTAGATATTGGCTAATTCAGAAGAGGTCGGTGGCTGAGCCAATTGCCGTACAGATCTAACCCATGGATCCCAATTCCAATTTCCAAGGTCCGTTTCTTTGCCCAGTTGAAAACCCCCTCGCTCTCTCTCTGTGATGGCAGAGGCTAAGACAATGGCGGCCATTTCACCACCGAAAGACCCCCTCGGCCCCTCCGATGGAACTCCATACAAACCTGCCCTTTCCTCCCAAACCCACTTCACCACCGCAGCCACTACGCCGCCTGTTAAGCCCGAGACGCCCACCACCCCAACCCCAACCCCAACCCCAACCCCAACCCCAACCCCCACAACTACCATCTCCCGAGAAACCCCTCCTGCTACCACCACCACCACCTCTTCGAAGCCTCCTGATCCACTGCCTCCGAAATCCTCCGATGCCGGCGTCGTTCACGTTCCCAGCTACTCCCGTAAGTCCCCACCTTGCCCAACGCAAAAAAAAAAAAAGAAAAAAAAAGCTAAGAGAGTTTTCGCCTTGTGAATGTCTTGTATGATTAGGTTGATTTTTATTTGGTTCTGGCTAATTATCGGATCTCAGGTTGGTTTTCATGGCAAAAAATCCACGACTGCGAGGTCCGGTTCCTCCCGGAGTTCTTCGACTCTCTCTCTCGCTCCAAGAACCCTGGGGTTTACATGTACTACAGAAACTCCATCGTCAAGCAGTTCAGGGAGAACCCCTTAAGGAAGCTCACCTTCACGGACGCCAGGAAGACGCTGGTCGGCGACGTGGGCTCAATTCGGAGGGTCTTTGATTTCCTTGAGGCTTGGGGTCTGGTCAACTACTCCCCCTCCGCGCACAACAAGCCGCTCAGGTGGGACGACAAGGAGACCAAGTCCGAATCCAAAAGCGGCGGCGGCAGTGGTGCGCCCCTCGACTCTTCCGCGGCAGGTCCCAATAGAGAGAGTTCCAAGGTGGTGTGCAGTGGGTGCAAGCTCGTTTGCAGTATTGCTTGCTTTGCTTGTGATAAGGTGAGTATGTGTGCAGCTTTTAATTTACTAGCAATGAGAAAGTGTTCTGCTTTCAATCACTAATGTGCTTATCGTTGCGAATTTCATACATAGACGGTAAAAGCTTTATCTAGGAGGAGTTGGATCTCAATCAATCGTTGGGTACTCGTAATGCATCTGTAATTGACCTAAGTTTGTTCCTTTCTTGGTGAGGTAGGGTACTCGAGAAGTGTGAAGGTTGTTGATTTCTTGGTGGAGGTTCATAAGTCATTGTTTACAAATGAACCACTACTAGTGATTAGATTTTTCTAAACTGAATATTGATTCTAATTACGGTAGATTTGTCGCTGATAGTTGGTGTATACCTACATGCATATTAAGTATGCTTAATTGTGTCTGATGATTCCTTACTACAGCCTCCGGCCACTTTAGGTGCAACCTAAGAGATCTTGTTCCCCCCCCCTCCCCTCCCAACAAAAGGGTTCAGAACAGCATAAAATATAGATCATTGTCATATGTGGCTTGTAGTGTAAGGTTGGGCCATGATGTTGCAAGAATACGGTGACCCTAGTTGATGCAAATCATAAAGTTGTGGATGCACGAGATCCTGCTTGCTACTGATCTTTACCGTTCCTTTCTGTTCAGTCAGATTTGTTATGTATCTGTTCACTAATATTGTTCTGTTTTTAAGTGGTTTTCCCCCCTTTTAACTGTTTCATGGAATGGTACCAAGTTTGCTGATCCTAAAATATCCCTTTGTTGAGCAGTATGACCTGACTCTTTGTGCAAGATGCTATGTTCGTGGGAACTACCGGGTTGGTGTCAACTCCTCAGATTTCAGACGGGTTGAGATCAGTGAAGATATGAAGGCAGATTGGTCGGAAAAAGAAACTTTGCATCTTCTGGAAGCTATAATGCATTATGGTGATGACTGGAAGAGAGTTGCAAAACATGTTGGTGGCAGAAGTGAGAAGGAATGTGTCAATCAGTTCATTAAGCTTCCTTTTGGGGAGGAATATCTTAAATATCCGGACTCTGGGGATGTTGACAACAAGTACAATCCAGTGAAGGATCAAGTTACTGAATGTGCATTAGAAAGTTCTGGTGCTTCATGCAACAATAAAAGAACGCGTCTCACACCCCTTGCAGATGCAAGCAACCCAATTATGGCTCAGGTACATTAGTTAAAAAATTGATATGAGGTTTTCTAGAAGTTCAGCCTTGGGTATGGGGTTATTCTTTCAAAGACTTGGTTACAACTCAAATAAACAGGACCTGAGGATTAGCAATTTGGGTCACGTGGATGCTAGCACCCATAACGAGGGTAACTTTTTCCATGAGCATTGAAGCAAAGTCTTGTCCCTGAGGACATTTCCTTAGTTGGGTCATTCTGCTATAGGTTTTTTCTCATGAAAGTTCTCTAACAATTAACAACGATAAGGTTTTCATTATGACACTTATCTGCAGCATGGCATGGGTGCACCTGGGGTTCACTTCTAGTCTACCTATGTTAGTATTATGTCCTGAAGTCTAGATGGATGATCCCTTACTTCATCAGATGGATTGAGATGATGGCTTTTTGAATGAGTGATTTTCTTTAGTTTATGGTTATCTGTTGATATTGAGTCAATCAATACAAGTAGAGGGTTTAATCAAAGATTCAGAATCATCTCTCAAGCCTCCTTGGAGAGACATAAACATTTATATTGATGTTAACTTATTGAATGTTACTTGTGCTTATCCAAGTAAATGAGTTTTGCAGTAGAATGCTTTCTTTCCTTCTTTTTGACCAATGTTCTTGTAAGGGTCAGTTTTGATATTTATACTTGGAACATATATCAGGCTGCATTTCTGTCAACTTTGGCGGGTGTGGACATTGCAGAAGCTGCTGCTCGTGCGGCAGTTAGGAGTCTCTTGCAGGTGGACCATGGAGCAAGTAGAGAGCATCTTGGTACCCTTGCCAGGAATACAGAATTGCAAGGTATAAGTGATTCTTTTCAGAACTTGTCTCAGCATTTTTTAATTGAATTTACTTATCTGGCTGCATAGGAGTTGGATTGGTCATAATATATGTTAGTGTGTTTCCTTTGTAATTGACATGAAGTAGACCATTTTCCAATTGGTGTTTTTTAAGGGTTTCATTTGGTGTTCAAAAGGTGTTAGCCAAGTGATTTGTGAAATAAGTCGACTGGTCATTTGGAATTATGTTCTGGTTTTTACTAGTATGCACTATATAGCAACATTCAAGGTGTTGGGGTTCTCTAAGGATTACGAAATTTTTGAGGCACCTGTTTCCTTTGGTGTATGTATTGAGCCAAATATCGTGAAGTAAGTGTTACTGGGAACCCAAGTTGGGGAATATCCCAATGCTAAGACCAACCAACATTCAGAAGATTAATGGCTTATTTGTACTGTAGAAGCTGATGTTGCATCTAATGGTGATGCCGCACGGAATGCATCAGAAGGAGCTTATGTAGAAGCAAATTCACAACTTCAGAACGAAGAGCTAAATGTGGAGAGAGTGGTTTCTGGGATTACTCTGCAGGTTTGTATGCTTCTAGATTGTTGTTTGTTTATACACAACTAGCTTTAAAAAATAATTATTATTTTTAGTTTTGAACTATTGATTGTCAGATAATGTGTTTGAATTAAAGTAAAAAAAATTATTTTAAATGCTAGATGTGTATGAGTTGTACCTATCATTGCTCTTCTTGTTTTTATGTTCCTGTACCTAATTTTTCCAATATGTTAAAAATTATGTGTTTATGCAGATGAAAGAGATACAAGATAAGCTTGTTCATTTTGAGGAGCTAGATCTACAGATGGAGAAAGAATGGCAACAGTTGGAGCAAATGAAGAACATGCTCTTTGTTGATCAGCTCACCCTCTTATTTCATAGAAGTTCTGCACCAAAAACTGATGAACGAATGGAACAAAAGAATATAAGAACAGATTGATGTTACATGATTTGTGTTGTCTGTATACATTTTTTACTTCCCCCGGCCAGGCTCTAGCTGCCTATTCGTTTGGAAATAGAGCTGCCAAACTTACAAAATCAAATTAGTTTAATTGGAGTAGTTGCAAAGCCTCTTCCCCTGTCCTTGTCCATTTTTAGTGCGGGTGGCAGATGTTTACCCAAAAACCCAAATGTGTAATAAACTGCCCATTGAGATGAAAATGGACTTAGGTGTTTGCTTTCTGTCTTCGCATCTTCCTTTGTTAGGATTAGGGGTAGTCTTGCGTGCAGAGGGGAATTACATAAATCATTTTATATTTGTTTTTCCAAGTGTATAAATTATTATTATTATTATTTATAATTCTCTTTGTAAACTTGGATCTCTTTTGGTTAGACAGATAAATTAAAAGTTAAATAAAATATTATTTTTTAATATTATTTTTATTTTAAAATTTAAAAAATTGAATTGCTTATTATAAAGAGATGGATTGTATAACCTAACCATACCTCAGAGTTTCCCTTAATTATTTGTGTAATAATTCGGCACAATGATACTTTCAACCAGTTTTCTTCACTTCAGTTATATGTATATTACTATTTTTCTACTGAGATACAACCGCTAGGATTCATTACGCACTAAAATTTGTGGAAGTTTAACTGTTCGTTTGATCAAATTCCAAAAAGGTTTTGTTGTTTGTGAATTATATCGAGTGTGCGCTACTCGTGTTCGGTCCCAACCGCAGATGGAGTTCTTCGTCTGGTCTTACTGCTTCAGGTATGCAATATTGCAAATCAAGGATCACTTGCATACCAATAGCAATTTGTATACAAATTGAGTCAACATCATTCACTGTTACCAATTAAATATATATATATATATATATATATATATAATTTGGTGTTGACATGTTTGATATACAAAGCCAGGGAGCCAGAACTTAGAACCAAAACTGTTCGTTCTGGCACATATCTTTTCAAATGAACCTGAAGGATCCTACTGCCTGCAAAACCAAAATAATAAGAGATGCATTTCAGTTGTTAATAATAAAGCCACTTTCGCGGATGATGTCTCTGCCCACAGAGTCTAAATGCTTAGACCTTATGCAACTAATATTTGACAACAGTTTCATCTTATCTCCGAAGCGGTTCGTCATTCCAAAAGCTTCAACAAAAATTCCGTTGAACATTAGGAAAAAATTTGGTTATGGTATGCCAAAACTTTCAGAAATGCTCCCAAATACTTTGGGATGGCTTGATCTAAGTTTCCCTGAGCGACATCCAGCATTGCTGGGCCACGATACAGGCTTTCTTTTCAAGAACAAAAGCCTTAAACCTACAAAGTAAAAACAGGAAACAATGTGATGTATTGGGAGCTATAGGCCTACATTACTTCACCTTCTCAATTGTGGAGCTGTATTTCTCTGTTTCTTCCTCCAAGAACTGCAGAAAAATATTGAAATATCAGTACTTGGTGTTGACTGTTGAGTGTGCCCTGTGTTCTTTACCGCCAGCTCCATAGAAACAAAAACTACAATGTATCCAGATCTACCTGTCCTGTCACAGTGTATAGTCTGTTGTACCAGCCATTGGATGCCATCCCAATAGCTGTAAACAAATGTCTCCGACTTTCGCCAGGATTTTGTAGTGAATATTCAATGTAATATATACCTGTTTTTGAATGAGATTAAGAAATAAAATCACTACATTAATGTAAGCAATGATGTGTAGTATGTGTGCACAATTGTGTCTAGATGTTGTCGAATGTCGATCGACCATTAACCAAGTGTAGAAGAGTAATGATGATACATATAAATTGCAGGATGGAAATCCACCTCTGGCTGCAAAAGGATTAACAATTACCATTTGCAGCTTTACAGTCTATGAGTTTTGCAGCCACACCTGGAGGCCTTTGCCAGCTTCTATCCAATCCATTAACCTGTTAAAACACATTTAGGCTGTAAAAGTTGGCAAATGAGCTGCACAAGCTTTCTACTTCAGTAAATTAGATCATGTGAAATCCCACCAGAGTCTCAGCAAAAGCATCGACTTTGCCCAAAGATTCCATCTGGGTAAAATCTGCTCCAAGACCCGTAATTACGACGCTGACTGCAGCAACCCATAAAGCAATTACAATATAGAGGGATAAAATTCTGAATGATGGATCCATCAGGAAACTCTCGTGTATACCATTTGAATTGGAGGTCTCCTCCGGGTAGAAAGCAGTAATTGATTTAAAACCATTAGGCTCTCCTGCACCTACTTGCCAATCTGCATAACCAATATTCCATCCACCAATATGCTAAAATTTGCTCTTATTGCCTTAACGATAAAACAATTTTACCACAAGTATAATTTGTAGCAGCATTTTTCTCACATAAATCTGATAAAAACTACAATTGTATCATCAAACCATAATCTGTGAAGGAGATAAACTTTTGTGAGCCTTGTGGGCCCTTGACATATCCAAAACTTAAACTTTTGGTCTATTTATATTTTAATCCCTCACATCTTTGACTTGATATTCTCCTGGTCTATTTATATTTTGACATATCCAAGCATAATTATCATTTGGAGCGATGTCCGCTCGATCATTGTCTCCATGAGAGAGAAATTGAAGAATGCAATCACTTGACTAAAATGATACACGTGAGAGGGAGACCCGGGCCAATGATAGAGGTTAGCATATACCTTGAGAACAAAGAAAACACAAAGTATTATTCAAGCAATATCAGCAGCAATCATTATTCAAACTTATAATATTCTTAGCTCAATTAACAGTGACAAATTCACCTTGGGGAATCAGTATCTTGAACTTGTTCACATCGTCCGTAAAAACGCGAAAATTCTCCGGTACATCTGAAACCCATATTAGATTGAACTTGAATAACAATTTAGTATCAGGTAGAGACTTAAGAGAAAGAAAGGAACTTTACCGCTCTCAGTCAATGCATGCGAAATGATCGCTGGAAAAGAAAATGCAGTAACTGTTGTCTGAAGCACAAACTCTCTTCTTTTAGCACCGCATCGTTCTTGAACCCGAAAACTAAGAAAAACAAACATAAATACAGACAAAATTAAAACCCAGTGAGATGACAAAAAAAACATGGTTTGAATAAGAAACAAGTTTTTATTTTTTTTACCATGGCTCTTGGTTTTGATGTTGTTCTTCACTGTTCTTGCAACAAAGCACATTATGTTTTGTGCCTGAAGAAACCGAATTAGGAACCTCAGAAGCTCTGCCTCGTACCAGAACAAGTAAATTAGTAACAGGGTTCGGATTTCGTGGATCTTTCTTGTACGATGAAGCTGTCCAGTGGGAGATGGAAGGTCGCAGGGGCAAAGAATGTTGTGAGAAAACAGACGCCATGCCTTTTAGATGGGCTTCTGTTGGCACTTCTCTTTTTTCTTTTTCCTTTTCTTATTGGCTATTTTGTTTTAATTTTGTATGGATCTCTTTATTTGGATATATTAATATTATTATTTCTTTTTATTTCAGACCTAAAAAGATTTCATTGTCCTTCCACTTTCAAGTTTCAACGCTTCGTTTGTTTTTTAAACCCATCTCTAATTTATTGTTATAATTTTTTTATATTTTAAAATAAAATATAATAAATAATTCTAATTTTTTTAAATTTTAAAATAATAATAATATTAAAAAATAATATTTTAAAAATATTTTATTATCTCAACTCAATCTAAACGCAGCTTAAAAATCTACCCAAAATACTTTTCATTTTCCATAAACAATTTCATTTTTTTCATTAGAAAAATCCCATTACTTTTACAAGAACAAAAAAATAAGATATAAAAAATCACTTCTATAAAAATTAGTAAAAATACTCTTAATTTTTTTTTATATGCAAGCATGCTTTTTACTTGCTTGACCTATTTAGCTGCAAGTAGTTTTACTAAATAAAATAGAAAAGACCCCAACACTAGTTGTTAAACAAAATAAAAACAAAATGGTAAAAATGTAGATAAGACTTTTTTCCCCTTTTGGTGACAAGTTGAATATTTATAAATTATATACTGAAATTTGAATTAGGGTGGCTCTACAGCCACGGCCACGGAGCTCCTAGAGTATCGTTAGTTATATTATTATTTTTTTAATTTTTTTTTTATATATTTTTTAATTTTTTTAAAAAAATAAAAAATTATGATATTATTAAAAAATACTTATTTAATTATTAAGTAAAAAATTAAAAAATAATAATAGTAACTCTAGACGGTAAGAATAAGGTTGCGTTTGGATGTTAAAGTGAGTTGAGTTGAGTTGAGTTGAGATGATAAAATATTGTTAGAATATTATTTTTTAATATTATTATTATTTTAAAATTTGAAAAAGTTGAATTGTTTATTATATTTTATGTTGGGATTTGAAAAAATTGTAATAATGAGTTGAGATTAGTTGATAGATATTTGTCATCCAAACGAAGCCAAGTAGTAAAAGTAAATTTTTTCTTTAAATTATCCTGCCATGTCATTGTGGGCATTTTCTGACAAAACAAATAAGACTAATGCTATATACTATTTTAAAATATGCAAACTCTACACATTTTTATTGAAAAAAAAAGTAAGATATATTATTAATAAATATATATATTTTTATATAAATTATAGATTTATCAACATTTTACAGAATGAGTGCAGAGGCTGGCTTGCTTGCTTGCATAAGTAGAATGGTACAAATTATTTTTCTAACAAATAATGACTTATCCATTACTCATGTCTCAAATGTCTTTATTTTATTATTTTAAGGAATAAGCACATTTCCTCCCAAAGTGGATTGAAGCCTAAGGAGTAATTAAAAGTCATATTGTCCATTACTTGTGTCTTTTTCCTTCCTACTAAAAGATTCCACTGTAATCATGACATCAAATAAAACATTAGCCGACCTCAATTTCTTCTGGTCTTTAATTGCAATCACTTGTCCATGGGAAACTCTTTTTCACTTATCGGAAATCCACTCTTTTAATGCATTTTCCAAAAAAAGTATGATTCATTTTTCAAACAAACCTCTAATTTTGTAATTTACAAACATTTTTTGAACAAAAAAAAAATGTAGAAAAACCTCTAATTATGACATGTCATATCATAATTAATTCACAATTAAAATTTGTATATTTTACTTTTATAAATTTCCAATAAATTAATTTTTCTATTTTTTTTGTCGATAATTATTAAGCATCAATATTATTAAATCCGTTAATAATAACTAGTAAGATAATTTTTTTACTAATCACTATTTATTGTCTCATACTCTACATTCTATTAATAAAAAAAAACTATAAGATATAAAGTATAAAAATAAATAGTAATCGATGTATAGTAAAATTCTAACCGGTAAGTCAATATAAGTATAGGATGTTAACAACTTTTCTTAGCCTATGATTTTATTATTTGCCTATTGATATTTATATACTTTTATGGACCAACTACCCATCACCAACAACCTATCTATTATTATTATTATTATTATTCTGATTACTCCTATAGTTTTTCAATCTCTTTAAATAGGAAAATAATTTTTTAAATTGATATTCTAATTCGAAATTTTAACATTTATTTTATTTTATGAAGATAGCTTAGAATGGAAAAAAAAACAGAGAAAAGTACAAGAGCCTAAGTGACATAAATCCCATGAATCCCTACAGCACTGCGCCTACAGAAAATTTACTACTCGCTCTGGGAGGATGAGACGTGTAGTTCTATCCGATGTCTCGAGCTTATCTCAAACGTGGCACTGAAAGCAAGCGAGTATGTTCAAGCAGTACTTGTATGGTAGTCGAATTAAAATGAATATTTTATTTTTTTTGTTTTGTCCGAAAGCAAATTAGGGGTGGGGGAGGCTGCTTTTTACCTGCCCGTTTTAAATTAAAGCTTCCCTAAGAAGAGGCACAAAAAAAGAAATAAATAAAAATAAATATTCAGAATTCTCGCATTTCCTTTTAGAAAAAGCCCTCCGGAGCTCCTACCTCTTCGTTTCCGTTCAGGAACGCCCTGGAATTTCATCCTCTCTCTCCAATTTTCGATCTGTGCTGTTTTTAATTTTCTCGGAATTATTGGTGAGTAACAGTGATTTTTCCAGTTATTTTTAGGGATTCCTTCATTTTCTGTATTTTTTTTTTCTTGCAACTCTTTTAACTTCTGAATTATGAAAATATTTTTTATTTTGCATTTTTATTTTCTCAAAAATAGCTTCTTCCCGCATTATGTCCAATTATTCTTTGCTTTAATCTTTAATTTGAAATAAAATTTTCTCGATCCAGGTTGAAAAAATTCGAGTGTTTAAAAAAAAAAAAAAAAAAAAACTCTTCAGTCCCGTAAAATTTATCCTAGTTTTGCAGTAATTATGAGGATATTTTCGTTGTAGCTTTCACTAGATTTTCTCTAAGGTTCTCGTCCAGGATTTTAATGGCGGAGCTCAGTTTGAGCTTTACATTCTTAATCTTACAATTAAAGATCAGTACTTTAACGTCCCCCCACAACTTTCTCTGGTTTAAATTCACTCACAGGACAGGAGTGCGAATTTTATTTACTTATAATGATTATTATCGGTATGAATCATCCTCATCTTGGTAAATTAGGGTTTTCTCTTTTAATAACCCAACAATAATTTGCAATGTTCATCTCCTTCTGTTTTGCAGATTAGGGTTTGCAGGCAGTATTGTATGGAAAGATGTCAGGATCAGAGGCAGGAGTGATGACGAGTAGGGAGGCCTTCAGCGTCGGGCTTCAGCAGAAGACTCAACCGCTCGTACAGAACATGCGGTTGGCGTTCAGTACCGACGGCGCTGCCTTCTACAATGCAGTAGGCGCCGCATCGTCAGCAACGCCCTCAGTCTCAGCCTCGACCTCGCCCACTTACCAACCCTCCTCCGGCGACGGTGGGTCCGCCCCTGCCGTAACTGCTGTTGGGGCGTTGATGAATGTGAACGTGGGGAGCATGGGCGGTAGTGGTGAACCCGTGAAGAGAAAGAGAGGGAGGCCCAGGAAGTACGGGCCAGATGGCACCATGTCAGTGGGTCTGGCCACTGCGCCTCAGTCTGTCACCGGAACCCAGTCAAGCGGAGGCTTTTCTCCTCCTGCTCTTCCTGCTCCACCTCCTTCTGGAGGGTCAGCCTCGCCCTCTTCGTTCAAGAAAGCTAGGGGCAGACCGCCTGGTTCTAGCAAGAAGCAACAGTTGGAAGCTCTGGGTAAGCGTTATTTTCTCTGGCAATCTAGATGGGTTTTGCTTTGAACTTGTGCTGGTTTTTGTTGGGTTTGGTTTCTTTTGCAGTTTATTGGTCTTTCATTTGGTCGGTGTACCTGATCCTTTTGACTTGCTCTCATGCTTAATTTGATTATCTGAGTGCTTTACTTGTTTTTATCCGCCTCAGCTGGCTTTGGTTGGATTTCTGACAGGGAATGAAATGGTTGGTGTTGGTATTGTAAAGGGCACACGACTCTCTAAAAAAAATAGGAAACCAATGGTCCAATATAGTTATGCTGGAGCTTGGGATCTGTTCTCAATTCAAAATTACTGATATGCCCCTGTGTGGTGTTTGCCGTTTGCTACCCTTGGCTATTGGAATTTTCTTGATTTCCTGTTAATTTCCGTGTCACGTGAGAGATATATTTGTGAGTTGTAATATTTTTAAAATTAATGTTCTTTAATTGCAAAAATTTCTGTTAGATCATTTCTTATATTGTTTTTGAGCATGTTCAGTATATGACGCCATTTTGAGTTTAGTCAAACTTTCTTCTCTGAAAAATCTCTCTCCCAAACCAAAATAATAATAATAATAATAAAAACAAAAACAACAACAAAAACAATAATAATAAATAAATAAGGACAGAAGATGCTCGCTAGTATTTATACAGGAATATAATATGTCAAACAAAAAACAACAGAAAATAAGGAATCTTTGTTTGTCTAATGGGTTCTTTTTGTGCAATGTATTGAAATTCCCCTTTATTGGTTTCATATTTAGTGCAATATAGTTTTTATGTGCTATTGAGCTATTAAATTACTGTGTCATATTAAATATTTCATGGAGATTTTCTGTTTGCAGGATCAGCAGGTGTTGGGTTTACTCCCCATGTTATCACTGTGAAAACTGGAGAGGTCTGTCCATCTGTTTTTATCTTTTCCTACGTTTTCATAGATCTTTACATTCTTTTTTATGTTTCATTCGAGCATCATTGAAGTATGGTCTTTAATTATTAAGTTGCGTTGGAGTATATATGTTGCCCTGTGCCATTTAACTAACTGTTATATGCATCTTTATGTTTCTTCTAGTAGCTCAGTCATCTTAATTACATCATGATATACTCAACATGAGTTGTAGATGAAGGCTTGATTTATGTGTCTTTTATTTTTTGGAACTAGCAATGACTATATGGAAATGAAGTAATGTGGTTAATACTCCCCAAAAAAAAAAAAAAAAAAAAAAAGAAATTTAGTGTGGTGAATTGTTTATTTAGTTATTTAGAGTGTTATGTCTTATAGAGTGGGTTAGACTGTTAAATAGGAGGTGGATCTTGGCAACTTTGAGCAAATTTTCTCTGCCTAAATACCAAAAGGAAGAAGAAGAAGAAAAAGAAGGAAACACCAGAATAACATTCTGTTGTATCTAGGAATAGTGCAAATTCAGCGTGTAAGTTTCTTTGTACGAGTGGACTATGGTCCAGGACAACTCCTGTTTTGAATCCTTTATAGATTCAACTAGCTCTTGCTTCCCTAACTTTCCTTATATTAGGCATTCCCTTCTGTATGCCTCCAGTGTACTTGGGTTGTGCCCCCAATGCTTTACTAATAAGTGGTGTTGTTACTTATGAAGAAAAAGTACCATAAAAATTCTCTCAAATTTTCTCTCTGTATTTGCCACAGTTTCCATGACTGAAAAAAAAAACTTACTCAAACACAATTTTAGGAGACCCCACCACTTTTTCTAAAACCAAAATAACATTTCTCAGAAATAAGAATATGTCTCAAAATTTTGCTCTTACAAACCTATTTTCTACAGGTCCCACTGCTTCCACAAATGAATCTAGGTGCTGCTAGTTCATGAATATTAGGACCAGTTTTACTAATTCTGGAACCAAGCAAAAGAAGAAGCTTGAACCATTCTCTTTGTTCTATCATTAAGGGTGTGGTGTTGGTGATGTGATGACCAGATTCCAGTGACAAGTTGTTCTTGTCAAGTGTTAGATGCAAAAATAAATGGGTTTTCCCTAACACGTGATTCTTCTTTACATTTCAGAAATTCTTTACTATGCTGCTTGAGTAATTAGATCATCCTTCTTCATATATTCCAACTTTTACGGTGCTTGCATTTTGTAGATTTATATATACTTATATTCCTGAAAGATTAATCAATTAGAGGGAATTCAACATTGCATATTTTGGTTTCCAGGATGTATCGTCGAAAATAATGTCATTTTCTCAGCATGGTCCTAGGGCTGTCTGCATCCTGTCAGCAAATGGAGCCATATCCAATGTGACGCTCCGCCAACCGGCCACTTCTGGTGGAACTGTAACGTACGAGGTTTGTGAGCTATCTAACAACCTATCTGCTGGCATTTCCCTTAATACGAGGCGGACTTGTAATTTTTAAGTGCCAGCATCTAGACCTGCTAACTATTTCTAGAAGTGACATGAATATCCTAATATTGATGGGGTTTGGCAATTGCATTGGTATTTATGCTATTGATGACCGGCAAAAAAAAATTAAGGTATTGATGGGGAGAAAGACAAAATACATCTCCAAGAGCAGTTTTATCATCAAACCCATTGCTTCTATAACCAAGCATGTTTTACCTAACAATATTCCTCGGTGGTTTTCTATGTGATGTAGATTAGTGTATAGTAGAGGAAAACTTGAAAACAAAGAGAATTACATAATATGTAAAGCACATTTTACCTGGTAACAATCTTTTTTTTTTTATAACAATCTTCCTTGGGAAGGGTCGCATAGGTTTCTCTGGAAATTCTTGAATACTGTTAAATGTAAATAGAGCACCTATTTTTTTTTTTTTAGTTTTTTTTAAAGATTCTTTCCCTCATTTTGGGTCCTTCCTGGAATCAAGGTTGAAGTATAATCTTTGATGCGATCTGTTCTACTTTATTGGTACTTTGTTTTTTGGGTGGGTTTTTTTTTTTTTTTTTAATTGGGGGGGGGGGGTTGTCTCAATATCAGTCTTTGAAACGTGGTTACCAAAGTGCTGCATTGTATACTCTGGGCAGAGCTTGGTAATCTGTAAAGGCTATACTGAACATTGGCATATTCAATTTTTACTTAGATGGCTGTAAATAGGGTTAAACTTACCTGTACTTTTTGGTCAAAAGTAGAACAAATCTTTATATTTTTTTAGCTCCTTGGCCTTAGCTTAGCTTCACTTAGATATTATTGCCCTCCAATTACATGACCCCTTTGCCACACATTTACAGTTATGAGGGGTTTTGGGCTCATTGTTTGCATATAGCCAGATGAATAGCTTCACATCTTTTGAATATTTTGTTTTGTACCACGCAGGGGCGATTTGAAATTCTGTCCCTCTCCGGTTCATTCTTGTTATCTGAAAATGGTGGTCACCGGAGCAGAACTGGGGGTTTGAGTGTGTCTTTATCTGGCCCTGATGGGCGTGTTTTAGGTGGTGGCGTGGCAGGCCTTCTTACGGCTGCATCACCTGTTCAGGTGCATTATATTTTTGTTTCATTTATTCATTTGTTTCTTAATTCTCAATTGTTGGGGGTACTTTGTAAGAAATACTAGTGCGGTGCCAACTGTTTTTAATCTCATTTTGCAAATCATGTGAGACACAAATAACAAATGAGATGATTTTTTATGCTATGGTAATTTGAAGAATTCACACCATTAATAGTTCCTCTCGTTTTATGTGCCCTTATGTACTTTAAGCATATAAGGTCTTTCACTATAAGGGAACCAGTGATATTAAGCCTTTCCCATTGCAGGTAGTCGTCGGGAGTTTTATTGCAGATGGTCGGAAGGAATCAAAGTCGTCAAACCAGATGGAACCCTTGAATGCCCCATCAAAGCTTGCCCCCGGTGGTGGTGGGCCTACTGGGGCTAGCAGCCCACCATCGCGTGGGACTCTCAGCGAATCCTCTGGTGGACCTGGTAGCCCTCATAACCATAGTACAGGAGCCTGCAATAACAGTAACACGCAGGGCATGTCTAACCTGCCATGGAAGTAAACACCCTTGTAACTCTTGTATTTCCACTGATTTGTGTAGTAAGCATGGACTCTGATGTTGTGTTTAATTTACTATTAGGCCTTTAGACCCCAGGCCTTGTGTAGTAAGTTTGGTAGAATAAGGACTGTAGAATGGTTTCTAGCATGGCATTCTTGGCTTTTGCCAGTGCCATCCAGTTAGTGATAGGTGCCCTTTGCACTTTGAGGTTGTAAGTTAGAAATTAGAGGGAAGCTCCTCTTGCTTTTAGGAATTTCTAGGTTAATGTAGTTTGTTGTTGGCCGTCAGTTGTAATTGACTTTCCAGGTGTTTCGTTATTATGGTTATAAAATTGTACCCATTTTCTCGATCTGAACGTGGCGTAGACTCTGCTTTTTATTTGCCTGTCCTTTTGTTTGTGGGTTTGGTCCGCGAGTTGCTCGCATCTAATACAGAAGCCTGGCACACAACAACTCTCTACACCATGAATGATGTGTCTGCGCTTATGTGGGAGATAAAGCATGCACGTGTCACGAGAATGTACAGGATTTTTCTCCAAAATAGGTTGGAGGAAACTCCCTTCAAATCATCTATTTAAGTTTAAATTATCAAGTGTTCCTTCGTTAAAAAAACATGCGATTCTCACATATTAAAAAGGCATGTCAAATTCCTATTAAAAAAAAAAAAAGAGGCATGTCAAATTTTGATGCTGCAGCTTTTAAATGTATATCAATCACGAGAGGATCACATTTGTTTCTATTATGTTTAAAACTAAAGAGGTTGTCCATAACCATACGATAACACGATTAAAGTGCTCTTTATTTCCTAGCTCTCTTCAGCAGCAAACGCAATGAAAAGAACCCAAGGACACAAGTCTGCCAAAACCACCCTCTTGAATTTGCGGGATCCACCCTTTTTGCAAGGTACCATGCGTATATGGCCTCACTGACGTGTGCTGCTGCCGAGAGAAGAAACACCAACCTTACTGTCCTCATTGACCGTAAGAAGGTAAGACTGATAGCTCTGAAGAGTGGCACAGGTCCTATGTCTGGTAGGAAAGCAGCACAGAACAGTATGCTCATTCCAATAACACAGACTAGCCACGCATATATAGAAGGCCCATCAAGAGTTTTCTTCTTTCTCTCTTGCCAATAAGATATGGTTGCAGACATGCCCTCTCGAGGAGTAACCATTGGAACATAGCCAAGCTCCTCCTTTGCTTTAAGGAAGGAGAAATAATGGGTAACACCAACCTGTCAATGGGTGACAGATTCAGCAAATATGTCATAAAAATATAAACAGGCACAGTAACCAAATTCATCATTACTTACTAAACCAAAAAGAAAGGAACTCCATGGTATCTTTACAGTTAAATATTGAAGAAGAATAATGATATAAACTACCAACATTCAATAGCAATCGATTCATCCAGGTTAGCATAGAATGATGACCATCTTAAATGCTATACTGAAACAAACTCCTAATCTAGATTCTACCGCATTATGCTTTATCAACTATATGACCTACAAAGGGAGCCAAAGATGAAGCCTGGACTAAAGAATAGTCAGATCTCATGAAAAGAGTACGACTAGAATACAACACTGGACCCATATACGAACCAGAATTTGAGTACGCAAGAAAGATGGAACAAACCTTGTATACTTCAGCAGGAAGGATCAATGGCTGAGGAAGCCACCATCGATGCAACCATGGATACAATATCGTATAGACTGCCCAGAAAATCTTCCCTAGCCGAAGTGCAAGGGAAACAGACAAGGAAGCTTTTGGCAGGTCATAATCCAAACTTCTGAGCAGAGGTTGGATGAATTCAAAAGTGTTCACCGGAGAGCCTGTGAAAAGAGTTCTTCCGTTCACAGTTTAAGCATCGTTCTCATGATCTATATAACTTAAGATGCAGTTAAAAAAAAAGAAAAAGAAAAAAGAAAAGCTTCTTTAATTTCCAGCTTATGAGAAATTTTCCCAAGGATAAAGCGCCAGTTTACCACTAGTTCTAATTCAGGTGTTGGAGGAACAAAGGCAAAAAACTTTGAAAGCATAATTGGGTTCTTAGTTCTTACCATCAGATACGAAGTATGGCTGGCCAGCAGCAACAGGATGTCTTTCTTTCCCCGGGATGTCATCCAACAGTCCCATGCTTGCCAATATTAGTGCAAGTACAAGGTTATCCACATAAATCCAGTCTGTTTTTACTCTTGTTTCACCAATTTTGAATGGCAGCAGACCTAACTTTGCTAGGGATACTATCCTTGGCAGGTGTCTTTCTTCACCTGGTCCATAGATAGCAGCTGGACGAATAGCACAGGTATAAAGACAATTTCCGTCCTTTTTCCTACACAAAAAAAACCGCAACTAAGATAAAAGGCTCAACTTAATTAAAGGAATAACCCACAAATGGTATTAAACATCACATGATATTGCAGAATACTAGCAATGCTACAATACAAATTCTCTCATTTGTTACCATGTTTCTTTCCTACAAATCGATCCTCAGCGATATCATCAGTTGATAATTGTATCACCACAAAGTATGCTCATTACTTTATAGAGTAATGCTACTTGTAATGCCACCAGGGTAATAGCCAAGTAACACCACTATTGTGACAGGTGTGCATTATCCATAAAAATCTTGAAATGAATATGGCTCTGCAAGTAGTCACATGCCTGCCCGATAGCAACATCTAAATCAAAGAAGCCACACCCAAGCACAACTCATGAGGATGTCGGAGAGAGAATTCAAGCATAAAAAAACAAAACTTACTTAAAAGGACGACCATTGTTCTTCAAAACAAACTGTTCCGCAATTGATTTACTACGTCCATATGGATCAACGTGATCATCCAATGGGAAATAAGGTAAGGCCTCATTGCCATTCACAATCTCCTTTCCCCCGAATACAACGTTGTACGTGCTCACATAAACAAGCCTTTTGATCCCATACTCGAGGCAAGCGTCCAAGATATGACAGGTTCCATTTATGTTGACCTCATCGACGCGACCAAATTGTAGCATTTCTTTCCCGGACATGCCGTATGAAGCCAGGTGGAAAACGCAATCCGCACCACGCAGAGCTCTATCAACATCCTTTTTTCGGACAACATCCCCTACATTACCATTATAAACATTTTGGGTCAAATTGACTCGCAAAGACCATAGAGCTATTATTTCATACAAGTTTAAGAAAACAAACTGTAATCAAGAAAACAAACTATAATCAATTCAGCTTAAAATCATCTAGATATCTTAAGATAACTCCAATAATTAAAACTAATTAACTCGAAGGTTCAGGTTTTGCTACCCCAACATACAACTTAATCCATATCTTCCTGAATTTTATGAAGTCATATATAGCCCAAATCTGAAGCATTTAATACCTACCCCGTAATTTTTATTTTTCAAAAAATCGACAAGACGTAAATTTCAAAGTAGTCACTAGTCAATCAATACAGGGCTCCAAAGGACAATTGGCGGATAAGGCTTGCAGAGAAAAGAACAAGAACAAGAAAAGGCAGAGGATCGGACCCTGGATGCAGTGGACGCCACGGTTGCTGAGATGCTGGGACCAAGGGGATGAGGTGCGGAGGTCAAAGGCTCGGACCTGGCGAGCACCTCTTCTCACAAGCTCCAAGCAGAGCGCGGACCCCACGAATCCGAGCCCACCGGTCACCACGAAGGTGTTTCCTTCGATTCCTTCATTCTCGCTCAAATGCATTCTCTCTCTCTCTCTGGGAGATCCGTTTACTCACACAGAGAGAGGGCCTCTGTCTTTCGCTTGTAGACGTGACAAATGGGGGAGCCAGCTGTTGTGTTGTAGACATGCGGCGCCACCTGGCTACTTGCCACCTTTGAAAAGTTGTCCAGGTTGTAGATTTTCGTGTCGAAGTGTTAAAATGAGAAAGATAAACGCAATCTTTGGAACACAAATTCAGCTAAACTAATGAGATTTATCTTATTAATTTTTTATAAAACGTTAAATCTATCTTAATCTATTTTTTACATTTAAATACACATTTCAATCTATTTATATTTTAATATATTTTAATAAAAATTATAAAATATTATTATTTACAAATAAATTCAAATCATCTAAAATCATTTACATTCAAATGCAGCAAAAATCTGTTTAAATTAAAAGTCTTACTTTTTACATATTGAAAGGATTACATATTAGTTATGCTAAAAAATATTAATGTTATATTTTTTTTAATTATAACTAAAATAAAAAACTAGTTCCTCAATTTTAAATTTTTAATATTTACAAAAACAAAAGACTAATTTTACGTTTAATCCTAATGGTCTTATTACACAAGAAGAGGGATAGTATGGCGATGAGATTATTATTTCCTTCTTTCGTTAGGTCTCGTTTCGTCTTTTAAAATGCTTTCTTTGGTATTTTCTTTGACTTTTTATTTAATTTTAGAGAAATACAAGTCTCGTTCACTCTCGTTAAAAAAAAATAAAGTCTATTTTTAAAAAATAAATTTTTTATTATAAATTTAAAATTTTTTTTTTTATTTTTTTCAAAAAGAGTGTAGTACTAGACTAACATACCATAAAGATTGTTTAATCTTAATTAAGAAATCTGATAGTTTCTCAAAATGGATATAATTAATCCATAAAATTAAGAATTTTGTCTATTCATACGAAAGAAGGGATATATTGTACAGGAAAATGTTAGTATAATTTTCAAACACGCTCACTCATATATTTTATTTATTTATTTATTTAATGATTAATTATGTTTAAAAAATATTTAAAAGAAAAAAAATAAATAAAAACGAGAGAATAAAAAGTCATTTGCACTAGTGCATATACTTAGAGTGGGTGGTTTGAATAATGAGTTGAGATGAAAATTAAAAGTTGAATAAATTTTATTAAAATATTATTTTTATTTTAAAATTTTATTATATTTTATTTAAAAATTTTAAAAAAATTATAATAATTAAGATGATTTTAAAATCCAAACCATCCAGGTGGCTTCGCTTCGTATATATGCGTGAGAAAGAAGTTCTCGAAGACCCGGAGGCTGGAGAGGCCAGAGAAAAGGTTGTCCTACGGAAATCTTCTTTTCATGTCTATTCATAAAAAAATAAAATAAATAAAAAATCCCTCAATTCCCAGTACATAATTCAAAAGGCTTTTTAATTTAATACCATATCAGGTCTACATCACTTGGCAAAGCAGCAAAACTTGAAGACTTCCATTTCACTCTATGTATGTATCTTCATTGAACATGGGACAGTTCTTTTGTAAAAGAAAAAGATGACAGATATTTAGAAGAAAAAATGGAAAAACGAAGACATGACTGATAGACATGACCTTCGTATATGATGCAACAAAGAGTATAGAAGAGAAACGAAACGAAAAGAAAGGAAAATGGGGAATAAAAAACTTCTAAAACAAGTTGAAGTTGTTGAATCTCAAGCTTCCATAACTGGCACTGGCATAAGCACTGAGAAGCTCATTTTGGGCAGACCAGAAGTCAGCTTTCAGACCACCTCTCCTTACTGCTTTAAGGATTTTGTTCCGATGTGCATATCCTGTGACCACCACCTTATGACTGTTTGCATCAACTTCCACCTTCTCTATACCTATTATTCATATGATCACCAATCAATCAACCACACAACCCAGATCATTTGATGAACAAAAAACAAAATGGGCAATTAATGATTCATGAAACCAATGTTTGTGGGACTTGTTCTGCTAAATCAAGACTGCAATCTTGAATAAAATGATTGCCATGCAGTTTGATTATCTGCATGATTTGGCTGTTTTCAAAACGCTTTACTGAATAATATACGTACCTTTCAATTTTGACAAGCATTTCCTCAATCTTTTCTCATGTATGCCGACCATATCCACCTTCAATTCTACAGTCTGCATGCAAAGCTATGCATTAGGCTAAACTTGGGCATGCTACAGACACAACAATTGTAAAGGGTATTTAATGCAGTGGAACGTAATTTAAATCAGTGTATGCAAGACCATATAAATGGCCACTGCAAAGTCTTGAGTGGAGTGACAAGAGAAAAAGTGCATCTACGTGCAAATATGAAGGGAAAATCAAGGAAAACGCTTCTTTCACACACTAGTTTCGCATCCTAGCTTGTATTACATGCATGTAAACTGTGACATAAAATGCTGTGAAACTCCACTTTTGCAATAATTTACCTCCATTCAAAACTCTAGATTGGAAATATGGTAAGTCGATGAGATACTGCTGATGGGAGTGGTGCAATAAAGTGAAACAAAGACAAGGGATTAGGCTTAGGTGGGGAATTAATGAATGAGACAGACAGGGAATGCCAGGGACTTATATACATATAGGAGAGAAGACAAAGGAGTTAAAGTAGTTGGAGTAAACAATAAAGTCGGTCCTGGTTTTGGGGTCTGCTACTAGAAGTCTAGAACTAGGAGAAATCATCTGCTTTGTCTGCTTTGCTTTTTCAAAGAGTGAATCACAACCAGACACAAAACCAGAAAACAAGAAAACGGTTAACATGGAGAAAGGGTTTAGTAGTACTTGTGAGAGCTCAAGCTTCAAGGCTTTCGCGTCTGCGCAAAGCAATGTGAGTCTCAAGCATTTGAAATGATTGGCTTTGACGGGTCCAACTTCACTTTTTCTTGGGGATATATATGGGTTGGGAATTTAGGATTCTTTGTAGGAAAAATGTAAACAAGTATAAACCCACATCTAGATCAGATGCTTCATTCCTGATCAGATGATCTAATCCCTCCATTTTAAGCCAACAGATTGGTAAAGTTGCGACTAAGTCATGAAATATGGCACGTCTTCACCGTTCTTTTCGTGATAAAGTGAACTCTTTCCTTGTTGGGTTACACTCAGCGTATGACACACACAGTGAATCAGTGATCGTCCACATTGCAAAATGGAAAAAAGGAAAAGGGCAAATCATGAAAAGGAAAAGAGAATAAAAACTTCAACAAGCTCAAGAAATAATAAACTACACAGCAAGTTTGGTATTTTTGGGTATTGTATGAGTATCCTTAGAGAGCAATGATGAACAGAAGATGATCTCTGGCTCTCTGCATTAATCCCAATGATAAATAGTCATTCAAACACAGATTGCTTCTTAAAAGTCAGGAACTAAAGACACTGTGCGCATGTACTTGTGTGGGGGATTACTCTTTGGTCTAAGTAACCCTACAACAATCATCGATCAACCTGATAAAATATATGTCATTTCCAGCTACGACTCGGGATAATATTGATCATCAGAAACATACAAAAAGCTGGATGGATAGGGCCCGACAAAGATTCAAATCCCGAATGCTTGGGAGTTTGGGATCAACAAGAAGAATGAAGGAGTACTTTCTTTAATTTAGAATGAATCTGCGTCTCGAACTTCTATATATACTGACATTTCTTGAGAATCACATCGCATGCATCATCATCATATCATGTTGGTCATACCTTGTGCTTTTTTTAAACGACTTGCTGTCGACGCGCCGCATTCTGATCTATTGTGGGGAATGCAGATGAGTGTGATGCACTCCTAAACGAACTAGTAGTAGACAAACGTGGGACAACTCTTGTAGACGGAAGTCATGAGGTTTGAATATTTCCCGGCGATAAAAGCAATGAGGGTCTAAAGTTTCAATTACACAGTATAGAAAGATTAGAATACAAGATAAATTCAAATCCCGGGCGTTCTCGTCAAAGTTTCGTCATGGTTCATGTTGTATGATAATGTAATGATATTTTAAGACCTAAAGGTATTACATTTCCAACGTGTTGAGTCGTTGACAGATGGTCAAGGGTATTATATTTCCATTAGGGGTACCTTAATGGATGGGCCTCACAGTTTCTTAAAGTTTACCATGTTTCCTAACTCAACTCAATGTGCTTTGAACCAGATATTGGGAACTAACATTGTATTCAATTCTATAATTTGATATTCTAATTCAACGAGAGATGTAAAACACTGTAACTTTTATCTCATCTCATCTCATGTTATTTTAACTTACTATTCAAACCTCTTCAGGTCTCGTTTGGTTATAAAAACTATTTCAACTCATCTCATCTCATCTCATCTCATATAATTATTATAATTTTTTCAAACTCTACACACAATAAACAATTCAACTTTTTTAAATTTTAAAATAAAAATAATATTAAAAAATTATATTCTAATAATATTTTATTCAACTTTTAACTTTTATCTTATTTCATATGTATAATCAAAAGAGGTCTAAATAATCTTGTAGAATCTAATATTATTAAAAAATATTTTCTATTTGAAAGTCAGTGTGGATAACAAGTTTTAATTTGTAATAAAAATTTATTTTTACGTCGTTTTGAATAACACATATTAAATACTTACGTAATATAGTTTGAATTGGAAAATAAATTTTAAAATTTAAATATTATAAATTAATTAATCTAATTATTTAAATAATATGAATGACATGTTTTAGAATAGAATAACTCATTTGCAAGATATTTTATTTTTAATTTTTTTATAAATTAAAATCATATCATCAACGATGCATCCTCTGGACCGATTGATCTTCTTCTGAAGTAGACCCGATGGTGAAAACCGCTAGTGGACCGCATGAGGCTCATATGGTCGTGAGTCGTGACAAACCGCACTCGGAAACCCAACTCGTATAGCCTCTGGACTCTGTAGAGACCAAAATCTGTGTGATTTTCGCAGTAAAACAAGCAAACACCCAAGCTTCCCCTTCCAACTTAGCAGCGGGACGAGGACAAAACCGTTCTGAGCCCATTCCGTGAATGCAAAACCAAATGCTCACCAATTTTCAGGTTTTCGCGCTATAGAGACGCTAAAGTTACATATCTCACTTTTAATAATTTTGTACGGTTCTTTTTAATGGTTTAGTTTTGAAATCCCGTTTTATCATTGCAATGCATGGATATATAACTAAATGTTGAATTGAAAAGGTTGAGCCCGTTTCCTCTGAGAATTTCTGCAGTTAGTGTACGTACTATTTTGTGTTGGAAAATATGTCTTTTGTATACGGAATTGTGGTCTGTGAAGGGAGACTATAGCTTTGACTTCCACTGAGTTTAGTGCAGAGCATTGTGAAAGCACAACTTGATACTTCCAAGTGAGATAGATTTGTGATAGTTTTATAGACTTGACTAGGTTCATAAGAAACTGGGTTTTTGGTAGGCCAACAGGTGTGTCTTTTAGAAGAAGAGAGGGAGCTGACACTAACATCTGCACCTATTTGGTATGAGTATGTAGTATATGGATTTTCATAAAGGAAAAGCCTAAACAGCTAGTGTACCACAATTCATCTTCATCATGGTGAGATTTTATCTAAAGATTACTTATCCATAAAAAGGGAGAGATTTGATCTACAAATCTTAGACTAAGATCATGAAGTTAGTGCAGATTTTACTTCTTAGTGAGACACACAAAAGGGATTGACTTGTTCAAACCCAGGGCAGAGGATGATGATGATCACAACCATCAAGCACTGGGGGGTAGCTGACTGGGGGGTAGCTGGTTTTCCCAATCCTAAATTTGCTCCTCTGGTAAGACTTTCATATGTTAAGTACCATCACTATTGTAGGTGGGATCTCACATGGATGGCTGACATTGATTTTCTTAATTCTTATATAAGCGACTACTTACCTGCCTAGGACTGACTGTTTTCTTGCTTGAAACAATTGTAGTACTCACTTCATCACGTCGTCACAGTACTTACGTATGGGCTAACAGGTCACACTTAGGCCCATGGTTGATACCAAACTTCCCTCTCACCTGGTTGACAATATAACATTTCTTCCATTATTGCAAGATTGCATTCAGTAAACCTAGAGGAATCATTTATGTTAAAGGAGACAAAGATAATCTACTAGATTTTTGCTGCATTTCAGTTAACAATAATGACAGTCAGAGTCAACATAAGATTGACATATCTTGACCAGAAATTGTAATCTTGTGCTTCTTGACAGGGAAAAAAAATACTGATCTTGCTTCTTTGTTTACGTGTTTCACAACCATACAGGAGGCTAGTTCAAAGAATGGGCTTGGAAGAGAAAAATGGAAGTTCTGAAAGCTCAGTCCAACAATCATTCGATGACCAGCACTTTGTGCTTAACTTCATAATGAGCACTTGCTTTGGCCCCGATGTCAAGTCTGATAACCCAAGGTGCTCAGCAGCTCAAAGATTAATCAAAGGTTTAGCACCATATACTTTGAGTGATCTGGGTGCTTCATATATCAGCATTTCTCTATTAGAGAGGTTATATTATTATATCCTGAGGAATGCTAATCCTGGCCTGGTCTTAAAACCAAATATGTTGCATATGTATATAAAGGGCAACCTTCCTTCATTAAGTCCTGGGTCAATAGAGGAACGTAAGCACTTCACAAGTATTTTTCCTTTGAATCTTCATAAACAAATATGGTTCCCAGCGAGCTTCAGGATTGTGAAAGGAATTGTACTTATTAATGATCCTATTATAGTACATATGAAAGAGGAGGATCTGGAAAGGTTCAAATACTTATTAGGTTTAGATAATTTGAAGATAGATATGGATGAAGCCTTGTGTTACAAATACGAGTACCGAGCTGGCAATGGCAATGGCGAGCAGAATTGCATGAATGGTATGGAGGCAGCCTCAGAATACACTACAAAGGGCAATGGTGATTCACCAGTAAGATTTCAACAAAAATGCAAGAGAAGGCACTGCTGTGACCCTCGGTCAATGCCCATATCAAAACATCAAAGTAAAAGAGGAACTCTCCAGAGGACTTATAAACTGGATGGGCCTGTCATGATGCCTCTTCTCACTATTCCAAATGTAGAAGATTGCAACTCCCCTGCTGCTATTGTTTTGACTGGGACTGCTAGAGGAGGGATGGTTGGGCCACCTGTTGGTACCGTGGACATTGGTATCAGCAAAGATGCATATTTATTCCGAGTTGCTCTACCAGGGGTCAAGAAGGACAATTGTATGATTGTCTTCTCTCCTCATAGCCCTTTAATTATTCCTGGAAAGATTTAATAATTATGATAGGGGGTAATTTGTATGGGCATTATGTTTGTGTGGTCATCCTAACAGGGGACCTCCTCTGAACTTATGGGTAAGGGAAAGCCAAAATAATCTCTAAGTGCACCTAGTATAACTTGGGTGCATCAGTGAGGAATTCTTTTTATCCACCATATAGCAAATTTAAATCATCTGCTTAGTGCTTTCTGCTTCTGCACATTATTTGTTTGATAAATTATGGATCCCTGTGGTTGTCCTGGTGGAGATGTCCTCTGAGGACTCAGAAGGTGAGATGGGACTTGCACCCAATATGTGCAGAGGCTACATTCTAGATTAGTCTGTGTATCCTGGTCAGTGATGCTTATAGTCTGTGGACAGCATTTCCTCTCAAGTGTTTCTTTTTAATAGAAGAATAAAACGTCCTATGGTCAGTCCAATAATGTCATGGGGTTCATATCTAGATATAAAAATCAATAAAAAATAGTCTTTAGTTCGTGACAAGCCCTGAGGGTTTAAGTGGCCTTGCGGGCTTGAACACAGACCTCACCTGTCTCTCATCCCCACACTTGGTGTGAAGAAAAGGAAAGCTATTGCTAATTTTCAATGGATAGGTGTTGTGTGCTTTTTTTCCAGCAGGGTATGGGTGGTATTTTAAACACAACAATTCCTTTTTATGTTGACCATCGTACTGACACACTTCCCTTAATGTTACTACAGCAAAGTGCTTGATGACTCTTCTCAATTCTATTATTTCCTCTCTTTTACACAATTTCTCAGATTTACTAAGTGAGAATAAAATATTGCCTAGAAGATGAGGAACAGCAGTCCCTGCTCCCATTTCTGTCATGCAGATGCGATTAATATCATTTGTTGTAGCAGGTCAGTTCAGCTGTGAGATTGAATCTAATGGGAAGGTTCACCTCCGAGGGATAACATCGGGTGGAAGAACTATAAAGAAACCCTGCCGTGTTTTCGAGATGGAATTCCAGCAACTATGCCCGCCTGGACCATTCACGCTCTCATTCAGTCTTCCAGGACCTGTTGATCCAAGGCTCTTTGCTCCTAACTTCAGATCCGACGGCATTTTTGAAGCTGTTATTTTAAAACAAGAGTGATGCAATGGTTTTAGGTACATGCTTTAGCTCCTGTGGTTTGTGTGCCATAGGAAGATGGAGGTTGCTCGAGTTTTGTTCTTATGTGTAATTACTCAAAGGTATGCTGATCATAGCATTCAAAGTTGCATGGGGACATTGGTTTCAAGAAGGTGAAGCAAAAATATGGAGATTTATTAAAATGCAGAGTGTGCTTACAAAGTCAACCGTAGGTAGTTTGCTATTTTGCATATGATGTAGAAGTTGTAACTTTTCAGTTTTTGCATACTAGTTAGTTATTCGATTATCTCATGGAGATTTTGGGTAATTTGATTTCAGCATTTGTGTATCCTTAACTATACCTTGTACTTACGTTACTGGCTGAACACCTTTGTAAAATGGAAAACGTCACCGTTTTGGTGACTGCCTTGGGAAGTCCACAGCTACACGGCCATGATTTTCGACTCGACATGACATTATCCATAATTAATGTGTACTTCATATTAAATATTGTGACAAAATCTTCTTGATTGTTTGTCGAATTCTAAAGTTTAATTTTAAATAAGATAAGTGTTCTAGGGATTTTATAAAAGTATATTTGTAATTTGATTTTTTTTATGTGATGTGTTAGATTTATTTTATAGTAAAAATATTTTTATAATATAATGTAGTACATTAAATCATATCAGTTTGTGAGTTTACTATTGTGAAATTGTATTTCTATTTAAACAATAGCAACAATATTTAATAATTAATTTAATAATTTTTAAGACAATATTAATTTTGACACGAATACTTTAATAATTTCTTCGTCTAACCATTGAAGCTATTTCATTTTAGAGTTTATAAAAAATGCTACTTATCATTCTCACACTACACATTAACATGTGATTTGTCATTTTTGTCATTCTATTTAAAAACGTACTTACACAAAAATGATAAATTACATGTTAGTGTGTGGTGCAGGACACACTATCCATCATGTAAACGTTTTACTAAATATACCTTACACACCACTTAAGAATAGAATTTTTCTTGGTCTTATCAACAATTAGAATAACCTCAATTCTAAACATTATGCTACAAAGTTGTTGGGTGGGTAAAACATCAGTTGATTTAATTTGCGGAGATCACTTCTAGCCAAGTAGCATCTTTAGTTTGTAAGATTCAAATTTTAGAATTTATATTTCAAATCAAATTATATCATGTAAACATTTTACTAAATATACTCTACACACCACTTAAGAATATAATTTTTCTTGGTCTTATCAATAATTAGAATAACCTCAATTCTAAATATTGTGCTACAAAGTTGTTGAGTGGGTAAAACATCAATTAAATTTAATTTGTGGAGATCACTTCTCGCCAAGTAGCATCAGAGAGACGGACTTTGATGAGGCAAACACCGATTTGTGTTAATTCCATCCGCTAGAGCTGCACTGACCTATGTAGTTTCTCTCCAACAACCCATACTCCTCTCGTGCGCACACTGAAGAGATCGTCGATCGGTAAAACGATCGTTTTACCCGCCTGCCTTACTCGCCAGTAATATTTTTGAATATCATAATTATTTGTATACGATTCTTCAACCTTATTTACTTGTCATCATGAACTGTTTTATATTCTCATTTCTTTGTCTTTTTTTAATAAATAACTGAAAAATACCTAGGGTTTTGATTATATCAAAGCTACAAAACTTAAAGAGAAATGATATTTGTAGTCATAAAGTGCATAAGCATCTCGCACTCTTTTTGAAAAAAGTGAGTAATATGGAACTCACAGGAAAAATTAAATTTTTAATAGTGAACCCACTATTTTTAAAAAGAGTGCGCGATACTTGCACAATCATTAACTGTATCTAGCATTACTCAAACCTAAATATGAAATATTTAGAGTATATTTTTGTACAATTTTGCTACCTACAGACGAACTGGCACACGAATTCTTGCACCCTAGCTGATGTCAGCTTGTTTTATTAAAAAAAAAACAAACAGAAGAAAACACGAAAACTCTTTTTTCCTATAGGTTTCGTGCTTATCGGCTTCATCAAAGCTCTTATTAGGCCTCCATCCAGTATTGCTTGCGGCTTCATCAAGACCCCCATCCCTTTAATCAAAATAAATAAAAATCAAGCATTTTGAATTGAAACCGAAGCAAACCCCAGAAAAGAAACCCAGAATGAAGCAAGCATAAAGCAAATAAGAGTGAAGATAACGATGGAGTTGTGATCCATGAATAAGAGCAAACAAGACCGAGAGAATGGTAAGGTTGAAGAATTGGATTAGAACATAGTTGTTGAACCCAAGGTTTTAAGTTTCATATAATTATATATTTACATATAGATTTTGATGATAACAAATGAATTTAAGCATAAAGGAGTCTCAAGCTCAAGTTGTCTACACAATGGAACTAAGCACATCAATGAATCAAATATGAACAAGAAATGGAGCAAGCTTACAAAAAGAACTATTTGAGTAATTTTGTACATCTCTTGATAAAATTCGAAATTTGATTAAGGCTCAAAATTAATATTTTCTCATAAAACATCAAATTGCATTTTTCACATGTGCATGATATATTTGAAAATTAAAAATTTGAATTTTGAATTTTTTAAAGATGATTGATTATCATATTTCACATGTGCATGTTTTGTTTGAAAATCTTGAAAAAGGGAAATACTCTAACCATAATGAGATTACACAAAAGTAATCCCACAAACTGACGTGACTTGATGTAGTTCGTCAGATTATAAAATTACTTTTATTGTGAAGTAGATCTAATAGATTAGATGAAACCACGTCAGTTTGTGTGATCGTTTTTGTGTAATTCATTTGTAGATGTAACAGTACTATTTGAAAAGTGATTGATACTATTTTTGACATATGCAAAAAGTAGATGATTTTGTTTGAAATTTTGAAAAGTGATTGATGCTTTGTTTGAAATATGCAAAAGGTTAAATATAGATGATTTTGTTTGAAAATTTTGAAAAGTAAATAATGCTCATTTTGTCATATGCGAAAAGTAAAAGATTAGATTTGAAAATTTTGAAAAATGAGTAGTGCTCCTTTCTGATATGTAAATCTTTTTAAATTTGAAAATGAAGTATCATATGTTTATAAATAGCTCAATTGAGATCTTCAAATTAACAACAAGAGCATGCACACATCAATTGCAAGTTTTATAACATTCATTCAAAATTTTCAATCTCTCTTCTATAAGTATTGAGCCTTAACCCTTGTTCATTTTGAGAGAGATATATTTTGCACTGTATTTTTTTTATTTCACTCATTGAGGAGTATTTTCTGATAACCTACTCACTATCAGCTCTTGTATCAATAAACGAGTGTGTATAACTCTTGTGCGTGTAGAAGGTGTTCTACACATGGAATAATTGAATCACCACGTGCAATGTGATTGGAAGTATAGAGGGTGTTCTACATAGATTCTTTGTAACGATACCGCTCAAATGTGTAATAGGTTTTTATCTCCACCTGAAGGAAGTTGAATAGTGAATTCGAGAATCCCAATGGGTAGCTTGAGGCGAGGACGTAGATAGTGTGGCTGAATTTCGTTAAACTATTGAGTTTATTTTGTTAAGATATAAAATAAATAATAAAATCTACCTCTTCCCATTAGTTTAGACTTTTGGAATAAGTGGTGATTTCACATGGTACAAAGGTCTTAAGTTTGAGCCCTGACTCTACACTTTATCCCATTTAATTAAATATTTCACATGTTGGGCTACCCATTGAGGGAGAGTTTGGACCACACGTGAGAATGTGTGTTAAGATATAAAAGAAATAATAAAATCTACCTCTTTCCATCAGTTTAAACTTTTGGGATAAGTAGTGATTTCACATTCTTCTCTCTTACCCTTACTATTTATATTTACTACTGCTTCATATTTTGTTTATATTTTATATTGTGTATTTAGTTTATAATTGTCAAATTTTTAATACAACCCAATTCACTCTCTTTCCTCTTGTGTTAGTCATTTGGGCAACAATAGTGAAGAAAAATAAATATGAATGTGTTTGTGTTTGTGTATGAGAAACATAGCAAATCAAGAAAACAAGTTATAGAGAAGAGAGAAAACTTAGTCTAGAGAATCAGATTAGAAAAACAAAGTTAAGAGTGGGAATAAAAAAAGGAGTCTTTGAAAGGCTATTCTTTGAAGATGCGCACATGACAGATTGAACTCAGGCTGATTGTTCACTGAACTGGCGCTAGCCTTGCAAGATTTGCTCGTTCATTGGAGTTTCTTATGAAGCCCATGAGGAAAATGCAGATTAATTGAGAGCCAAGTACTTTACTACAATATCGGCCCATTACCTTAAACCTTGGTGGCAAAATGTAGAGTGGAAGAAGATTGGATAAGTGACATGCTGATAGAATGGAACGATGTGTTTAATCTGTAAGTGTTCTAGAAGCTAGTTAGTTATTTTCAGAATATTACTTAGTTAGCAATTTGCCCTTTTGTAATTTAGTATTTTACAGTACACGTGTCTTTTATTAATTAGTCTAGTTTGTTATTCCTGAAGAATATAATAGGAGGGAAAAGAGATTGAAAGGGGATCTGAAGATTATTGTTGAAACATTTTGTATTTACATTTGGGAGGAATTGGGGACCTCGAATACCTCAAGGCGTAACCATTTCCATCTTCATCTTCCTTGTGACTATTTTGTTCATTTTATCAAACAACAATCATTAGTTCACTACCCTACCATTCTTTATTACAACACAGTACATATTTACTGGGTTCATTACAATTGGTATCCAGAGCCGACGATCTATGGAGGACAAAATAATTTTCGAGCGGCAAGAACAAGCCTTACAGCAGCGGATAGACTCGAATGAAAAGAGTATAAAGGAGCTTAATAACCGCTTGGACGGATTGACAAATATGTTGCTTACTTGGGTGGTAAAGCAGAATAATATTCCAAATCGGTATGCTTTTATGGTAAAATTAGTGACTTTAAAGGTTCGAAAACAGAAGTTAGTAGTTGTGGAAGAAAATATAATAACGGATGAAGACCAAAATGTGCAGGAAGAAGAGGAAGGTGCAATAAAGGTGGATGAGATAGTGGCAGTGTCAATGGAAGACTACTTGGTTTGGGAAGACCAAGCTACGGTGGAAGAGTTTTCTGTGGTGCCCGCGGAAGTTGTTTCCCAAGAAATCTCTCTTCCATCTATTCTTAGAAGTCCAAAACTTAAATTAATTTCTCAACTCTCAGTAGATCGGGCATCGCAACCACTTTTTAATGAGGAAATTACTAAGTGTGAAACCAGGGGTGATGTTCATTGAAATGGAGATTACCGTCGAGATCTCGCTGTAATGCTCGAAATACCCAGGGTTCTAGTGCTGGATTGTGGATTTTTTATCCGGGTATTCACACTCGCCATTTTCTCACAAGTCTGATTCCACCACTATCCCAAATGGGAACCCCTCAACAAACCATTTTCCACAATCACTCTCATCCTTCTCTCAAGGGGCTATATGGTCTTCTCATTTATTATTATTGTTGTTAAGGGTTTTGCAATTGATTCCAAACAAGGAGAAAAGGTTCGAGATTTTCAACGAAAATCTTTGGTTCATCGATGAACATGACACTGAGGAGAATTGGGCCTACAAGCTTAGGTTGAACCGGGTTGCCGATATGACCAACGAGGAGTACCAGACCACGTCCCTAGGTGCCAAGTTTAGCTCCAAGAGGAGACTCTTGAGGCCGAGCAGCGACTCGTATGAGCCATGTGTCGGTGATAGGGTACCAAGGTTTGTTGACTGGAGGAAGGAAGGTGTTGTCGTTGACGTCATAGATCAAGAGATTTGTGCGAGTTGCTTGGCATTCTCCACAATTGTTGCTGCTACATTCTCCGCGGAAGAGCTCGGCTGCACCACGTACGCCAAACGTGAGGCTGATCAAGAGCCACCTCCCACTGCCGCCAACAACGGCTTAACATCCAACCATCTTCTTGTTGAGTATGCCGCGAGCCAAGGTATGCATGGTTGTACGAATTTTGCACTCCACATGTTTGATAAAATGCTTAGGCGCATTTTTTTGTGCTGGTGGGGGAATGCAGAAAGGACCTATGAAAATTAGGGTTTTAAGGGAAATGCCCAAATTGAAGGAAGAATGCGTGGATGATAAATTAGTGGGAAAGCAGATTCTAGAAATTTGGGTAGAGTACGGGGTGATTCTGAGGATCAAACCTTACAAGTAATTGAAGCAAATTTAATAAACCTAGGGAACAACCCATTTGCATTACTTAAATGCTCTATAAAGGTATTAGAGAAGCACAAGGGTACATTTAGTAAATTAGAAAATGAGAAGCTTCCACCACCTCCGGAATGGTTGGGATGGAATATTGGGGATGCATTTTTATCAGTCCATCCATATGCTATGCCATTTGCATTGCTAGTTGCAACTCTATTACTTATATGCCTTGGAGTATCATGGCTTTTTTATGTTACCACTCTCGTTGTTGGATATATTTTTATCCTTCCCCTAGTTCTATTCTATCTTGGCATTGATGAGTTGAATCAATACACTAAAGGTGAGCCTTTGGCTTTGGGGAGATTATACGGTATTGCTTCTATAGCAAAGACATTTCCATCTCTCTTCAAGCAGTCTTTGGCAACAATAAGGCATTTGATGACCATGATAAAAGTTGTTTTCCTTCTTGTCCTTAAACCTGGAGTTTTTCCTCAAATGTGGATAGATATCGGTTTCATAAGGATGTTTGGGGAGTCCCCGGCTCAAGGAGTTAAATTATTTTCAACTTCTCCTTTAGCAAGCTCACTGGTTCATGGGGTTTTTGGAATTGTTTACATACTACAATTAAGCATATTCATCTGCCTCCTAAGAGGAGTTTTACATAATATAGTGTTGTGTTGTCTGGGTGAACCCAATGTTTTGAATACCGTACCGGATGGCGTACCGGTCAAGGCACTAGAACGAAATATTTCGGTACTAGTACCATTTCATGTACCATTTCGGGATAGCCGATATATGAATAAATTATATATATATAAATTATATTCCAAAATAATAGTCTATATATAAATAAATTATGTATAAATACATATATATAAATTATAAATAGTCTAATCTGAATTGGAGGTCAAAAAATAAACTTGTAGTTTGAAAAAATGAAAATAATAATAATAATAATAATAATAAAGGCCGAAATATTGGCTGGTATAAGCCGAAATACAGGACGGTATGAAACACATATGATACATGTACCGGCCACTGGGTCGGTACGAAAAATTTCGACCGTACCGGCCGGTACAGTACGAAATTAAAAACACTGGGTGAACCTGTTGATCCAAACTTCAACTCACTCTGTGCCTTGACTGATGACCCTGTGCACAAGCATGCTTGCAGAGTTCTACTATCAGCCAATTTTCCACTTGATATCAAGACTATGGTTATCCTACTTGGCTTGGAAATGATTTCACTCATACCTTCCTTTACAACAGTTGTGGCTGTATATACTAAATCATCCATGCTGGCAGGGATATCTATGGGCGAAAATAATATACATGTCCTTGACCCTGGTGGTTAGACAATTGATTTACACCAATACTCTAAACCTTATGGATAAGGTTCTTTGAGTGGGAGAGTTTGTTATGAGGCCCATGAAGAAAATGCAGATCAGTTGAGAGCGAAGTACCTTACTACAATATCAGCCCATTACCTTAAACCTTGGTGGCAAAATGTAGCGTGGAAGGAGATTGGATAAGTGAAGTGCTGATAGAATGGAACGATGTTGAATCTTTAAGTGTTCTATAAGCTAGTTAGTTATTTTCATAATATTACTTAGTTACCAGTTTGCCCTTTTGTAATTTAGTATTTTACAATACAGTGTCTTTTATTAATTAGTCTAGTTTTTTATTCCTGAAGAATATAATAGGAGGGAAAAGAGGTTGAAATGGGATCTGAAGATTATTGTTAAAATAATTTGTATTTTCATTTGGGAGGAATTGGGGATCTCGAATACATCAAGGCGTAATCATTTCCATCTTCATCTTCCTTGTGACTATCTTGTTCATTTTATCAAACAACAGTCATTAATTCACTACCCTACCATTCCTTATTACAACACAGTACAAATTTATTGGGTTCATTACAGAGTCACTGTTTCGCTTTGCTCGAACTGCAGAACTGGAAAATGTTATTCTCGATTCAATAAATATTGTTGTATTCAGATAAAGACTTTGTGACCTCAAAGTCATAGGAAGACAAGGGAATGTTCGGCTATGGGAAAATGGACGTGGTTCAGAGATTGGAGAAGGCATGGTTCAAAGATTAGTCCCACACCAAAACGCAAAATGCAGCGTTTAATTTTTTGATAATGCTACATACAGTCGTGGAGTGCGTAAGCACCGTGCAGTCGTTTAAAAAAGAGTGGGTTCTACTATTAAAAAAATAATTTTCTTTTCATGTGGATTTCATATATATTCACTTTTTTCAAAGTGATTGCGTGACACTTGCACACTCACAACTGCAATTGTCATTTCTCTTAATTTTTTTTGTTTTGCCAGGTCATATTTCGTGCATAAGGGGTGCGCGAAAATGCTTGTATTCAGAATTTTTCATTTTTGTGTTCTTGATAAGTCTTTTACCAAGCATCCGTCACATATTATTTGAATGCAGAAATACTAATTGGTCCAGGGTTAAGTATGTTGAAATTTTATAAATCTCCAATTAATATCAACAATATAATCCGTTTATCATTGCTTTAAGTTAATTATTTGCAATGGTAAGTTATGGTTATCTTTGCATTAAAATTCAGAATTACATTAATTATACGTTATCCTTTTTGTCAAGGTCTCTTTCTCTTGTATTTGTTGCTGTTTTCCTCCCTTTTTCCACTATCAATTCAAATATTGTATTCTGGAAAAATGAAGTGTATTGAGAAAAGGATCTGCTTCAGATTAAGCCATATTGTTGTGATGGCCTAATGTTTTAGTGCTGACATGATACGTGGCTTCTAAGAGCATTCTCGTACGGATGCCTAAAACCCATAATTTCTTAAATTTTAATAAA
Source organism: Juglans regia (assembly GCF_001411555.2). Taxonomy (NCBI): domain Eukaryota; kingdom Viridiplantae; phylum Streptophyta; class Magnoliopsida; order Fagales; family Juglandaceae; genus Juglans; species Juglans regia. The sequence continues at coordinate 27,287,445 of NC_049911.1, forward strand.
AAAAATTTAACTTTTTGACAAAATTTCTCTCTTCAGGTGTGTTTGGATGTTGAAGTGAGTTGAATTGAGATGATAAAATATTATTAGAATATTATTTTTTAATATTATTATTATTTTGAGATTTGAAAAAGTTGAATTGTTTATTATATTTTGTATTGAAATTTGAAAAAATTGTAATAATAAATTGAGATGAGTTTGGAATCCAAACTCACCCTTCATCCGATTTTAGGACGTAATCAGTGGCTCCCTAAATATGGAAGCTATTATTCATCTATAAATTATTTTTTTATAAATATTTTATTTGAAAAATAAAACAAATTTTTATTTCAATGATATGCACTTTCTCTCATACTCATATTTATTATTATTTTAAATAATAATTTTAAAAATAATTTAAATAATTAAAAAATGTAAAAAAAAAATTAAAAAATATTATCATACCCACAAAAAATTAATTTAAATTTTTGTTTAAAATATTCGCTAGAAATTAATAGTTCAAAACATAAGAAAAAAAATAAAATAGTGAGTAGTTAAGTTTGTAAATGGAAGTGAGAAAAAAATAATAAAGAAATAATAAAAAATATTATTTTAATACAATAGAGAAAATATAGAGAATGAGATGTATGAAGTTTAAAAAAAAAGAATTTAAGAAGTGTGTTTTTTAACCAAATTTTAAGAAAAATTATAAGGAATCTAAACAGTCGATTTCTTCTTGTGTTGGGCCGACGACTCATTCAACTTGAATATAACCAAACTAGAGTAAATCCAGCCCGTTAGAGCACTGCCACTAGCCTAGTCAAATGTCAGTTAAATCTAAATTTTAATTTTTTTTTGAGTTAAAACTCTTGTATTAGACTAGTCAAATGTATATTTGTGAAATTTTAAACTACAGTAATTTAAGATCTCTAGTCATATTTGAAGAGTCACTGTCGAAGGACCAAATCAATATTTTATATTTTTTCATCCAACTACCTCTCTTTCCCTCTCTCTTCTCTCTCTCTTTACTTCCATCCAATTTTTCTCTTCATGTACGTTTCACCTCAATTTAAGTATTGTTTTCTCTAGGCTATGTTGTAATTTGGTGTTCGCAAAATTAGTATTGAGTAAAATGTGAATTAAATATTAAATATTAAATACAAGTATATATTTAAAATATTAATTTTTTTAAATATTATTAAAATATATAATATTATATTACTATTTTAATTTTAAAATAACTAATCTAATATAAATTAATCTCTCTAAAATTTTTGATTATAGGCAAAATCTTAAATTTTAATCAAAATTTAGGTTGTGTTTGAATGTTGAAATGAGTTGAGTTGAGATGATAAAATATTGTTAGAATATTATTTTTTAATATTATTATTATTTTAAAATTTGAAAAAGTTGAATTATTTATTATATTTTGTGTTAAAATTTGAAAAAATTGTAATGATGAGTTGAAATGAGTTGAGAGCGGTTTAAGTTCCAAACGCACCCTTAGACTTAACTAGTCCATCGCCAATGCTAGACAGCTAGGGGAAAGAGAGAAAGAGAGAGTCCAACGCACCGTTTGGACTTAGGGTTCGGTTTTCCCCTACCGGCTACCCCGCAGACGTCTCTCTCTCTCTCTCCTCTCTCCTCTCTCAGCTACTCACTCTCCATAATTGCTCTCTCACTCCCCCCACAGATCCCCTCTCTCTCATCTCTTCATCTCTCTCTCGTCTCTACGCCTCCTCGGCTTCCCACCTGTGCGCCACCCAAACCGGCGACACTGTGATGCTTCATTGCACCAGGTCATCGCCATGCTCTTCCGCCGCCACTTCGTCACGCCGTTCGTCTAGCCCCTTTGCCTCGTCCGTCGGCCGGCGCCGCCCATACCGTTTCCAATACTCATTATCTTCCCTACCGTTGCCTCCGTTCATGCCTTGTACTCCGTCTGGCCAACACGTCGCTGCCAGTCCCTTCGGACCCCAGTGTCGGTAAGTACGACAACGTTCCATCCCCCACCGTTCCATCACCAAGTCCAGTTGAACATCGCTTCAAGTTTAGTGAGGTATCCTCTCTGCCCGTGTACATGTCATTTCATCTGTGGTTAGTTTGGCGCTGTTGATTAATTAGACTATTCTTGGAGTGTGTGATTGAGCTGAACGTGTTATTGGTTTGCTTAATATTGTGGGTTGATTGGTGGTGAGGAGGTCGGTTTTAAGTGTATACGGACAAGAGGGAAAATGAATTTGTTGGATTGTTGATATTTAGCAAAAATCTGAGCATGTTGAATTAGCACTGTCGGGAGGGATTTCAGGTGATTGAATGTGCAGTGGCAGTTGTGAATATGTGTTCTTGGGCTATTGTTAAGTTGATATTTTGGTTGAGCAAGCGTTGAGGATTTTAGTAGTTGTTTGATGGGGTTGAAAATGGTATCAAAACCTATTCCAACCAGAAATGTGGGACTTGAGTCGTGCCACGATAGACTGGTCCGACGAGGACGCCGGGAATATAAGAATGAGAGATTGTGATATCTCATTCTGATGAGTGGGTAGCTGGTGTATGGGATCCTACATTATTTAGGAAAGATAAATTATTGCTCTTTATAAGGTTCCAATGTGACTCCAATTGTATTATTGACTAGTCCTTTTGGAGTATAGGCAATGTGGCTTGGTCATTCAATTGTGGCGTTACAAATGGTATTAGAGCTAGATTTGAGTTGACGACGGACTGGCCCGACGAAGATGTTGGGAATATAAGGGGGAGAGATTTTGATATCCTATTTTGATAAGTGGGTAGGTTATGTATGAGATCCCTCATTGCTAGAGAATGATAGATTCTTGCTATTTATAATGGTCCAATATGGCTTCAGTTGTATTATTGACTAATCTTTTTGGAGTATTGGCCATGTGACTTAGACTTTCGATTGGGGCGCTACGGTTGAAGCTAATTTCTCCTTGAAAATTCTCATTCCCATTGATTTGTTTTTGTAGTTGTCTTTAATATCTAGTATTTTCCCCCTGTCATTTCTTCTTGAAATGGCAATAGCAGTTGCAGCGATGAGGAAATTAGCGCAATTTCTTTCTATCCTATTTGGTAGATATTAGATTAGGAAGGTTAAAGTTTTGCACTTTCCTCTATAGTATATAAAAATCAGTAGAAAAATAAAACATGAAATTATGCACTTATGTACCAAAACGTATTGCTATAATTCATCCCTGTTTGAATGGGTGGGTATGGTCATTGGACTTATCCTATGGCCCTCCTCCCCATGCTCTCTCCCTAGGTCCAATTGAGGTCAAATAAGGGGGAATTGAATAAAAATCTCCAAACACAATTAAGTTGCGACATCTGTGAATGTGGACCGGATATAGATTAGCGACTGGGACTGATAGCTTGAATCTTCTTGACATCACTGCTGTTGAATATGATGTCTGAATTGTTTGGGTTCTCCATGCATCAGCTATTTAGATGCAGTGTTTCTGGAACTGGGTTTTTTTCCTAATATTCTTACACTGTTTCCGGAACTGGAGCTGTTCCTAATATTTGGAGATCTCATATTTGACAAGTCTTTGATTGACCAAGCCCTTGCACCCAAACATGATGACTGATCAGTGAATTTTTAATCCTGTCCAATTTGTTGTGACATGGAACGTATAACATAATTAAGAATGGTTTGTCTGAGGCTAAAGTCATATTTTATGTGGTTTACCTATGAGATGAATTGCAAAGTTTTGCTCTCTATTTATTGAGATATTTATTACTGGCATGTCTTTTTCATTGTGCAAGTTATTACTAAAGCAAACTTTTTTCCTGACATATTGTTTATTGGCAAAAAAAAAAACTGAATTAAGCTTTTGCACTACTGTGTGAACTTTAAATTTGAAAAGATACTTCAATTTTTTTAAAATGAAAATGATACCATTTCTTATACATGTATTTGAAAAATTAAGATGTTTTTACAAAGCTCTTGGAGAACTGCTTGTATATTTTTGAGGGTATGGTAACCATTTGCCAATCTATATAATCGATTGCTTTCTTCTTCTTCTTCTTTAATTTTTACCATTCCTACTTTTTTGGATTGTTACAATTCACTTACTTTCATCAATCGCTCTTCTACAGTTTACAAGTAGATCTTGAGAGAAGAGCTGAAAAGTACAAGAGCTGCTAAATTTGGCAGCATGAATGTACAAGGTTTTGTTGATCATTCACAAATGAAGCCATCTGTTGTTCTAACTGGAACAGCAAAGGAAGGTAGTAATGCGCCTCCCGTTGGTCTTGTTGACATTGGCACAAGTGAAGGGGCCTACCTTTTTCGAGTTGCACTTCCTGGAGTTCGAAAGGATCAATGTAAGTTTCCTTCTTTTTCATTTTTCATGCACAGCTTTTGCCATGCATGTGAAACAAGCAAATCACTATTAATGAAAATCATATTTTTTGTGCGTCAGTAAAAGCATTATGAAAACTTACAAGTGCTGCTGTTGCAAAAAAATACATTAGAGCCACTGCATGGCACAAACTCCATTTTTCTCATAAAATAATGTATAAGATAAAGATGACAAAGTAGATGATGCTTGCTCTAGCAGGCAAATTAAAATGCGAAATCCAACGTGATGGTCGGGTTCATATAGAAGGAGTAATAACACGTGCAGGAGTTTTGAAAGACACGTCAACTGTATACCAGATGAAAGTCCAGGAATTATGCCCATCTGGACCATTCACCATTTCTTTTAATCTGCCTGGACCGGTGGACCCCCGATTGTCTTCTCCAACTTTCCGGCCTGATGGCATCCTGGAAGTAGTAGTTTTTAAACAAAGAACACCTGCAACAGATGGCAGGTGCCCTCCTCCGTGAGCTTTATACAAAGAGCTGCATTCTTTTTGCTCTGGGAGGACTGCATAACATTTAGGTATGGTTTACTTCTGTATTGAGTATTGAAAATTGAAGAAACCATGGGTATCGACATCCACTCTGTTTTAAGTGGGCGTTCACTTAAAAGCTAATTGAATGACTGGTCAGTGGTATCTGTTATGCATTATTGCTCCAACCATTGTTCTTGAAACGTCATGGATTTGGCTTGTGGTTGTGATGTCAAAGATGATAATTAAGTTCAGATACAGTATAATTTATGATCACTTGTTAGCAGTTTTATTAGACTCATTAAAAGTAGTCATTGCACTAAATCATTGTCTTGTAGGAAATTGAAACTCCAGGTGCTCGATTACTTTTATTAACACACTATAGGAAGTTTAGTCAATCTTTGGTTGGAAATTCGGCAGTTCAAGGCTTCACAAATTCAAAGTCTGTTAAAGACAACATAAGATTCCTCTAACTCAACGTGACTTGGAAATTTTAGGCAGCACCAAATAAGTTTCCCATTACTCAGTAGGCTCAATTGAAGACATGGGTTTCTCTTAAGTTTATTTTTCAGTTTTATACTTTACATGGGAAAGTCGTAGTTTAATTCAACAAAGTCGGCACAATAAGGATCACATTTTCTTCAGAGAAAGGGGAAAGAAAAAGGAAGAAAAAAAAGAGAGAAAAATACAATAGTCGAGCTTACAGTGATCTTCTAGGGAGTTTGTAGAGGTAATCGAACAAATTTAACACTTAACTAGCAGGGAAGCTTTTTCATTGCCTAGTGTTAAAACTCGAGTCCAGAAGACGTCTCATTGGGTCTGTTGGTATAGGGAGGGTGGTCTCCACTCGTTCTACCTATAAAATTGACAGCTCTGCATTCCATGTGGACTGCGTCGTCCTATGTAAGGGTGTGCAACCGGACCAGTTTTTTTCCCGGTCCGGTCCGGAACCTGAAAATCCGAGTGCATCCGATCGGTTGTCCGCCTGGATTACACCCAGGCGGGTGAGAAGAATTCGGATCCAGTTACAGATTTGGTTCTGTGACCTAGTTATCCATAACTGGGTCAAATTTTAAAACAAAACTGATATGGCCCATCTCTCAGAAAACGACGCCGTTAACCCTCATATGTCTTTATGTTTATTTTTTTATTATTTTTTTTTCCTAATCGAACCCTCACTCTTCGACTCTCAGAAGTCTTCACTGAAGATTGAATCACTCTCGTCACTTGACTACACTCTCAAATCCTCCATCTCAGAAGTCTCAAGTCTCTCAAATCACTCCTGTTGCTCGACACCGTCTCACCCTGTCTCTCGAATCCTCGATCATTCTGTTGCTGCTGGTGAGAGTTTCCCTATCACTCTCTCTCTTTCTCTCTCTCTCTCTACTCTGTCTTGGTCTTTGGATTTTGTTTGTAAACGATGGGTTTTTAGGGATTTTGTGTTTTAGGGTTTGGTTGTATTTTTGGGTGTTTTAGGATTTTTGTAGTTCTGATTGCCGATTGTTCATTTTTTAAGATTGGGAATTGGAATATGTTAAAAAGAAGGAAATTGAAAAGGTGGGAAGGACTCTACTCTGAAATTACTTTTTACATTGCAAGTCTGGATCGAAGCTTCAGTGGTAATAGACAATTAGTGGTAATAGCATGCATCGATGTTGCATAGAATTGAGTTTGATTGCTTCTAAGTATATAAAACATGTAGTTGTTCTTCAATTAAGTGGTCACCAATAACAAACATGATTTAGAATAGAGCTAGTTTATGATTAAAAAAAAAACCTCAAAAAATCCTAAAAAACCATGCCAACAGATGTATCCTTTTTGTGAACAAGGAGAGCTTTTTTTTTTTCTTCCACTTGTGGTCGCCATAAATTAATGAATAAGCCCCCCTTCTCTCCCTCGGCTTCTCTCTTTCTATTGTCCTCTCGGGTTTTGCTTTTGCTTTTGAGCTATTCAAGTCCTATGTTCTTTTGATATGTGAATTAGCAATCATTTCATTGTGATATATTGAAACAAATATTATGGTGTTCAGAAAGAGAGATAAAAAAAACACAAAGGACTGCTCTGAATATAACTTTAGTTTTTCTATTTTTCTATTATTGTTGGTGTTTAAAGATGCTAAAGCATATACATTATATTAGAGCTCTAACATGTACTGAAGCATATACATTATTGTTAGTGGATCAGCTCATATTTCATCTTGTCCTGAATTTTTTTTTTTTAGCCTTGATAGACTCATCTCGTGCTGGAAATGATGAATGGATTTTATATTTTTTTGGTTGTTACTAGTCGACTATGTTAGCTATTGATTTTATTTTTATTATATTTCTTTATTTTTCTTATGTTTAAAATAGATGGAAGGTAGTTTTAGTGGTAGTGTTGGTGGTTCTGGTTCAGCTCAATTAGACATGGAGGAAGACACTAGTCCTTTAGTGCCTTCCTCCATGAATACCCCAAACCCTAGGCCCGCACTATCTTTCCCCCCAAAGTCAAAAAGAGCAAGAAAGCTACCAACCAATATCATGTATAAGATCATTTTGCAAGAGTTGAACATGTTGATTCCATTGCATCTAAAGCTCAATGTAATTATTGCTTCAAGATTTATAGATGTCAGTATAAAATGGTACTTCATCAATATCACACCACGTATGATATACTTGCCCGAACTCTCCCATTAGAGAATAAAAGTCTTGGGAAGGATAAATCACCATCACGCATTGGAGTTAGAATGAATGGTAAAAGATCTAGTCCTCAAGTGTTAGGACAATATGATCGTGAAAAACAAAAGGTTATGATTTCCAATTTGTTTATCCAGTGTGAATTGCCATTAAAGGTTATAGAGAATCCGACATTTGTTAAACTTTTGGGTTATTTAGAGCTAAGACACATGTTGTCATCCCAAACCATCTTCCCAAAAAAGTGTATTGGTTTATACAAGGAAGAGAATCAAAGGTTGAAGACTTTGTTGAGCAGTCAAAGAGTTTGTTTGACCACCGATATATAGACATCGGTGCAAAATAAGAATTATATTTGTGTCACGTGCTATTAAATTGATCAAAGTTGAGTATTATACAATAAAATCATAATATTTTTCAAGATTCTTAATTATAGAGGTAAATAATTGCTTTAATGTTAGAGTCTTGTTTGGCGGATTGAGAGATTTAACTGCTTTTGTACGACCACTGTGGATAATGCCTCCTATAATGATGTCATTATTGATCATGTGAGGAGGCACATAAGAGATAAAGAATTCACAATTTTGGGATGCGAGTTGATACATGTGCGATGTGCTGCACATATTTTAAAGCTCATTGTATGTGATGGTTTAAAAATTATATATGATGCTGTAAATAAGATTATAGAAGCAATAAGATTTGTGAGATCTTCACCGACAAGACTTGATATATTTAAAACATGGCAAATGAGCTGAATATTGTGTGTGAAAAAATTGTGTGTCTAGATGTTCTTACTAGATAGAACTCAACATACCTAATGCTTAATGTTGCTGAAAGATACGAAAGAGGTTTTGTGTTAATGGGAGTGAAGGAGTCTCAGTTTTTGGCACATTCGTTTGAAAATTGGCAAATGACTCGAATTTTTATTAAGTTTATACAAGTTTTTTATGATGCCACTTTGAAAATCTCCGGCTCATTCTATGTGACCTTTAATATATTATTTCAACAAATTTGTATGATTGAGAACACTTTGAACAACATGGGTCAAAGTGAGGATAATATGTATATGAGAATGACGTCTACTATGAAACTTAAGTTTGATAAATATTAGGAGAATACAGATAAGATGAACATGATTGTTATGTAGCTTTTGTCCTTGATCCTTGATATAAGATTACAACTTTGTCATATTGGTTAAAAATGTACAAAATGGATGAATGTGGAGATAGAATTGAGGCCAACGTAAGATTTCTCATGAATCGTTAGATTGAGTAATACTATAAGTTTCATGAGTTAGGTAGTGGAAGATCAAATATGGTCCATAAAAGTTCCTCAAGTATTATTAGTGATGACCTGAACTGTAAAGATTTTGATACAGTTTTAGAGCAATATCTTGCGAAGCAAAATAGTTCAGTACTTAGCTCGGATATGTATATGTATTTGTTAGATGTGATTGAACGAAAAGTACATGAGTTTGATATTTTGGATTGGTGGAAGAAGAACTCATTTAGATATTCCCATCTTTACGGAGATTGCACGTGATGTCTTCTACATGCTCCTCCACCTCTCAAGAACTAAGCGGTTCACAAGTGAACCAATTTTGCGTGCAGATTAGTGCTTGGACAGCCTCTGGCACTAATGAGCTTCGGTATGGGTCAATTACTCGTGCACTGGTGCTAAATGCATCACGTGCGATCTCCGCAAGGACGAGATATCTAAATGAGTTATTCTTCCACCAATCCAAAATATTTATCTCGAGTACTTTTGGTTTAATCACATCCGACAAATACCTATCCATGTCCGAGCTAAGTACCGAACTGTTTTGCTTCGCAAGATATTGCTCTAGAGCTATATCAAAATCTTCATAGTTCGAGTCATCACCAACAATACTTGAGGAACTTCTATGGGTCATATTTGATCTTCTACTACCTAACCCATGAAAATTGTGGTATTGCTCAATCAAATGATTCATGAGCAATCTTACGCTGACTTCAATTCTATCTCTGCATTTATTCCCTTTGCACTTTTTTAACCAATATGACAAGACTGTAATCTTATATAGAGGGTCAAGGACAAAAGCTACATAAACAATCATGTTCATTCTATCTGTGTTCTTCCAATATTTATCAAACTTAAGTTTCAAAGTAGACGCCATCCTCATCAACATTTCATCCTCACTCTGACTCATGTTGTTCACACTGTTCTCAATTGTACAAATTTATTGAAATAACATATAAGATGTCACATACAATGAGTTGAAGATTCTCAAAGTGGCATCATAAAAAACTTTTAGAAACTTAATAAAAATCCGAATCATTTGCCAATTTTCAAACGGAGGCGCCAAAAGCATTAGTACAAAAGTTCTTTCGTATTTTTCAGTAACACTAAGCATTAGGTATGTTGAGTTCCATCTAGTAGGAACATCTAGACACAATATTCAACTCATTTGCACATGTTTTAAACATATCAAGCCTTGTCGGTAAGGACCTCACAAATCTTATTGCTTTTCTAATCTTATATACAACATCATATATAATTTTTAAACCATCACATACAATGAGGTTTAAAATATGTGCAATAAGTTGCACATGTATAAACTCGTCTCCCAAAATTGTGAACTCTTTATCTCTTATGTTCCTCATCACATGATCAATAGTGACATCATTAGAGGAAGCATTATCCACGGTGATCGTACAAAGGCGGTTAGTTTTCTAATCCGCCAAATAAGACTCTAACATCCAAGCAATGGTCCCACCCCTGTGATTAGGAATCTTGAAAAAGATTATGATTTTCTTGTGTAATACCCAACTTGATCAATATAATGGCACGTGACACAAATATAATTTTTGTTTTGCATCTATGTCCATATATATCGGTGGTCAAACAAACTCTTTGACTAGTCAACAAAGTCTTCAACCTTTGATTCTTCCTTGTATAAACCAATACATTTTTTTTGGAATGTGGTTCGGGATGTCAATGTGTGTTTAGGCTCTAAATAATCTAAAAGTTTTAATAAATGTTGGATGTTCTATAACCTTTCTTGGCAATTCACATTAGATAAACAAATTGGAAATCATCGTCTCTAATTTTTCATGATCATATTGTCCTAACACTTGAAGAGTAGATCATTTACCATCCATCCTAACTCCAGTGTGATGATGTGATTTATCTTTCCGATGATTTTTATTCTCTCTAACGGGAGAGTTCGGACAAGCATATCCTAGGTGGTGTGACATTAATGAAGTACTATTTTTATAATGTCATCCATAAATTTTGAAGTAATAATTATATTAAGTTTTAGGTGCAATGAAATCAACATGTTCAACTCTTGTAAAATGATCTCATACATGAGATTGGTTGGTAGCTTTCTTCGCTCTTTTTGACTTTGGGGGAGAAAGATGGTGTGGGCTCGGGGTATTCATGGAAGAAGATACTAAACGACTAGTGTCTAATGAAATGAGTTGAACTAGAACCACCAACACTACCACTAAAACTATATTCTATCTGTTTTAAATAAAATCAATAGCTAACATAGTTTACTAGTGACAAAAAAAAATATATATATAAAATCCATGTAACATTTCCAGCACGAGATGAAATATGCGCTGATCCACCAACAATAATGTATATGCTTCATCATCTTCAAACACCAACAATAATAATAAAAAAAAAAAACTAAATGTATATTCAGTGTAGTCTTTTGTGTTTTTTATCTCTCTTTTTGAATACTATAATATTTGTTTCAATATATCACTATGAAATGATTGCTAGTTCACATATAAAAAAAACATAGAAATTGAATAGCTCAAAAGCAAAAGCCAGATTAGGGAGAACAATAGAATGAGAAAAGTCGAGGGAGGGGGGGGGATCGAGCCTTCCCAAGCATTGGCAGACAGAAAGAGGAAAATAGTTCCTTAGAGTATTGGTATTGGCTTCTCTATCTTCATCTTTAAATTTAAAGAATATTTTACTATTCATTCTTCAAACATTATTTTACTATTTTTTTCTTTACTATTTTAATGGGTAGGCAAACTCTCACCAGCAACAACGAAATGATCGAGGATTCGAGAGATAGTGTCGAGCGATGAGAGTGATTCGAGAGACTTGAGACTTCTGGGATGGAGGATTCGAGAGTATAGTCGAGTGACGAGAGTGATTCAAACTGCATTTGGATGTTGAGCTGAATTTAGTATTTTTTTGGAGAAGTTGAAAAAGGTTGTGAATCCGATGTGGAAGGAGGTTTTGAGAATTGAGTGCTTGAATGTTAGACTCAGCTTAAAATTAGATTTAGTTCAGCTAAGTCTTGCAATTAAATGCAGCCTTAATCTTTAGTGAAGACTTCTGATAGTCAAAGGGTGAGGGCTTGATTAGAAAAAAAAGATTTTAAAATTCTTTTATTTTATTAAAAGACTTATGAGAGATGGGCCATATCAGTTTTATTTTAAAATTTGACCCTGTTATGGATAACTAGATCCGGATTCTTCTCACCCGCTTGGGTGTAATCTAGGCGGATAATTGTCCTGATGCACCTGGATTTTTTGATTTTGGACTGGATCGGTCCGGTTGCACACCCTTATGTGTAAAAATTTGAATAAAAAAATGATTTAACTCAATATTGGTAATAGAATGTTCAACTTGTGAAAATACATCCTTTTTTTTTCCTCTTTAAAATTGCTTCAATAGTTTTTTTCTTTGCCCATATCTTTCAGCCTAAATCTTTCAAAAAAAAAAAAGCCCCCATTAACAACTGATCATTACAGAGATTATATGAATACAAAAAAAATCTATAAAAAGAGTCTTGCCAACTATTAAAATTTGAAAAAGTAAAAAGAGAAATATTTAAATCATTCAATCATCCGTACTTTCAAAATTAGGAACTTGTGTTTTTAATCTACATATTTTTTTTAATTTTTTCTTATTTTGTTTATAATGATTTACTGTTAAATACCGAGTCCCAAAAAAAAAAAAAAAATATAGAGTGACTGCTGAAAAATCAGCAGAAACAAAAGAAAATAAAATCTAAACCCCAAGATTGCGACACATATAAAAGAGTAATAATGTCATAAGTTGTATAAGAGCTACTTAGAGTGTCGTGGCCCGCTGGCCGCCATGTAGATTCATCCATAGTATATTTGATCATTTGAAATTTGATTCTATGTGGGCATGCGCGTGAGTGTACATATTTACGAGAAATTATTAAGTATTTTGAGAGTATAAATGTGGTATTTCTATCGTATTGCAAGATACATATTGTTAAAAATTTGTGCTTATGTAAACAAGTTTAATAATATGACGTTTTATGATAAAATGAGAATATCATATCATTCAGGATCAAATGATATCTAATAATTTTTCCATATAACAACTTCTTGTACCACCACCAAAGTTGATGGATCTATAGTTTTTTAGTTACTCCCATATGAATTGGTATGTACTAATTCTTAAGTTTGAGTTCGAATATAAGTACGCATCAGACTATTAGTGAAATTAGGATCTAAACTATAAATCAAACTCGACTTAAGAGAGCGCTGGTGGCTTTCCACCAACTAATTAATAAGCTTCTCCTATTCAATTTCTACCAAGTAAAGTGCTACTATGACACATTCAGCTAGAGAGACCATCATCTATAATTGCCCCGGCCATTCCTACCCCTTTTTCTTGCTTAAGAAAAATCTCGGAGAGAAAGGGAACACAACGACCTCCTATAAGTGTCAAATTATGAATAGAGTGATATGCGATGAGAGCCATCCCGCACTTTCAATATATAAAAGCAAAGCAACAGCTACAAGAAATACGAGTCACCATAATACATAAAAATAATGCTACATGTCCCGATAAATGGGTCTCGATATATATATATATATTATTTAATGATTAATAAAGTGTTTTTGAATGATATTATGATTTTTTTTTTAAATGTATAAGGGTATAAAAAATGAATAGAAAAATAAAAAAAAGCCAAATAGCCTTGACGGTACCGGTGTAGCATGACTCAATATATACTCACACTGAGGATGCAAATGAAATAGAGCCATACTACAGCTACCGACATCCTCACTAAGGATGCTTATCGAGAAATTTTTTTTTTGGAAAATAATTTTAGAAAATAAAATTAAAATAATAAAATAATATAAAAATACTTACTTAATCATTAAATAAAAAAAAATTAAGAAATAAATAAATAAATAAATCCGTAGAAATCCTCCTAACATTATATCGGTGACTACAGCATTTTCCATATTGTTTTCCAAGCGTATTTCTCACTGCTGGCACATCCAATCACTGCACATCACCTTATTATCCTTCAAAAAATCCCATACCCAATAGTCACCACTAACCATATATCCGTACTCCCAAAATTCAGTGGACAACTATTATCCTGGCACCAAACTTCTCTAGTAATGTTAAGTATAAACCTTAAATAGTTAAGTTTAAAATTCTTCGTAAAAATGTGAGTCTCAATAAAAAAAAAATAAATAACTTTTTTATATTTTTTTAAAGTAAAGTCTATGCACATAATTTATTTATTTAAAGATTGTACAAATCGTTTTTCAACTTCTACAAATAGAATGTTAATTCTTATAAGGATTTTAGTAAATTATATTAAATCACAATGTCTACATAAAATGAATTCGAATATGAGATATGTAATTAAGGTGCGCTTTAGATAATGAGTTGATATGAGATGAGTTAAGATAAAAATTAAAATTTAAATAAAATATTATTAAATATTATTATTATTTTAATATTTAAAAAATTTGAATTATTTATTATTTTTTATATAAAAATTTAAAAAAAATTATAATAATAAAATGAGATACATTACATTTACCGGGCCTAACAATTTTCTATTTAATATAAATCTTATCAACTTATTATTAAAAAAAATTGACTAAATGTTATCTTATAATACAAAAAAAGGACGTCATATCTGTACTTTGAAAATGATTGCTACCATTTTCTGTTATTTCGTATGATGTAGTACAAAATCGATCATAACGCCATTTGATTCTAAAAGACATGACTAATTGGTCCCTTTATCAGAAAAATTTAAAATTTAAAGGTTTTTCAGGATTATAACAAGTTAACAACGCAAACGAAAATAAAATAAAATTAAATTAAAAATTAAAAATATACCCTCAAAACCCAAATTCTGAAATTCATATCATTACAATAAAGAGGAAACATGGGTTCGGTGCGCGCTGTTTGATCAGTTTCTTCTGCCCCTGGCACCACGACTGCGATTCAAAACATTATTAAATCAATATGGCAACATGGTTTTTCGATCCGCATGAATCATCGACACAGAGAGTCAACAATTCATGTATATATATATATATATATAAAATTTTATACAATATATTATTATTTTATTTTTATCATATTAAATAAGATGTAATATATTTATTATTATTAAAAAATTATTTATTATATATTTATTTATTATTTAATTTTAATAAATATATCACATACTATTTAATATAATTAAAATAATACAAAAATATGACGTATAATATTACTTTATATATATATAGATTAACTCCAAACCCACGATGCGTTTTTCTTCTTATGTAGACAGTCTAGTTAAGCCCGTTGAGCTTTTTTGTTAAAATCTCCAACAATGGCGTTAAAAGTTGTGTCTGCGTGCGAGAACTCAGTTGTACCATTTCAAGGCGATCATCATAGCCGGCATGGGCCTCTTCACCGACTCCTACGACCTCTTCTGCATCCCTCCGATCATGAACCTCATCGGACGGGTGTACTACTAGAACGAGATCGAGTCCGACGTCGAGAAGTACAGGGTCCCCCCCGCCGTGGCCTCGACCATGGTGGCCATCGCTCTTCTGGGAACAGCAATCGGGCAACTGGTCTTCGGTTGGCTCGACGACCTAGTCGGGAGGCGCCGCGTGTACGGGCTCGCGTTGACGATCATGGTGCTCAGCTCCATCAGATGCGAGTTCTCCTTCTGCACGAGGAAGAGCTGCGTGCTGGTTAGTCTGGGGCTGGGGATCGGTGGGGACTATCCCCTGTCGGCGACGATCATGTCGGAGTTCGCGAACAAGAAGACACGTGGAGCTTTCATACAATGCAGGGCTTTGGGATTTTGGCCGCTTCGACGGTCAGGATGGTGGTGTGTGCCATATTTGACCGTGCATCCAATATATTGCCGGAAGATCGAACGCCGCGAGACGCCGATATTGCTTGGAGTAATACTGATGCTGGGTGCGGTTCCCGCTGCTTTTACTTTTTAGTTTTTACTGGCGTATGTCCATGCCTGAAACTGCCAGGTACATCAATTAATTAATTAATTGATTAGTTGTCATTTATATTTCATTTTATGTTTTTGTTTTCGTCCAAACTGTTATTATCAACAGAATTATGCCAATTTATAAGATGATATATAATTTTTTTTATCAGAACATTCCTCTTTATTTATATATATATATATATATCCCAGAATAATCATAACGCACTAAAATCTAGGGGTGCTACCCGCTCCATACGGGGCGGGGTAGCCCCCACCCTGCCCCCCGCCCCCGCATGGGCGGGGGGCCACTATATTCATCCGCCCCCCGCCCCCGGAGTGCGGGGGCGGGGGACCCCGTCCGGTTGACGGGGTGCGGGTGGAAGGGGTCCTCCGTCCGCACCCCCCGCACCACTACTGGCCTAAGGCCCAGAAGCGGTTTCTGGGCCTTTTTTTGGCGCCCAGAAACCGCTGTAATGGGCCGAAAATGGCCCAGAAACAGCTTCTGGGCCATTTTAGGCCCATAAAAATATAATTTTGCATTTTTTAAAAAAGAAGAGTGAAAAAAAAAAATTTCATGAATGAAAATAATATATACATACACAATTTTATATAATTAAGACTAATGAAATACTACTATAGAGTATAGACTACAAGTTTACTACCTAATAAACTAATAAATAATAATAATAACTAAGCTATTACAAAAATAAAATGGAAAGTCTAACTGTCTAAACAATTACAAAATTATAAATAAAAGTGTACAAGGGACATTGTATCAACATTATAAAATTACAAATAAAATATATAATACATACATCTGATAGACTAATTCAAAATTCAAAAATCTACGAAATTAATAATAAAAAAAAAAGATGCAAGCGGTTTGGGTCTTTGACTGTGACATTTGGGGCGGCCGGATGGGTAGTCTTGAGGCTTGAGCCTTAAGCACATGTTCATATAGCAGTGGAGGTAGACATCGTCTGAGTCGTCTCATGTGCTGCTACAACAATCAATACTAAAATTAATACTGATGAAATTGAAATGAATATAAATAAATACTGATGAAATTGAAATGAATATAAATAAATCAAAATAATAAAATAAAAACAATAATTACCAGATGGTCCAGATCCAGACTGATCACCACCCTCTTCGTCGGTCTCTTTAAAATCTAACACATCCGGAACATAAATATCATTTCCCATCGTCCAACTCTGTGTGCATATCAATGCCTCCACAGTTGTAGGAGACAATGAACTACGGAAATGATCTAATATGCGCCATCCGGTACTAAAGGCAGACTCCGAGGCAACGGTGCTAAGAGGGATGGCCAATATACAATGGGCAATCTCATAAAGTATGTGATATTTCTTTGATGCTACCTTCCACCATCCTAAAATGTCAAAATCATCATCATCTTGACAAATAACTGTCTAACTCTGAAACCACCTCTGTAGATTGATGGACTAGTGTGGGATTATGTGCGAGGGTTTTCGTACATGTCAATCTACGCTTCTTTGTTGCCCCAATGTCTGGAGGAGGTGTTGGGATATGTGTAGGTGTAGTAGATGTAGTACCACCCTTAATTACATTAAACTCATCATAAAATCTATGAAGGGTATCGCGGGCCATCTCACCAATAAGATCAGTCCAAGCCTGATCATACGCAAGTCCCAAACCATATAACATACCAGAAATTTTTAGACGGTGATCAAGAATAGTAGCCACATATAACAAAATATTGAGTCTAGTCAAATCTCCCCAATACTTGTCAAATTTGACCCTCATGGTCAATGTCATCCCCCTCATCCTTAGATTGGAACCCCTACACATGTCGTCTAATTCTTCTTTCACCCTACATATTTGTTAACAAAATTCATAGCATGTAGGGTGCAAAGAAGCAGATAACTTCAACGTGACTTCATAAAACAGCCCGAGAAAATCAACAAATGTAGCAACTACCTCCCAATCATCATCATTAGGCAATCCTAAACCCCCGTGCTCATCAAAGTATTTGACATATTGAATGTCTTCATCACCCAATAATTGAAATGCTTTTTTATATTCTTGGGCCGCCTCCAACATCAAGAAAGTTGAGTTCCATCTGGTGGGAACATCAGTACAAAGACCCCTATTTGATGTTATGCCCACACTCTTCGCAGCAATCTTGAATTTCTCCAATCTAGAAGGAGAAGACCTCACAAATTTCACAGCCAATCTAACTCGTGCAACCGAGTTATCAACATCTTTTAACCCCTCAGTCACAATTAGATTCAAGATATGTGCAGAACATCTAACATGCAAATATTCACCACCCAAGAATGTCTTATTTGCCTCTTTAAGATAAGTCTTCAGATATCCCAAGGCGACATCATTAGACGAGGCATTATCAACCGAAACTGTCAAAACCCTACTCAACCCCCACTCCTTGATTGAGGCCTCTAAGGCCTTCCCAATTGTCTCACCCTTGTGATCAGTTATTTGACAAAACTTGATAATCTTTTTATGGAGAATCCAGTCAGAATCAATGAAATGGACAGTTAAAGACATATAATTAAAATTTTGGACTGAAGTCCAAGTATCGGTAGTGAGGCAAACTACCAAACCCGCCAATTGGCCCCTCAAAACATCTTTATCTTTCCAGTACATCTTTTTAATATCCTTTGCCACAGTGTGGCGAGAAGGAAGCATAAATCTAGGTTCCAATTCTTGGACAAATTCTTGGAACCCTCTCCCATCCACAAACTGAAAAGGTAGCTCGTCTATGACAACCATACGAGCTAACTTCTTCCTACACTCATCAACATTATACTTTGTGAACCCCTTCAATGTTGAACCCCCACTACTCCCATCCGCCATTTTTTTCAGTCCAATTTCTAGTCTTGATTGACCATTCTCCACTAAGGATCTTAATATTGGACTCTTCTTGCATTGTTCCTCTAAATGGACCTTTAACTGGGATGTACCATGTTTCCTATAGTGACATCCATATATTTTCCCACAATAATTACATTTAGCTTGTGGGTTATTGGGGTCACCACCCTCTAGTTTGGTAAAATGAGACCAAACTACGGAAACAGGTTTCTTACTTTGTGTGAGCTTAGGGGCGGGGCAAGGTGTATTCCCACTCCCAGGGGTTGGAGTAGGGTTAGGTTCTGGGTCAGGGGTACTGGTAGGGGCAAGGGTACTGGTAGGGGTGGGAGAGCTATCAGTGAACTCTTTTTGAGAAGACATTCCTGATTCCACAACACAACAAAAAATAAAAAAATCAATCAACATACGACATAATTCCAAACATGCATTTATCAATCACGTACGACATAGTTCCAAACATAAACCCCTAAATTGAGTTAGGGGTTTCAATTGAAACCCCTCAATTTTAGGGGTTCAATCCGAAACCCCTAAACTTGAGGGGGGTTTCAATTGAGTTAGGGGTTTCAATTGAAACCCCAAACTGAAATTGAGGTTTCAATCCGAAACCCCAAATTGAATTTGGGGTTTCGGATTGAAACCCCCTCAATTTTAGGGGTTCAATCCGAAACCCCTCAACTTGAGGGGGTTTCAATTCAAACCCCTAAATTGAGTTAGGGGTTTCAATTGAAACCCCAAACTGAAATTGGGGTTTCGGATTGAAACCCTCTCAATTTTAGGGGTTCAATCCGAAACCCCTAAACTTGAGGGGGGTTTCAATTGAAACCCCTAAATTGAGTTAGGGGTTTCAATTGAAACCCCAAACTGAAATTGGGGTTTCAATCCGAAACCCCCTCAATTTTAGGGGTTCAATCCGAAACCCCTAAACTTGAGGGGGGTTTCAATTGAAACCCCTAAATTGAGTTAGGGGTTTCAATTGAAACCCCAAACTGAAATTGGGGTTTCAATCCGAAACTCTAAACTGAATTTGTGGTTTCGAATTGAAACCCCCTCAATTTTAGGGGTTCAATCCGAAACCCCTAAACTTGAGGGGGGTTTCAATTGAAACCCCTAAATTGAGTTAGGGGTTTCAATTGAAACCCCAAACTGAAATTGGGGTTTCGGATTGAAACACCCTCAATTTTAGGGGTTCAATTCGAAACCCCTAAACTTGAGGGGGGTTTCAATTGAAACCCCTAAATTGAGGGGGTTTCAATTGAAACCCCAAAATTGAAAATTAAGGGGTTTCAATTGAAACCCCTAACTCAATTTAGGGTTTCGGATTGAACCCCTAAATCAATTTAGGGGTTCAATCCGAAATCCTAAAATTTAGGGGTTTTGATTGAAACCCCTAAATTTCAAGCACAAATTTCGGATTGGAACCCTAAATCTACAAACAAAAACAAACAAACAAGTACAAAGAAATAGACGAATCAAACACAAGCACAAAATTCTCCACAGCACACAAATTCACAAATTTTCCATCCTCCATCTCCGATTCAACCCAACCTTCCTCCAATCTCCAATCCAAAACAAAAAAAAAAAAGAATGGGTTTCGGATTTCTTACCTTCGAGTGGCAGTGAAATCCCAGTAAGAGACGGAGACGGAGAAGTGGCAGCGGTGGTGCTGCTCCTGCGAGACGGAGATTCGACTGAGAGAGAGAGAGGCTTGTGGATGCGAGTGCGAGACTGAGTCAGAGAGAGTGAGTGTGAGAGATCGGCGAGAGACTCAGAGACAGAGAGTGAGAAAGGAGAGTGAGAGAGGAGAGTTCGAGAAGGAGAGAGTGAAATGCAGAAATGGGAAGCAGACGCGGGGAGGGGGGGGGAACCTTAACTAATAGTGAAACGGCGCCGTTTCACATTAGTTGAGGGGCGGCACTTACCAGACCTAAGTGAAACGGCACCGTTTTGTCTATAACAAAACGGCGCCGTTTCACTCTACTTATTTGTTTTTTTTATTATTTTATATATATATATAATTTTAATTATATTTTATATATATATATAACTCAAGCGGGGCAGGGGAAAAGCGGGGCGGGGCTTCGCCCCATCCGCCCCCCGCCTCCGCATCATCCATGGGGTGCGGGTGGGGCCCCCCGCACCCCGCTTAAGGGGGCCGGATCCCCCGCCCTGCATGTGCGGGGGCGGGGCGAACGGGGCGGGTCAGCGGGGAACGGGGCCCCGCTGCCCACCCCTACTAAAATCTCACATTTTTAGCAGTAGAATTAGCAAAGTTTAAAAATGCCAAAGTTTGAGAGTTATTCGACTTGAGCAAAGTACAATAAGTTATAAGAAGAGAAATGTTCAACGGCTCGTGACCTGATTGACATGTTTTGCTTCAAGATTGAAAAGGGATCGGGATATGGAGACTCGGATATTATTTAAATCAATGGATAATTGGTAATCTCTTTCAGTTATGTATTTCTTTATTCCCAGATATACAGCAGCAGAATGTTGTTCAAGCAGCCTGGGACATGGAGAAAGTGTTGGAAATTTCGATGAGTGAGATTGTCGAACAGAACCCACCACTCCCAACTCCACCACCATATCCCCTCTTCTCCAAGCAATTCTTTCGTCGCCATGGCCGTGATTTAATGGCTGGTTCTGTTGGATTTTCGTGGGCTTCACATGACGAAAAAGAGCATGGTTATCCTCGAGCAATTGGAATGACTCCCTCATTGATAATACTTTCCGGAGTTTGTCTTGTGGGATTGGTGGTGACATTGCTTTTCACACGTGAGACAATGGGAAGGTCATTAGAGGAGAACGAGAACAATGATGAACTTATAAATGAGATGCCTTTGGGCAGATCTCGTTCGGGTACAAGTTTGCGGTCACATGAAGCTCTGAATGAAGCTGCTCATGTTGCCTAGAGAGCAAGAAGCTTTAACTGGGGTGTGTGTTTTATCATTGTATGCCAAAAAGTGAAAAAAAAAAACGTTCTTTAGGATCTCTATCTTCTGTCATGGTAAAATGATTTCTGTGAAAGGAGCTATAGCTAGCTGAAATGCTAGAAACTCTCTTTAGAATCGAGCTTCCTGACTGGAGAAAACCTTCTGTTCTGTGTGCTGATAGGAAATTCATGTATACCATCTGGAGTTCCTCGGCCAATTAAATCACTTCGTACATTTGTGAAACCAATAGTCATTGAATAATTTTAGAACTGTTATGTGCCAATGAATGTCCACCAAGAGATGTAAGCAAGAGATCAAGATCCTTATCACAGATGATCACAGATTAATCTAAATGATATAATTTATAGCAAGTGAATTAAAATCCACAGATTTTATAATTCCAAAAAAGGGAGATGGTTTGGCTCACATTGTTCAAGACAGACTATCCAAAGCCCAGCAAGTAAACGATTAAACAATGCATCAAAATAAAACCAAGTATTTCGCTATTCCTTCTTTCCTAGTTTTTAGGCAGATTGGGTTATTATTAGAAGGCATTCTGTTCGGTCCACAAAGCTCTTCAGGCTTCCTAGGATTTCTATTCATTCTTATATGGCCATTCTAGATCTCCCCATTTTGGACCCCACGAATCCTTCACAATGATGTAACCCAAAACTCTTTGATGCAAATGGCCATCAGATATGCCCTGCAAAGTCATAATTATTTCTTCTATTCTGATACCAAGTTGCTGACATTGTTCAACTGTGTTTGAGAGTTGAGGAACTTCAATGCTGCCATGATTGACTGGAACTGTAGTCACTGGATTCACTGTGCTCATTCTTGTCTTGTTTCTATTTGACTTACTGGTGGATACCCGTGAGTGCCCTTCTACATTTTATCCACTGTAACTACAATGGCTAGCTGCATATATATATATATATATATATAGGGTTGTCTTTTCGATTTGACATATTATTATTATTATTGTGACAGATTTTGCATGAGTTCCTGAAATGGACTATTTGGGATGGTAATCAAAGCAGTGACAGATTCCAAATTTGGAGCAGTAATAGTACTGGATATCATGATTTCTAGTTGCTTCTCCTTTTGTAAGACAAGTTAAGAGATTTTTGTTGATCGGTAGAGAAGTATCTAAGCAACAAGATTTGTCTCTAATGCGAGAAAAAACAAAAAACAAACTTTGAAGTCCATTAAGAAGCATCTGACATATGCTTGCAGCTGTAAATCGATTAAAATCTTTAAGGCCTGCAAGTACAAAGAAGGCTAGCTGTGGTTTTTAGTTCATGATCTGTTCCATCCCACAAACAGTTTAATTTGAGTAAAAATAAGTACGTACTGAATTTCGATCCTGTGTATGTGGGGTGTGCGTAGGTGCAGAAATAGCTAAAAACTCTAGGACTGTTGCTTTCATGAAATCATAACTCGATGTAATTTCTCTGGAACAAAGTTCAAAATCCAAGATAGCAACATATTTTTGCATCTCATCCAAGGTTTGTGAAGTGGATCTGCAATATTGGATGGTTTAGCAATCGATCCATCTACAATGCTTGTTTTTTCTTTGTACTAATTGCCATCCTCATGACTGTCTCGCATAGAAAATTTTTAACAGTAAAAGCTTATGAAACCAGAGTAGCACGCTCCAAGATTTTCATCGTGACGTGAGAACAATGGATTCAAAGATCTTCAGTAGGATTGACATCAGAAGAAGAAGAAGCATGCATCCATAATCATTAAGTAGGGTGGATCGACAATTGATTAATCCAGAGAGAGCTCCGAAACCATGTAAAAAAAAAAAACTAGTTCTTTAGGAAATCACAAGTAAGATACAACATAAGTACTGAAGAAAACCAGAAATTTATAAGAGAAAGGAAAACAGAGTATTAAGCAATATTAGTACTTTCCAAGAGGAAACAAGAAAACAGAATTTTGTGTTCCTGTAATCTGACTATACAAGTCGCATTGTTGTGATTTAAATGAAGTCGGATAGATAATAGCGAATTTAGGAAATTAGAAGTAAGATTCAATGTAAATGAGTAAATACGAAACCTATATAAAAAAAAAAAAATTTAAATAATAGACATAATTCTTTTTCAAAATAATTGTGCGGCGCTTACGCACTCCACTCTTTTCATCTTACAACTAATCATGTCTTTCAAACGGCTAGTAGTTCCACGATCAAAGCTCCTGTTGCAAGCATTGTTGTAGGGTTTGTCACAATCAATTAGCTTTTGGAAAAAACTCAAAATCGATCGGATGCCCTTCCCCACTTTATACCAACCAATAGAATCTCACCATATAGGAAATTTATGTATTTTATAGTGTAGGCTAGTTTATTGTATCAAATCTCCGATCTGTCTTTACCTTTCTCGCGCCCTCTCATTTCTCTTCTCCCCTGTTCTTTCTCGTCTCCCATCTTTACCTTTGTCTTTGACCTCACCCAAGTCATCTCCCTTCTCCTTTCTCCTCTCCCATCTTCTTTCTCATTTTTCCCTTTGATAAAACTATATTTGTGTCTTTTTAAGCTAAAATATGCACACAAAATTTTGGGTTGTTTCTAATTTAATTTATGGTTTTTGTTTCATTTTAAACTTGTTATGGCTATTAACGTGTAATTCTTATGGCTGTACTCATATGCATGCGAATGCTTTTTGAGGAGTGCTTTTACCTCAAAGAAACATCAGGGATGAAAATGTAGGTCCATTTTTAAATCATGTCCAAGTTTCTGAATGTGCTTTTGAATTCAGGTTAAGCATTGTGATGTCCATGGCTATTATTCTTGACATTCTACAAGTTTAGTCATATTTAGAAGAGGATAACCTTGTTCTATATCTCTTTCAGCATTTAGATAATGTGTGGGTGGGGTTCACATCCACAGAATTTCGGATATCCCACAAAGGCATGCACACAACCCTTTAGACTGTTTTTTTGCTACAATGTCAGACTTTTTTGTTAAAAATTTATGGGGTTCAAATCCGAGTAACTCAACAGTAGAGGCCACAAAGTCCATCTCGACGGCCTTGAGGGCTCTAATGATCTAATTATGGTTGAGAGGAGCAACAAAGGGAGGAGAGGGATGGAGACTGAGGGATTTCGAAAGAGATTGTTCTTCATAGGAGAGAGAATGCATACTTTAGAGAGAGAGATAGAGAGCCGAGAGTGGGGGAGGAGGGAGAAGGAGAGGGAAATTGATTCTATATTTTTCACACAATCAATTGAATTGAACGTATTCTCCATTTTATTACTCTATACGTGATACCTCTTTATTCGCTGGTGTAAAAAGAAGAATCACACTCGACCGGCTGGTAGTATTTCCCTTAACTTTTACTTCGGTGCATATATAAACAACTACAACTACTGCCCTGCAAAAACAAATAAAGTGTGATCCACATACTATATACATATATATTGCCTCTTTTGTACAGATCATGCATGCTATAAGATAATCCTCTTTCGGAACTTTTTATGTGGATTGCTTGGAATCAGGAACATGCTAAAGACATGCACGAGTCATTAATGTTGCAGGTTTGTTTTCAACTGATATATAAACCTGCTGCAAATTCCGACAGAAATATTAAAAAACAAATTAAACTAAAAATTACGCGATAATTAATGCATTCAAATCACTATCATCTTTCTGAACAACTACTGCGGAAGTTAACAATGGGAATCATAGAACATTCTGCAAAACCCGTCAACTATTTTTTGTTTTCCAATTTACTGTTCCTGCAGAGGCTTTGCTATAATAATTACACGTCTTTTTAGGAGTGCCGAACACCATAAACACAACCCACCACCCCCTCCGTTCTCCCCAATGATACGCTATTTTTCCCGTACGTGGTGGTCGGTCTCATAAATAGCCACTGTTTTATAGCTGAGACCATTATTGATGGCATAGGTTGGGACCAAAAGTTAGTTGCCATTATTAGTAGTTTTATCCACTACATTCATCATGACTTCACCCTCTTACACACCAATCACTTCTTAATTAATTTTATGCTAATTATAGGTCTAATTTAATGAAAAGAGAAAATTTATTAACAATCTTGAATAAGGATTGTGCGTGCAATTGAGATAAAAAAAAAATAAATATTATTTTAAAAAAAATATTATTATAATATTATTTTTTTAAATATAATTATATAAATTTATATGAGTTATTTATTATATTTTGTATAAAAATTTAAAAAAATTATAATAATAAAATAAATTAAAATAAATTTTAAATCCAAACCCCTCCTAATTCTTCCTCGAAATGCCTGCAAAGATCAGTGATGAGTTCATTAAAGATATGTTTAGGTGAATTAAATTAAATTGAATTAAAATGATAAAATATTATTAGAATATTATTTTTTAATATTATTATTATTTTAAGATTTAAAAAAATTAAATTATTTATTATATTTTATATTAAAATTTAAAAAAATTATAATAATAAATTCAGATGAATTTAAAATCTAAACTCACTCTAAATTCTTAATCAATGAATTGAAACTAATTGGGTGTGGACTAGTTCAAACTTTTCCTTACAAAAATAAAAAATAAATGTCATAACTCATTGTACATTAGTCGCCATAAGCATTAAAAGCTCAGTACCGGCCACTTTCTTCCATAATGTACTGATCAGAGGATTGAATTTCATCGATCATGACTACCGAAAAGAAAACATCATTCCATGCATGTCTTTTCTTTTTTTTTGAATATATATCTTTTACATACATACATATATATATATAAATTCAGATATATAGGTGGGTCCACTCTATTATGGCTAGGTACTAGTAGTACTCTCTATCGTCTGAATTGATTGTAGCGGTACAATAAAATGTAATGACTTTCCTCGATCTGCAGCTGGATGCAGTACTGTACTCTTCCACAAACATAACCAGTAAATCGAAATACAGAAAAACAAAAGAAAAAGAGATTTGAACGAAATGGTATTAAACGACAAAAGGATATTGGCGTGGTCCCAACTCCCAACCTAGCTATGATCCAGGGCCAACCCTCATAAATAATAGATCCCAATTAGCAGCACCAGCAGCCTGCACTGATGCGTACGACTTCTCCTGTCGTTTTCACCCAAAAGAACCAGTACACCACACCCCTGGCTAGCCTTCTCACGTGTGCATACATGCTTTATAATGCTTCATTACGGTTCCGGCCTTAATTAGGTACCTGTGTGTATATATATAAGTGAAGTGATTATCCAAAGAAAAATAAAAGTTAGAATCCACACGAAAAAAACCTTCGGTCCCCCAGCTCCCAATACAATCTTTCTCAATTCAGCTCATATTCATGACACAGACGCAGACGGCATGTATATTTGCATATAAAAATCTAAAGCCTCGTCACAAATCCGAGTAGTATTTATTGCACCCCACGTACGGAGGGTACCCCATGCAGAAAACAGAGAAACATGTTGGGAGGTCGATGATTGAATTGCATTCTGGGTATTTTGTTGAATCTTCGTTAATAACAATAATAATGATAATTATAACAAGAAAGGGACACGACCTCTGTGGACATGCCTCTACATCTATACCCTAATGTCGTAGGGCGGTAGGGAGAGGAGTGAGACTGAGACTGAGACTGAGACTCAGAGAAGGTCGGTGGTGCCTGCAGGCCGCCTGGGCAATGACCCTGACCTTCACCCTCTTATATTTATTGCTACCTTATCTTAGTCACCTGCTGTTGCATGTGCAAACCAAACCCTCATCCTTTTGTTTTAATGCTGGCTAGCTCTACTACTGCATGGCATGTCCACGAAATATTGTAATTTCGGTGGTGTTTTTGCTCTGCTCAAAAAGCCCCGTAACGAACAAGCATCATGCATTTAGCTAGGGTTCTCTCGGCCCCGAGGCTATATTTTATATTTCTATTCAATTCCCTTTATATATGATCTGAAATTCGTGTTTTCATCTATATATATATTTTGCCGTACGTACAATAATTCATGTTTTCATCTAAAATATGCCATGAAGATTATACTTTTGCACGGATAATATTCATAAAAAATGCGTGCACCTGTTTGTCAAAATCAACAATATTAGTGTTGTTCTAAGAGGTTCACAATCCAATCCTTCTATAAATAAAATACTCTAGTTACAAAAAATTATATAAAAATAATTCTATAAATTAATGTAACTTGATGTGATTATAAAATTATTTTTATTATAAAATAGATTTAACATATCAAAAAAAATTATATCAATTTATAAAATTATTTTTACTTAATTCTTATAGATATAACAATAATCATATAATAATATATATGTTCGGTGAGATCCTCAAAACAATGGGAAAAAATGTGATTTAATGATGACTCATTATAAGAAAAATGAACATTTGTGATGAATTATTTATGATAATAATGACTTTTTACGATAAAAAGAGATTTATTTTAACAAAAAATAATTATTTTTATAAAAAATAATTGATCACAAATAAATAATTTGCTTATAAGGACTCTAGATCACAATTAATTGTCCGAGAAAACAAATAAACAAGAGAAATAGCTCTTGAAATATATTCTACCAAGCTATTATGGTGCAAATCTCGAGGCCAATACCAATCAATGGTCTAAAGTCTAAAGGGTCTCGTACTGTTCAACAAAGAGTGCTAGGTCCCTACCGGAAACGAAAAAGAAAATGTCAGAGACGGTATCGATCAGAGGTGGTAGGCATAGTAGGCTTATGTAAGATTTTTATTTTAGAGGAGCGGTAGATCGATCCTTGGGCGCTGCTGTTATCTTTTACTTGGCAGAGTCAATAAAAATGTAGACGATTTTATTAATTACCTGATCATGCTACGTACACGTGCAACGCCGACGGCTTTCATTACGTTCCCGTCAAAAGAGGGAGCAAGTTATAAATCTGCGTTAAGTCATTCCTCCTTTTACAGTACTACTACATGATCATCATTCGTCTTACAATTTTCCTTTTATCTTAAATAATAACCCGATGGTATCTATCAGCTTGAACGATCCTGCATGCAATGTTTATGAGCAATATATATAAGCAGCTAGCTAGCTGCTGCTAGATTCAATATAAATCAAACCAAGATGCGATGATTTTATTCTACTCAATCAAATTATAATTACAGCTTTCTTGTTAATGGGAAAAAAATAGAACATCTCTGTGGAAAGATATATATGACTGTACAATTTCAATATTCAAGTTGCGCGCTACGATCCACTTTGTTCACGATGCATGAGCCAAAATCTTAAAAAATGGAAGGAAAAAAAAAAGGTTTTGGGGCCACTTGACAGTGCTATGCTACAGAGTCATTCTAGCTAGTTCAGGTGAAAGATCCTGGAAGGTGTGATGGAGGTAATCCTAGCTAGCCAGCCAAGAAACAGAACCAATTCACGAGGCCTGAGAGTGGTTCAAACGCAATAATGCCTTTTTTTGAGATCAAAGACCAAATAATATTGTCCTATTTTGTCTTTTTAAAGGCAAGAAATATTGTTCTAAGGCACTTGGGGGCCCCTACAATTGTCCCATAATATTCCTAATTGATCTATATATTATATATACCATCCTGAAAGAATCTTATAACTCTCGCGTTGATGGTCAAGTACTTCAAAATGATTGGGTAGATGGACTTCGGCAAAGAGCTGTTACGATCGAGATCAGAGTGATAGCTAGCGATATATTTGTGGGTACGTACATGCAGGATCGGAGTTAATTAGTTTTATCATCGTTTGAAGAACATAGATCAGAGCTGAGTGCATGGTACGTACGTACCATTAATTATGCGTGGAGCTCACACGTCTGGCCAGTAATAGAATGCATATATATATATGGATATTCGTCATGAATTCTTGAAAACATTAATGAAATAAAAATAAACAAAAATGACTTCAAAGTTTCATGTAAAATGGAGAATAGCTCTCCATCGGTTCTAATTGGCACGGAATCATGCAGTGGACAAGTGTGCATCGAGAAGATCAAGGGCAATTAACCAGAGTCGTCCTAGCTAACTTTTGTCCATCTGATCATGACGCAAATCTTGTCACATTTTGAGAGCAACCACCAAGAACTTCTGGCAATACTTTACTATTTTATTACATTTATACAGTAATTAATCATACTTTTTGTAGGTGCTGCTACATCCACCGATGACTCCTCCGAAACTCTCCACCGATTTGGCCAACTTTTTCTTTTCTTTTTTATTTTTTTCAAATATTTTTGTAAATCCCTAAAACATATTTTTTGAAAAAAAATTACAAATTCATTAAAAAAATATTTTCTTAATAATTAAATAAAAAAAGCCAATCGGTAGTTTTGTCGGTCATATTTCTGGGTGGAATATCATTTCCCTATTTTTATTAGATTTCATGATTCGGTGAAGCTGATGATCATTTCACTGTTCAGATCGAATGAATGCTATAGATTCCCTTGTGTTACCACTCGGCTCTCTGAAAGAAAGCCTGACCCTATAACTCCAAGGCTCCAAACATATATATGCTAACATACGCACGCATAAATCTCATCTCTGCAATAACAACTTTACAATCAACTTTACATTTACTACACCCTTACATCCACACACACACACACACACACACAGAGTGACACACGCACGTACGAACGCCAAAATCTATCGGTTTATTGCATTTTTCACCCAGCCTTTCAACTTTTTTTTTTTCCCCTCCCTATTGGGTAGCCTTTCAGGTGCGCCTCTCTAGGTCCCCTCCCTTTACATCCTCTTGTGAACGCAAAATCCATCCCTCTCACGACTCCCTCCCGCAGTTAACTTTCCTTCTATTTCGATTTCAGCGCTCTTTCCTCCTATATATTACGTCTCTTAAGAGCATTTCCCTTCACCTCGTTCGTTCATAAATATCGCTCTTTTTTTCTCCACCAAAACATGCAGTAGTAGTACTAGGCTGTCAAACCTCTTTGGGAAACATACAAATTTCAACTACTTTTGCGAAAGCATGTTGACAATGGAAGAGATTCTGTGTGAGCTCGCCGGGGAAGACATAAGCGACCAAGGTTTTCCACCGGGGTTTAGGTTTCACCCAACCGACGAAGAGCTCATAACCTTTTATCTTGCTTCCAAGGTGTTTAATGGAAGCTTCTGCGGCGTCGATATTGCAGAAGTTGACCTCAACAGATGTGAGCCATGGGAGCTTCCAGGTACGTACGCTTGCTATATATATACGCATAAATAAATATCCCTAGGGTAATTATGATGCAGTACTCATAGCTTTCTTCATGTATATTTCTTGCAAGATTAGCTCCTGATGATCATATTACCATGAGAGTATTTTGAAGATAATACAGTAGTACTTCTCTAAACTTTTTGTTGGTAAGAATAATCAAATGACCAATATATGCTAAGCTTTACTATCATGGTCTATAGTAACGTCCTGATCTTATTTGATCCTTGTCGTTAGTCTTGCAAATCCCATAAAGTTGTTCATAATTCGATCGCCCTTTATGAGCTAACTCTGACCTACTAAATTACTCAAAGACTTTAAGGAAACTGTAGAACAAAATATTTGTCTGTAGTTAGTAAAGAGTCATGGCTTAGAGTAATGGTTTAAGACGAGGTTTTATTTTATCATTCCCAAACACACACGCACACATGACCATTAACTCTAAAATCTGACAGTCCCGTTTAAGCTTAATCTCCTACCATATATATTTGGCCAGACCATCTGCAAAACCCTTTCACCTTCTGATACGCATATCTCAACCATAAATAAATGTGCATTCAGAAAGAGAGAAAGAGGTGGACTGAAAGTTAATGCGGTAGCCGGTTCTTCAGAACTGTGATTATTAACGTGTCTGATGCGTTGGTTTGTTATTTGTTCAGATGTGGCAAAGATGGGAGAGAGAGAGTGGTACTTCTTCAGCTTGAGGGACAGGAAGTACCCGACCGGTTTAAGGACGAACAGAGCAACCGGAGCTGGGTACTGGAAAGCCACAGGCAAAGACAGGGAAGTTTACAGTGCGTCCAGCGGAGCCCTACTTGGGATGAAGAAGACCCTGGTTTTCTACAAGGGCAGAGCCCCACGTGGCGAGAAGACTAAGTGGGTCATGCACGAGTACCGCCTTGATGGTGACTTCTCCTACCGTCACACGTGTAAGGTATAAATGGACCCCTACCCACAACTTTCCCCCACACGTGCGCCGTGGCAAACAAGCTATCCCCCTGCAAATGGGTCCTCTCAATTTTGTCACTTTCTGGGTTGACCTTTTGCCATTTTATTTGTTGAAACTCGTACCAGCATGCATGCCTCCCACAGTCTCAGACCATGTTGAGTTGGATTGTCTAACCCCAATTTGATGTGACTTGGTTGATTAAACAAGCTCTATTTGGATTTTGGCGTCAACAGCAACAATTTCTTATGTTATGTTATGCCCTAATGTGA
Source organism: Juglans regia (assembly GCF_001411555.2). NCBI lineage: Eukaryota > Viridiplantae > Streptophyta > Magnoliopsida > Fagales > Juglandaceae > Juglans > Juglans regia. The sequence goes on from NC_049911.1 coordinate 27,319,395, forward strand.
CTTGCTTTTATTCTATACTGCCGCATTAGACATTTTCATGCTAAAGAACTGAAGCAACATTTTGGGTTTTTACTTAAATAAGTGTGTTGGAAATAGGGAGCACCCACCCATAATTTTTTTTTATTTTTTTATTTTTTGTATCTTCTGTTTGCTAGTAGTTTACAGCTTGTGAAATGGTCATTTTGCAGGAGGAATGGGTGATTTGCAGGATTTTTCACAAAAAAGGGGAGAAGAGAAACACACTTCTTCAAGGACAAAGCTACCTCTTGGAAGCTGCTTCATCGGCCACCAGTGGTTCCTTGCCTCCATTGCTAGAAGAAGCTCCAAATACATTATTAGAATGTCAATTGCAGGATCTCCAAAACTCTCTTCTGATAAATAACCAAGATGACCTCAAAAGCCTAATACACCCAATTGTCTCCCAATCTAACCCATTCCCAATAAATGGTTTCCTACCTTCCTTCTCTTCCAGCACCACCACTGCAACAACCAAAAACACAAACACCGACAACAACCTATCACAGTCACCATTACCCTCGATACTCTCCAAGTCCCTTCTCTCACATCAAGATTGCAGTACTTATAAGGAACAGATCACTATTCAGAAACAGTGTAAGACAGAGGCAAACTTTTCCCACTTCCAAATGCCAGCCGATGCAAACTTGCAATGGATGGACAGGATTCAAACAAGCACAAATCAATATCAAAATTCCTTGCTCGTTGAAATTGATTGTGGCTTGTTGGGGCTCTCTGCATTTGCTTCTGCTTCTGCTATAGATGCCCCTGTTAATGCCCTGCCCACTTCAGTTGCTCTCAACAGCAGTGGCTTTTAGCTGATGTAGGATCATCCAAACAGGATCCCCGGAGAATCTTGGTCTTCAGTGCTTAAATTCTTCTAGTTCAACTTTTATATTATTAGTTTAGATATACATATAGTATCTACAGAATCTATCAATCTGATGTGTATGTACTGTTTCTATATATATGTAGAGAGCCAACTCCATAGTGTCCATCCATGCACACCAAAATGTATTATTGGACAGTTTCTGCAGCTGAAGATTGAGGAGCGCTGTTTTATTACTATTATTGTACAAAAATCGATTCCTTTTGAGATTTTCTCCATGTTTGGCTGCGCTAATTAGATTATGCAAATACAAATGCAAAATTTACATAATATGACATGATTTTGTATTTAGCTATTTCACTTAAAACTTATTCACATGATGAATTATTCATATACTAGTCAAAATAATAATAAAATATTATAAATTTAATAATAATTTTTTTTCATAGATTAAGAGTTATATAGAAATATTAATATTATAAGTATGAGATTTGAATAAAAATGTAGATGGATATTTCATACAACACCATTAAAAAAAACACCTGTCTATTACATTTTCATCTAAAAAAATATCATTGAGAAAAACAAAAGTTTGACAAGCAAGCCTCCAAGATTTAGGTTTCTGTACATAATAACCCAGGTTAGTTTAGTCTAGTTTAGTGTTTTTTTTTTTTGTTTTTTCATGGAAGTGAACCACTTTTCATTCTAAACCTCAGCATTTTTCCACAAATAATTTTTCAAGGCATCTGACTAGAACAAATGATGTCAAGCTTAATTCGACGCCCTGTGCTATTTACGTTGAAGTGGGACAGGTTCTGTTTGATGTGATGCATGGATGGGATTGAAGGTGTTCTATATTTGAGTCATCTTTGTTTACAATTGATGATGTGATCAGGTTCCCTCGCATGCGTTCTGTTGTGGCATTTGTCGGCCCTTGATGATGAGCCATGAGGTCTACTTTAACCCTACGCAACGTAACAGGAGGATTCCATTAACGCAAGATCTCAGTTGCAACGCCCGCATATGGTTATTAGAGACCAGGCATGAGCCCCGGCATAAAGGAAGCTTTTGACCTTTCATTACATGCTTAAAAGCCATGTCTGTAAACCCCACATCTCCACGTGCATGTGTGGTGACTGAAGAGATGGTAAAGGTAACCGAATTTAATTTGGTAGCAATGGTAGCATTAGCTTGACCACCTAGTGACAAAATGAGTACATCATTGGGACTTCAAAACAGGGGGCTTGGGTTCCAAACAAACTAGTGTACATAAATGTGAGACGAGATTAGCTTAGCAGGATCTTTGCTTTTTGCTGGTGAGTAATTCATACACAATAATACAGTCACCCAAGACATTTTCAGAAAAAGCATTTGGATGAATGCGCGCTATGCTTGTCTTGACACCGAAGAGCCTCCTTCATTTTAGTCTGGTTAATTCATCAAGCTGGCACGACTAAACGACTAAACTCAGCCCATTGATTCTGACCCTGGTCAATGTAATTGAAATTACGGATAAAGAGTTTTGCTACTTATCTTCTCCGCGTACCATACTTATTTTTATTTTTTAATTTTTTAATTTATTCTTCCTAAACTAATTTAATTATTCTACTCATCATCCATATACTACATTTTGTAAGAGAAAAAATAAAAAATTATATGATGTATGTGTGTAATGATGATGAGTATAATTTTTCTACGGGTAAAATCATCGGTTAGCCTTCCAAACCAAATAGTTAGACTGATTTTCAAATGGCAGGCTATCAATATTCATTTGAAAATCAATTTTTTATTTTTTTTCTTTGTATAAAAGGGAAAAAGTTTCCTCTCCTAAAAATATCGTATTTGAAATGAATCGAATGTGCGTCCTACCAATAGCTTTCAGCTAGTCCGAAGTTTCCCACTTCCGAATTACATATTCAGAACTCTGAGATCACAGAACCTCAAAAAGGCAACTTGGGTTTGAAAACGTAAACAAAGCTTTATCATTAAGATCGCGGATGCGTCAGGTACTAACTCAAATTATGAGGCACTGTTGCATGCTAAAAGCAAAACGGCCATATGCACATGCTTCAATTAAAAAATAGTGTTATCACTTATCAGTGGGTCATAACTCATACTCCACTCTGCGTGAGCTACTTATTAAAATATCAAAGCATTACAAATAATCGGGCCATCTTATATAATTATATATATATATATATATTCCACAATGTTAAAATGGAGCCTGGCTATAGCTGTACTGATTGGATAATGCTTAGTTGTGGGCAAAGCAAAGGAAAGAACAAAGATACTTCTCAAAGTTCTTCAAACATAAGCTAGATGGGTTCATCACTCCAAATAACTACATTCTAAAACTCAGCAATTATTCTATCATGAAATTATTACATACCCCATTCGTCTAAGAGAGTGGACCTTTGCAAGCATGCATGCCAACATTGCCAAGTGATGAAGATGACCCTGCAAGAAAGTAAAAAAAAAAAAATATATATATATATATATATATATATATATATATATAAAGAGTCATGAATCATAAACCAGAAATACTTGCATACAAGGGACAGCAGCTCCCCACATCAAAAGTAAGAGGCCTTTCATTGTAGAGCAAAGAAGAGATAAAGAAAAATGAAACAGTAAGCAGCAAATAAAAATGCGGTTGGAAAGTGAACAATGCTTTCCATATTCAAAGTAGAAAGACAGTGTTTGAGTAGCCCTTAATCCTAATACAGGACATAATTCCAAAGATTCCAATGGTTCACAGCATAATTCTTGAAATTCTGGATCTGTCATCTGCAAAATATCGCTATGAAGTACATGAGAACATGATTCTTAAAATGGCTGCATATGCTGCTATTTCTAATGTCTTAATTTCTTGTTATCTAGTATGAACTAGTGTCATGCTCATCATATGAACATGGAAAGCATCTTTTGCTTCATTGTGAGATTGTTAGAGCTTTGTGGGATAGATTTTTGGTAGCATTTGACTGGCTTGGGTTATACCTAGAAGGATAGGAAACCTTTTAGCAAGTAGGAGAGGCTATATGACAGCTCACAAACTGCAGGCAATCTGCCTAGTGTGATGCATTTGGAGGGGAATGAAGGGTATAAATTATTTCATCAGCACAAAGTGTAGCGATTGTACAGGAAAAAATCAAGCATTTGCGACTATACAAATATATGCCTACAACTTGGGAATACAAGGCATATTGTGAACGAGGGCAACCCAAAATTCTATCAAATAAGCAGCAACTAAAATCACATCGGCTTCACTTCCAATTCACTACGGATTTCAATTCTTTAGAATCCCCAACATATGTGCGTGTATGCTCAATTCAAAGCCCTCACCTTGGGCCACAATATCCATTACCACACAATCACAGCCTCAAATCAATCTTGGAATTAATCAGCAAATGGAAGTATTCGCATAATAAAAGTACAACACCCTAACCCTACAGAAGAAGAGGAGGAGATAGTAGATAAAGGCAATTAGTGACGCACCAATAGCTGAAATAGAAAAGGGGGACTGATTTATTTCTGGGACTTGTCGGACTTAGAGGAGGACGCGTAATCTGGAGGAGAGTAGATGAGAGCAGCAATCATGGCTCCCGGAAGAACCACGTACTTGGCCAAAACCGCCAGCTTCGTCACCAGTGGCTCGCCCCTCATAAACGCCATTGCGATGCTCGCTCTTTCTTCCAAGTTCGATCAGTTCGATCTCGACTTTCTACAGAGACTTCAGCGGTATTGGATTGGATCGAATCTGGATGGTACAATGCACGCCGTTCCCAAAAAGAAATTAAAAAAAAAAAAAAAAGTTAAAAGCCCACTTTGAAGCAAAGCCCGAGCCCTTTTCGCAAGTGAGGTTAGGTTATAAATACATCAGTTTGTTCGATAGTCCATTCAATATTCGTTTGATTAAATTCGAATTTAACTCGATTAATAAAAAAAAAGTTTATCCGTAAAAGTATATACCCGCTCGATTAGTAAGTGATACATACTCAATAAAACTCGACTCGATTCGACTAAGGCTCGTTAAGACCCGTTCGGTTATGTCCGACTCGACTCGTTTGCTCGACGTGATTAAAGCTCGTTCATACACATGTTTATGTGTATACTGTTATTCTTAAATATATAATATGTAACATAATTACTTATACCTATTCACCTATGCATATATATTGAATATACTATACATATATATATTATTTAGTTTAGCACTTAAGACTTCTTGTGTCATTAAATTATAATTTGTACAATAGTTAATCGATATGACTTAATAATTTCATATAGGATATGTTACTATATATTATTATATAACGTATGTAATATGAGACACATACTATGATGCTAATATATACACATATATATATGTAACTACTTAACATTTATTCATAATAACTATAAATTATATGTTTGCATAAATTTAAAATTAGTTATATGTTATAATTGTATCTTGTATAAAATGTTTATGACATAGTCTATAGCCCGTAGTTGAATATTATTAATTTTATCCAGGATATATTTAATAAGTTTAGTTATATAAGTATTTTTCTTAATTATATTATATTATATATTATATATACTTTCCTTTATGCTTAATTGTTATAGAAGGCAATTGAAATGTTGTCTCGGAAGTTTTGTCCTTTTGACATTGTATAATGTTTATCTTTTATGAATATGATTTCTTCTAGAGAGGCGCTTCAAGCCGGATGGGTGCCAAAAATACTTTCACACCAACCAATAGATAAATGCCACGTAGATATTCCAAAAAGATCATAAATGAGCTCGCATCCATTCGATTGTCTCCCTCTCCGTTTTCAAATGCATCTCCCTCCCCCATCTGCATATTTTTTTCTTAAAGCCCTCTCTCTCTCTCTCTCTCTCTCCCTCCCTCCGTCCCCGATCTGGCCTCAACGCCAAGAAGCCCATAAGTGAACAATATTCAAAATCTACCACTAAAAATATGCCTAAACTTTCACTCAACATCATGGAGATCCCTTGCGATAAATTCCTGAGCCGGTGGCTGTTGTAAGAAATCCTGCAAGACGAAAAGAAAGGGAAAATACAATATTTTTTCTTCTTCTTATTCTTCTTTTTTAAAGGAAGTAATGGACACTACTAATGGAGGGAAAACTTTCTCAACAGCACAATGAGGAACAGAGAACCCTCCATGCGTACTAGTGTCACTCGCTGTCAATGTCTTGCAAAAGTAATTGGTGGGCTGCTTGCTTGAAATCCTCAATTCAAGAGGTAGGAATGTATCCTTTTGCTCTTTCTACATGATCTAACGAGAAATAACTTTATAACTCAGAAATGGTGCAGATGGGGGGGAGGGAGATGAACATACGAAGAAGGAGAGGGAGACAATCGGGTGGATGCAGGTTCATTTTTAATCTTTTTGGAGTGTCTATGTGGTATTTATCTATTGCCTAGTGTGAAAGTATTTTTGGCACCCATCCGGCCTGAAGGTTTTCCCTTTCTTTTATAGTACTTTTTGGTATATGCAATTTTCAAGTTGCGTGGGTAAAGTGCTAAATTCAATTTTTTTTTTTTTTTTTAGTGTTAAGATTATGTACACTGATTGCTTTTGCAAGGATCGAATATAACTTTTAAATTGTCTTTTAAACTTCTCAACTCTCTTTTAGTCATTTTTTTATTAAATTTACTTTAACAAGTCAGAGACTCTTAAAATGACGGTAATTGGTAAAGTTTTATCTTTCCCATCTTTCCTCTATGCACTACTCACAGTCACTAACAAGGGTTTCACTACAAGTTTTCCATTTTAGAGCGCCAAAGGCTCAGATCTTCTTACTTTCGGTAAAAGTAATATTTTTCCCTATTCTACATATATAAAAAAAAAAAATTAACTTTTTCAGTTTTTAATTTATCTCTTGGGTTCCATTTTAGCCTTTTAAGTCTCATTCTCTTGGCTCCACAGAGTTTGGACCACAAGATAAAGATTCTCTTTTATCTTACCACTATAGGTACGTATTTATATATTTTATGAATTTGTGTTATTGTTTGTAATTTTATGAATTTTCAAAGCAACTTTAATACATATATTTGTTGAGGAGTTGGTTTGATGATTGGTTTGCCTTTGGCCCCTTTTGCAATGCTACATGCTACTATAATTCATGACACCCGTATATAATTAATTCTATTATTGTTATGTTTACTTTCTTTCTTCTTTTTTTAGTAAAACTTATTAAGAAATCTGAATCTCTCGTTAGATCCAATAAAGTATTTATTTAGGTTTTGTAAATTGTAGGAAAGATAATAACTTTTTAGCATACTTTACACATACATGCGGGCAGTATATAAACAACCATGCACTTAATTCTTTTGAAGGAAAAAAAAAGATTAAATGTTATACAATATTCGTTATTATTTTTATAATGTGTGCATTTTCTGGACTTTTATGCATTCTTAATTAAAAACAAATGAGTTTTTATAGTTATAAATATTTTGTTTGCATTATTATGTTTTAGAACAAATTCTATTGCTATGGAGGATCCAAATATAGAAAATGAAAATGATTCAGTTGATATTAATTTGCTTGAAAGCCTTACACTCTCTGCCCACGAAGATGGTGACCCCAAAAATATTGAGGATGCTACCTCTACGACGGGTGCAACTAGTGTGACTTCCAAAGATCCCCTTAACCACGCATATGAAAAGAGACAAGGAAAAATACTTCAGTTGTTCGGAGAGACTTCTCAATAATAGAGTTACCTAGTGGTGAGAAGAAGTCACAGTGCAACTGGTGTAAAGGCATTACTCACCATATCGAGGTCAAGTTCTACTAGTACTATGCGTAGGCATAGAGATACGTGTCTTGCACGTGTTGTATCTAACAAGAAGCAAAAGATTTTGAGTATTGAATCTAAGGAGGATGATGGTGTCGTTACTATTGGAAACTTTACGTACGATCATAAGAAGGTACGTGAACTTCTTTCTTATATGATTCTTTACCATGAGTACCCTTTTAATATAGTAGAGCATGAACTATTCAATAAGTTTATGAAGGCAAATACACCTAATTGGCAAAAAATATCTCGTGCAACTGCTAGAAATGATTGTATAGACACATATCAGATTGAGAAGAGAAAGTTGAAAATATTATTAAGTTGTGTTGATAAAGTTAACATCACTACTGATATGTGGACTTCTGGCCAAAAGGTTTCATATATGGTGGTGACTTGTCACTTTGTGAAATCCAGATTGGCTTCTTCAAAAATGGGTCTTGAGCTTTTGTAATGTGCTGCCTCCGCATAGTGGTTTTATTATTGCCGATACTTTGCAAAAGTGTTTTGCTGATTAGGGTATTGAAAACAAAGTATTTCAATGACAGTCGACAATGTCAAAGCTAATGATGGTGCCATTAGAATTCTCAAAGATGATTTTCGATTGAGAAAACTCTTAGCTGTTGGGAGTAAATTATTTCATGTGCGATGTTGTGCCCATGTAACAAATTTGTTGGTGCAAGACATGCTCGGCCAAATTGGAAATATTATTGATTGTGTTAGAGAATGAATCAAGTATTTGGTAGCATCTGAGGAAAGATTGACACAATTCAGTGAAATTACAAAACAATTACAATTATCTTCTAAAAATTAATATTAGATGTTCCTACTCGATGGAATAGTACTTACTTGATGTTGGTGACTACTATGGAATTCAAGGAAGTGTTCCCTAGATTTCAAGATAGGGATCAAAATTTTAAATGGGTGTCTACCATTAAAGTTTGGATGCAAGTTAAAAATACTTGTGATATTATGGAAGTTTTCAATGAAGTGACCAATATTATATCTGGAAGCATCTATCCAACTTCTAATTTGTTTCTTCCTGAGATATGGAGGATGAAAGAAGTATTGACTACGAAGAGCGTTGATAGAAATGAATATATTCAAGCAATGGCAAAAAAGATGACTAAGAAATTTGAGAAATATTGGGGTGAATGTAATTTGTTAATGGCAATAGCTGTGGTATGGGATCCAAGATACAAAATGGAGTTGATAAAGTTCTGCTTTCCCTTAATTTATCTAGAGTTTGAAGCCTCTCAGAATATTGATCTTGTTTTTAAAGTTTTACATGAGCTATATGATGAGTATGTCTAAATTCATAACTCAATAGCTATGGGCCAAACTACGCAGAGAAATACTCATATAAGTTCTTCGAGCAGCTCCACCAATATTCTTGCACGAACAATGCCAAGTGGGCGGTCAATGTTCAAATCTTTCGTTAGAGGTGTTGATACTTTTCAGCCTATTAAGTCAGACTTGGATGTATATTCGGAAGAGGGTGTTTACATATGTAAGGAAGGTATTAATGCAAAGTTTGATGCTTTAGAATGGTGGAAAGTCAATAATCTCAAATATAAAATCTTGTCTAAGATGACACATGACATATTAGCAATTCATATAATTACAGTTGCTTCAGAGTCCGCATTTAGTGCTGGTGGTAGAGTTATCGATTCATATCAGGCATCTTTGGCAACTAAAACAGTTCAAATACTACTATGTGGAACAGATTGGGTTAGAGCACGCCATGGAGTTAAGAAAGAACTAAAAGTAAGTGTCACTTTCATTAAAAAAAAAAAACTATCACTTTCATGAACACTTTAATTATTTTCTAAAGTAGAATGATATGTGATTATTTTTATTTTGTAGGATGAGTTGGAATCGGCAGAAATTGTATTGCCATAATTGAAGCTTATGGATGGATGCTATGCAATGCAACACTTTTATAGAATTATGCATAATTCAAACTTGTGTACGTAGGGGAGTAAAAGTACTCTATAAATATTTTTTTAGCATATATGCAGGGTCCTTTCATATTATAGTTAATATTTTGAAACATGATATTATGAGCTGACTTTTATCAAAGTTATGAACATGATTGAAAAATGATAGTATGGGCTGGAGTTTGACAAAATTGATTTATGTTAAAATGTGTTATTTGTCAAATCTCTATGGACATATTTGCTATGGTTAAATAATTTTGATAAAAAAAAATGCATGGAAGTAGAAATATATGACAAATCCTATTAGTAGAATTATGTGAGATTTCAAAGTTTGATGTAGTTTAAACGTTGAAGTCTCTTTACATGTATTTTGTTTATTTGAAATAATTTTTTTAACCATTAATGGTGGTAGAGATACTATAAAATAATAATTCCAAATATTCTATTCGACGTGCACTCTTATCTTAATTAGATTTGATAGGTCAATATTTTCTCTTCTTTTTTCAATTTTCTAAACGTAAATAACTGTTTTTCTTTTGTGGTTTTATTTGAAGGCCCGTGTATATTTCTAAATTACTAGCATTAGCTCGTTCATTGATTCTTTAAATTATAAATGGATACAATGAAAAAAAAATTAAGTTATCTTACATGCATTTTTTATTTCTCTAATATTTTATTTTATTAATTTATATAAATAAAAATAAAAAAACACAAATTGAGTCGAGCCGACTTGGCTCGAGCTCGTTTTTATGTTGAAGATCGAGCTCGAGCTCAATCTGAAGTCTTGACTTATCGAGCCGAGCTTGGGCAGGAAAAAAGTAAAAGTCTCGAGCTCGATCTTGAGTTTTCTTAATCGAGTCGAGCTCGACAGTTCAAAAATCGGCTCTACTTGACTTGATTACAGCCCTAGTTAGGAGCATGTTACAAATGGACGTGTTTTACGCAAGTTTTTTTTATATAATAAAAAAAAATTAGATTCTATTTTTACGAATAAAAATCAAATGTTTTACATTTTTTTTTTATAATATAGTCTACTTTTATACAAGAGAGTTGCACGAAATTTATATATTTAAAAATTATATATATCATTGTTCTTTGTGCTATATTTAAAGTAGGTTTCAAAGTCACTTTATCATAGGGGTGCTACCCGCATGGTGCGGGCGGGGGCACCCCATCCCCGCCGCTCATGCGGTGTTGGGGTTTTTTCCCGGAGGGGGAAAACCCCATCCGCCCCTCCCCGCCATTATGTTAAAAAAAAAATTTTTTTGTCTAAAAATATTTTTTTAGACCAAAATTATAATATAATTTAAATAATAAATTAAATTTTATAAATATAAAAAAAATTTAAACTCATTAGAGTTAGATTTTGACTAAGTCCCACATTGCTTAAAGATGACTATTGTATTGCCTTGACCTCCTATATAAAGATTGGTCTAGGAGGCTAAAGCAATCAAATGACTTGAATATAATTTTGAGTCTTTTATAAATTGTGTATATCTATATACAATATATTTATTTAATATATATAAATAAAAAAAAATTTTTAATGTGAGGCTATGGGGGGGGGGGGGGGCCTCCGGGGTGCCTACCCTCTATATGGGCGGGGACGCGGGGGCCAGCCCGCCCATGCGGGGGCTGGGCGGAAGATACTTATATATGTCATTATTCCTTACGTTATAATTGAAGATAAATCACAATTTTAAAAAATAAAATTGTCTAAACTAAACATTATTCCTTAAACATTATTCCTTACGTTATATGTCTAAACTATTTATTAAAAAAATAAATCGCAATTTTAAAATTTCTATCTTTTATAGTATAATATACTTTTGTATAAAAGATACTTATATATGTCATTATTCCTTACGTTATACTCAAAGTAAGCTTTTAATGTCACTTTATCATCTTTAAAATATTCATCTAAACCATGTATTGAAAGAAAAAATCGTGATTTTAAAACTCTATCTTTATTTTCCGAATAATCTCTACGATATTGTTACTAATCTTATATAGTAGTTTATAAAAGCTTCTTCGATTTTAAGTTGATCTGTTTGGACAAAGTTATTGTTAAAATCGGAAATGTTAGATGAGAGATATATGTCTTACAACATGACGCTTCACACTCAATCTCTCCTCCAACAAGTCTTATATTCTAAATTCAAGACCATATGTTACATGAAATTAAAAGGAATAATATCAAACATGTTGAAGTCCAATCTTCATAAATTTATATATTCCATGAAAGTCGACTGTCACCTCCCTCATGTACCACTAAAACGTTGCAACTTCCTCTGGAGGATGATAGGGGTTTTTAATTCGGAGTCTTCCATGTTGCGTCTTTTCAAGGGAAACACATTAATGTTCACCCTCTTGCACGAGATCTCATTAAATTCTCATCATTCCAAAAACAGAGAGGACCACTCTCCAAATCGCTCTACTTTTACACGTTTTGCTCAAGAGGCAGCTTCCATTGTTGCTTTCTCTTGTTTGTTCTTGCACCATTCCCTCTGGTCTCTCTACTCCCAAAGTTTTCTGAATTTTGCAACATTTTTAGGACCCTCCACCATCAATTAAATTACCTCTCTGGATGGTTAATACAAACTCTTCATGTCACATGGTCAGAGACTCAGAATCACAGCATCAAAATATCAATTCTATCCATCCAAATTAAGGGTTGATTTGGATTTTGAGATGAGATGAGATAATTTTTAGATAAAAGATAAAAGTTAAAAAAAAATATTATTATTATTTTAAAATTTAAAATAAGATGAAATGCTTTCTAAATAAAAGGGCACTTACGATGTCTTCTAAAGACTGACCCCAAAAATCCAAAGTTTAGGACCCGGTTCCATTTTTTATCAGAAAGTTCCTGGCTTTCTGGGATACTGTGCACTGAATTTCAAACCAGTGTAATTAGCATGGCATCCTCTAGGTCCAAGCTTTCTGCCCTCTCACATCCAAAAGGAGAACGGCATGATTAACTCCGACGAATCCATGTCCAGCAGAAGTGCCAAGATTTTGTGCATTATTCTGAACATTCTATAGGGATCATTATCTCAAGCTCACAACAGCTTATGATTCTCTACCGAAACGAAAGGAAAAGACTCGAAAGAACATTATTTTGGCATGGATGCTACATAAAGTCGTTAAATTAAACACATGGGCATTCATTTATTACAATAATGAATAGTAACTGGTATGGTATGGTATTTGAAGGGAGGCTGATCTGACTGGGTGGTCTGTTGCCACTTGATGCAGCCAACTTGTGAAGCTCATCTGGAAACACCCACGTGGATTATTGATTATCAGTGATAAAAAATAAAATTATTTAAAACACAGACTTAACCAAACCGATCGGATCCATCCAAAACTTTGAACTCAGAAGTAAAGCCTTGTCAAATCAAAATAATTTAAGGTTGGTTTGTTAGTTAAATGATTTTGGATAAAATGAGGCGAGATGAAACGAGAGGATTTTAAATAAGTTAAATAAAATATTATTATAATATTATTTTTTAATATTATTATTTTAAAATTTAAAAAAATTAAATTATTTATTATATTTTATATCATAATTTAAAATAATTATAATAATAAAATAATATCACTATATCCAAACTTACCTAACAGAACAACCCTTGGGAGGATAATAGTGAAGAAATGAAGGAAGCTTCGCTGGAAATATGAGCAAGAAATACAACGCACCAGAAACAAACAAATAAAATGTGTGTGAGGAGATGGGCACTTAATTAATTCCAATCAAGTCTTTTTCACAGAGAGAGAGAGAGAGAGAGAGAGAGAGGGAACACTAAACGTTCATCTCTTATCCTTCACACAATTTCCTGGTTCATAAAAGAACCAACCATTGCCACATTCATAACCATTTTTATGGCAGTTTCTCCACCTCATAACCATTCGACCTTCTGAACCGCTTATCTTCTCCTTCATTCCAGTTTCCAACTTTCTGCTTGAACTTTCAATATCGTCAACACCATCTACTGTTGCATCATCCTTGTCTTCTTTGCTTGCCTATTCTTCAACCATGGCAGCTGAATTATCCGGCGGGAAGAATGCCAATAATCAGCTCTTGGAAGAACTTGAGGAGCTCAGCCAATCACTTTACCAATCCCATATTTCCACCACTCGAAGAACTGCCTCCCTCGCTCTTCCTCGAAGTTCAGTTCCTTCAATTCCATCCGCTGATGAGACTGCCCCGGCTAAAATCGAGGAGAAACCCAGTAACAGGCTACGAAGACGTATGTCCTTGTCTCCATGGCGTTCCAAGCCAAAGCCTAATGATGAAAACGAGAATAAACATATAGCCCAGATAGCGAAACAGCCGGAGGTCAAGAGGTTGGATGAAAGAGCAGCTTCGTCAGCAGAGAAGAAGGGAATTTGGAACTGGAAACCAATAAGAGCTCTTTCTCATATTGGAATGCATAAATTGAGCTGCTTGTTTTCTGTCGAAGTTGTCTCAGTCCAGGGCCTTCCAACTTCAATGAATGGCCTTCGGCTCTCAGTCTGTGTTAGAAAGAAGGAAACAAAGGATGGAGCGGTTCATACAATGCCATCAAGGGTCTCTCAGGGAGCTGCTGATTTTGAAGAGACCTTGTTCGTAAAGTGCCATGTCTATTGCGGTTCGGGGAGTGCCGGAAAGCCGCTGAAATTTGAGCCACGGCCATTTTGGATATATGTGTTTGCAGTTGATGCTGTGGAGCTTGATTTCGGGAGAAGCTCTGTGGATTTAAGCCAGCTAATTCAGGAATCAGTGGAGAAGAGCTACGAAGGCACACGGGTTCGGCAGTGGGACACAAGTTTCAATCTTTCAGGGAAGGCAAAAGGAGGAGAACTGGTATTGAAACTGGGGTTCCAGATTATGGAGAAAGATGGAGGGATTGGAATCTATAGTCAGGCTGAGGAATTAAGGTCAGGCAAAGCCAAGAATGCTTCTTCTTTTGCACGCAAGCAGTCGAAGACATCCTTCAGTGTTCCCAGTCCAAGGTTGTCAAGCCGAAAGGAACCTTGGACTCCTTCACAGACAGCAGCAACGGCAGAACTTCAAGGAATTGATGATTTTCATCTCGACGAGCCAGAGCCAGAGCCAGCTCCCTCTCCCTCTGTTCCAAAGTTGGAAGAACCAGAAACAAAGATGGAAGATCTTGATCTTCCTGACTTTGAAGTCGTGGATAAAGGCGTTGAGGTTCAAGAACGACAGGATGATGCAGACGGGCAATCCGAAAAGTCTACTGAAGCAAAATCAGTTTCAAGCGAGGTTGTCAAAGAGATTGTGCATGATCAGGTACATCTCATAAGATTGACCGAACTTGATTCAATTGCTCAACAAATAAAAGCGCTCGAGTCTATGATGGGAGACGAAAAAATTGTCAAGACAGAGGAAGAAACAGATTCGCAAAGACTGGACGCAGACGAAGAAAACGTGACAAGGGAATTTCTTCAGTTGCTTGAGGAGGAGAAAACTAGCAATTATAAATTCAAGCAACCTGATGAAATTCCCCCTCTCCAGCTTGAAGGAGCCGCGGATTATACAGAATCCGAATCCAAAGTGTACCTCCCAGATCTTGGCAAGGGCTTAGGCTGTGTGGTCCAAACAAGGGATGGAGGCTACTTAGCTGCCATGAATCCTCTTGATACTGAAGTTGCGAGGAAAGACTCTCCAAAGCTAGCCATGCAAATATCAAAACCATATGTCTTGCCGGCATGTCAATCCACAAGTGGGGTTGAATTGTTCCTGAGGATGGCAGCTATGGGGTTTGATGAACTTAGCTCTCAGATCTTTTCTCTGATGCCCTTGGATGATCTGATGGGTAAAACTTCAGAACAGATAGCTTTTGAAGGAATTGCTTCTGCAATCATCCAAGGGAGAAACAAGGAAGGCGCTAACTCAAGTGCTGCTCGTACAATCGCTGCGGTAAAGCTCATGGCAACCGCGATGAGTACAGGTAGGAAAGACAGGATTTCGACTGGGATTTGGAATGTGAATGAGGAACCATTAACAGCAGAGGAGGTTCTGGCATTCTCGATGCAGAAGATCGAGGCCATGGCAGTCGAAGCTCTGAAAATTCAGGCCGAAATGGCCGAGGAAGAAGCTCCATTTGACGTTTCTCCACTCAATAGCAAGGCTGCTACTGTTGGAAATGATCAAAACCATCCCCTGGCTTCTGCTGTGCCACTTGAGCATTGGATAAAACAACAGAGCTTGGCTACTTCTGATGGCGAGACAGGAGATGGAGCGGCAGATATCATAATAGCAGTGATGATCCAGTTGAGGGATCCAATAAGGCGGCACGAGGCAGTTGGAGGGCCTGTGATTGCACTTGTTCAAGCCACTAGTGCGGCAACCGAGGCAGATAACTATGATGATGAAAAGAGATTCAAAATAAAAAATTTGTACGTTGGGGGTTTGAAGGTAAGGAGGAGTGGGAAAAGAAATGCATGGGATACAGAGAAACAGAGGCTGACAGCAATGCAGTGGCTGGTTGCACATGGATTGGGGAAAGCAGGGAAGAAAGGAAAACATGTGCAGGCAAAAGGGCAAGATTTGTTTTGGAGCATTTCCTCACGAGTGATGGCCGACATGTGGCTCAAACCCATGAGAAACCCAGACGTCAAGTTTGCAGAACAGTAGGAGAGTCTCTCTTCTTCAACTCCACATACATATAGATTAAGCAAATTCCTTTCATTGCCAATGCCATAATCAGCAACATCGCTTCTTCTTTTTTCCCAACATAAGGAATTCGATAAAAATAACAGAGGGTGAGATTTGATGCAGTTTGTAAGTAGATTTCTGTCAACATTGCGATGGATCAAGATCTTCTACAATTTTCTAACTTAAATACTTTCTATAATTCGGAGAGAGATTCACATAATATATGGACTTTACTGTATTTAATATCGTCTCCTCGTTAATCACGGGCAACATATAATACCATAGGGTTTACAATCTATGTATTTATCTCTCTCAAATTATAGAATTATTTGGGTCAGAAAATTATAGAGAATCTCAATCTCATTTGATAATAGGAAACACAATCTAGTTGCATTTGTAATATATATATATATATATATATAAAGTTTGTAATGCACCTTATTTTATGAAATAAAGTGATTAAATTCATTAATATTGAGTTACTCAATAAATATAATGCATATTTTGTGTACTTTTTGTTTCCTTTCTTTTATTGTTAAGAAAACATTTGGCTAGTACTTTTCGGCAAGCTCAAACATCCCAACCCGAGCAAACAACTCTGACCAGAATGCAATGCTGACATGTCTGAGAGATGCTGTAGTCATTTTATCTCTATCTTTTTCTTAAGGTAACAGAGGAATGAAAAAGATTCTTCAAGAGTCTCAGGTCTCAAAACTGTACTGTCTCAAAATTTGATGGTGTTAACGTGAAATTTGAACGAGTACGAGGAGTAAATATCACAATGCATGTGTAAACTGAAGAGAGTTGGAAACAACGTGCATGGCGTGTGAACATCGAAGGCTATATATATTTTTTTAGCATTTGGGAATAGGGATATAGTCCGCATTTTCTTTGCAAAAAATGAAGTCTATCGTTAAAAAAATGGGTGTCAAATTTATCTATATTTTTTAAACGAGTAAGTGAAATTTATACAATTTAAGACTGTACAAATCATTTATCATGAGAATTTTAACGGACACGATAAGCTGTACATAGTTAAAAACAGTACTATATGTACTTATAATTTTACATACAAGATCTATTTTATCAGTTTTCTTTTTAAATTCAAAACTTTCATTTCAAATTTAATAATTTTCAGCATATCAACGACTAATACTATTATTACGTAAGTAAAAATTGTAAATACAAATGGCATTTTTCTTTAGCTAATGGTCTCTTCGACTACAATAATTCCCTTTGACGGTTAGATTTTCATTTTCCCAGAGCATGCAGTTGTAGAAACAACCATATTTCTCATGCTCTTTCTTTCTTTCTTTCATTCATGGACCCTTGAGTTTTCCTGCAATTCAATTGCCAGAGGGCTCATTTACTGTTCTAGAAGTTTACATGTCATCAGCAAATGTTGTCTAAAAATCCACACCAAACATTAATCAATGATGTCATGATGGGTAACTTATTTTAAGTGTTCATCTACTTTTTACTTAAAATCCTCAAATTTAGGAAAGAATTTGAGATGCTTTTCGTCTGTCATGTATGAAGCCTGACATATGATATTTCTGCGGTTTTGTCATGGCCAATGGGCCTTTGCTCTGAGATCTTCCTCACAAGAGATCGTGGCCTCTGCATTGCTCAGTGCCCTGGTATGTTGGATTGGAGACATAATAGTTACCTACACATCAACACTCCAGTCTCCACCTCTGTAGATGATCCACACCTTTAACAACGTCTTAGAACTTTTTAGCCACCTATCTGCAATTATTTGATACGGAATATTAATTATTTTGTGCAATTGTGCCTACAGGCCCTGTATTTTGTCTCATCGCGGATTCAAACACCAGGTAAGGCTATCAACAGAAATACATTGCAATCCAAGTAGAATAGCGATGAAGTATCATCCTATTTACAGACCAGCCTTCATAAAGTACAAAACTTGGAAGGAAATTCATAGAAATATCTGGACTTGTCTTCGGTAAAATCTCAGAAATACAATGTTTGCCGCACAGCTACCCTCCTTGGCAAGTGACCGCAGTATTCGTACAAGCCATATGCAACTTAAAGCTTCTGCGTTTCCTCGGAGGATGGGTTGCTTTCAAATGAAATTGGGGCACAATTAGATTTGGGAGGCATTGAATCACCCGTTTGATTATTAGAGCTCTGTTCTACTTGCTCATCTGACCTTGACTGGTCCTTGAACGGTCTCTCAAAATCTTTAGCATTTCTAGGATCTATCACTAAATTATTGAATTTTTGCTCCTGCCATAAACCAAAAATTAAAAATAAAACAAAGAATCAGAAAGAAACATGGTGGAAGGGCATTTTATGGCCCCTAGTAATCAACGATCTCCCGTCAATTTACACATGCAATGACATAACACGGAATAGATACAATTAAATTCAAGTTCCTAGCTAATTTTTTTTTTTATAAGTTCGTTCCTAGCTAATTAAACAACTTCTATGGTCAACTATACCTATAGATGGATGCTGGGTAGAGCTGTGAGTTAATATATGCATCAAAACACGCTTTTGACAATGGCCCTTTTAGCTATTCCTATAAACTATTCAACTGCACCTAGGTTTGCAAACTCCAAGATACTGCATATCATTTCGAAATGCAATAGGAAGAAGCCATCCCCCTAAAGTTGGTGAATCTATTAAGGTATAGAACTTAGAGATTTTCCCTGTTCCTAGTAGTAACCATAGTCCTTAGTACTTACCGTTTGTAGTGCTTCAAGCTTTCTCTGTAATGCCTCATGCTCAGCTTGAATACGGAATGGAACACCATGCTTTTGATACACATTATTTTGTGCTAAGTCTTCATCAATGTCGCTAGTTGTCGTTGCAAAAGGATGATTTGCAGGAATCCATCTAATCGTATCAGGGTCAACATCAGGAGGCACCAATTCCCCTTCTTTAAGAAAAATTGTAGGTCTCTTCCACTGGTATGCTCGTGACCTCCTCTTCTGGTGGATAGCTTGTTGCTCTTCGGTCAAAGTTACTGGGGCTAACCGATAAACCTTTCCACACACTTCGATGGTTGAATTGCCCTTCCCAACTTTCACCAACGGATTATTGAATGGATCTTCATACTTTAGAGGCCTTGAACTGAGTGGAATCCACAAGAAAAAGCACATCATTATTTGTGCAAAGAGGATGACATAACTAGAAACTTGGAAGTGGATCTAAAACCAGCTTATTCAGACAAAAAGTTACAGGTACATTTTCACTTAGTAAAAACCCCTCTTAAGATCACATCATGCATACCGCTTTTACAATTCAAAGCTCAAAAACAAATTGACCCAAGGGTAAGAAGGAAGGTGTTAAGGATTAGGATCATACATGCCTCTTCTATCAGATCTTAGCTGGCCACGTCTGACAAGATCAGCTACAGAGCCAGGATGGCTGTCCCTTGACTTCCTTGTGGCATATAATCTTACACCGATTACCAAAAATGCAGTCACAATACATAAACCTATAGCAAAATTACTCCCTCTGTATCTATTCATCTGTGATCATGAAAGAAATCCTGTAAATGTGTGCACGAATAGCCAATACTTACTCTTCAAAATGAAAAAATAAATAAAATATTAAAATGACTGAAGTTCCCATGGCAGAAACTCAATATCAACAGTACCAAGTACTTCTGATAACTCACATGCATAAACCATCTCCCTCGAAACTACCACATTTACCAACACAGAATCAACCGACTAGTCACAACCCACACCATACTTTCAATGAATCTAAAAATTGATCCATTTATTCATTAACTAATAGGGCTGGCTAGTATTATAAATTGGATTATGAACTTTTAGGTTTTCTTGGGTAACCTTGTTGTAGAGTTCTTAAAATTATAATAGTTCTTCTTAATTAAAAAAATTAAGATTTTGACTACACTATAACCTATAGGCATCCCACAGCTGCCTTCTTGGCCACGGCTTCATCAGTACTCAAAACCAAGCACAAAGAATCCGGTAACCAGCGCCCTTTAAGAACTCATACGACCATGTCTGGAAAAGAAAATATGGAGAGAAAAATCCGATGGATGGGCTTCCCATTTTCGTGGTTAATATCTCCTGAAGGTGTCCATCGTTGCCCGGTTATATTCTCTAATTATTATTCGAGCTACATCTGGACTCTACATATGCCAATTAATGTACCTAGACTAACCGATAAAAAAAAAAGAACTCATACGACCATTAATTCGTGAAATTGAATATTCCAAAAAGGCATGGAGCAGCAACGTTCATATATTGGTTTTTCAATTTCAATGAAAAAGAATTGAAAGCGAAAGAGAGAGTGAGAGTGACAAAGTGTTACCACGAAAACAACGGGAGGGGAAGAGCTGATTATCCCTTGAAATTTGGTTACCCGGTCTTTTACAATCACGGCAATTCTCTCACTCTTAACCACCGCCTCATCTCGGTCACTGTGGTCCTCTCCCCCGCAACTTGAAGAATCGGTAACCGCTCTCAGTACAAACAACTTCCGGTGGATCTTTAGTCGGCTTCGGCTCGGCCTACCACTACTTAGCCCAATATCTGCTCTGAGTTCAACTAATTTCGAACGCTTCGAACCCCAAACTGGCTGTTCGTAGCCACGATTAGCATAAAAGTTAACCAAATCAGGAATATGGGTTACATTACGAGCGAAATACTCCATAAAGAAAGAAAAGGAAATGGGAGTGCCTACCCGGAAAGAAATGGGATGGAATTGAAGAGTTCCGGTTGATGCCATTTATAAGTTACAGTACCTATACAGTGATTCAAGGATAGGGTTTCCGTTGTCAGTATCATACGAGAGGGGCGATTTGTCCGTCGAGGACTGGAGAAAAATTAAAAGATCTCAGAACTATCGATCGTTTCATTTTCACTCGTTCTTCCGGGGGAGTCGTTCGGTTGGCGAGAAAAATTAGTAATATTTCAAATATATTAAGATACAAGACATAACAACAGGAGGATCCGTGGCGCAATGGTAGCGCGTCCGACTCCAGATCGGAAGGTTGCGTGTTCGATTCACGTCGGGTTCAAATTTTCCAATTTTTTCATCAAACAGATTTGGAGAATGACATCTCATCTCATCTCAAAAATTTAAAATATTATATTTTAAAAAAAATCTTCATTCTTTCTCTTTAAACCCTTTAAAACTTCAGATGAACGAAAGGGATGGGAGTTTTGGCTCTTCCCTCCCCTTTCTCCTTCCCCTCCCCCTTCTCGTTTGTCCATTTTATTTTTTGTGTAATATTTTTTTTTTATTTTTCAGGCCCAATAAGGGAGGATTGTCGTTTGGGTCTTTCCAGCCATCACCCTCCTACACGCACCCCACCGAGATGAAACTCAGTCGCCGATCTTCAAGACCACCAAATATGGCGTTCATTGAAGTGGAGCGTAGCTCGCACGCGTGGGACAAAGCTCCGAAACTTGTCGACGTATGCCCATCACACGTCACCGCGGAGCCCTCTGCCGATGCCACACTTGGCTTCTCTGGACTCCCTGACTCCGGGACTTCCAAGATTGACCGTCGGTTTTCCACCTCGAGTGACTAGTACCCTGCACGCGCTATTGTCGACGCATCGTGCACTGTTCATTCGTTTTGATTTTCTGTTTCTTTGTAGTTCTATTCCAGTATTTTGTTGCGTTTGTTTTTTTGTTCTTTTGTTGACCCAGGTGAGGTGTTGAGCCTTTGGATTGGACGTAATCTTGGGGCAAGAGCCATTCGAGAGTGGGGGGAAATGTGCTAGTGGAGGCTGTTGTGTCCGTGCGTGAGCTGGGTGCTTGTGCAGTCAAGGCTCGATATGCTAATGCTTGTGGTGGGCGTGACGTCCAGGTCACACCGAGGCTTGTGGTTTTGTAGTTTAGTTGTTAATGTGTTTTATTTGTTTTTTTGTTATTTTAGTGTTTAATAAAATAGGAATAGACTATTAGATTTAGTGTCTATAGCAGTGTCTCGTACCTTTCCTCCCTAGGAGGATAGAGGGGCCTTCAAGTTCTATTTACAGAATACTTTCTCTGTTAGAAGATAGTTTATTGAGAAGTTAAGACAATATCCGTTACAAAGAAATTTGAGTGTGTGGAAGCCTCAGAGCTTATGTGTAGTTTGACTTATAGTCTGAATTTTTTTATGTATTGATAAGTCACAGTTATAACTTCGGTTCATTAATGAAATGAGACTATTTCCATTAAAACAAATTATTATGTTTTAATATTATTACTGTGTTAGAATTTGAAAAAATTGAATTGGTATTTGAAAAAAATTAAATTGTTTATTATATTTTATATAAGGATTTGAAAAATGTATAATGACGAGTTGAGATGAGATGAGAATTTTGTGTCTCATCTTACAAACTTGCCGTCACATCTGACGTATCAAGTTGTGACAACTGAAGAAGGGGTGTAATATAACATGAAATTTTAATTTTATTATTCAAATTTATTAATTTTACCAATCACCAATATAATAAATATAAATTTAACTTATTTATTGATCTTAAATAGCTAAGAGAAATGGTTGCGGTATTCTCATACTTATGATCTTTTCAATAGTTATTAGCTATAATAAAGTCTTATGAAAAAATACAGATAATAATTAGAAAAAATTAAGGAGAGGGCTTAGTAGCTATTGTCCAATAAACTGAAGAGTTTTCTACAAAAGAAAAGTCAAGAAGAAGCCGAAGAGCCTGCGAGACCCAAAATTTTCTTTTACAACACTAACATCTAAGATAGACATGACGGTTCACCACTTGACTCGAATCTCTTGTTTAGCCGACTCTATCCTTTTAACTTCGGAGGTCATGATAAATATAGTAGTTTCAATTGTTTTCTTACAAAATAATGCAACAACTATGGAAATGAGTGAATTTATAAATTGATATGATTTGATATAGTACATTAGATCTATTTTATAATCTTATGTACCACATCAAATCTATTCAATTATAATAGATAGAAGTGACTATGATTAACAGAGGCTACAATCATCACTAAGGCAAAGTCCTCTTTACAAATAATTATATTATTGACATAAATTATAATAGATAAGTACCTTTGGGTCTAATGTCACCGCCCTTCCTTTTAGGGGCAAGATGTCCGGTGATCGAGTTTCCATACAAAAAGAATACGACCCATATGAGCTTAGAGGATGAGCAAATTGATGGTGCGACTGATGATAAAGATGAAGCATGCGTGTCTATTGCGTGAGATACATCCAAACCCACAAAAGATAAGGGAAACGGAGGAGATTACTCATTGTAACGGCCTTTCCAACTCGTCAAAATTGCATGCCGTTTTTTTTTTTTTTCCTAAGCAAATTCTATTCATTAATCAAAGCAATATAGCAACAAAGTCTCGGTAGTTATACAGGATTGGTGGGAGGTCCTTTTCCACTGTGAAAAGTTAACAGACATTGGAGAATGCTAATAAGGAGTATGCTATCATATAGAAGTTTGAAACCTGTCTATTGTACAATATTATACGCGCATCGATTTTAAGATCGATATAACTCTTCTTTTAACTTTTCTTTATATTATTTTGCTAGTAGTGTTTAAAGATTGAAAAATATAATTTCTTTCCTTTAGAGCATCATATGTTTAAAGAGTAAAGCTATTCTCACCACTCTCGATTCCGCTCTCGATCTCGTTATATTTTTTTTTTTTACTTAGTGATTAAGTAAATATTTTTTAATAATAATAATATTTTTTTTATTTTTTTAAAATATTTTACAATATTAAAAAAATATATGTATAAAAAAATAAAATAAAAAAATATAATATTTTATACTATCAATAATTACCAACGGGATTGAGAGCGGTGGCTATACAGCCACCCATGTTTAAAATACCTGAAAACTGTCACCATCGTACAGACCATATTGACGGAGTGGGTCACTGGGTCTTGAGGACCAGAGCCACCATAACAGTAACGTTTTATTATTAAACCATACAAAAGAGGGGTTTAGTAACCAACAATATTTCTTAAAAAATACTTATGAAGTTGTGCTTTGTTGATCACTCGAAATAAAATCCGATTCATAAGTACACGATGCCCATTTAACTGGTTATTAGGGTACTAGGGTGGCCCACCCATGTTTGTTTTTTGGACGGTCCAAAGAAAAAGGAATAAGAGGTAAATCAATATCTAATAATTATCATTTAGAACAAGGCGGTCCAACACTAACTTCTTCGAGTCAAGACAATAATGAATTTTTGAAAATTTTATTTGAATTATAGGGCTATTTTAGTATAAAAGAGGTAAATTAATATTATATAGAATGTTTAATAATAATTAAGAAACTCGCATAAATGCCACTAAATCATATAAATATAATTTCATGTATCTATCTATCTGTCTGTTTTTTTTTTTTCGTTATAACAAAATCAAGAATTCAAACAATGAATACTAATCAAAAAAGAAAATGCTATATTTTAAAAAGAAAAAAGAAAAAAGTTGAGACCTCCACAATGCAAGAACTCCATTTTATGGAGACACTTCTAAAGATGATCATGAAGCAAATATTTAATGATATCTATAGACTTTAGTATATTAATTTATTTGTAGTTGGTTAGTGGGTTACAGACCTTTGTTACCATCACTTGGTCTATTAAATTAGAACAAATTGGCTTCTTTATGAATTCAAACAACCCATTTTACTATATATGGCAATATCTACCCTTAATGCATTGGTCATCTTTCAATTTTTCAAATCTATCACACTATAATGGCTAATGTGAAACCTTTTTCCTAAATGCACAATGGTTTTTTGTATCTTTCTTATAGTTTGGCACTTGGCATATTACTACATTCTAAACAGGAACTCATCATATCTTATGCATAAAGATTGAAGACTTGAAAAAACAATAATAATAAGGATGAAAAAATAAACACTCCAAAAATAGAATTGGTGGAGGTAAAAGGATTGTGTTTTGACATTTGGGCAAATCCCATGTAGTGAAGAAGAAGTTTTGATGGATTCTTTTAAATGGGTCCCATTTGATTGGTCTTGATTCCATGGCCCTCACTAAAGTAAATCATAATAGGTCATGTATGAGTCATTATTT
This sequence comes from Juglans regia, assembly GCF_001411555.2. Classification (NCBI taxonomy): domain Eukaryota; kingdom Viridiplantae; phylum Streptophyta; class Magnoliopsida; order Fagales; family Juglandaceae; genus Juglans; species Juglans regia. The sequence continues at coordinate 27,344,695 of NC_049911.1, forward strand.
CCCACCATCATTCAATTTCAATTTCTTTTTCTTTTTGGGCATTTCAATAGCTGATAGTTTAGTGGCCAAAAAAAAACAGTTAAATTCATTAGATTAGTCAATTCAATGAAAAATGCTGCAAAATTACCAAAACCTCCATTAATTTTAAGAATATAATCAGGATAAATTTCTTAAAACTTCATTAATTAATTAACTCTTTTTTACCCCAAAGAAAATACTAACAATATTTCAGCGTGTGCGGGGTGTTGGGGGCTTGAAAGACTGAAACACAGTAGAAACCCTCATATAAACCATATGAGTTCATAAAATGCATAGACGCGAATCAAATTATCAAATACAGAGAAATCATGTTGATGATTTTCGTTTGCTAAGTCCTAAAATCCTGGAATATATTCATATTATTATTAGTAATCTGAGCTTAAAAAACCCAAATTAGTATTAAGGCAAGAACCTATTGGCATGGTCTACTCGCTCCTTGAATCTGGCCTCGGCTTGAGGTACACCGCACTTATGACACCTGGCGACCACCAAGATCTGGCGGCAGGAGGGGCAAGAGGAATGCGACCCGAGCCACGTCTGGATGCACGCCACGTGGAAGGCGTGGCCGCACTGAGGAAGCACGAGGATCTCGTCGCCGGCAGCAAACTCGGACAGACAGATCGCGCACTCGGAGGAGGAGAATTTAGCGGCGGACTCGGCAGTGAAGGTGAGCTTCGGGAGGGACATGAGGATCTTCTTCTTGAGGCCTTTGTTGGCCAAAGAAGCCGCCGCCACCGCCGAAGACGGAGCAGTCGACGCCGTTTCGGTTTCAGGCGAAGAAGAATCGGTGGCGGAGGCGACAGCTCGAGAGGTGGAGAGGCGTCGGAGCCAGGCGCAGCGAGCCACGGCGACAAGGCCTAGGACGCAGATGAGGGCGCAGAGAAGGGCAGCGAGGATCACCACGAAGTCGGAGTCGACAGTGACCGAGTCGACGGACTCGATCGCGGTGGCGTTGGAAGAGCTGGCCTGACCGAGGAACCGGAACGGACGAGTCATGTGATTGTGAAGGAGACGATAGAGGAGGGGAAGTGGGAAAGAATGTGTGTGTGTGTGTTAGGTAGTTCAGCTGGGAGTGTATGTGATGTGTGCGCTTAACGTTTTCAATTTCTTCTGTGCAATTATTATGATTTAGGAATGACTTTTATTTTATTTATAGTGAGGAATCTGTTGCTTAGAACTATTGGGACAACAAAAAAATTGGTCTTTTTTTTATTTGAATTATGTGTCTTCCGATGGACTTCTTTGGTTCAATTTGTTTATGTCCATTGGACTCATCTTTTTAGACTCTCAATTTTAACCGCATACTAAATTCTCTCCCTACCATCCTAAGGATTTCAAAAAGATTTGATATAACAATTACTTTAAAAAAATATATAAAGAATATTATTATTTTAGAAATATTATAGTCATAAATCGACGTGACTTTAATTGATTTGTTAGATCTATTTTATAATAAATATATTTTACAATATGAAATACTACCTCAAATTAGTTAGTTTGTTGTAAATTATGTTGGCAACTAAAACTTTCTTATTATTTTGATCCTTAAAAATATTGATTGCATTGGACTTCCGTTGAATCTCGATTAGAATCAGAAATCTAGAACTGAATTCGAGAATTGAGGTATGTGTATGTCTTACTCACCTCCTATATAGATTTGGATAGTAAGATGAAAATTTTTAATTTTAGATGAAAATTTAAAATATTATTTTATAATATTATTATTATTTAAAAATTTAAAAAAATTGAATTAAAATTTGAAAAAATTACATTAGTTATTATATTTTGTGTAAAAATTTAAATACATTGTAATGATGATAAGAGAATTTTGTATCTATCATTACAACTGTGAAAATTTGATTATTATACACAGTTTCGTAAAAATATGAACGAAGCCCCTATCCTATATATATATATGGAGGATATATAGAACTTTTTCGTTCGGCCTGGTTCACGAAGTAGTTGGCTCGGCCACGTTCATGACGCCGTCAAATGGAGGTGGCCATGGCAGCACAATGTGATGAAGAGGAAGACATAAATTCTATTATCAAACCGGTATGTAAAACATAAATAAGACTGTCTGATATATTATTTTGTTTGTGCTTTTTCTTCATTGAGTTTGAGACGACATGGTAGCGGGAGAGATCAAGACGTGGAAGTGTTAAAAGACCTTGGACCGTTGGAACAGATGACAAAAATACCTAATCTCAACTACCACTGTCACTCGAACCACTTGTAATTGCGGAGAGAGAGCTAATTTTCTTGTTTAAGTACACAAAAACGACTAGAAATGAAATATTCACGACAACTCAAACAAGAATATTTGATGCGTCAATCGAAGAATAATATGTACGTACGTTAATTTGTTCCTTTTATTTATATATATAATATTCACGATGGTGGGTGACATAAAAGTCAAGAGGTCCGAAGGAGGTTGGAGGTCAAAGAATTGGTACATATTATATATATATATATATATATATATATTTATCAGAGAGCACCTGATTGCCATGGCCCAAAGTTGTGAACAGGGATTCCCAGAAAGAAGATATATGCATTGGTCAAAGATTGAATACAAGCACTTTCATACAAAAATACCACTCCCGAATAAAGATGTTCCATGGCAGATAATTAGCTAGATTTATATCAACTGTGAAATGATAGTTGTAGCCACGAGTGCGTAAGCGCCATATAATCATTTTAAAAAAGTGAATAAATATGAAACTCACTTCGTATAATCATTTTAAAAAAATGAATAAATATGAAACTCACTTAAAAAAATAAATATTTTTTTAATAGTAAATCTCACTCATTTTTAAAACGATTACACGACGATTGCACATCCCAAGACTGCATATAGCATTACTCATCAATAAGTTATAGTATGCTTACACTTCAGCTTGAAGCAGAAATCTCCAACAAACTCCCTAGTTTTATCCCACATGTCCAGTATTCCTGTTAGTGGAGATCCACAGCTCTATTTGGTACGATGGGAAGGTTAAAGCTGGACCGTAGAAAAAAATATGCAAGGACAAACATGATTACACTATAATATTTATTAGTGAAGAAGCTTTATGCCATACTAATCCTCCAAAGCAGGAAAGCCGCTTCTAATTTATATTGTCTACTGCAAATGGCAGTGCTAGACGTGTACGTGTAGTGCTTCCAAGTCCAAATTCAATGGATACTCTAAGGCCGTGGTGATATATTATGCATAGTGGTTCCCAAAGATGGGACCAAAAATGCTTTCCCCTGTCTCTTGTGTTGTCTTGAAGTCTCAACTCTAATGATATGCCGTTAATGCGTACATCTAACAGACCTACATCATTATTCAATTGCACAATTGAATAACAGCACATACCAACATCAATATCACCATGATGCATGTCCTTGCCAAGGGATCCTATGTGTCTCTTAACTCAATCTTCAACATCACTGTCAATATCTTTCTCAAATCTCAAGGTCCCCCCTGTACTGTCACCTTCTAACAAGACCCAAACCTAAAATCTGGGTGACAAGTAGGACCCTTCCTAGATGGGTGGCAAATCCCCAACCTCCACAAACTGTGGCTACCATGGGAGCTTGAAATATTGAAAGTGGAAATTTAAATGATTAAATAGGAATAAAGTTTTGATCATTGGGCTTATGAAACTGCAGTTCAATTAATCAATAGTCAGTGTCTGCTTCTCGGCAGCCCAACAGAACACGAAATAACCTGTTATGCAGGTACATTTCCCACCTGCAAAAAATAAATGGTTCTGTTCCTCACAAGTCATATCTCACATTCCATCTACCATTAACATCGGCATTGAACGTCCAATTGTTTTCCCTGATCTGCAGATATGGAACCTGAAACAATGATTGGAAAGGAAAAAAACCAACAGCATCAGAAAACGAATTCAAAAAAATAACCTTCAAATTTAAGAAAACACATGGTGAAGACTTATGGAAATACATTTGAACCCATTTTGTGCAAAACTATACTTTCAATAGTCAGAAATCTGAAGAAGGAAAAGAGAAAAAACTTCAACACAATCATATGCTTGTTCTGCATCAAGAAATCTACACTAAAAATTGACTCGAAGGAAATAAAACAATCAAGAACGGGACAGCAGAATATATAAAAATGGCATAATTTACGAGAACATAAAAAAAATATTGAGTAAAGAACAAAGCATCAAGAATCATGGGATAGCATACAGTACTACTGTAAATCCCCCCCCCAAAAAAAAAAATAAATAAATAAATAAAGGGCTCCAAAAAGGTGCACCAGTAACATCCATCCTTGAGTTCCACTAACAAAAAGGAATATACCTTTTCAAGCACTTCATAACCAAGTTTCACCCTAACATCTTGGTCCTTCTGAAAATTGAATAAACTCCAAGTGAATTCAGCAGCTCCAGTTGACTTCCTCTGTCCAAAGCATAACAAAAATTGGCGTCAGAAGGAACACAGGTAACAGTTCATACAAAGTTTTCTTTTTCCCGATAGGTAACAGTTCATACAAAGTTTAACACCATAATGGCGAAAAAATATCTCAAAGCCCAAATAAAGCACCAACCTCTTTAAATTCGTTGTCCACATCACATCGCCCCTTGATATTGAAGCTTAACAGGCCATTAGTTGTGACAGGAAATGACTTTTTTCCACGTACACTATACCGTAGCTTCTCTCGCTTAGTATATTGCAATCCAACGCCAAGGCTGGCTGATAACTACAATTAGTAATTTAAAATACAGTCGATTATCCTTCAACAAACGAACACAGGTTTTCCATATGAATGATCTTAAAGATATCAACGCAACAATCATAAAATGAACATACATTTGGGTAGAAGTGTCTCATCACCGCACTAAAATAGGTCGGAGCTCCAAACTTTGTATCTAGCTCTCCATGTATCTAACATACACACGCAGACACACAAAGAAGCCAAGAAAAGAGAGATAAGTATGGTGTAAACAGTTTCGCACACTATATACCAAAAACCCATTGTCTGTTGAAAGCATTCCAAGAATCTTAGCTCGATAATAAATCATAACATTATGACCAGATTTGATTGGTCCCAACACATCAAAGGCAGTAAGGCACGAAATTCTATCAAGAACTATGGTCCAAGACTTCCTAAAAACTCACAGACATGCACAGAGTTCAAGACCAAAGTAAATATATGAAGTCAAAATACGGGTCTAAAAGAGAAAAATATTGATATATAATTGGATAATCATTAGCCCAATTGCTCGCACAAACAGAGAATTATGAGTAGATAGAATGGAGAGGAGATTATTCGAAAGTGGTGCATAAATCAGAAAAATCTCAATTCCTTGCATATTCAGGGAAACCAAACAAAAAAGAAGAGAAAAAGGAAGAGATATAGAGTACCTGCAGGTAGGTTTTGGAGTCGATGGGGAGCTTTTCCTTGGCGTGGATTCTTAGAGCTTTGGAATCTGCACCGAATCTGAGAGAGGTCTCCATTTTGCGAGTGAGATGAAGATTACAATCGAAACCACTTCTGGCAGCAGTTGCTGCAGTGCAGAAACCCTAGCCCCAAAGTACAGACTCTAGAATAGGGAAGAGAACATCAGAATTACTGAATTAGAAAGAAAACGGCCGAGCTTGTATCGTTCACTCTACCCAATTGTTATTTATCTTCAAACTACGGTCGCACGGGGCCGGCAATGACTATCACGTGTCTGGCTTTGTCCAATCCCATTTTATATATCAATTTTATTTTTGAATTTCATTGTATCAACACCTAATTTCAATTTAAAATAATTTTAAATTTCTAAATATATATTAATTTAAGAACTTCTCTACACTGCTATCTCAAACGGTCCTTTTAGAAAATGTAAAACCCACTATAAAAAATTAAATTTCATTTTTTTTTAAAAGAGACTTTAAGAATTACACATTGTATAAATCATTTGCAAGATGAAAATTGGTATATGAATTTGTTTTCAGAACCTTGATATCCTCGAAACTATAAAACAGGCAAAGGTGTGGTGGAGCTTAAAATCCATAGCCAATTACATAAATATAACATAGTAAACTGTATACCTACATAAAATTTGTTTAGCAAAACGAACTAAAAAAAACATAAACCCAGTGACCACGTCACGTAAAAATCCCGACCATTATAACATTTGATCCCAATCAGGTATTTTCTCTTGGTCGTATCTTTGTCTGCCAAAAAAACAAAATGCCCAGTAAGCACTACAAACTCGTACAACGATATGCCCCCCCATTTTAATTTTTGTCATATCTCGTCAATGAGATCAAGAAGATCATCGACCTCCTGCCTCAAGGCTGTAATTTTCTGCTGCTGCAACGCAACTCGATTCTCAATTTCCCGTCCGCTAGACTTCTTCTCATAGCTGTCTACCACGGCTGAATGTTTCGCCATCATCCTCTCTTGCAAATCTCTCTCCTTGCCAACCAGCTCCTCCACCTATATTAATATAAACAGCCAAAAACTTCGTAACTACCAATAGTAAAACAGAAAAATGTAAAGGTGCCATTCAGCCATGTATATCAGGGTTTGTTTCAACAGATACAAACAAATGGAAAGCTTTCCAGCTCTCCGTGCTAGGGTACTAAAACATGGAACCGCTTATGTGTTGTTAAAGCCGTTGGAAATTAATCCAACTCCAACGTCCAACAAGTTGAGCACTGGACCAATATTTCAGTGCAGGAAAATTGTTACACTAAACTTCACTTTTGAATTGCACAGCAATTGTAAATATACAACAACAGCAACATATAAACAGCAAACCTTGGGTAAGATCTGAACAGCCTGCTGTGAAGATTGCAAAGATGCCAGTAAGGGCTTCAAATCTTTTGAGAGATCTTTCAACAAACCATCTAGTGCTTTCCGAGCAGATTTACAAGCTTGAACATCTCCCGTCCTTGAAAGATCACGTAATGATGCCTCCAGCTTATCATGTATCATTAAGCATCGGTTGATGATATTTCGGACCTGCTGAACGGCTGCTTGCACCTGAAATAATGGCAAGACATACATGTAAATATAACATTGTGTGTGTCTATATCCATATATATATATATATATATATTAAACTTCTTTCTCATTGTAAGTATGTTCATAGGATGCTACCACCTAGTTACCTCATCCCACTGCAACTTTGCCAAATAAGATGGAGAAGACTTGGAGATTGACAAATCCACATGCATGTACACAATGCAGGCAACGAAAATAAAGAAAAATCCAGAAATCAACATCAGTGGCTCCATAAGCATGGAGAGACTGCTGAACTTATAATAGACCTGCAAATTAACCAATAACAATTCGGAATGATCAGTGAATTTAATAAAAATAAAAAAGGGCACAGCATATAGATGGGTGCTGGGGGTGGTTAAATAATCAATTATAACCCAAGCCTACAACACATTAACAGGTGTCTTATCAAAAAGGAAATTATTAATGTCTAGGTAGTTTTAGGCTTTTATGCATGGGCTTTGGTCCAATCCAATTAGGAGTTTGTTTCTTAGAAAAATTAGGAGTTTCTAATCCTATCAGGAAATACTAAGATCTAAATATGTTAGATATTTTACAACTAATCAAAAAATAACTGAGAGTTGAGCAAAAAAATTTCAATGTTTGGGTTTAGGAAAGGCATTTCTTTCTTTCCTCCTTTCAGTCTTTTCCTAACATCTCGCAGGTCAATCCCATTCACATAATTGTTCATACAGCTTAACAGCCACCGGTTATTCTGCGTTTTCTTCCTGTCATTTCCTAAATCATATCCCTTCTCTCATAATTTTCAAAATCCATAAACCCTAGATTTTTCTCAATTTTTGGACAGTAATTAACCCTTCCAAACCTAGCTTCAAATCCGTAATCGTTGCTGCCAGAAAAATTCCAGCATTTACTTATATATATATATATATTTTTTTTATCAGTACTTATATATATATATATATCCCAGCATTCAGTTCTCTAAAATCATAACCCACCATCCATTATCATGAAACACGATAATAAACTGAATAATACAAAGGCCATCCTACGTCAAATAGGTATTTCATCCTTAAAAAACACAAGCTGCTTTGCACAAAGGAGAGGTATTGCATAAACACTATTAGGCAAAAGTAACAAGTTATGTTTCTAAGGAGCACACCCTTGGTTATACTACCATTATATCTAAGTATTAGTTCCAATAGGGCACACTACCACTGTCTCACAATCTATGTTAAGTTGATATCATAGAGAGCAATAAGAATATCGATTTTTAAAGCCATACGTCAATAGTGAAAACTTAAAACAATGTATAATATACACTACTTGATTTGGAATGGTATGGATCTAATGTTTTGATAAGGATAAAATTATAACACTTCCAATATTGTATCTAACCTTTTTATATAAACAAATAATAAAATGCCATGATAGTAACTTTACACCGGCATAGAGGCTTTGTTTCAAATACTAGCATTTTAGGCATTTCATGTTCCTTTTAATTAGGTGACAGTAATACCTGGAAATGCTGATTATGTTCTGGCACAACATTGGTCTTCTCCAGCACAACAACTGGTCTACCAACAAGATCCAAGTGGGAAACTTTTGTCTGTGATGGATCATGTGAACAAATAGACGTAAAAAAAAATAAAGAAAAGGAAAGAAAAGAAAATCCAAATAATTTAAAAAGAAAAACATAGAAAACTTAGAAACAAGGAATAAAAAATGGTGGCATAACCAGAACTTAATCTTATAATACCTCCTGGCCTTGTTTCACAGAAAATGGAGCAGATACTGAGATATCTGTAGAACCCTCGGGCAAAACAACCTGTAGTTCACAAGCAGCTTTAAAAAGACTTTGGAAAAAAAACGAAAGGGAAGGTGTTGGAGGGAGCAGTGATGGCAGCTTGAAATCACCATATGCAAGAAGTAAAATTAAATGGAATACCAAAATGGCAAACATATGAAAATGGCATGAGATTACAGAGAAAGCGAACTGGAATGACACCAGCCCCCAAAATTTGTGGCACTGCAAACAAGTTCACAATGCACTCAGGGGAAGGGAGAGGATCCAGCATACTATCTCTCCCTCAAATCTTCTATCGCTCTCTCTCTCTCTCTGCATGTGTTTTTACAAGTAAATCTATTGCTCCATTCTTGGAAAAGCAAAACCCAACCCTACCACCCACAAGGCCAATGCATGAAAAATCTATGTAACTCAATTTATCAATAGATAACAAAATAGCAGTATACTCAATGTTTAGGGTTAATGTACTTTATAGTTTTTTTTTTATCAGTAGTTAATGTACTTTATAGTTGAGAGATACTTGATTCTTTTTTCTTTTTTTAATCAATACACAAGATTTTATTGATTGTAAGATAGGCATGAGATATACTTGATTCTTAAGGCAGCCTCCTAAGAAACTCTACTAACCCTACCTCCACTTGTTTCAGTTGCCCATCCTGTACCCACATTGTTTGAGTTCATGCTAGCTTTCTAAGATAGTAACTTTTCTAAGCTGGTAGCTATACATTGCCCCATGCTCTTCCTAAACCAAAAGGAAAAATGAGATAAAGGGGTCACAAATAAATCCCAAAGCATTATTTTATAACTTACCTTCACAATGAGAGTGTCAATGACCACCTCATTCACAGGGGAACCAAAAGAGATGTTAACGTAGCGCTTTCCCTCTGACTGAAATAAGAAGTCCTGAAGTGGCAAGCTGTATCCAATGGTAAAGGCCGTTCTCCAACCACCAAACATTGGATACCTAGGTTCAATTACCATTTCTGTCTGCAATTAGAGAGATAACTACAGTCAAAATCAAAAAGAGAATTCAAACGATCAATCAACATGAGTGGAAATATCAACCTTCTTATGGTCACCCCATAAATTAGAGGTTGAAATGTTACCAATTTCATCCCTATAATAAATAGAATGAACTCTTGGAGGCAATTTTGCAACAAGGTGCCTAATGGCTGATGCACCTCTTACATGGGGCCTGGCCTGAAAGTCAAGCCTGCAGCAGAAAATAATCCACAATCAAACTTCTAACTAACATAGGAATCAGAAGAAAGCATACAAACATAGAAAGAAAATGCAGGCATACCTAGAAAACTCCCCCTTGCTTTCAGCACCGCCATGGACGAGATTGTAATGCTCTGTCACCTGCACATTGCCCCAGTGGGAAATCTCGATCTCCCGTACCAACTCCTGAGCAATTGCAAAGGGTTGATTTGCCTCAAAATGAACAACTATAGGTGAGTAAGAAAAGGGTGGAAGATTCTCGTAAGGACCGTACTTAATCTCAGAACCATGGATCTTTGTGTTTTCTATTTTTGTAAAAGATTCAATTCTTGCATCGGGCAGTTTTACACTGAGTGATTGGACCTTAACCACATAAGGAGAGAGATAGTATGCAGTCTCATAGAAAACAACGAGCTGTATATCAGCCTGGGTAATTTTCTCTGGAAATGGTTGCAATGCACCCTTAAAAACAGCCAAGACATCCAAAGTTAAGCTGTCTCCCTTACCCAGACCCTTAGGTAAAGATACTGAGTAGAAAGTCAAGGCAGGAGGCATCCCTTTGGGGTGGACAATTTCAACAGGGAAGCTTACAGCAGACCCTTTTGCTTTTCCTTTCCCTTCAGTAGATGATGCTGACAAATATGCCAAATGTTTTGCCTGGCTATCAGGAAAGGCCAATAAAACCTCAGAAACCAAATCACTCCCTGCATTCTCCACCTGTAAAACATGGAAGGAGGGGGTAAAAAGTCAAATTTATCAAATCACTTGTACAGACAAACATTTACTTATTTAATCCCACATATGTCCAGGTTATCTTAGGACACCCCCTGTTTTTTTACAGGATTTTGTCTATTTTTTGCAAGGCAATATCACGATATTTCAGAAACATATACCGCCAATCTCTAACACATTGCTAGACAGATAAAAAGCAAACAGAAAACGGAGTAAACTTTGATTTTTTTGCTTGCGATTATATCAAGGAAAAATACAATGAAGAAAAGGGGCATATCTGGTACCTTTAATGTTGAAGTGATACGCACAACTTGCGATGTCAAATCAATCTGCAAACAAGAAACAAATATTTTTTTATCAGTAAATAATAATTTTATTAAAAAGGTGAAGCCAAGTAGTACATAGACGGGCAAGCAAGAAACAAATATTCTCAATAATGGGTGTCAATATTTGATACCGGGAAAAAATATCATAGAAATAAACTAACTAGGATATATTAGCTTCAGTCCTCGGCAAGGCATGAGTACTATGTTATTACGGAGATTAATTTTTGCACAGCCTGGGAAGACAAGCTGGATATATGGATATTTAAAAAAACAAGGAAAAAGCAAAACCAGACTGCTAACTGACATACATCGAATTGTACCTTTGAGAACTACCTTCATGACCTAAAAACCTCAAATGCTCTTTGAGCAAACGGACTTGATGCAAATCTATGTAACTAAATCAGAACATTGAAACCTCTCGAGGAACATAACAATATTTTTGGAATCGCATTAGCGAAACTAAAGTTAAAGGCCTAAATAACAAGTTTGCGAAGGTGCTACAGCAGCTTTTTTTTTTAACCTCGTCCACCAAGGGCCTGTTTGGTTGTCCTTGAAACTTAAAGGGCTCAACTAGTAAATCTCTATATCAATTTTGAAACAAAAATCTTTAACAAAAGTCGTCATTGGCAAGAAGATAAGAAATAAATATAATTTTTTTAAAAAAAGAAAAAAGATTCAATGCTATCCATCAAATTTTTGCGCCGATCTTAAAATGTCACATAACCTTCTAAACACAGCCTCGCACACGAACCGGCATTGCAATCTTTACTTTCTGATTCCACAATTCAAACCCCCTAGAAACAGATCTTAAATCGAATAAAAGAAGAAAGGCCACTCAAAACCCTAAACCCCGGAAAACTGCCAAATTAAAAAAATTAAAAAATTAAAGAAAGATCGCGGCGCGAATGACTTACGCGTCTGTCAACCCTGGACAGGATCAGATCGGATAGCACGGGGACTGATAGTAAAGCGATCGTAAACAGAAGCAGATCGAACCTAAACCCCATGCTCGTCTTCGCCTTCCCGTATGGGGGTTCAAGGGCTTTAAATTTGGGAGCTTCGATTTAAGTTTTGTATCAGAGCATTCCCATCCGATTCCCTAAATTTTTCTCTAAATTTTAGCTAAAAATGACACTCCTTATAATTTTATCCTAAATTTTACTCATTTTTAAAAAACCTTCTACATCCCATTCCCTATCCTTTCTCTATTCTATTAAAATAATATTCTTCTATTATTTCTTTATTACTTTTTTCTCTCACTTCCATTTTCAAACTTCACTACTTAATATTTTTTCTTATGTTTTGAACTATTATTATAGTGAATATTTTAAATAAAAATTTAAATTATTTTTTTAAGGGTTTAATAATATTTTTAAAATTATTATTTTTATATTTTAGTAATTATTTAAATTATTTTTAAAAATATTATTTAAAAGTATAATAAATATGAGTATAAGAGAAAATATAGTTGATTGAAAAAAGAATTTATTTTATTTATTTAAATAAAATATTAATAAAAAATAATTTAGGGGATGAATAGTGGTTCCCTATATTTAGGGAACTACTGTTCATTTCCTAAATCAAAATTCTAAAATAGGGAATGGGATGGGAGGGGGTTTTTGAACTTTTCCCTATAATTTTTCCTATAATTTAGAGAAAACAGTGTTTTAGGCATCCGGATGAGGATGCTCTTAGTTAACCATTTATAGCTTTTTTTTTTATCATAAAATAGACTGTTTTCACTTTATTTACAAGTTTCTATAAATCAATTTTGAGTTATTAATATCCAGTAGTTTTATATGTATTTATAATTTTATGTATAAAATTTATTTTGTTGATTTTCTTTTAAATTTTAAGTTTCATAATTTTTAATATATCAATAATTAATATATGAAAAAAAATAAGATTTTCATAATTTTTTTTTAAGTACAATCATTTTTCATACTTATATATGTTAAAGAAAAATTCTAAACATAAATTTTACACTCTAATTAAAATATGATGATAAAATGATAAAATTATATATTCTTAAAGAAAAATTCTAAACATAAGCCTCACACCCTGCACACTCACTTAAAAATATATGATTTTATTTTTTTATCCTTATATTTCATATTGAATTTTTAAATAGTATACAAAATGTACTACTCTTATGTCAAAACTTATGATTTTAAATGTCACGATCCGAGCCAAATTTATACATGTTTGACTTATTTAACAAAGTAATATTAGAGACAACTACAAGTCCAGAGGCCTAAATTTATATATTTAGAATTTGTATATATTATTATTATTTGTAACAAATGTCTAAGTTTTTATTTAGGAGAAACGATTATTAGTACAATATAAATTTTGGACGCTCTATTTGGAAAAAATAGACAAATCTAAAATCTACATAAAAAAATATATTTTTTAATAATAGATCTTACTATTTTTCAAATATTGTGTGCAATGCTTGAAACCTGTGACTAAATCTAACATTACTATTTTTTAAATTTAATTTGTTTATCAAACAAACAACACTCTTGTTGAGTGTATGAGTAAAGTTAAGCAATTCACCAACAACCCATTTCAATTACAATATCACAATTTAATGGATTTCATCCAAACTTAGTTTTTAAGTTTAATTTGTTCGTGAATTTGACTTTTTTCTTTCTAAAATCACTTTTTAGGAAAATATTAAACAGGTTTAAAAGAAGCTTTTGCATATATAGTCGGAAACTTCCAATTTGGAAGTTGTAGAAGTTTGAACTGTCGAGCATTCTTCCCACTTCCAAATTGTTCAGTTATTACCACTCATTTTCTTGCCAAAAGTAATTCTTGCACAGCTTATAGATTAGGTCTCGTTTGGTTATACAGAAGAGATAAGAAATTTGTTAATAGTAATGAAATAATTTATGAATAATAGTAAAATAGTTTGAATTAAAATTTCCATTGGGTTTTGAGAAATGAGAGAAAAAGTTGAATAAAAAAATTATAAAGTTAAAAGAGAGTTAGAATATAATTTTTATTTTGAGATTTGAAAAAGTTGAATTATTTTTTATATTTTATTTGGAAGTTTGAGAAATTTGTAATGATTAGATGAAAAATTTAAAAATTTAAAAGTGATATTTAGATGTTAAGATGAGATGAAAAGAGATGGGATGAGATCAGACGGTTTTAAAGATTTGTGAAACCAAACCAGACCTAAGTTAATAATGTTGGGATGCTAACAAATAATCCGCAAATAGAACCAGACATGAAAAATGGAAGAGAGAATGTGAATAATATATTATATTTGCAATGGATGTGATAACTTCTCTCGTTGCTTACACTCGAGCAGCTGCATGAGGCAGCTTATGCATGCAGCTGCTCCACACATTTTTCCCTGTGCCAAAAATGACCGTGTATATTGCAAAGGCAAATTTAAGTTGCTAGGTAGTTCATCCTCTTTTCTGAAGCTATAAATGTAAAGTCCCCATCCCCCTACCCCCAAGCCCCCTAGAAGGATACCATTGTTGGCGACATTGCATCCGTATCAATGGCTTTATAACAAATTGACACTTCTAAGACAAGTGAGGAGTTTGTGTTCAAAATAGCATGGATACATGATTTATGGGGTTGGAGATCAAAGAGATTACCAACCCACCGATGGAGAGTGCAGTTGCAGGGTTGTGGACACAGCAGCACTGCGAAAAACTCAAGCAAATATGGAGAAACTAAAGGATTAAAGAAGCACATAATCAGAATTGCAGTAGTTCAAACTCATGAAATTAGGATGCGTTAACAGTCAAAAAAGGAAAGTGAACATTTAACCTTGGTATAATGCATGAGAAAGAAGTTCATAACCTTTTAAGTGATAGTGGTAATAATCGATTAATGTTAACAATATTAACATGGAACCTCAATCAAAACCTTATGCGGTTACAGCTATGGTAAATTAAAACAGTTATCTCAACCGAAAATAGAAATTGTAGGTGAGCTGAACCGGTGGCGCAACAATGCTTCCTCATAGAAAATAATCATTAGCTGAAACTATAACCATTTCCAACAAAAATGATGAGAAACTCAATTACCATAATCTTTACATACACAAAATCAGCTCACTTTCCTTCAGGCTGTAATACTTGCAAAAGCTCAACATTTAGTTCAAATGTGGCTCCAGGCTGCAAAAGTTCACAATAGGCTTAGGGAGCCTGGCCAAGACATAATCATGGATTTTTCTTGGCTAGACTGCAAGAAAGAATGTATTTATAATATAAGAATAAACATGAATATAATATTGGAAATACTCAAAATTTCGAAATAATATGGTGAGGTGGTTCTGAAGTGGGCAATGAGGTTTAAACTTTAAATGCCACGAGCACTTTGGTACTATTTTACTTGGGTGTAAGTCTTTAAGTACTTAATTTAAAAGCTTGAGGCGGTGCAGGATGCCACGTTAAATTGGCTGGTGAGCTAGCATTTTGCTTTAGTTAACCTTATGCAGCAATGCTAAACCAATAGCATAGTATTATGCAGCAATACTAAAGGAAAATTGATTTGCATTGTTTCTCTGAAACGACAATTTTTTTATTTCACTGCCAAACTTCCTGTGTCTTAATACACAATGAGGAAAATTTGTGTAATGATAGAAACCATGCCCGTGTTCCAGTAATTAGCCTTTTTTGTCCAAAATTATGAGACAAAAAATTAGAGTAGAAGATAAAATGAAGCTGTCGAGAACAGAAAAACACTAACAGTATAAGAGAATAAAGCTAGGCTGCTAGCTATAGTTTATGCGTAACGGGATAGAAAGGGTAAAGAAATCAATTAAAGAGCTTACTGGGATCTCGTTCATCCCCTTTTGTCCATACCCAGTCTCTGGAGGAACAATCACAGTTCGCTGCAATATGAGACGGTTTTGAAGAAGGAAAACAAAGGGTCATAAGTTTAGCAGTGCTAAAGACGACAAGAAACTAAATTTAAAATCTGGCTTCAGAGATCTTATGGTTATAAAAAAAAAAGGAAGATGGGAGGATGTTATCACCTTTCCCCCTACTTTCATTCCCTCAGTTATCAAGTACATAGCCAGTGGTGGTTTTGGAGCAGCCTGCGCAGAAAATAGACCATTTGGGTTGTCTGCAAATTCACGCTTCCTTTCTTTGCCTGGAGGAGCTCCAACTTTGAATTCATATGGCTAATTAAAGCACAAGGAACTTTGCATTAGTGATCCTAGCTGTTTGATTAGGAAAAGTTGTGTTCTCTCTCTCTCTCTCTCTCTCCCCCCCCCCCCCCCCCCTTCACATTTATGCCACACCAAGGCAAAGATGAAAACCTGGGAAATAATACGGTTTCCAGCTAAGAGTTTCGATTCTCTACTTGACACAGCTGTAATCCCACGGTACATGCAGTCAAAGTGTACCTGTGAAGTACAAGCCAATACATCGTATCTCTATCCCAATATACATGAAGACTAAACACCTTCAACTTACATCATAACCAAACCTGAACTGTTGATCCCTTTTCAGCTATTGGACCCTTCCCCTCAACCACATCATAGTACTTTAATCCCTCAGCTGCTTCAAAGGAAACAGAAAAGCACAAACACAATAAGTTCAAATGTAACTAGGAATGCTCACAACTGCTCCTTCCCATAATTATTGCAGCTATTAGCACATTAACTCATGCAAACTGATGTGCTTCGATTGGATATGCTTAGTTCCTAACAAAGTTTGTCACATGATTAATATCCCAGGCATGAGAGGAAAGTATTTTTTGTTTCACTTGAAATAAAGCATTTAGTACAAAGAGATGGCCCTCCGTCGCCATCAATCCTACAATCTTCGTTGTCATCAAGGATATTCTAACCCCAATGTTCTTATCCTTGCTCCTTATGTTTTTAGAACTCTTTTTAACTATTTTGAATATTTGTATGATGAAAGTTACGAAACATTTAAAAAGCAAAGGAGTAAGAAAGTTGAGACAAAAGTGAAACCTCGCAACGGAAAACCCCTTGAACCCTAAGATCCTCTTATAAAATTACAAAGAGATTTACAAACCCATTGCAAATCAAACTTTTTGAAGCAACGAATCCTAGCATGCCACAAAATTCTCTGCAAAACACCCAAATGTACTCACAGTTATAGCTCAATTGCCTATTACTTTTCGATTAAATTATTTTTCACAATCACGACATAAATCAGACTTAAAAATGTTAATCAAATACGACTAATCACGTCATACTACATCACCAGCATTTGAATTACTACAGAACTGCTACCAGAAACGAAAACAGCACATGAAGACGGAAGACCCACATACACAACAACACGTCAAAGATTGATAGAGAGAAAAGATGAGTAACTAACGGCTAGTGAGGTAGTCCTCAAGAGGGATGGTCTTCTTGTTGCGGCGCTCTCTGGCCTCAGAAGGTGGAGAGTGTGAAACGAGGAGGCCGAAAGGCAGCGAGGAAATCAGGATCGCGGACCTTCTCGAAATGGGTAATGGAAGAACAGCTTGCTTTGGAAACTGTGCCTGGTTGCTGATGGGTTTTGCACAGAGTTGAAGAAGATGAGTAACGGTATATTCGTCCAAGCTCCTAAAGGAAGCCATGGCCGTTGAGACACACAGGCCGCAGGTTATAAACCGCCCAATGCCTATATATCCCTATCCCGCTCCCTTCGACGAATATTAACATTGGGGTGGTAAAAAAGGAAAATTATTGTTATACGTTAGAGCACTCTTAATAGTTAAAGTTAAGTATATTTTTTATAAAATATAAAATGAATTTAACTTTTGACTATTATATTCACATAAGTCTCTACATTGAAATAGTTATTTTTTTATTATATGACAATAAAATAATATAAGATGAATTTGACTTTAACTATTCACATCAAATCTCCACATTAGATTATCTATTTATTCATTATATAGTAATTAATAATTAATAATTTAAAAAAAATTAATTTTTTTTAATTATAAATTAATTTTATTTTATCATATTTTACTATTCATAATATTATATATTAATTAGTCATCATATTCTAATTATATTTTTTTAATTATCATTTAAAAGAAAGAGAGAAATAATTTATATAAAAAAGAGAGAAATAATTTATATATAATGTATTTGATATATGAGTAGTTACTCTTACATTTAGAAATTATTTTGGAAGTGACTATAACTAAATTCTAATTATTTAGAATTTAACTAATCTATTGTGATGTCATTTTATGTTCTAATAGTTAAATCCTCAATGGATTTTAGCTAATCCATTGAAGATGATCTTTCATCATTCCATTCGAAAGTATTAAATTTTACTATTTTTACTCTTCTTTTTTTTTTTTTGTCTATATCGTTAATATATATACTTTATACAATTATTATAACTGCTTTTTAACTTTAATTCAAAATTAATGCATGCTAGTTATGAGCATTAATGCTAGATGGCAAACAAGTATGAAATTATGAGCATTTCATTGCGAGTGTTATTACCCATCAAACATGGCAGAATTGACACTTCTAGGGTGTGACATTAATCCAGCAAGGCTATTAGTCTACATGTATACAGAAGGTTGAGAAAGAAGAAGAATTCTACACAGTAGGAAGCATGGAGTTTTGTCTACATTTGAGCTATGTTTAAACTTAAATCAGTCATGCCAATATGGCCCTCTGGCCCTGGTGTTGCAGTCTTGCAGAACATTTGCCGCCGCCTATTGTTTCGTTCCAGCAAAGGCCCCATAGCATGCCATAAACATACCGTCAATATTCTCACATTTTTCTCATCACATTGACCATCACAATCACTAACATCGATCATGGCCCACTTAATAGGTCACCGAAGCCATCATTATTGGTGGATTTCTGTTCCCTAGAAAGGTCCACGCTTGCCATGATGTCTGCTGTTTTCTTAGAAGAAGGCCCGTCTGCTTCCACATCAGAAAATTGGTTGCCAGGATGCGCATGATCATGTGGGGAGGGCAAAGGCGAGTCACGAGGGGTTCCACCCAAAGTCCGAGGTGGAGATGATCCTTTCCCGTCATTCTTCTTCTTTACAGCTTTTTTATGCCACTGCTTTAGGGCCTTGGAAGTTTGTTCATCAAAAATTGACCTCTTCATGGTTGATCCCATCTAAATATCCCCCACGAAAAAGTAAGAACCCGTTCATCACCACTTTGAAAATATGGTAAAAAGTTTTACTGCCAGTTGCTAGCATGTGGATGGATGGATGGACAGAAATAGTAATGGGTGAAAGCAGCGTCAAGGAAGATTAGCTCAATTATAGTTCATTCTGCAAGTTGCTACTCTTAAATTTCAGCATGTATTTAATGTAAAGAGCGTACCTGAGTAACAAGGGCATACAGAGGAAGAGTGATGTAGCTGCACATAAATTGGACTCCCACCCTGTCAAATTGGAAATTTCATTAACTAATTTGGGCAAGTCCAATGTTAATTATCTGTCCGTGAAGGAACCTTCTAGGAAGAATGATATCTAAGAGGCATTGCTTACCCAAGGACAACTCTTAGAATAATAAGATTGAAATTCTCATGAAAACAAGATCTCAAGCCAAACTCGTACTGCACCAAGACTGAGCAGTCAGAATTCCAACAGGGAATTATAGAAATAATTTGAGCAAGGTGAAAGAGAGAAGTTTGTTACCCATATCCAAAGGAAATATGTTATCTCGAATGCATTCTGGACAAGAATCAGCTTGTTAGCAAATCTCCATAAATCTTAACATGAAAAGTATGCAATTTCTCAAAAAAAAAAAAAAGTTTAATGTCACTCAGAAAACAGTAAGCACGTGCTCTAATTCTACACCGAGCTGGAATTTACAAAGCTGTAACACATATGATTACGTAGAACATATCATGCAAAAAGAATAGAAGGCAACTAGTTAGTACCTGGAACAAGACAAAATGGATGAGATAAAGAATTAATCGAGGCCAACTGAACCAAAAATGCTTGTCAGAAACTTGTACAAGCGGTATTCCTTGGACTACAGCATGCCTTTCTATGATTTCAAGAGCCATTTCTGTTATTATAGCTTGAAGCTTTGTCCCAACTGATAATACCATCTTTAAACCACCCAATCATTAGTCATGGAATATAAACACATATTCATATAATTTTATGACAAGTTTCTTACAACTAGAGGAAGTATTGACACCCAAACCATAGCATACGATCCTGAAAAGGATAAGATCAGATCAATTATATCAATGTTAACTTTGAGCGTGAAAAATGAAAATTATTTGATATCATTCAAGAAAAACAACTCCATTGCCAAAATTAGAAAAGAATTTGTAAGAAGTAAGACTAACCATTAACATTAACTAGCATAAAGAACACCATGGAAGCCCATAATAGTGGACTGTAAGGAGCATGAAGGTAAAGGTCAGAAAAAAATCGGAAGGAAATACGGACAAGATAAAGAAAGGATTATTCTCATGTACGCCAGTAAAGCAAATCGCTAATTACCAACAGAATGTTGACAAAATTTGGCACTTTACCTGATTCCCACGACTTCCTTAAAGTCATCTTCTAATGACCTTTTTATATATTTTTGAAAGTCAAACTTACTTCCAGGTGCCAAATGAACCTATAAGGAGGAAATGAATTAATTTATGAAGAGTTACCATATAAAGATGACCTTAAGATTCTTGCATCTGAAGAAACTCACAGTAATAAATCCATGTCGCAAAGTCAAGTAGTCAGCCATACGAACAGACCTGAAGAATTGTCGAAAGAAGCAGACCTGAAAGATTGGAACATTCAAGCATTGCATCAACAATTACAGGTTTAAAAATAATGTTAAAAAACTTATAAAAAAATAATGTAAAAAGAACCGTAACCAGTATGGCAAATTTAGAAGATTGTGACACGTTCTTTGTTTTTTCTTTTTTTAGGTCTTGCTTCAAACTTGACTGAATCATTTTCATGCTCACCAAAAATAATTATGCCTAGAAATTACAGTAGCATGATATTGACTTCAATTCGATCTTGAAAGTAAATGACATCATTTTTTTTTATAGGTAAAAAGTAAATGACATCATTGATTAGAAGACACATTTCTTACAAAGTAGAAGGAGAACGGTGATTTAGTCCAGAAACTAGTATGATCCTTTACGAATGATGTCTCATGAGTAAGCCTGAATCTTGTAGGATCTGAACAATCAGCACACACCAAGACAGCACTTAGAAATAAGTAAACACAACACTTTAATAGACTAGAGTTTCCATGCTGGTTGAGCATAAACTGCAAAATTTTGATAGCAACAAACAGCAGGCAATATTTTCATCATTCACTAATATACCATTTATGAATTCAGGATCATGAGTACTCTCCCGTTCCCAGTCCTTCCACCCACGAATCTGAAAAAATAGAGAACTGTAAGTAATCAACTAGGTTTATGTTGGAACCACCTATATAAATTGATTAGCAACTATGGCTCTTGAAAAGTGTAACGCCATCCCCATGAACTGGAAGAGCACTAATATTACAAGTTTATCCCCAGAGAATACTTTACTCCCTGATCCAAAAGTCCTTGTGCCTCTTGTTTCCAGGTGTTCATTATATGAAAAATTTAGGAATTACAAAACAATTATGTACAAACCTGAATGTGAACCCACCTTTAATCTTCCCAGCAGCATTGTTATGGCACTGTATATCACATGGAAGGCTGCTAAAAAGAATATGAAGATGTGTAACTGATGTAAACCATTCACAGATATAAGTGGCACGTGCCCCTACATTATGAAAAATTAAGAATTGCGTCAGTCCCTATGACCAGGAAAGGAATGATTGCGGAAATTTAAGAATGATTGTTCACAATTACATCAGTCATTGGATTGAAAAGATAAAAGCTGGAGAGGTTTATCAATCTGCCTGCTAGTGTAAGATTAATTTTAGAATGTAAAGATTGACAACAATATTGAGTCATGTGTGTATTATATATCCTTCAACAATTTACATATGAAATTAAGATTATGGTGTGTTGAAACAATAAAAGTCAGAGGTATATATGATTTGATTGTATTTGAATCTAATCCATGCCCGTATACAGCAAATGAAAAATCAAATGTATATGTTCAACATATACTCATATGCTTTCAGTTAACATGTGCCAATTTAGGGTCAACGGAAGTCCCGTTCCACATATTGGCATGTAGAAAGCCATGCCACTCAGGGTACAAGATCCTAGATCAGTATATCTTTTCTAATTCAACTTATCTAACCTTCAGCTTCCTGAACTGAATTTTTTTATCTGATATTTTCTTTCCCTAGTACCTCTCTGATTCAATCCCAGTAATTTTTAATTGTAAAGTTGTCTTCTATGTTATTGTACACATTGATTTCTAAAGCCCAACTTTCTGGTCTTTAGAACAATTTTAGCCTCACTAATTCATAAGGTGAAATTCCTCTTCTAGCTAGTTTATAATGGGATGGTCATATCTAACCCATGCACTGATGGAAATATACACTTCATCAATCTACAATTAGACCAATAGAAAAGATCATTTCCTCTCACAATATAATAGATAAGCCAAACATGCTCTTCAATTTTGTCTTGTCAGTACTAAACATATAGTTATCCAAAGTGCAGGTTCATGGAATTAACTCCACCATAGCAATTCATTAAAGCAATGGATTGATAAAGAACTAACCCTGCACACAAGGAATGTGAAGTCCATAATAAAAGATCAAGGATGTAGCTTTTTCTTATAGTGGATAACAGATAATGTATCTGCTAGCATATTAATTTGTAACTGAATGTTAAATGAAACCTACCTGACCAAATTCAATGCTCAATTACATTCTCAAACTGATATACTTACCAGCTTGCAAACTGGACCTGCGCCCCCACCAGCTAGATGTCTACGCTCATGCCATAGAAGCCTGCGATGATGTTCCCCTTCTCCCGTTTCAGGCTCTGGTTTTGGTTTCTGATGGTCACCCCCTCCTCTTAGGGGGCACGGTAACATTGTATCTGCAAACTTCATGGGAATACACATGCTAGAAATGAAGCTTTGCCCAAATGTCAAGAGTAAAGATATAAATCCTAAAACCATAAGCTCTGCAAAAATTAAACAGGAAGAGAGATCTTGATCACTAGGAGACCCAAGAAATATCATTGGTCAATATTTCATAAACCAAACTTATAGAAATATATAAAATCAAAAAAGAAACACTAACAAATAGGATTAATGCTTTTACCGCCTTTTATTTTCTCGAGAGCTTCAAACAAAGCTTTCTTTTTTCTTTCTTGAAACCACTGAGACAAAAAGGACAGATTAACTGTTCAGAAATGTTATTTATATAGAGACATAAATACTTAAAAAACTTTAAAAAATGAACATGGCGGCATGTTAATGGGTTTTAATATTAGGAAGTTACAAGGAAGCAAGTTACGTAATGCTAGACCAATATGCAGTCATGCGAATTTTCTTAAAGATCAATTCAACATTCAAACCAAACCCATTATCTCAAGGATCAATAACAAGACTATCACACAACACAACTCTAAATTTCCGTGTGATTGCCAATTACCGCATCTATAAATCTCAAACTACAATCTGTAAGAGCGGTTGTGACTGTTTCTATGGAACTGCAGCCAACGACGATTTCATAAAATGTTCTAAAAACTGTGACTTGCAGTGCAATTAAATTTACAACTATCGTATGAAACTGAAAAGTTCACCTAAGTTTATCTATTCAGAAAACTAAATCACGAAAATCATAATTGAATACCCTTACAGATCACAGAAGATCCAGCTCCTTGGGCAAATAATTTTTTTACTCCCAACGAGATCAAATTGCCCAGAAAGGTTTTTTGAAGTAAATATACAGATTACAAAACAAAAACATAAATCGGAAGGATTGAACCTATTTTCTTTCTCATGCATCAGCCTTGTTATTACCTCTCCAACCATATGAAGAACTTTCTCCAAAATTATTGAAATCAAAATGATAACTGCGCAAACTACTGCGACGGCCCAAGTGGGCGTCTGATCGAGCTCCCTTACATGAGTGATACCTCCGCCTCCGGCCATTTTCAAACAACAAACTAGCCCTTAGAACTTATGAGCTTCAAGAACGATACTATTCCAGACAGTGAAAAGCGACAAGTCATCTATCTACTCCCCACGCCGACGATGTAACACATTCATCGTAAAATCTCGAGAAAGTTAAGGAAAAATAAAAGGTGTCTGTGGGCAGCGACACCGAGAGGGAATCCAAGATTTGCTTAGCATTGTGTGGGAGGGAGGAAGGTTTGTGATTTCTTGGTTTCAACTTTAACGGTATTGAACCGGGAACGTACGGAGAGAAAAGAGAGACGGTTGGGATTCGTTGGAGATGGCCCATCACCGTGAAATATATTTTCGAGTTTGCCATTGCAAGAACCAGACTTAATTGGCGAGAGAGGGAGAGTAGGGATTTTCACCTAAAATTGAGGTTAATGCACGGTCACTAAAGCTTAGAACGAAACCTCAACCAAAAGGCCATTAGGGATTTGTTTCAGCCAAACAAATTCTCCGAATGTAGAGACGATGACTCGAAATTTATCATGGAGGGTCTGGGTCAGAATTTTATTTTTGGGAGAGGAATAAAAGGCAAAATGTAAACAAATAGCGCCGTTGCCGGGGATCGAACCCGGGTCACCCGCGTGACAGGCGGGAATACTCACCACTATACTACAACGACTTGTTGATAACGTTGATATAAAAATTTATTTATATTCAATTTAACAAACCTGCTTTTTTTTTTTTGGGAAGTGTTAAACGGTCTAAAACAATATGCTTATATATTTTTCTATTCACTAATGTTTCCTTTTATTATTGAGGAATACTTGAAAAAATTTAGTATATATAAAATAATATGTGAGCAATTCTATTTTAAAATTAGTGTATAGAAGAAGAAGATGCTACTAATTATTTTACACTACACAATTTACATATTTTAATATTATTATTTTATATTATTTTATTCTTGTTAAATTAATTGAGTTGTTCTATTTATCATCTATACACAACATATTTATTATAAGAAAAATTAAAATTAAAATTAAAATAAATGTAATGTATGGTGTGCGAAGATTATAAGTAGAATTATTCAAAAAAAATATAGCCTCGACGACTGAACAATAGCTTTTGGCTTTGCCGAATTTTCTTACGTACAAGGAGAGAAGTTTTATAAAAAAGAAAAAAAAAATGTACGTATTTTTTTGAGTTTTTTCCAAACAAAAGAGATGTGTTCTTTAGGTGGAGTTATGGTTGTGCATAGTCGGTTCAACCTATATGATAATCAATTGAGTTGTTGTATCTTGAAGAATATAAATTAAGAGAAGGTCTGCTATACCGATTCATTTGAAATTTTATATACCTCAAAAACCTCGAATCTTCTTAGAAATAGCGAGATTTTCATGCTTCTTGGACATCACTCAACAATTCTTACCGTGTAACGGATGTCATTTAGTATTTGATCAGATAGAGCTCGGAAAAGTTTTGCTACTCATTATTTCTACATATTACATTTATTTAAATTTTTTTATTTCATTCTTTTTAAATTAATTGAATTATACTACTTATTATCCATATATTATATATCTGATAGAGAAAAGAAAATTAAAAAATTATGTATTGTGTGTGGAATGAGCTGGATGATGAAATATGCATGTCCGATCTAGATTTGATGATCATAAGGGTAATCAAAAAGTTGAATGAGGCCGTAAAATTGTATTTTTCGGTTTTCAAAACATCCTATCTCAATCCACGTTCCAATCGAAGAGCCAACAATGCAACATTCCATTTCCATTGATGCACCATACGTACTGAAATTAGAGACTTCAAAAACTCAAATAAAAAATAACGCCGTTGCCGGGGATCGAACCCGGGTCACCCGCGTGACAGGCGGGAATACTCACCACTATACTACAACGACTTGTTGATGAGGGGTCCCAACTTTTTATATATAATTAATAATCTGACATATAGAACAATGTGTTTCTATAAAGTTCTAGAACCCTAGAGCTCTGAAACCTAATTTATGTACCTCATAATCTCGTTATTTTTATTCTAAATTGGTTGTTTTCCATCTACCAAGAACAACGGTGCATTTTTTTTTTTTTTTGGGTTAAAAGACGACGGTGTTTCGATTTTATTAATCTCTCATTTATAGCAGAGAAATATCATATTATAAACAAACATAGAATTACAAATGTTTCCAACCAAGGTTCAAAAAAATTCCTATAATGGCCCGTTTGGCTC
This sequence comes from Juglans regia, assembly GCF_001411555.2. Lineage (NCBI taxonomy): Eukaryota > Viridiplantae > Streptophyta > Magnoliopsida > Fagales > Juglandaceae > Juglans > Juglans regia. The sequence continues at coordinate 27,371,026 of NC_049911.1, forward strand.
ATCTCATCATTATAATTTTTTCAAATTCTCACAAAAAAATATAATAAACAATTTAAAATTTTCAAATTCTAAAATAATAATAATATTAAAAAATAATATTCTAACAATATTTTATTCAACTTTCAACTTTTATTTCATCTCAACTCTCTATCCAAACCGCACTTAAGTTTTACAAGATGTGAGCAATGACAGCAGTAACTATTTACAAAAATCAAGCCTATATAATACCAAAACTGAAACTTCTATTTCCATCTAAAGTTTGGTATAACAGATCTCCTTCCTATCCTATGTGCAAAGCATGATTATAAATTTAACTGTTTTCAGTATAATTACCCCATAAATAAGCCTTTGTCAAATTACCTACCATGGTTGATTTTCAATAATCCAATGAAAAGCAGAATAATGATTAAAAGTTTAATGGCTATGAATGACATAGTTTCAAAATAGGTTCATCTTTTGTATCTAATTTACCTCTCTTTGGTTAACTAATTCCAAATTCTACATATAGCATGACAAACATAACATAATGCACGTGGTTTATTATGATATAATGATTAAAAGTTTAGCCAAATAAATATCCAAGCCATTAGACTTTTAGATAAATGGTTAGACCTTTGACATTTGGTATCAAAATGGAAACTATGACACGCGTTTGAGTTACAGAAAGACAACTTATAAACTGGATTAAAATGCCTTATTATTATGAATGGACATAGTGTGAAACTATGGAATATAAGCCACCATAAGAGAAAAAGAGCTACCATCTGGCTAGTATCAATAGAGTGGAAACATCGTGAGCATGGGAATTAAAACCCTCACAAGTTAAACCTCAGAATGAATCAGTGAACAAGGCATAGGAATCCAAGAGCTGCACAAAATGGTAAAATCAAAATCAAGTTTGAAAAATAAAAACTACCAAAAAAATAAATAAAACAGTTTCTACATCTATATATCGGGGTAAAAGAAATTCGTGGCTTCCTCATGGCAATTTGGAAGAGAACTGATTTTGACGGGAATCACTCGGAACAAATACAGGAAGCTGGCCGCCCCTCTGTGATCTCTGCTAATAATAACTCGATGTAGAACCTCTATCCAGGCCAGCAGCCACTGAGCTCAAATTTCTTGTCCCTCTGATCGGCTGTTCATTCACAACACGACCGCCAAAGAAAATGGATTGACCTGTGTACGACAGCTCTGTTCCAATACCTCTGGAAGATGAGGAAACAAAACGGCCCGCTTCTTGATCCCAGAAGACTGATGATCTTGAGTTTTCTAAAAGACCCAAGTTGTTATTTCTCAAAGGGATTTGTGCTACATTCTCACGAACTGCATTTTCGTTATGCTCACTTTGTTTTGTCGAGCAAGGAGATTGATCTGCTGATGATTGATAAATAGGATTGAAGTGATCTCCGTGTACAGTTTGCTGCTCCAACAGCGAAGACGTGATGTTGGAGAGTTGAGGACTGCTAAGGTTGCTAATACTTTGATTGCATGTTTCAATATCTTCCTTGCTGGCACGACTAGGTGGATATGAGCTCTTAGGAGGAGATAACCTCAATGCCCCAGCTCTAGCATTTCTACTATGAAACCCTTGATCAGTGCTAATTGGACTGGTTCTTCCACTCACAGTACTACTGGACAAATGATCAGCATCATATGGATGAAATCGAGAACTAACTGGGCGAAGCACAGATGATGATGCTCTAGCTTTTGCAGCTGCTTTAATTGCCTCATTAGAATCCAATTTAGCAAGTTTCCACGCATTGATTCGGATTGGACGCTGGGGCAACTTTTTCCCCATGTCAGACAGCTGAACTACATCTGGATCCACTGTGGATGGTAGGCGTCCTGGCTCCAAATGAGGTATAATTTCATCCTGTTCATTAGATACATTTTAATTCTGGCACAAAATTCACTTTACTGAAAGAGGACAACTCAAACAGTCATGTCAAAACATGCCCAAAACCTAATTGATTTGCTTCTCAACAAATTTTTGGATAACATATTCATGCCTTTAGCTTGAAATAATTTTTCGAAATATAATCAGAGAGTAAATTTAGATCCTTCTCTTCTCAACTTGAGAAATAGAAGTGGTCATACTTGGTGGTCCATGAAGATTCTTTGAGGGGTACACCAGGCACCTTTATATTGCAAGCCAATTCCAAGAGAGCTTTTTCCACTTAAGGCAGTAACAGTAGAACTAGTTGGTGATGATGCCTGACTTTGTTGATCACCACCTTCTAGAGAAGGACCAAGCGGTTCGCTTTGTGTTCTCATGGCAACAACATACTCGTATGTTGTAATACCCTGCAGCAAAAACAACAATGGTTCTCACCACAAGCATGTTTAGATGGGTAGAGAGGGATGGTAGGTCATTCAAGGAACACACCTTTCGAATCAGAATGATGTGGAAAAATAAAAGTTCTCCCAAAGGCACAGTGGCCAGAAAAGAAACAGCTATGCACAAGGCCTGAAATCAATATAAAGTTCATGTTGTTTCAGACTTTACAATTCCTTCATCACCCCCAGTGTGTAAAAACTACTTTAATTATTCATAAAAACTAGCGAACTATAGCAGCAATATACTGAAATCGAACTGAGAACATTTTGAAAAAACTTTAAGCAAAACTAACTCTAACAGATGCAAAAAGTTGTCACTAATCAATATCCCAAAAAATAAGACAACAAAAGGAAAAAGTTATCAGTGCAAGATTACTTCAGGTTGCTTTATAAGGCAGAAGCACTGCACACATTACACACGGATCAAGCCACATGAACTCATATAAGGAGAAACAAACCAGCGAGCTTATTTTTTTGTTTTTGTTTTTGTTGCCAAGTACAAACAGCTAAACTATGTACAGTTCCATTATAGAATCTACAAGTTGGACCTTCCATGTGGGTAGAACCCAGTAGGATATGAGAAAAACCCAAAATAAGGCTCACTTTATCTGGCTGATAGATTCCCTAGACAAGAACTTAATATGTAATATAAATAGATGATCTCTACAGTAAGTATTTTCTGATTCTTTGCCATTTTTTGTACCAAGAAGAATCCAATATCTAATTTTAATAATTCAAGATAAGAAGAATCGAGCAGACATGTCCAATGAGGTACTTCTTGGCATGGACGATAAGTTCCAGGCCATGGCAGTTCTCAAAAGGCCAAAATATAAATTGAACTGCATGTACATTGTACTACATCAATAGGATCTACAAAACCCACACCAAGGATAAACTCATAAGTATTTTCCTATAAATGTAAATCAATATTGAAGACACACAAGTTAATAAACATACCACCATTGTAGCAAAGGGGGCCCTAGAGAATCCAACTCCAAGTTTATCAGCAATGTGATTCTCTGTGCCCTTTTTATCAACAAAGCATCGGACAAGAACAACAATGCCAACCCCACATTCAACAATAAGCTTTTATGCACAAAAACAAAAGATCCAAAGAGAATAAATTTAGTTCAGGTAAGATGATTTGAACAAAATAAATCAAGGGATAAATGTACGGGAAATGAGATTTCCAAACAAGATTTTTATCTTAAAACTTACCCAAACGAGACTCACTGCCATGAGGCACACAAATGTCATATAATTTTTTCTCCCCACACAGTTATTCAACCACTGCACCATGGTTGAAGATAATTTTAGTCGTGTCAATGCAACAGTAGAGGATATAGGCAGGATAAGAAGGCAATTTTGTAACATAATTGTAATCATCCAAGCAGTAAAGTCCTTCTCAGACCCCTCCTAGATATTTATACATATTTCGAGGTCTTATAGTCAATAAAGCCAGAGACACAAGAACAAAGATTAGAAAATTTTAAAGCTTACCCGACAATGATGGTCAAATCCATCAACACATTTGTCACAACTTCTACAATGTTTGCTGAACTTGCGTACCTATAAAAAAGACATAATGTGAACCTCATAACAATTATCTCCTTCGTGATTTTGTTTGTAAATTAAAATTATTTTAACTAAAGGTTCTAGTGAAAAGCACCATGCAACTAATGCAATACACATTATCTCCTTGTACAACAGTATAATTCACCCACAAACATTAAAAACAAAAACAAAGGTTGAAATCTGTTTTTGAAAGACCAGAGTATCTAATTGAAATTTTTTCACGCACGAAATGAAACGGGGTAAGACATGTATACCCTGCAAAGCAGAGTATGAGGTGAGGCCCCAAACAATCCTCAAGAGGCAGATATCAACCAGGTCCCACAAGGGGGAAAGGGTAATTAGATGCACAGGAGAAGAAAATTTCATTCCACAAATTACTAAAGGTATAACCTTTCTTATCAATGCTTGCAACTTTTGCCACTTTTCATTTATGTGAGGTTTGGATAGTGAGTTGAGATGAGATGAGTTGAGATGAAAGTCTAAAGTTGAATAAAATATTGTTAGAATAGTAATTTTTAATATTATTATTGTTTTGGGATTTGAAAAAGTTGAATTGTTTATTATATTTTGTGTGAAAATTTGAAAAATTTGTAGTGATTAGATGAGATGAGTTGGATCAACTCTAAATCCAAACGGGGCCTTAATGTGTTCATATGCAGACGACACTTGCAGTGCACACCTTGATTTGTTTCTTCAGCACATCAAGTACATTGATGTGTCACCTTGCTGGCAGGGTCTTGGGAGGAGTAGAAGCAGTGCAGTAGTGTGGAGGATGATCCCCTTGTGCTTGATTTGGTGCCTTTGGTTGGAGAGGAACGGGAGGTGCTTTGAAGACAGTGAACATTCCATGGGGGAACTTAGGGAGTTTTTCTTTAGTACTTCAAATTTTTGGGTGAAGAATCTAGTTCGTAATGGAAATATTTGTAATGTGTTGTTTTAGTTGTGTTCTGTTTTAGTTTGTATTTAGGTGTACTCATTTGTATACATCCTGTGTACTTGGGCTATGCCTATTTACTTGGAATAAAATTTTCTTATTAATTATTATTTTAAAAAAAAGTACATTTGCGTCTTAATGCATACCCCAAATGGCTAAAAACACAGAAACCATCTTAAGATCACCTCCTTAGATGGATAATTTTAAAAGTGTTAAATCAACTTAAGAAAACTTCAAACATAAGCAACTGATTGAACTAGGTATGGGGAGCTTACCCAAGTCTTAGAATGCTGTTCTGTATAAAACTTTTTCTTTGCTTTCTTTTATTTTATTTTTTCAAGTTTTTCTTTCCTTTGTGTGTGCTTTTCTGGGTGCATGTTTGGGACAAAGGAGATGGCTATGTTTAAACAAACCATGCATCACATAATTAAAACGAAGTTGTTTTCTGCCCCCCCCCCCCTAAAAAAAACAAAAAAAAATAAATATAAAATAAGCCTCTCCAGTAAGAATCCTTTACCTCCACATTACACAATGTGCAGAATAAAGCATCATCGTCTCCAGATTGTTGTTGTAGAGGATCATCGCTGCGGCAATCTTCTTTTACAAGAAAACCACAAAAGAAGTGTCCAAATTTCGAACAACAACTCGGACCTTGCCTATCATATTTTCCTCCATACTTCAATTCTATCTTGCTGGGTTCTTCAAGAGATGTAGCATTCCCTGAGACAATAGTCACATGCCATGCAGCTTGATGAGAAATTGCAAAGAGCAAAGGCATTAGGAGGTTCACATCCTAAATTTATCTCATTGTATACCTAAAAAGAAAATTGGGATCATTCTCATTAAGGAACAAATCCACTTCTGCCATTAAAGTAGCAAAATATCAAACAATTGACGTATCAAGATGGTCCCCTGGTAAATAATTCAACATATTCGACTCCTCATCTCAGCAGTTTTCTACTAGAAGAAAATGGAAGGATTGACTTCATGTAGGATCAGACTATTCCCTCGAGACAATGTTCAAAAACATCAATCGATATTCCTTTCTTCTAATTTCCAATATGTAAATGCAAGTGTGTTATAATTTTCTAATTATAAATCCATTATACTTGAAAATTCTAGTTAAATGGTGGACCTCATCTAATGATATACTTCTAATAACTGTAACACATTAAATCATGTCCACCATTTAACAAGTATTTTCAAGTACATTGAAACTAAAACTAAATTGCACTGAAGAACACTAACCATGTAGATTTGAGTCATTAGGTGATTTACAGGCAGACGTCTTGTCAGCTTCAAGCAGAATTCCAGGATCAGTAGGGTCAATAGCTGTGCATCGAACATAGAGAATGAACACAGACAGCGCCTGAAATATAATCAAGAAGTAAGAAATTATACCCATCATGGAATTATGAAGGTAAAAGGATAAACATATTAGGATTGTGTGCTTACCAAGACAGAATAAACACCAACAGCCACATATTCGTATATTTCCTTTCCGAGAAACGGGGCAAAAAAGGCATAATATGCGACAAATAGCAAGAAAAAAACTGTTATAGCCACAACCTGTACAGAAGAAGAAAATGAGAAGGTGCAGGCCGTAGACCAACTCTCACGACTTCCCAAAAACAGGGATCCAACAAGCCACCATCCACATCCTCACCGTGAACAGTTAAATCAGGCTACTTCTGCAGATGTAGTTCCACACATTATGAAAACATAACCGACCCAAATTTTCCGTTAAATTTGACCTTACCTTTTTGAAAGTGCAAAGTGACATAACACACGAGAACAGAAGATTTAACTTCCTAGAATTATCAAATTTACAGAACCCGGAACTCTTTAACTTCAACATAACTCAAGAGACAAGCATAAAAATTATAAAAGAAAAAGGGGGAAATGGTTACAGAATTAAATGAAAACAAAACTAAACTAAACAAATATTAGCGACCAAATAATCCATAATTAGAAGTCACCCCAAAAAATTCTGACGAAAGAAAGTCCCCCAACAAAAGGCATTGGCTTTATACACGACAAAAACCTCCCCATTCTTTCATAAACAAAACAAAAAGAAAGATACCCCCCCACCTGAAATGTGTGAGCTGGTAGTTGCCATCCATGACGCCGAGCCATGACCAAAAAACCAAAAACTCACTCCAAACTTGTCAAGAAAAAACCCACATTAAAGAGAAACAAACCACCTCAACCCCATCCAGCCCTGGAATGTAAATCCAACACACAGTCTACTGTTCAGGATCGGTCCATTGTTGGACTTCTTTTCTCACAGCAAATCCAAGATTTCGAACCGTTTCTTTTAAGTTTCAATCGCTACCCAGACGGTAAAAACGGGTTTTTAGTCAACCCATCGAGGTGGTTTCGGTGGTTCTAGGACTTGTAAGGTCCGATTCATAGATCAAAAAGCCCTTGGAATAGGAAGAAGAAGAAGAAGAATAAAGCTGGACTAAGCAAGAACAGAATCAGACTATAAAGTTTTGTTTTATAGCGTGTTTTCACCACAGCATTTTTATCCTACACTCTCTTCTCCTCTTTGACAAACACTGTATGCCGGCTGGCGTACTACCAAGTTTATTTAATTTCATGTATGAATTTATGATTTTTCATGTTCTTGGTTCTGTTCCATGATAAACATAAAACTATTAAAAAACAGCAAATAAATATTGACAAATTACAAGGATATTGTCATCCAGGGACCAGATCCTAGTATTTGTTCAAAAATAAAAAGAAAAATAAAAAAGGCCGTCCCATTTCGATTTTTGAATTTTTAACATGATCACGACAAATCAAAGATTGCAAATATTCAACTTTCTCGGGAACCATCAGATTGTAAATTACTAAATTTATCTTTTTGTTGGATGAGATTGATCGGCCAGGTTGGTATTGGTAACTCCGTTGATATAGACATTTTAGAGGCAATCAGATCATCTTTCAGTTAAATGGTCAAATATTCCAAGATATGGTCTCCACAAAATGTGTGACCAATTTGATCCATTTATTTCTTCTTTTTTCTTTTTTCTGTCCAGCTTTGTCTCTTTCATATATTAATTTTTTTTATTTGATAATTAAGAAATTTATTTTTAATGTATTAATATATTTTTTATTTTTTTAAATATATTTAAAGATGTTTAAAAAATATAAAAAATAAAATAAAATATAAAATTTATACTAATAAACACGTTCAGCAATCGTGAGTCAAAGCTGAGCGACACACTAATATCACTCTTTTTTTAATAATGATATGGATAATTGCAGTAGGTTAAAAACTGAAGAGCAAATGTTTGGTTTTGAAAGAGTATCATTCTTTCAAAGAAAAATCAGCATTAACTTAAATAAGTAATCATCTACACATAATCCTTTTGCAACTATACAAGATTGGCAGATATTTATTAAAAAAAATGATATTCACATATTGCTGGTTGAAAGATAACGTGTGTTCATATTATTATTATTTATCAATGTTTTCATAATATATATATATAAATAGAAAATAATTTATATAGTTGTAAGATGTACAAATTCCGTACATTTTTTTTGAAGAAAATGCAGGACTTGCATACTCTACTATTTTTTTATATCACTCTAAGACTGTATTTACTATTTACTATTGTATTTTCTTTTATATCACTTTTAGTATTACTCTATAAAAATCTAAATAACTTAAATAAAGATCTAAAAAATACTTATCACACGAATTTGATCTAATCAATTCAATTTTACATACTTGTTTTTACAAATTCTAATACAATCGCTAAAAATTCAAGAATTATAAATAAGAATTACATAACAATCCGGCTATAAAGCAAAGCATTTGACTGAAGTAATAATTTATTTTTCTCTTTAGATGAATACAAAAAAAGTCTATTTAAAGAGAAAGAGGTAAGCAGTTAAATTAACTCATTTGTAACATGGTTAGTTAAAAGAGTAATGCTAAGTTATTGTCTAGTAGTGATTACTGAGCGTGCGTCTAAATAAAATTTATGTATTTTATTTTTTATTTTTATATTTTTTTGACATCTTTAAATATTTTTAAAAAATAAAAAATATATATTAATATACTAACAATTATTTTCTTAATTAGTAAATAAAAATAATTATAAATAAATTAAATATATGAACGCTAAAAATGAAGGATAAATTATTATAGTTAGAATGGGGCCAAATTGAAGATGATGCTTTCAATCATTATATAGTTAATGTGCATGCACATTGACTTTCAATTGAGTTGCCTCGGATTTGTAGTGTCGTGTCATAATCGAGACAGATCAAGACATGGATGTACGTACGTTTTATTAATTTTGTTACATTTTATTGATTTATTAATGCACTTCAAGGTTCTTAAAATAGGTGCTTGAAGAGTTAAGTGAGGTGCATCGACTATTGAAAGAACTACCATAATATCTTATTAAATCATGACTGTTTTTTCTATGATGGAATTTGATTTTTGTCCATATGCTTTGTGTCCTTATGTTGATAAATCTCTTTTTCGAGTATTTTTTTTTTCTTTTTAATAATCTAGTGGGCCCTAAATATGAAGGATAGATGCATTGTGTAGCTAATGATTTGGAATCTTATTTGTTTGTTTAATTCGAGGTTTCCTTCCTTGGAAAGCGACTTGAATTAAAATATTCCATTGATTCCCATATAAGGTTTTGATTTTTTTTTTAATATTATATTATTATATTATATTTATCCCTACTACTAAAGATAGACTAAAAAGTAGTGGATTCAAGTGAATGTTACGTTGATTAGAAGCATGATATTAAATATATGTAAGCATATATAGATATGTGGTCACTCAATTGCATTTGGAGTCTTTGAAAGACTAAAAAAAGTGGGTGAGTACAATAAAAATTATTTTATGAAAGGTTTGGAAGTAGCTAGTACAGTGAATCTTGACAATTTGCAACAATGTTGTTTGAAATAGATGTATAACATGCTTATAGATGTGCCCAAAGAAAGAAAAAAAAAAAAAACCGTTTACCCGACCCGATAATCAAGTTGAATTGATCCACATATTAAGGCCGATTTAATTAGCTTATTATTTTGAGTCGTTGAGTTTAATAACAAACTAAAATAATTAAGAATCGTATGATATTATTAAGATTTTTTTATATATACATAAGAGAAGTAGGGGGTTTCAAATCTAGATTTTTTATTTAGAGAATCAAATCATGTACCATAAAGCGATCGGGAAATTCAGTTGCAAATCAACTAGCAAAGTTTGCCTTACAGCAGCAAGATGATCATTGCTGGATGGAAGAGGGTCCTGAAATTATTTCTAGTCTTGTTTTGAAAGACAGATTATGTAACCTTTAGTGATTTTAATGAAAAATATGCTTTATAAAAGGGAAAATAATCACATGAATGATACTTCAATTCATAATAGTTGATATTTGTGTTGTTACAAATAGTTCCGATTTCAAGAGAGTAAGGCTAGGTTTAGATATTAAGAGAATTTCAGATAATTTATGAATAATAATTAATAATTTATAAATAATTATAAAATTGTATAAGAATATCCGATAATAATTATATTCACGGAAAGACCTAAAAATCAAGAATACTGATGCTTGAAAGAGGATGTTTGGTGAGCAAACGTAAAGAAGCAAAACCAAGGCCCATTGGTTTAAGGTTCCAATTCAATATAAGGGCCCAATCCCGGTGAAATTCGTTATTGCAGATAAAGATAGTAGGGCGAAGAAAATAATGATTGAGATCAGCAGCTTTGCTCAATGTTCTTGTAAGAGCACCACATTGGCTTGTCTAAATGAAAAAATTACCTAAAATTTATATAATTAATATAAAAAATACTTCATATTAAATTGATCAAATCTAAAATAAGATAGATTTTTCCTATATGGCTGACTAAAGATATAAAATTATAATTGATTTATCAAATATTAAAATATTAATTTTTCACTTTAAATAAATCTTAAAATATTCACCAAGAAGGTACTCGGTCATTATTAGCTATTAGACAACCCCAATTAACAGTAGTACACCTAGTGTAAAAAAATTAAAAAAAAAACATATTAACACAAGAAAAGTTTTAGAACATTGGTTTGGTGATAGGATAATATGAAATAAAAATTAAAAGTTAAATAAAATATTATTATAATATAATTTTTATTTTTAAATTTAAAAAAATTAAATTATTTATTATATTTTATATGTAAATTTAAAAAAGTTATAACGATTATGAAAAATCAACCTCACACACCACACACCATCACTTTTATTATTTTTTTTTATTTTTTTTATTAAATGTGTGGTATATAGATAATGAGTAGAATAATTTAATTGTTTTAAGAAAAATAAAATAGAAAAAATTAAAAATTTGTGGTGCGTGGTGTATTAGACTTATGAATAATAAAACTTAATGATTATATAAGATGAGATAAGATAATTTGATTTATGTAACCAAACCAAGCCGTATTATTGTCGGAGTCTCTTGATATTGTTAAGATGCGTTTAGATGTTGAGGTGATTTTAAATGATTTGAGTTAATTTGTAAATATTAGTAATTTCAAATGATTTGAGATGAGTTTGAATATATAAAATAAGTTGAGATAGGTTTATCTTTTTTATAGAAATTTGAAAAAATATTGAGTCTCATTAATGAATCACTTTAACAACCAAACATAGCCATTATTTTTATTTGTAATATAAAAAATTTTACTTATTATCCTTTACCGCACACATCAATTTATTTGATGTCTTTCTTTAATTTGAGATAAAAAAAACTCTGACGTAACACAATACCAAAACATATAACAGTGATGATAATAAAAGCTTAACCATTGTAACTAACGAATCCTAATATTACGTTGCAGAGGGTCCATTGTTATCCGTACGGAAAAAAATTCTCGCCTCGTATACAAATATATGTATTTAATAAAATATTCATATAACATAATTTTATCTAAAAAATTTAAATTTTATAAATCAAATCTGATGCACTCTAATGATAATAAAATAACCCAATAAAATAAATAAAATAATATTTATAATTTTAAAATATGACTCGCATATTTTATTTAAAATAAATAAATATAAAATTTATATAAAAAAAATTATTTCAGAACCACTTAAAAAAAATACACAAAACTTCTTCGTACTATAATAAAATAAAGTATATATCATCACGCATTAATAAAAGTTTCCGCCTCAAAGCTTAGTAATCATCGAACCCAGGGGCCAAAAGAGCTCAAATTCCTTTTCTTTCACACTTATCGAAACCGTCTCGGTTCCATTCCCTCTCTCTCTCTCTCTCAGAGTGCGTGTTTTTGTTTTCTAAAGATGGCTGCTATTTCGAATTCATTGATTTCGATTAGAGATCCTCGAACCCAATTTTCTTCTGGTAAGCTTTTCTATCCCATTTCTTTCTTTCGTCGACTGTATATTTAACATTGTACGTGTTCCTTCAGATTATCATGCATCAGTTGCTTCATTCTGTTTCGTTTTATCTTTCTATATCTCCTTCTTTGCTGGTGTTATTGAATTTAATAAATCTGTCTGAAAGATCTTCAATCGAGGGGAAAGGTTTTTATCAGAGCGATCATCCATTTTGTAAGAATAAAAAGAAAAGCAAAAGGAAGAAGAAAAATAAGAAGAGAAGGAAGGATTGCCAAGAGTGAAAAGTTGATGAAAAATGCTACAATCTTTCATTCATGCCGTGTGCTCTTTACAAGGTACTGCTATCTATATATAGCAAGTAATCTAACAAACTAACAGACTAGGAATAAGAATATTTGTACAATTTACTATCTAATCTTGTAAATACAGAAAAAGTACACGACACCTCATCCATTTGAGGGACTTTCTAGTAATTTATTTACAAAGGAATCTTCACTTGTTGTTGCTGAATGTAATGGCAGCTGTGGTGCAGTGTTGTTACCACGAGTGAGGGGATTATTCTGATCCTGCAGCTCCAAGGTAGTGGAAGGTGGTGATGCATGCTGCTCCAATACCCACACTGCCTTAATAACCCCGTGGCAAGATGGTGAATATAAATTTACTATTCCCATATTGGAAAGGTGTAAGTACAGAAGATAAGAGGGTAAGGATTTTGTGAAAATATCAGCAAGTTGAGAATTTGTTGAAACATGAGCAGGTCTTGATGCTGCCTTCAAGAATTTTGTCTTTAATAAGGTGACAGTCCACTTCGATATGTTTGGTTCTCTCATGGAAAACAGGGTTGGCTGCTATATGAATTGCAGCTTGGTTATCACAATATAGGTCATCAGCTTGTGGATGAGGTATAGAGAGGTCAAAAAAAGTTGTCTAAGCCAAGTAAATTCTATGGAGATGGAGGCTGACTAAAGAAGTAGAATCATAATTGATTTATCAAATATTAAAATATTAAATTTTCACTTCAAATAAATCTTAAAATATTCACCAAGAAGGTACTCGGTCATTATTAGCTATTAGACAACCCCAATTAACAGTAGTACACCTAGTGTAAAAAAAATTAAAAAAAAAAACATATTAACGCAAGAAAAGTTTTAGAACATTCGTTTGGTTATAGGATGATACGAGATAAAAATTAAAAATTAAAAGTTAAATAAAATATTATTATAATATAATTTTTATTTTTAAATTTAAAAAAATTAAATTATTTATTATATTTTATGTGTGAATTTAAAAATGTTATAACGATTATGAAAAATCAACCTCACACACCACATACCATTACTTTTGTTATTTTAAATTTTTTTTTTTACTAAATGTGTAGTATATGGATAATGAGTAAAATAATTCAATTGTTTTAAGAAAAATAAAACAGAAAAAAATTAAAAAATTATAGTGTGTGATGTATGAGACTTATAAATAATAAAACTTAATGATTATATAAGATGAGATGAGATAATTTGATTTATGTAACCAAACTAAGCCGTATTATTGTTGGAGTCTCTTGATATTGTTAAGGATGCGTTTAGATGTTGAGGTGATTTAAGATGATTTCAGTTAATCTATGAATAATACTGATTTTAGATGATTTAAGATGTGTTTGAATTTAACTTTTTTTTATAGAAAGTTAAAAAAATATTGAGGTTGTGTTTGGATGTTGAAGTGAGTTGAGTTGAGTTGAGTTGAGATGATAAAATATTGTTAAAATATTATTTTTTAATATTATTATTATTTTGAGATTTGAAAAAATTGAATTGTTTATTATATTTTATGTTGAAATTTGAAAAAATTGTAATGATGAGTTGAGAGGATTTTTGAAACCAAACCAAACCAAACCTGAGTCTCATTAATGAATCACTTTAACAACCAAACATAGCCATTATTTTTATTTATAATATAAAAAATTTTACTTATCATTCTTTACACCACACCACACGTTAATTTATTTTATATCTTTCTTTTAACTTGAGATAAAAAAACCTCTGACGTAACACAATACCAAAACATATAACAAGAGATGATAATAAAAGCTTAACCATTGTAACTAACGAATCCTAATATTACGTTGCAGAGGGTCCATTGTTATCCGTACGGAAAAATATTCTCGCCTCGTATACAAATATATGTATTTAATAAAATATTCATATAACATAATTTAATCTAAAAAATTTAAATTTTATAAATCAAATCTGATGCACTCTAATGATAATAAAATAATCCAATTAAATAAATAAAATAATATTTACAATTTTAAAATATGACTCGCATATTTTATTTTAAAAAAATAAATATAAAATTTATATAAAAAAAAATTATTTCAGAAGCACTTAAAAAAAATACACAAAACTTCTACGTACTAAAATAAAATAAAGTATATATCACCACCCATTAATAAAAGTTTCCGCCTCAAAGCTTAGTAATCATCGAACCCAGGGGCCAGAAGAGCTCAAATTCCTTTCCTTTCACACTTATCGAAACCGTCTCGGTTCCATTCCCTCTCTCTCTCTCTCTCAGAGTGCGTGTTTTTGTTTTCTAAAGATGGCTGCTATTTCGAATTCATTGATTTCGATTAGAGATCCTCGAACCCAATTTTCTTCTGGTAAGCTTTTCTATCCCATTTCTTTCTTTCGTCGGCTGTATATGTAACATTGTACGTGTTCCTTCAGATTTTTATGCATCAGTTGCTTCATTCTGTTTCGTTTTATCTTTCTATATCTCTTTCTTTGCTGGTGTTATTGAATTTAATAAATCTGTCTGAAAGATCTTCAATCGAGGGGAAAGGTTTTTATTAGAGCGATCATCCATTTTGTAAGAATAAAAAGAAAAGCAAAAGGAAGAAGAAATAGAAGAAGAGAAGGAAGGATTGCCAAGAGTGAAAAGTTGATGAAAAATGCTACAATCTTTCATTCATGCCGTGTGCTATTTACAAGGTACTGCTATCTATATATAGCAAGTAATCTAACAAACTAACAGACCAGGAATAAGAATATTTGTACAATTTACTATCTAATCTTGTAAATACAGAAAAGTACATGACACCTCATCCATTTGAGGGACTTTCTAGTAATTTATTTACAAAGGAATCTTCACAATACCCACACAACCCGGGAAGATGGTGAAATATAAATTTACTATTCCCATATTGGAAAGCTGTAAGTACAGAAGATAAAAGGGTAAGGATTTTGTGAAAATGTCAGCAAGTTGAGAATTTGTTGAAACATGAGCAGGTCTTGATGCTGCCTTCAAGAACTTTGTCTCTAATAATATGACAGTCCACTTCGATATGTTTGGTTCTCTCATGGAAAACAGGGTTGGCTGCTATATGAATTGCAGCTTGGTTGTCACAATATAGGTCATCAGCTTGTGGATGAGGTATAGAGAGGTAAAAAAAAAGTTGTCTAAGCCAAGTAAATTCTATGGAGATGGAGGTCATGGCACGATATGTTGCCTCAGCAGAAGATCTAGATACAAAAATTTGTTTTTTTGATTTCCAAGGGATGAGGGAGTGGCCTAAGAAGATGCAATAACCAGTGATGGATTTTCTTGTTTCAGGCCAATATGTCCAGTCTAAGTCTCAATATCCTTTAAGGTGGATTGAAGATGTTTAAGATAAAAAAAATGCCTTGGCTAGGAGCATTTTTAATGTATTTTGAGAATTTTGTAGGCTGTTGCAAGGTGAGTGGAAGTAGGATGATCTAAAAACGGACTAAGATCATGAGTGGGGTAACAGATATCTGGTCTAGTTAATGTTAGGTATAGCAATATGCCTATGAGGCGCTTATAAACAGTGGGATCATGTATAGGAAGACCAGAGGACTTGCTAAGTTTGTGGTTTTGATCCACTGGGATTTTTAAAGGTTTGGAGGCTAAATGTCTAAAATCTGCAAGGATGTCTAATGTATATTTTCTTTGGCAAAGATGGATACCAGATGGTGATCTTGTAACTTCAATGCCAGGAAAATATCTTAAGGGCCCAAGGTCTTTGATTTTAAAATGGTGATTGAGAAAAACTTTGAGAACAAAAATAGAATGAAGGGAATTACTAGCCACGACTATGTCATCCACTTAGACTAGAAGGGCTGTGAAAATGTCACCATTACTATAAGTAAAAAGGCTATAATCTGCCTTAGATTGAATGAAACCAAACTGAATGAGGGAGTGAGAAAACTTGTCATACCATTGGCGTGAAGCTTGTTTGAGGCCATAAAGACTTTTGAGCAGTTTGCATACTTGATTTGGAGAGCCTTTGTGATAGCCAGGGGGTCTTTTCATATAGATTTCTTCTTGGAGGTCACTATGGAGGAAAACATTGTTTACATCAAACTGTTGAAGATGCCATCCTTTGATAGCTGCTAAGGCAAGAAGGGTTCTGATAGTAACCATTTTCACAACTGGTGAAAAGGTCTCATGGTAGTCTATACCTTCTTGTTGAGTGAAACTTCAAGCAACTAACCTAGCCTTTTTTCTCTCGACAGTACCATTTGAGTGGTATTTAGTTTTGTAGACATATTTATAGTCAATGAGAATTTTTCCAGGGGGTAGATCAGTGAGGACCCAGGTTTTGTTTAATTCTAGAGCCTCAATCTCAGTCTCCATTGCCTTACACCAGTCAGAGTCTTTAACAACTTGTTTATAAGTGGTGGGATTAGTGTGTGAAGAGATTGTGGTAGAAAAGAATGAAAAAGTAGGTGATAATTTATCATAAGAGAGAGATGCAGATAAAGGGAATGAAATACCTGAGGAAAAAGGTGATGAAACCAGTGATTGAATAGGTGAGATAGAAGAAATCTGCTGACAGTGAAAGTCTTGAAGATATTGAGGAGCTCTTCTGGTTCTTGTTGATCATTTGAGAGCAGGTAGAGAGGAAGAGTTTAAAGGTGGTGTAGAAGAGTTAGGGGCAGGGGATGGAGGTGATAATGGAGAAGATGGAGGAAGTTATGGCATATATTGATGGTTGTTTGAGGAGAAGTAAGAGAAGATAAAGGGATAGGATTAGAAGAATATGAAGGGGAAAATGAAGAATCATTAAAAACTGGTAGCTGGGAAGTGGGTGAGAAAGAATTTTGATGATGTGAAGGAAAGATATGCTCATAAAAGGTGACATCTCTAGAAATTGCATTGGTGTCAAGATCAAGAAGATTATATCCTTTTACTCCAAAAGGGTAGCCAAGGAAAATGCATTTCCTGCCTCAAGGATCAAACTTTTTCTGTTTTGAGATAGGGTTGAGGCAAAACATAGACAACCAAAAATTCTCATGTGGGAATAAGTGGGAGGGGAATTAAACAAGAGCTCAAATGGTGTCTTATTGGACAACAGTGGACTAGGAACCCTATTAATAATGTAGGTTGCAGTAAGAATGCAGTCACTCCAATATTTTTGTGGGAGATCGGACTGTATTTTGATGGCTCGAGCAATGTTTAAGAGATGTTGGTGCTTTCTCTTTGGAATGCCATTTTGCCGTGGAGTCTCCACACAAGTTTTATGGTGTATAATTCTTTTTTTATTGAAAAAGTCTGTCATATGAAATTCAAGTCCATTATAACTTCTTAGAATTTGAACTTTGGTAGAAAATTGAGTTTCTACTAAGTTGCAGAAAGCTTCTATACAAGGCCTAGTATGTGACTTGGTTTTGAGTAAATGGATCCAAGTACTTCTAGAAAAATCATCTACAATGGTTAGGAAGTACTTGGAACCATCATAAGCTATAATTGAGTTGTGTCCCCAGATGTCACAGTGTATGAGCTCAAATATTTTTTTGCTTTTATGAGTGCTAATGGGAAAATGAAGTCTATGATGCTTAGCAATTGGACATATAAGACAAGATTTTTCACTAGAAATAGAAGATAAGTGATTTTTATAGAGGAATCTAAAATTACATGTAATTTTTAAATGGGTGTGTGGCCCATTCTACAATGCCAAATATCTAAAATGGAATCAACATTTTTGAAAGTAGTGGAAACAGAAAAACTTGTAAATAAAGGAACAAAAAATGATGAAGGAGAGCTGTTGGTGGAACTACAACAGTAACCAAATGGTATAGACCATTCTTTATCTCACCCATGCCAATCGTGGTCCATGATAAAAGGTCCTGAATAAAGCAAAATTGGGAGAAAAATATGAAGATACAAGAAAGGGAGTTAGTCAATTGTTTTGCTGAAATCAAGTTAAAATTGAAATATGGAACATAGAGCACATTGTGTAATACCAAGGTGTTGGTGAGTTTGACAGTGCCTATGTGAGAAACAGGTGTTGTGTTACCATTGGGAAGTCTTACCGCAAAGGAAACATTGGAAGTAATGGCTTAGAGAAATGATGTGCTAGCACCAGTGTCAATTATCCATGGTGTTTGATGTGCTTTGTTGTGTGCTTGAGTAGATGAAGTGAGGCAAAAATGAATACCATTCATGAGAGAAGGAGAAGAACAATCTATTTGGATAGTGTTAACTGAGTGGTTGGCAATGGAGGCCTCCTTTGACTGCAATAGAGACAATAGTTGTTGATATTGGTCCTTTGTAAATGTCAGTTTCTCATCTGCAGATGCTACTGGTTCAACTGAGGTGAAATGAGCAGATGAAAAATTGGGAGAGTTATTCATAGCATGCAATTTATGCCCAGGTGGATACCCATGAAGTTTATAGCATTTATCTGCCATGTGACCCATTAAGTGACAATAAGTGCAGAGAGGAGGTTGTCCATTGCTTGCTTTGAAACAGTTTTCAAGAATATGGCCTTGTATTTTGCAATGTGTGCAAAATGGTCTATCACATTTGTAGTTGGGTGGTTTGAAAGGTGTTTTGGATGGGATATGTGGCTGCCTAACAGCAAGTGCCATAGAGTCAGGGTAAGGCAAAACAGAAAGCATGTGATTCTGCATTTCTTGTTGCTGAATCATGGAGAAAATTTTGTTGATGGGAAGCAAAGGTTCTAACAACATGATTTGGTCACGAGTGACATGATAAGACTCATTAAGACCCATGAGGAATTGTATTACACAATCTCTTTGATATCTATCAAGGAGAACAATGAGCTTTCCACAAGTGCAATCAAGCAAAGGATCATATATGTGGAGTTCATCACATAATGTCTTAAGTTTGCCAAAATAAATACTCACAGAATCATTTTCTTGGTTCAAATTTGTCAAGGCCTTTTTCAATTGATAAATACGATGGCCATTTTGTTGAGTAAATCTTTCCTTGAGCTCAACCCAAATCTGTCTAGCATCATCAACAAGTGCAATGCTAGATTTCATAGAGGAGCTAATTGAATTTTGAAACCAAGAAACAACAAGGTCATTACAACGCTCCCATGCATCATGTAGAGAGTCAGTGGGGTTCTGTGGTTTTAACAAAGTGCCATTGATAAAACCAAGTTTATTTTTGGCTCGGAGAGCTCTGCACATAGCTCTGGACTAGGTGATGTAGTTTTCTGTGGTGAGGTGGTCTGGAACCAAAGGAATAGAAGGGTTGTCCCCATGGTCAAGTCTGTAAGGGTTGATGATGTTGGTGAAGTCTGTAAATAAGGTGTTTGAGTCGTCAGCCATGGAGAAATAAAATTTCACTCTTATGGCTCTAGTACCTTGTAACAATAAAAAGAAAAGCAAAAGGAAGAAGAAAAAGAAGAAGAGAATGAAGGATTGCCAAGAGTGAAAAGTTAATGAAAAATGCTACAATCTTTCATTAATGCCGTGTGCTCTTTACAAGGTACTGCTATCTATATATAGCAAGTAATATAACAAACTAACAGACTAGGAATAAGAATATTTGTACAATTTACTAACTAATCTTGTAAATATGACACCTCATCCATTTGAGGGACTTTCTAGTAATTTATGTACGAAGGAATCTTCACTTGTTGGTGCTGAATGTAATGGCAGCTGCAGCAACACTGGTGCAGTGTTGTTACCACAAGTGAGGGGATTATTCTGATCCTGCAGCTCCAAGGTAGTGGAAGGTGGTGATGCATGCTACTCCAATTCATTTTATCGAATTTGCTGGTGTTTACTTCTCTCAGCTGTAGTCTTAACCATTAAGTCTTTGTACGTCTTAGTGACTTTTGATCTGGAAATCCGTACCGTTGTTGTGTCGGATAATGACTTTGCTCGTCTTAGAAAGTCCCACTAGAATGGCAAACGTCTGAATTTAACTTTTCATCAGAAAGCAAAACTGGGTCTTAAGTGTATCGAGCCCTTGGTAAAGTTTCATTGTTATAGGTTATAGCCCGTTCTTAACTTCTTTTCTGGAGATGGGGATTTTGGCATTTGCACCTTGAGTTTCAGAAATGTAATTCAGTTTTCTTTCAGGCTTCTGAGGTTCTTCAGGGTCTGCCTAGGGTAGTTGGTTGGGAAGTTTATTTTTACCTGTCTTTTCCATCTAACATGCTGGCATCGCCCCCTCCGGCCTCAATCTTATGATACCATCTCAGACGTATAAACACACTTTTACATCTAATATTGTCATGATCTTGCTATTTCAGAAACAGTTGAATATGTTATTGTTTCTTTTCTTTTCTTTTTTAACCTTTTCATGTCGTCCCAATGGGAAGCAATGGCTCTTGAATATAGATGGCTGGCATACTTGACAGTTGATGGAGGTTCATTTCACTAGGGAATAAATCAATTCAAACTGATGTAAGAAGGTTTTACTTTGTTTTGGATGTTTCTTTTTGGGATTATATGTCCCTCTTGTTCCATTGTCTCTGGCCGTGAAGTAATGGTTCCTGCACTGTTGAGCGTGATTTCTGTTCAGCTATCATGTTTGGTTTAAAAATTTTGTTTACTTATCTCTTCCTGTGTTCTCTTTTCTAGGATTTTCTTTAAAGCCAATAAACCAGTTTCTTGGAAATGCTGCCCCCACCAACTTTTCACTTAAAACCAATCGTACAGGGAAATTACAACTTTATACATCCAAAAGATCAATTGTAGTTCAAGCTGGGTACAGGTAATATATTTTCCATTTCTACAGGATCCTAATATGCTACTTATGGCGCAAAAGTGCACAATACTTTTGATTTTGTTAGTTTGAAGTGAGTTGCTTCATTCTGTATTATTATTGGTTTTGAATGTATATCTTTAAATTTTTTTTTCATTTTTTGTATGAATGAAATTCTTGAAGCCAACATCATGCTTATATTGTGTAATTTCAGTGATCATGGAAAGCCAAGCAGTGCAAGCATCTTTGTAGGTGGTTTCATTTTGGGAGGACTGGTAGTTGGAACACTTGGTTGTGTATATGCACCTCAGGTCTGGTGCTTAACTGCTTATTTACCTGTAACTTCACTTGCAAATGGAAGAAATCATTATTAGCAGTGGATCCCTATGCTTCTCTTTTTTCCAGTTGCATGCGGCAATTTAGGGTTTTGTTTTTTTTTTTCTCACCATGTTTGTGGTGTTTATTTATCTCTAATATAGATAAGCAAAACACTTACTGGAGCTGACCGGAAGGATCTAATGAGGAAACTGCCCAAATTCATATATGATGAAGAGAAAGCTTTGGAGGTGAAAAATTGCTCTGAACTCTATTTGCTCTGTCTGTGATCAATTATCAGGATAAATCTTTTAAAAGCCTTTTCTTTACTTGTTCTTAATGGATATTTAACATCATTGTTTGCTACTTTACTTATATTTCTTTTCACTTTGGTAATTTTATAGTCTGTTCTGCTGACATGTTTTCCCTATGCTCAATTTTCTTATGTTAAATTGTTTTGTCTCTAAAATTATGTATACTGCTTTTGTTTCTTTTCTGAAACCTTGGTTATCAACCCCAAACTGATTATGAATAACCCTTCTTTTTGCAGAAAACGAGGAAAGTATTGGCCGAGAAAATCGCACAGCTGAACTCTGCTATAGATGATGTTTCTACTCAGCTCCGATCAGAAAAAGAACCAAATGGTGTTGAAGTGAACTCAGATGAAGTTGAGGCTGCCATGTAATTATCTTAATTACATTTTGGTATAAAAATGGCCTTCTCTGCCAGTAACTTACAGATTAATAAATAGTAGTTTAATTTCGTTTAGTTGTTTCTTCAAGCATGGTGGCTTTTAGTTGGTATGCATATTTTCTCAAGTACCATTCTGGTAAAATTGTTCGGCATTTGGGTCCACTTGAAAACAATATGATTCTAAACGTGTGTTCCAATCATGTGTATCAACTGCTATTTGATATGTCCATGATATAGTTTGGGTACTGAGAATATTAGATAATATCTCATTATTATTTATTATTATTTTTCGCTATTATTCAATATTCTATCATTACTTTTTCATTGCTATTCATAAAATATCTGAGAATACCTTACTACTCAAATGCAATCCGCTGTTACAAATTTACATTTTTTTTTTTTCAACTCTCCCAAGTTAACCCCTTCGCCGGTTAATTGTGTTTTGTCGTAGCCTTGAGGGACCCGGGTTTGTTGATATCTACCCCTTGAGTATATTCTATAAGATTGTATATCCTAGCCTTTAGGTCATAAACAGATAAACCCATTTTTCATGTTGTTGATGGTTCGTAATTCCAAATGCAAAGAACCTAGAGAGAAAATCGTTGGGGAAAAACCTATGTTTGAGCCTATTTACTAACATATACAGCACACGAATAATGTGGAAGTCTTCTGTATCAGCTAGCATGTAAAGTGTCTGCACCAATTTATATTTAGGTGGTTCATGTTGTCTTTTATTGTTCCATTTTTGTTAGTTATGTTTATCAAAACAAGCGGGGATTATTAACAAATTACAAATTATACTAATTCTGCAATATTTTTTTATTTTTCTAATCATAAAGGAGAGGTGGGGGCGACTAGCGTAGCTATCCTTCCTGAGCGTGATCATAGGATCCCCTCTTCACTGTGGAATGTCCGGTTTAAGCCACAGCTACTGTCTAATAGACAAGCCCATCACCACAACACCATTAACCTGTCAACCGGTCTAAAGTCCATCTCATAGACCCTTAGTTAGGCATTACTAATTCTGCAATATATTTTTACTAATTGCAACCTATTAGACGCGGAAATGTAAATCTTGAAAATGACTTTGGAGATCTCTACATTTCAAGCATCATCAATGTCTAAAATGTTGCTTTTCGTACAAGAAATAGTTGGCTCATGTGGTGGAGAGGCCTTTTAGAGTTCACTTCACAAACTTTCACGTGGAATTTTTAATGGCATCTCCAGCAGCATCATCAAGAAAATGACAAAAGATGGGTCTTTCCCACTTTTCTTTTGTGAGAAGATCATAATAATTTCGTGAAAAATATTTTAGTCATATAAAAATTATATAAAAATAAATTTATAAGTTAATGTTATTTGATATGATACGTTAAATTGTAAAATTATTTTTATTATAAAATATATCAAACTGATTTTATAAAGTCACATCAATTTATGAATTTATTTTATATAATTTCTTTATGTCTATAGCAGTTCACTAATTTCATTATTTCTTAAAACAATCCCAGCAACATTACTTAAAGAACTAGGTTTGGGACATCTTAATTAATTGAAAATATGATGGTGTGGACGTTAGCTTAGGAAAGGGAAAAGAAATTAACGAATTCCAATGGATAAACGATTTATTGATTGGTGCATCAAGAAAATAGGTGTTTTGATTTTAATCGATTTGGATATTATAAAGTAAGATGAAAATAAACGCATGAAGTGAATCCTATAATATTTATATATTTTATTTTAGACTCAAAATTATCTGAATTTGAAAGTAAGAACAAAAAAGTAAAAATAAAAACTCGAAGAAATGTCAATGCGGTGGGTCATACTACCAATCAGTTGCTTCGTAGATTGAATGACACAGATATAACCCGTTGAGTTGAACGTTGTCCATGACCAGCCATGAATGTTGTACCCTTTGAGAAATGCAAGGGCATTGCTGGAAGAAGCTAACGGGGTGCTCAATCTGTGGCTCAGATTATTAAGTTGCAGACTCAAACAGTACCTTATCTAATATATCTTCATATACCCTTCTCACCACACGTTCCTTCAACTCACTTTCGATCATAACTTTTCTTTTTCTTTTCCCTTTTTTTTGTGATTAAAAATGAACTTAACAATGACTATGTGCATGAAATTCAGTTTATTAACTAAAAAAAAATGATTCTACTGTATAAATAGAAAGGAAATTGTATCACTCAGCTTTAGTTGCAGACATGGCCAGCCACGCAGCTCTAGCTTATTCAAGAGTACCAATCAACACAAGGCTGCCCTCCAAGAACTCCCACTCTGTCCCCACCCAATGCTTCTCCAAGGTCTCTCTTGATCTCTCTCTAGTGCATAGAATTCATGCTAGAGAACGTTTTTTTTTTTTTGTTTCTTTATGGTTTTGTTAGGATTCTCAATTCATCTTGGTTGTGCAGAGGCTTGAAGTCGCTGAGTACTCTGGCCTTAGAGCCAGTACATGTATGAACTACGCCAATAATGGAAGGGATGCATCCTTCTTCGATGTTGTGGCTGCCCAACTTACTCCCAAGGTTCTCTTATATATTACTCCTTCTGGATTGATATGTGTATGTTTAAAGATTAGACCTGATTAGCTTGTTGTCTTGAGTTTATAATCCATTCATAAATCTCTGATTCTTTCTGGTATTATTTCACGCCTATCCTGTTATAAGCCCCAAAGATGCTTTGTTTAACATGTTATAAGCCCCAAAAATGGTTCCTTCTTGGCTTAATTGAAGAGTTCATCCTCAAACTTGCGTAAGCTTTATTCGAGCTTTTCAAAGAGTAAAGAACCATACCAAGTTGAACCAAAGTATAGGCTGCTTGACTAGCCACTTATGATCTATTTTTTGCCAAGTTCAAGTGGCTTGGTTCGTTTTACAACCTTAAGTCCCACCTTGTGATACGCAAAATCAACCTTTTTCACAATTGTTTTTTCACTAATAATTAATGCTTTCGACATATTCTTGAAATCAGACAACCGGATCAGCTCCAGTCAGAGGAGAAACAGTGGCAAAACTGAAGGTGGCAATCAACGGATTTGGACGCATTGGCAGGAACTTCCTTCGATGCTGGCATGGCCGTAAAAACTCACCTCTTGATGTTATTGTTGTCAACGACAGCGGTGGTGTCAAGAACGTAAGACACTTAATTTATTTACAAATTTTGGATGCCTTTATTGCCATGCTTTTGGGGAATAAACTTGGTTAGTATTAATGAGCATAATTTGTCATTGTAAATGCAGGCTAAACACCTACTAAAATATGATTCTATGCTGGGGACTTTCAAAGCAGATGTGAAAATACAGGACAATGAAACCATCACCGTTGATGGTAAGCCCATCAAGGTTGTCTCTAGCAGGGACCCTCTCAAGCTTCCTTGGGCTGAGCTTGGCATCGACATTGTCATTGAGGTAAGTCACATTCAAATCTCAACTATCAGAGTCTTCTTTAGTCCAGTATACAATACTTTTGTAACTCAAGTGGAGTATTTTTCAAGTTGGCTCTACTTCGGACAGACCTTATAAGTTTATTGAATAATTTGCCCTACAGGGAACAGGAGTGTTTGTAGATGGCCCTGGTGCTGGGAAACACATCCAAGCTGGTGCTAAGAAAGTCATCATCACTGCTCCAGCTAAAGGTGCTGACATTCCAACCTATGTTGTTGGGGTAAACGAAAAGGATTACTCCCATGAGGTTGCTAATATTGTAAGGTCAGTATTCATGTAGAGAGTCCTATGAGGGTATGGAAACAATTATGATTTGGCTTCAGCTAGTTGATTTCTTATGTTACCTCTTATAATGGTATACTCCAAACAGTGGTGAACTTTCTTTTTTGTTTCCCTTTTGCAGCAATGCTTCTTGCACCACAAACTGTTTGGCTCCTTTTGTGAAGGTCATGGATGAAGAACTTGGTAAGGGTTCATAAAATTAGGCTTCATAAATCTAATAAAACCCTTTATCGGAAAAACCTCTGTTGTATTTTATACTCCATTTTGTAAAAATGCATCTTTAATGCTGCCCTATGTTGCAGGCATTGTCAAGGGAACCATGACAACCACTCATTCCTACACCGGAGACCAGGTAGACAATCAAACACGAAGTCCTTCACGTACTTCCTGTAACAAATCCTATCAAGCTCCAAGTGTTATATTCATTTCAACTACATTGTGTATCTTTCAGAGGCTCTTGGATGCTT
The DNA here is from genome assembly GCF_001411555.2 of Juglans regia. Classification (NCBI taxonomy): domain Eukaryota; kingdom Viridiplantae; phylum Streptophyta; class Magnoliopsida; order Fagales; family Juglandaceae; genus Juglans; species Juglans regia. The sequence continues at coordinate 27,397,442 of NC_049911.1, forward strand.
CACACCGGGACTTGAGGCGAGCCAGGGCTGCAGCTCTGAACATAGTCCCAACAAGCACTGGTGCAGCCAAGGCCGTGTCTTTGGTGCTACCCCAGTTGAAGGGCAAGCTCAACGGCATTGCACTCCGTGTGCCTACACCTAACGTGTCAGTTGTTGACCTTGTAGTGAACGTTGCGAAGAAGGGCATTTCAGCAGAAGATGTCAATGCAGCCTTCAGAAAAGCAGCCGAGGGACCATTGAAGGGCATATTGGCTGTGTGTGATGTCCCTCTTGTTTCAGTAGACTTCCGGTGCTCTGATGTTTCTTCCACCATCGACTCTTCATTGACCATGGTCATGGGTGATGATATGGTTAAGGTGGTTGCCTGGTACGACAATGAATGGGGATACAGGTGGGGATACTCAAATCACACGGACTCATACTCACTACTTAGCTTGCTGTATATTGATTTCGATTTCATTTATATATGGAAGAATCGATGAAGAATCTGAGTATGTGATTTCGTTTGGTAACTTTGATTCTGTTGTTTTACAGCCAAAGGGTTGTTGATTTGGCTCATCTGGTAGCAAGCAAGTGGCCAGGTGCAACTGTAGCAGGAAGCGGAGACCCATTAGAGGACTTCTGCGAGACAAACCCGGCTGATGAGGAATGCAAAGTCTATGAAGCTTAGATGACTAGCTGCAATGCTGCATCATCTTTTTGGCTTATTGCCTTGGGCTGAGGTTTCATCGATCGTTCATTTTTTTTTTTCCAATTCTGTTGTAATGAAAGTCGAGGGAGAGGATCAACAAAGTCATCGGACAGTAAAATATCAAGCCAGTTCTCCCACTCTGTAATAATCTTTCAAAACTAACGATTGTCAATGATGAGTTGTGTGAAAATGGTAATTCAGTAGTTGTACCAATAATCCATGTGCTGTTCTATGACCATTTAAAACGCACGCAATCACTTTACTTTCCTTTGACATTCAACCTCTAAGGGCTCATACCTTTGGTAGGGAGAAAAAAAATATGAATTTATAGAAATTCTTGGAACAATATATAATACGCAAATCATGAATAATGCTTAAAATCATCAAAGTTTTATGTTGTCAGCTTGGCACCTCTCACATTCCTTGTAGGGAGAGATTTCCATGTGCTCAAAAGGATTCGACCCACGGATGGTTGGATGAAGTTAAATGTAGATGACAAGCATTTGGGAAACCCAGATAATGTAGATGAGGAGGGAGTATAATCTGAAACCCAGAAGGGTGCATGGCTTTTTCTTCCTTTTATGGGTACTAATATAAAATCTGAACTAGGAGATATTCTCCATGGTTTGCATACAGCATGCAGAGTTAAAAATAGGCTTCGCTTGGACAGTAAAAATATTTCATCTCATCTCATCATTATAATTTTTTAAAATTTACAAATAAAATATAATAAATAATTTAATTTTTTTAAATTCTAAAATAATAATAATATTAAAAAATAATATTCTAATAATATTTTATTTAACTTTTATCTCAACTCATTATCTAAAAAGCATCATAATTTTGGTCCTGAAAGAGGGGGAGGGGAAGAAATAAAAAAAAGTACACTTTGAACGAATTAAAGCAACATGAAGTTAATTTGTATAATATGAATTTACGAAGATAGTTTATTTAATCGAAATGAAGATATACATGTAAGAGAAATGAAGACTAGAGGATACAAAAATATAAGCACAAGGATCAAAATTCTTAAAGAATTGGACAACGGAATTAAATTGTGCAATTCTTGTTTCTCTTAGTTTTAAGGGAAAAAAATTGCATAAACTTAATATTTTTATTTTATTTTTCTTAAATGATTAGTAAATAATGGGTGATACTTAGGTATTTTTTATTTATTTTTAAATTTTTAACAAAAATAAATTCAAGTTTAGTGCAAAAAAAAAATACAAGTAGTAACTTTTTTAAATTTAGATTATGTTTGGATGTTGAGGTAATATGATTTAAGTTGATATGTGAATAATAATATTTTATAAATTTTATTAATATATAATTTAATATAAATATATTAAGATATGTATTTAAATGTATAAAATAAATTAAAATGAATTTAACTTTTCATAAAAAAAAAAAATTGAGTTCCATAATATTTGGTTACGATATGAGTTAACTTTAACGATCAAACACACTCTAAAAAATAAAATAAAAAAAATAAAATGCGGCACTTTTAGGGCAAATTAGTATTTTTCATAATTAATTAATCATTAAATTGAGAAGTGGAGCGGAATGTCTTAAATTATCGAGGATTCGAGGGTCCACAATATAAACGCACGCCTTCCCGTAAACAATTTCCTGTCCAGTCTCGGAATTTGGAACCCTAATCAATTCGATACAAGATCTTATGTCCAAATTGAGAATCTCAGGAATGAGACGCGCTCTGGTATTTCTTCTGTTATTGGCGGGGATATATTTATCTTCAATTGGCGTTCTCTGCAGCTCGGCCATCACCAGCCCATCTCTCAAGGGTTTCAACGTCCTCAAACCTCTTTTGCCACCCTTGCCGTGAGTACCTGTCATTTTATATAGATTCGTGTTTTACATTCACTTAAGTACATGCAAAGATCAGGGACTTACATACGAATGCATGGATATGTACTTAATATAGGTCAGAGTATAAAGGGTTTAGGTATGTATGTGTCTCCTGAGTTTTCTAATTGATGTGTTGGGTGTTTGGTCTTTGATTGTAGCAAACTCGAGGTAGCAATAGTGGCGGATTTGGATGGAACCATATATTGTTTGGACCCTGATTCAAGGAAAATTCTGTGGTCGTTTGCGTCGGGCCGGCCGACTTACTCTTCATATCAGGCATTACTCGAGGATGAAGATGGTAAAAGTAATGTTTCTGACCCAAACAATGACTTCTACATTGACTGCGACGATGATTGGGCACTCTATCTGCATAGCAAGAGCTTTGGGAAAGTGGTACGCAAATTGCCCTTTCTATGCATGATGTTTCTTGTTTGATGGTGCATAGAAGTTCCCGTTTTGAATATCGGGGATATGTCAAACTTCTCAATTGTCATGTTTTCATTTGAAAGATATCATAGAAAATCTTGAATGAGAAGCCCGCCTAGAGGTGCTTTCATTTGCGTGAACGTGAAATTCTTCCTTTTGTTCTGGTGTGATGGAATTAATGATGTACAATCATTTTCTTTTGCATTCCAGAAGCTTGCATTCAGTGCTGAAGAATATGTCAGAAATGCTCCATATGTATCAGAGGATGGAGGAGTCACATTAGGAACAAAGAAAACCACTGTGTTTCTTGTTGATTTCAAGTCCGGAAAAGTAGTTTATACATATAAGTTGAATGAGTCTCCTTCCACATCAGGGGTTCGAGGTGCGGAAGAAAACCCTGTTTTATTGGATGAAGATGCTGAGGAATTGGTGGAGTCTGGTGCTTTGAACTTGGAAACTGTTGAGCAGCCGCTTTATATTAAGAGGATAGATTATGTATTGCAGCATTATTCTCCACACAATGGCAAAGTTTTGTGGAATTTGGCATTTGCTGAATTTGATGCTGCTTTTCGGTATCCAAAAATTGAGAGTTCTTATGGTGGGATTTCTCCTAAAACAGGGAAAGAGCTTAGTGAAGAGTATGGGGGTGATGTCAATTCGCAAATGCTTTATCAGTTAGCACCAGTTGTCTTTCGAATTCGCGATCATAGATTGATAGAATCTCTTTCTGTATTTGATAGACTAAATGACAATTCTGGAGGTAGACCACTCCCTCTGCCTGCTCCTGGTCACAATTCTCCCTCAAGGGTAATTGACCGATTACAGCTGCCTTCTCACGAAAATGAAGGCACACAAATGCTCACTTTGCCCACTCCTGAAAATAAGAACTCTGTGATCATGGTTGTGCAAGATGGAGATGCCAATGAATCTAATATCTCGAGAAAACCTGCTGAAATTATGTCTAGTTCTCGATATATTATATCCTTTCTTCTGGCTCTTATATCCATTATGGGCTTTGTGTTTTATCGATATGTAGCCTTTGGAGAGCAGCTTAACTCAAATAAGCATGGGGAGGAACTCAAAGTACAAGCAGGGGCTCCCAGAAAAAAGAGAAGTCGGAGATTGGGGAACAATAAAAAACTTGCCAGAGAGACTAAAGGAGTTCCACACATTGAAGGAAGTGAATGGAAGTCACTGCTAACGATTAATGATATTGTAGGTGGTCATGTAGAGGGACGTAGGATCGGTAAGTTAGTAGTTTCTAACAAAGAAATTGCTAAGGGAAGCAATGGTACTGTTGTACTTGAGGGAAGTTATGATCGTCGTCCGGTAGCTGTTAAACGCCTTGTGCAGACCCATCATGATGTGGCTTCGAAAGAGATTCAGAATCTTATTGCTTCCGACCATCATCCAAATATTGTCCGTTGGTATGGGGTGGAGTATGACCAAGATTTTGTCTACCTCTCTCTGGAGCGTTGTACTTGTAGCTTAAATGATTTGATTTTCTCATGCTCTGAATCTTTTCAAAGTCAAGTAATTATGAAGGATCAGGATTCCAACTTGAATGAGTTTGATGTCCAATTACAGTCGCTGAAGGATATTGAATTGTGGAAGAAGAACGGAAACCCTACACCCCAGTTGCTGAAATTAATGAGGTTAGTTTAATGCCTGCCTTACCTGCCCCTTTTTCTTCTATCAAAGTTTCTGAGCTTTGGAAAATTCTATGCACCACACTGTCATCTCACTTTCATCCTACTATATAAGATGTAGCATATTTATTGCTATTGGACGATATTTTATTGAATGTTTCTTTATCATCCAATGGTGATAAATGTGCCACATCATACATAGTGGGGTGAGAGTGGGGTGTATAGTATTACTCTAAATTTTTTTAAATTTTCTGTAGTGCTCTTTCAATAAATAGCAACTAAACTCCTAGTAAGTGCGAGTCATCAGCTTGCGTTGACTACATCCCTGCCCTTTAAAAATGAAAAACATCTTGTCAAAAAATAAATAGCAACTAAACAGAGTAGGAAATATATACCTTACTGAAGACGTTATCATTACATATGGTACTTCAAGTTTTTTTCACATGTTTCTACAACGATTGGTGTGCAATATCAGTTCTCTTACCAGTGTGAAGGTTCCAACAATTTTTGCAATGACCCCCTTTTTCCTATTCATGGTTAAAAACCAGGCTCAGAAGAAAATATGGTGACAACATTGATATTTTACGTGATATTCATTGAATTAACTGCCCCTTTAACGTTTTCTGATTCATGTATAACCCTGCTTTCAACCATCTCAAACATCTAACTTTGAGTTAGATGGCCCCACTTGCTCTATTCCCTTATTATAAATGATGACATGTAGTATTTTTGGTTGTGGTTGAGTGCGATTTGACGAAAGAAATGCTGCTTTTTAACATGTGCAATGAACTCATTGTGGGATCTTATGAAATGTTACTTAGAAATGAAGATTAACAAGTCCCTGATGAAAGCTGTCTCAGGTTTTCCTCAATTGCTTTACTGACTATGTAGTAGTTTTGCAATAAGCTGTGGCATAACCTGGAGTTTATTCTTTTCTTTGATTTTCTTTCCTTTTTTTTTCTTGGTGGAAGGGGAGGGAACTAGAGTGTGATGATAAATTCTTTTTCTTCTGTGTCTTTCCCGTACATGTGAATACAAAAGGTTTATAAACGCTAAAGTGTCCTATTAAGTCCATAGTGATGCTGACACACTTATAAAAAAAAAAGTTCATAGTGATGCTGATTATGTTTCATGACCATTTTCCTCCTATTAGAGGATTTGGTGGGAAGATTGCCATCTGGGTCTGATATTGGAACGGTGAACTGCTTTAGCAGTTGCTTTTTTTTTTTTTTTATAAGTATATCTGTTTTAGTAGTAGCTGGACTGATTCTTTCTTAAAGAATGTCAACTTGGCTAGTTCTGATCCTGAAAAATTTTGGAGACCCACAAGTGACCTTAGGGAACTGTATAACAAGATCTTGATTTATTTATTTTTAAGGTCAAAATCTTACTTTGCTTAAAAGTCAGACTTTTGATTGCGTGGTTTCTGTGGATGTGCTCATTAGATGTGAATTGCCTCCAGCTTCACAAGAATATTCCTTTCCAATTATAATTTTCTCCTTGGACACATGAAAACTAAAGCCCCCATTTTTTTTATTTATTATAATTACTTTCCTTATGAAATAAGAGTGTTGAATAAATTACATGAATTGCTTAGAATCTGAAAAGTAAAGAAACTGCTCAGAATTTGACGCAATTGTGATTTTTGCAGAGATGTGGTTTCTGGGCTTGCCCATTTGCATGAGCTTGGAATTATACATCGAGACCTAAAACCTCAAAATGTTCTTATAATAAAGGAGAGGTCTTTGTGTGCAAAGCTTTCAGATATGGGTATTAGCAAACGCCTTAGTGGGGGCATGTCTTCTTTAACCCAGCATGCTACTGGTAAGAACTTTTAACTAGTTTAACTGGTCAACACCTGAAACATACATATGGTTGATATGGTTGTTTAGGAATACAATTAGCTGAATGTCACTAGTAAGTGGTGTGAGTTGAGGAAAAATGTGAAGTTTTTGATGATTCTACAAACTTTCAGAATTAGCGTTGTGTCATCAGTGAAGCATTGCAACAAGCCTCTCAATTTCCCGTTGTGTTTTCTTCATTTCCTAATGGTGCAGGCTTAGCCTGCTATTGTTGTTGTCTAATTTTCTCTGTTGTTAACAATAGGTTGTGGGAGTTCGGGTTGGCAAGCACCTGAAATACTTCTCCATGGGCGCCAAACACGTGCTGTGGATTTGTTCAGCTTAGGCTGTGTTCTCTTTTTTTGCGTCACAGGGGGTAAACACCCCTATGGTGACAGTATTGAACGTGATGTCAATATTGTGAACAAGCGCAAAGACTTATTCTTGGTGGAGAATATACCAGAAGCTGTCGATCTTTTCTCTCTTCTCTTGCATCCCATCCCAGATATGAGGTAAGGCTTTTATCTTCACACTTCCTAATTCAGAAGTTTTAGTGATTCTATCATTAGCCATTAAACTGAGAAATCTAAAGAGCAATGTTATCTGCAGGCCTTCATTTAAGCATTTCACTCGTACACACCCTATCTTTTACCAGTAGGAAATATCTTGTTAGTTTAGTGAACCAATGACTGTGGGATCCTCTGTTTGCATGTTTTGGTGGTGTTCAAGTTCTTGATTTGCTGTCTGTATTATGGATGTAGAAATGGTTGAATACCTACTAGTAGCATAGTTCCGATTGCTAATCGTGACAATATCATTGATGTCATTGGAACGTGAAATAGGGTATTTCGATCCTCTTATGATGTTGTGGCTGCAATATTTTGCAGGCCAAGGGCTATGGACGTATTGCATCATCCTTTCTTTTGGGATTCGGAGATGCGACTCTCTTTTCTTCGAGATGTTAGTGATCGTGTTGAATTGGAAGACAGGGAGAATGAATCGGAGCTTTTAAATGCATTAGAAAGCACTGCAGTAGCGGCATTGAAAGGGAAATGGGATGAAAAGATGGAAACTGCATTTGTCAATAACATTGGCCACTACAGGCGATACAAGTATGACAGTGTTCGAGACTTATTGCGCGTCATAAGGAACAAATTAAATCATTACAGGGAGCTTCCTCAAGAAATTCAGGAAATTTTGGGGCCAGTACCTGAAGGGTTCGACAGTTATTTTTCAAGCCGATTCCCAAGGCTCTTAATTGAGGTTTATAATGTGATGTACATGTACTGTAAAGAGGAGGAATTCTTTCGAAAATATATAAACGAAAATCTAATTTAATTAAGAAATATATATATATATAATGTGTATAATAATGGCTATTTAATTTAATTGCTACTGCTCCACGGCCAGTTGTCTGTTGTATTTTTTAGATTTCAACTTTCCACAGTTGTGAATATAATAAAAATACGATCATATCTCATACAGTTAGGAATGTGAAGTGATTTTGCATATATATATATATATATGTTTATGTCTGATTCTGATTGCTCTTTGAAGTTAGCTCCATGCGAAAGCTTTGAAGTCAGTATTCGGTAAGGATGGTCTTGAGGTCAGGGGTTCATTTGTCAATTAGATGTACTATCTTCTCTTATTCTAGATCTTAAAAGCATTTCTTACATTACTTAATTTTCAAACATCTTGATATTTACCTTTGTAATTTTTCATTGTTTGGGGTCAACTATTCTTGTTGAAGCTTTAAATGCTGTAGAATCTTTTTGAATTCCGTTCCATTGATTGCTTAACGGGCGCCGGGTTTAAATCAAAGAAAATAGGGAGAAATTTATCATTTATTAGGAAGTACTTCAGCAGCAGTGTGTGCATAAATATTATGTAATTATTTTTAAAAAGAATAAAATTTATTATTAAAAAATTTTAAATTTTTTTTTATGTAAGTCTCGTATTTATTTATTTTTTTTAAAATAATTACACGATATTTATATATTCACGACTGTAACTATAATTTTTTTTTATTAGGTACTTATGCATGTTACTCTCATTTTATCGTAAAAGATTTAACAGTTTTGAGGTGAGTAAATTTTACACATTTTTTTAAAAAAATTGATAAATTTAAAATTTACATGAAAAAAAATCAATTCTTTAGAACAATGGATCTTAATTTTTTTCAAATAAAGTATACCAGGTTTGCACGTTTTAAAGCTGTATTTGACATTATTTTTAAAATTAATATAAATAATTATATAGTATGCAGAAGAATAACACATTTATTTCGTATTTAAGTTCAACCTCTCCATCTGAATTGGGTGGAGATTGTCAAATGATAGCAGTTTGAAGTTTGAACCGAAAGATCAAGTAGTAGTAGCTGACAGTGGCATGTGAACTGTAATCCCTTCAAATTTCCAGACATACTTTTGCCTGGTAGGACCCAATTAAAACCTATATTTATTTTTCAGATCTAGTAAACCTTTCTTTCCATATTTCCAATAATTATGTCTGCATGAATTGAAGGCAGATATAAAGAAGAGAAAACTATAGAGTAATCTTATTATTTTTTATCTAAAATCTTATTTATCATTTCAACATTTAAAATAATTTATACAATTTATTTTATTTGTACCCCAAGTATATTAAGATTGGCACCTGTAGCTACCCTACCCTTGAATGCAAAATAATAAAAAGGCATTAATTTTTTTTTACCTTAAATTTAAAAATAAATTTATTATACATCAATCACTACTTACTCTCACGCTATACACATAATGAATAATAATGTTATGGACAATGGAAGTAAAATAATGAATGTGTAGCAGAAGCAGTCAAGGGTCATGCATTTGGAGAGCCTATGTTCTCAAAAAGATTCCTGACAAATATTATGTACCTCCCTTGACTGTTTCTGTTAATCGTTCTACCCCGCCCCTCTGTTTGCATGACTCTCTCTTGTTTTTAGCTATGAATTTTAGACTTTTTGTGTTATTTTTTTATAAAATATTTAAATTATAGGTTATTGTAAGTGGATTATAGCTACGATATATATTATATATATATATATATACAGAACAATCTGAAAACGCGTTTTCAGGAACTTTAGGCATTTTTTATTTAATTTGTTGTCCTCTTTTTAGTGATACGCATGGAATATATAGGCAAGGCAATCATCATGATGATCAGCCGCATCATCATTTACACTAGTGTAAAATTGCCACCTTTGATCTGGACTTTGAATTTTAGTAGGACTGTTCCATTCTCTGACAAAACTATACGCTAGTGTTTCTCCTTTGAAGTCTTCCCCTGTAGGGTCGACCTTTCCTGTTTATGCCACATTATTTATTTTATTTTTTCAATTACTACTGTGACCTCACTGCCAAAGCAAGTCATGTAGGCCTATCCCTCCCTCTCTCTTTTATCATTTTGTTTCCTAAAGTATGCCCCTAAAAACAGGGCCAGGAAAATATATAAAAATCAGCAATAAGAAAATGGTATAAAGTGGACGTAGTACATGTTCGGGAAACTAGTATGTTTTAAAGAAAATTTCATACGAGATCATGATTAGACCAATACAATTAAAGCTGAGAGATCAGATCATCGGTGCATGGGAGTAGTAGTGAATATAATTCATGTCACATATTTATATAGTTGATCCACGTACGTACAATATATTATTAACATCGATTTAAGACCAATTTACATCCTTAATTAATTCTTTATGTTTTTTTAACTGACATCTACGTACGGATCATATATAAAATATATCTCTATTAAAATTGACAAAAATCTGTCACCTACGTACCACAATTTTAACGGATAGACTTGAATATTGAATCATATATGGTACAAGACAACAAAAAAAAAATATATATATATATATATGAGATACTCCAACATTAAATAATATTGAAAGTAAAAAGGTATATGTAATTTTCACACTATATTCATTATTCTGTATGAATTCAAGCAAAAACATTTGAGATAAATGATTTAAAAAAAAAAGGATATTATATTTAATCCCCCCCAAAAAAAAAAGAACAGTCCAATCGTAAGATTCTTGATCTATAAATATATATATATATATATATATATATTATATAGATATGTAATTATCAGAATTAATGTGTGTCCTGGCTAAGAGGATATATCTCACCTTCCCAAACCAAAATATTTCCACACTACTGCCAAGTACTACCACTTGCTCAAACTAAGCCATGGCCGCAGCCCACCTCCAGCTTCCTCTCTTCCTCTTCCTCCTGATCCTTGTCAACCCTTTGCTAACCGTTTATGGTGTCGGTATAAACTACGGTACCCTCGGAAACAACCTCCCCTCACCCAAGAAAGTAGCCCAGCTCCTCCAATCTACCCTCATTGACAAGGTCAAAATCTATGACACCAACCCTGAGATCCTCCAAGCCTTTTCAAACACAGGCATCGACCTCATCGTTGCCGTCGAGAACTACCACGTAGCTAACATCAGCTCCGACGTGTCCACCGCAGACGAGTGGCTCGCCTCCCGTGTCGTGCCCTTCATCCCCGCCACTTCCATTGTCGCCATTTGCGTTGGTAACGAGTACTTAACTACGGACGATGAGAAGCTCGAACCTAAGAAGTTGGTCCAAGCCATGCAGAACGTGCATTCAGTGCTAGTAGCGAGGGGGCTGGACCGCAAAATCAAGGTCACGACCCCACATAGCATGGCTGTTCTCGCTTCTTCGTTTCCTCCCTCAGGTTCTACTTTTGCCCTGAATCTCATGCCAACGATGACCTCCATAGTTGGCTTCCTAGCGGACACGGGTGCACCCTTTTTGGTCAATGCTTACCCATATTTCGCGTACCGGGACAACCCGGGAACGGTCAGTTTAGAGTATGCATTGCTGGGAAACGCAACCCACGGCGTCCGTGACCCTAAAGGTTATGTTTACGGAAACATGTTGGATGCACAGATTGATGCTATTAGGTCAGCCATCACTGCTTTAGGGTTTGGAAACCAGACCGTTGAGATTACGGTATCGGAGTCCGGGTGGCCGTCTAAGGGTGACCACGGCGATATAGCTGCCACGCCACAAAATGCAAAGACTTACAACACTAGGTTGATAGAGCGTGCCCAATCTTATAGAGGGACACCCATGAAGCCTAAAGACAAGATTGAGATCTTTGTGTTTGCTTTGTTCAATGAGAACAAAAAAGAAGGGAGTGTGAGTGAGAGAAATTTTGGGATCTTTAATGGGGATGGATCTAAGGTATACGATGTGGACCTGAGCTGCCAGTTTTGTAGCAACGGAGGGACATTTGGGTTTGGTGAGAAAGTTTCCGGTGGAGGAGCCAGAGGTCCATCGGTCTGGTGCATTGCCAAGCCGCATGCTGATGAGAAGGTACTTCAAGCTGTGCTGGATTTTTGCTGTGGGCCTGGTGGTGTGGACTGCAGGGAGATTTACGAGAGTGGAGATTGCTTTGAGCCTAACAAGCTTCTTGCACATGCATCATATGCCATGAACAATTATTATCAGATGCATGGAAGGAACTACTGGAACTGTGACTTCAAGGGCACTGGGCTTGTTACCTTCAGTGATCCAAGTAAGTACATGATCAGATCGATCGAGCTACATTTTCTTTTTATGATCACTTCTTTTTTTTCTATTTTTAGTTAGTTCCACCACAAGATTTTTGATCGTCGATCCAACCCAGATCCGACATTAGTAATATATTTCTGCTTCTTGCAGTTCTACTTTCTTACGCTATGCCAATATTATAGATGAATAAACAAAGCATCTTTCTTTCTGATTTTCATTTAAATATGATTTCTGATTAATTATGTAGTACTGACTGTCTTTCGGTTTGTTTTATTGTCACTGGTTAGGTTATGGAACATGCCGGTATCCTCAACAGTGATTCAAAGACTAAGGAATGACAGGGGTGTTAATTATGTGGTTGACAGCTTTTGTTATTGTTTAATTGCTGGTACTACCTGTTAAAGTAAGATGTGAAATATGTTATATGATCATCAGCAGGAATATTAATTGGCTTGATTTAGAGATCATCACTACCAAACTTCGATCAAAAGAATCGGACTACGCTTTGATCTTGTGGGGGATTTTGAATATTTGGTTTGGTTTGGTTTGTGTGTCAAAACAAAAAACAAAAGAATGGGGTACTGCTATTCAATCAAAAAAAGAGCCTTTTCATTGGGATAAGAGAAAGATGGATGCATGCATGTGGTTAAAGTTGAGGACAATTGTCTCCACAATCAAAGGCTTTTCTGTTTGAAAAAGATGTCGCTCTTTTTAACGGATTGATCAAATCTGTTTGTTCTGGTTCACATCTACAAGCTGTCTAGGCCTGTTCTTAAACGAACGGACGGTCGGCCTATTTAGAAGTTAACAAAACGGGATGGATGTCTAATTTTTCCCGATCGGAACGCGCGCGAAGAAAGCCAGCTGACTCCAACATCTATATATATATATATATATGTATATAGTTCTATATATATAACGTCCTAAACTCGGTGAAAAAAACGTATATTCCCCTAATGTAGTAAAACTTATACTACGTATTAATTCCATCAACGGCTCGAAGCGTTTCACGAGCAGTAGTGACCACTCCTCGTGAGAAGTTCAGCAGCCCCCAAATTTTACGGTAGTAAATTCTTTTTTTAAGAACAAACATAGTTATATTAGGTCTCGTTTTTAAGAGAGAGTGAGTCTCTCTCTCTAAATATCGGCTGACGTGGCAGTGCCACGTCATCCGGTTCCGCACCGGCAGTTGTATATAGAAGAATTGTTATAATAATGTAACGGATTTTTAGACCAGATCAAGTACTGACAGTCGGAAATCTGAAGTGTATTTCAAAATCGGCTTTACATTGGCATATCGAAATCCCTTGAACCAAAATCGTGGCACGCAAAATGCAGCTTCCAGCTAGCACATTATATATTCCTATAAAGTAAAGCACCCTTTTTGGTGCCAGAAAAAAAGATGTTATACAGCCACATGATCATGAACATTATAATAATCTAGTCACTCTCATGTAATGAAAAACAATGTCAATCCCTCGAGCTAGCTATTAATGTTGGTCCCAGAAGTCATTTCTGTTTGCCTCCTGAGATTGCCAGCTCCCAGCTCAGTGCCCTTATCATTGGTGGAGACTGATCTTTCCACTTTCCTTCTTTTACTTACACTATTTGAGGGGTCTTCCTTCTCGTCCATCAAAGATAACAATCTCCGGACACGCCTAGAAACTGAGTTACTTGAACCAGCTGTAATAGAATCAGAGGGAGCAGTTCGGCATAACTGCTGTATTATCTGCAAGAAATAGATTAATAGAGCAAAGAAACAAGCTATCCCACAAATAAGAAAGAGGCCCCAGAAGCTTTTAAGCTGAAGCTGGTCTGATTCAATTTCAGTAGTCTCTAAACTGCAAGGGCTTCGCATCAGCCACTTATCATGGATACGCTGGAGATCACCATTCTCAGACAGTTGTAGAATTGCAGTTGACATGTCAATTGCTAAGGGAGAGTCCCGTGGAAATGCCTGTTACGAGAAAGACAAGTAAATAACATTTTTCAGTGACCATATAAAGGGAGTGTTTTGCAGCCCTTTCTGATTTCTTCGACATATCTCTTACTATTTTAATAGAAAATTTATTGAACTTTTCATTAAAAATGCTTCTGCAGAACAGATACTCACAAAACCCCAGCCGCTTTTCGTGAACTCTTGACCTACAACCCTGAATTTGCACTGGCTAGAGAGGAATAGTTCTACGTAAGGACGTTCATCAACAATTGCTGCAACACCACCTTTCTTAGGACCATGCAAAAGGGCTGAAGCATATTCTTCAGGTGATCCAAGGGCAACAAGCCTAGATTTGGCAATGCCAAGTTCCTCCAAATAATGTTCAGCAAAGGAACCCACTTGGTACCCAATTGGCTCATCACTTTTCTTCAAGCTTTCAAGCCCTTTAATAGGAGAAGACAGCTGCTGCACTGTGAGGATTGATGTCAGACTCGCTGTATAGCTTGAGTTGATAATCAAAACCACAAAAAGCCAAATGATTAGCACCACTCGACCAAGGGTGCTCACAGTGTTTTCTCCTGCAAAAGGGATAGAGAGAAATTATACAATAAAAACACTGCACTAAGTTTATGAAAGGAATCAAGGACCTGACTTCTACTTACTATGGGCGAAAAACAGGGTTGAGAGGCTAAACCTGCAAGTTTAGTAAACAAGAGATTGATCAGAAAAAATTATTTAGATTACAATGATGTTCTATGTGTATAGAAGGTGACTAATCTAAAACATTCTATAAAATTGCGTGGCATAATTTAGAGGCCCCTTAATACACCTCAATGGTATTAAGAGAGAAAGGTTAGCAATTTAGCTGTACGGCAGGAGGCAGGGTAAAGAAAAGAAATCCACTAAACCCCACTTCCCAACATCCAAGACACCTACAAGAAATTCCATTATACTGGAGCCTTTTTTATGTATCAGAAATCGGAAAGTTCTCAGTCTAATGAACAATTAAGCTTCCCGATATCTCTACATCTTCAGAAAACAGACCAATTTTTTACAATATACATGTCCAGACAAGGTTTTTTCTTCTTCTTCTTCTTCTTTTTATTTATTTTTTTATATATATATAAAGAATGGCAAAGGAAGCTTTTAGCATCTAGTAAGGTGAATGCACAATAAGTGTCTGCAGAATGTGGCCACCCAGACCATCCACCCAATCGATGTCTTATGTCTACGTATTATCTAGCAGATATGCCAAATAGATGTAGTTATGGCGTTGCGCAACATTAAAATAATCTTTACGACCAACCATTCCCTCCAATATATCGCTATTAAGAGCTGTACTCTCCTAATTAATTAGTATTTTTATGTGCATATGCAATTATGCATGTACGTATATATAATAATATATCCATTTACACATATGGGCATCTAATTAATATAGCACCGAAAATAACTCACCATAGAATGGTTATAAGTTGTTTTCTAGGAGGGCCCCTGAATTCATCATTTATTCTATGCTCCAGAATCCACACAACAATGCCAATGAAAAGGAAGAAACAAGCAGTGACAAGCCACATATTTCGACCAAATGGCCGCAGGAAAGCCCAAGCACCAGTGTTCATTTTTTTGAATGGGGCGACAACAAGAAGTCCAGATGAAGCAAATGGCTGTGTAAAATCCACAATCTTTGTCCGATTTGTGACAATTGTAATGTCACCAACAACAGCATCAAAATCCTACAACGGGGAAATGAGATTCAGCCAGCGAAAGGGAAAAAAAAAAAAATTATATAATTTCAGATTTGTAACATCATACTCACACCAGTTGTGATCAAATTTACAAGCTTTGTGTAGTCTGGGTTTTCATGGCCATCTCCAAAAGAGATAAATCGATATGGAACAGCATATGGTAACAAGTTTACAGCAGCTATAAATACATCTATGCAGAAACCCTTGAAGATATCAGTCCCTCGCACTTTTGATACAAACTCCCGGTAACTAGCTCGATTAGGTACACCAATTTTCAGTTGCTTCCCATTATTAGGGAAAACCCACCCACGGGGCTTCAATGATGTCTCTCCTGGCCAGATAACACTGTATAGTTGCTGGTTTGCAATCGAAAGATTAGGAGGCCTTGCATAGAGCATCTCAGGAGGCACAACTGATAAGCCAGAATAGTTTGACCAGTAACCAATCCTTCGAAACCCAGATCCTACCACATTTATGATGTCATATGCAGGAAGAATAAGAGACCTATCTGTGTTAAACTTAATAGGACCTGTCAAACCAACAAAGTTACTCTGCAAGATGTTCTGCAACAGGAGAGCTCCATCATCAAAAATGCTCATTGCTTCAAGGTGGAGATTATCACTTCCCATAGACTGCAACCTAGAATCATTAGAAAATGAAATAACTCCTCCCTGGTTAAAAAATGCATCAATAGCATGAGCAACCAGCCAAACTGAATCATAAGCATAAAGCCCATACGAATGCAACCCCAAAGAACCACCAGTTAACTTTCTCCACCTAGAGAAGAAGGCTTTTTTTCTTTCTGAATCTGCTGTATGTTGGCGCAAGACAAGAACTCCTTGCATTGAATCCATGGTGTCTGACGAAAGGGGAGCAGCAGAATCTAGAACAGATGAGAGCCAGTCCGTAGCTATCCATACATAACCATTTCCCATCATTCCAAGATATTGTGCTACAGAGAAAATCATGAATCCTGCGTCACGATTTACATGCAGAACAATAATCCGAGATTCCATTAGTGCAACCTTGATCAGAAGATCCATAATGTCACCCCGATTAACTCCAGACACAGGGCTAATTCCAGCCTTGTAGGAGATTTTACAGCGCCTCTCCGCTAGTTTATCATCTAATGCTGACACCCCACTCCGTCCGTAGTCATCATCAATGAAAATGGCGACTACGTCCTTCCAGCCATAATGATTAACAACCTCGGCTACTGCTGTCATTTGGTACAAATCGCTCTGTGTTGTTCTGACAAAAAAAGGGAACTGAAGGGAAGAAAGAGTGGGATCTGTGGCGCCAAATGATAATAGAGGAACTCGGAGTTCATTTGTAACGTGGGATATAATATGGGCAACTACAGAAGATTGCGGGCCTATGATGGCCACTATATCAGTCTCCATAAATTGCAAAGCTGTAATTCAAACATAATAGTCAGGACATCTGATTAGGATTATTAGATTATTCTCAGAATTGAATACGTGACTATAATAAAAATAGAAAAAAATCAAGCAAGAAACTTGGTAAGATAAAGTACCTTCTACCATGCCCAAAAACCCACTGCAATTAGAATTTTGCATGGTTACAACGAGTTTTGTGCCGTGGAGAATGCTGGAATTAGAGTTGACATCTTTCACAGCTTCCTCTATGGCAATCTTGGCGACTCTTCCAATGGTAGAGTCAAATGTAAAAAGAGCTCCAATATTCACAATAGCTGGTCTTGAAGAAACATTCTTACTAAGACTAGATGGGAGCCCGGAATAGATAAACAGTGACAAAATAAACCAAATAAGATTCATTTTGATCAAGCACGATAATTTCTTCACATGCCCAAAGATCGATCTTAAGCAGAATTTCCGCCACAGAGTTTGTGCAGAATTGAGAACAAAGAATCACCCATCAGAGCTCAAAATAATTGATTCCCATCTGGGAAAGAAAACATGTGTGCGCAGAACCATATTAAAGACCCAGAGACCAAGCCTCAGTCCTGACAGAATATAGTCAGAATATAGTAAAACAAACAAAACTTAGCTAGCTAATTCAACATTGATGCTTAACTGGATTTTCCGGGAGTCAGCAGGGGGAAAACGATGTTCAATTCTTTTTAAATATAATATCTATCCTCACTAGGGACCCAAAACACCTCAACTCAACTAGGCGCTACACTGATACATGGTTAGGTGGCAAAGGCTTTTCATTTAGATTCCATCTGAAAATCAGAACCAAACTGACCCATGTACTTCAGAAATTCCCGTTCCTTCAGTTTCATCACCAATCAATACAACGATTAAAAAAACAATAAAAGAAAGCTAGCATCTTATTATTTAAGAAAAAAAAGAACCAGATTCTCTTCCTCGAACCAAAGCCTAAAACTAATAAATTACTGGAAAAAGAAAAAAAAAATTACCCATTGAGCCAAGTACCATAAGGCATAATCCCCAGAAAAATAAAAGGAAGAAGAACGATAGATGTGAAAATAAAGACCCAGATAAACAATCTTACCTGAGAAGGACAAATGGAGGACCAATCACCAACCTCACCCTCTGCAAAGAAATATGAGTTATGTTCGGATTAACGACAAGAGTGTATTAAACACTGGTCACAGTAAGAGGGGAAAGCGGCCAGAAGACACGAATAGAAGAACAAACAGATATCGAGCTTCACGTGGGAAAAAAGAAATAAAAATTCTATTCCTAATCTTCACACTCCACACACCAACTTTTTTATAATTTTTTTAATTTTATTCTCTTATTAAATATATAATATATAGATTATGAAAAGAATAATTTAATTATTTTAAAAATAATAAAACTAGAAAAAATTTTAAAAAAATAAAAAAATTTAGATATATGATATATAAACTTATGAATAGCAATGTTTAAAAAGAAAAAGTAGGAATTTACTCGAAAAAGAGACGCACGCTACTACCATCATACCATGGTTGACATGACAACGACAATTTTGGGCCGAGAGGTGCCCGCCGTTCGTAAGATTCGTGATGCGAGGATTTCCACTGTTTCAGCGATTCTTTGATAGCGTGCACAGCACGTGAGAATATAGTAGCACTTGCTGAAGCACCTGTCGTCTTCAAATTTTGTAAGAATCACCCTCCGAATTGTTCTGCCTCTCATTTTCTTTGATGATTCTTTGTTTTGGAAACCATTTTTCATTATATTTTAATATTTGACCATTCATTTTTATTATCTTTATAAATAATTATCCTGTATTATAGATTTTTAAAAAATACAATGATATATGAAAATGTCTATTTACAACCGGCCAAGGGAGCGGGAGCACCGCGTCCCACGTGGCCGATTGACTTTTTCTTTACATTTTTATTTGTTGCATTTAAAGAAGCCTCCAATTAAATTAAGAACTTGAAATTGTCTTCATCATTGTTTTAGATATTGATATAATGATATAGATTTGTTGCATCTCCTCGCTATTCTGAAAACTATCTTTTTGCCTCACATCGTTTGCGTTTGTGTCTGTAATAAATCTCTGGAATAGATCTCTAGAAGAATATAGTCGAGTTGAAGGATAGAAAAAACATTATAATTAGAGAGAACTATAAAAATAATATATCGACTGCAAATAAATTTTTTCTTCCTCAAAACCAACTTAACCAGCTTTTTCCTCCCTTTTTATATTCTTTTACTTTTTCTCTTCATATTCTTTTCCTAAACAACCAAAACAGATATAGATCTCTGGAAGATAACATTTTCTTTGTTTTTTATTCTGGTTTTTGTTTTTGATGAAAGGGTTTATGGAGATTAGGATATGTTATTTGAAATGGTGGTGAAATGGTGGGTGACCGTGGGATTTGTGTGTGCAGCAATTTCTGGTCGTCCGATGATGAAGTTTGAGAGTGGGTATACTGTAGAGACGATGTTCGATGGAAGAAAGTTTGGAATTGAGCCTTACTCTGTTGAGGTGTTGCCTAGAGGAAAGCAACGATTTTTTTGTTTCGTAAACAGTGACAATCGGTTGCTCAACCTGCAGAGGAGAACGTATTTTAGAGAGAGAGAGGGGGGTTGCAAACAACGACCACTAGTACAAGCTACCCACGATGACCGCCTTCAGTCGATTCAGCTACCCACGACGACGACGACACTCTCTCAAACTAATTTTCGATTTCCTTGTTTTGTATTTCTCTCCATTGTTTTTATCTCTTTTTTTTTCTTCTTCTTTTTAATTATATAATATTAGTCGGTTCCCCAACGGTTACTCGTGCCGGTGGTACGTAGAATAACTAATTATATATATATGGGTAATTTATTTATTTTAGTGAATATTAATGAAGTTTTAAGGCCTGTTTGGATATAGAAACGGTTTCATCTTATCATTACAATTTTTTTAAATTTTCATATAAAATATAATAAATAATTCAATTTTTTTTTATCTTAAAATAATAAAAAATAATATCCTAATAAAATTTTATTTAATTTTTATTTTTTATTTAAAATTATTTCATTTCATCTCACTATGAGACGGGATTTAGATCGGACAGTTGAGAGCTTTAAATTTGGAATTTTGGACTATGAAGTATTGGCAGTTGGCATCATGTTTGGTTGAAGATATATGAATTTTAAATTTTTGTTGCATCCGTCAGATATATTTATGACAGAATATGTTTTAATATAGTTTTTTTATCACATTTTTTTCATGTTTGAATATAGTTTTAATACTTTCATCTAGCCATATATCTTTTTAAAATCTTTGCACAAATAATTTTCATAACGATATTGGGTCTTCTGAGTCAATTCAGAATAAATAAAAGTTAATAATAAAGAGAAAGTATTTTAACTATACAAAATTATATAAAATAATTTAATAAATTAAAATAACTTAATATAATATAAAAAATTATAAAATTATATCAATTTTTATTTAAAAAAATCTACACAACTTCTTATTATTCACACAACACAACCTCTATACATCACACTTTTTTTAATTTTATTATTTTTTAACAAATATTTAATATATGAATAATGAATAGAAAAATTGAATTAATTTAAAAAGAATAAACTTAAAAAAATTTAAAAAGTTAAAAAATTTTAAAAAAATGTAATGCGTAGAAGTTGGAGAGATTGTGTAATATTTATATTTATCACAGTAATATTATTTTTGATAGAGAAAAGATATTTGTAACTATGAATTATGCAACTATCGTATAATCGTTTTAAAATAAATAAATAAATAAAATATGAGATATACATAAAAAACTTAAATTTTTAATAATAAATTTTACTATTTTTTAAAATAATTACATGACATTTATATATTTCACGATTGGTAAAAGAATAATGATATATCCACAATATTTTATATAATATATTGTATAATAATGTGTTAAATAAAAAATATTTTTATAAAATATCTTATAAAAATAATATAATTTTATAAAAATATCATTCATTTAATACATTGTTATATAATATATGATACAAAATATAGTGGGTTAATCATTTTCCTTGGTAAAATTACTCTTATATATCTGTCACAGTATGTCAGTAGCATTCTCATTCGTGAAAAGTTGAGATGACCGTGGCTTTTTTCATCATTATTGACTGTCGGAAAGAATAAAGTGGACATACACGATTTGCTGTTCCAGACAATTACAGCCCATCTGCTCTCACCTGAGCCTATTTTATTTATTTTTTATTTTTTTTATTTTTCTTTTCTATTCTCCCTCTTTCCTCCTCCTTTATTTCATATTCGGGAATCTCGAATACGTTCGGAAAGTCTGAGAATGAGAATTATGTAAATACTAGTTAAATTAATTATAAATAATAATAAAATTAGTTTAAATTAAGATATTTTATTAAATTTAAAAAAAAAATTAAATTAAATTATTATGAAGTTAAAATATTGTTATAACTTTTATGTTTTGAAATTTAATAACTTTTATTTTAAAATTTGAAAAAGTAGTATAATTTTTTTGTGTTTTGTTTGTAACTTTAAGAAAGTTGTAATGATTAAATAAAAAAAATTAAAAAATTAAAAATTAAAAAATATTTATATTTCTATAATATCTGGGACAAAATTATAATAAGTTTTGAAATGAGATGATGAGATCATTGTACTTCCCAAACAAGCCTTAAGTCCACATTGGAAATTAAACAATAGCAGCTAACTACATCAACTACCTACTCCTTCAGTTACTTGGATTGAAGTACGATCTTGTTTGGATATAGAAATGGCTTCATCTCATCTCATCTTATCTCATTATTATAACTTTTTTAAATTTTTACACAAAATATAATAAATAATTCAACTTTTTTAAATTATAAAACAATAATAATATTAAAAAATAATATTATAATAATATTTTTTTCAATTTTCATCTAAAACAATTTCATCTCATCTCTCTATCCAAACGAGACCTAAATCTAACTTGAACTCAAATTACTTGTGTAAGGGGATTTTTCCCTCACTCATAAGCCCACTAGGCACTCAGCCGAGAGTAGCCTCATCCCGATACCCGGCCTCAGGTCCTAAACTTGCTTGCCCACTGAGCAACTCAACTGAAAGGGAAAGTAAGCAATGATGGCTAATGGGACAGACATGCCTGATGCCCTCGTCACACTCATGGGGACTCATATAGGGTAGAATAGGAAAAACGAAGAACCTTTGATCTTTTGACAAGGGAACATCGACAGATGGCCAACAAGACCTAGGGTTTTGTAAAATCTTCTAAGATATTAATGGGTAAAAGGATTGGAATTGGTTAAATGTACTTATCGAAATAACCTAATCCTTTTTAGGTAAGGCCCAAAATAAGGCACCACTACCTGAGTAGCACTTCACATTAATGACGTCGTCGTAGAGGCACGTCGCATTAAAAGATCATGACAAAGGGAACAATAGTGAGGACATAGGTCCCACAAGGGCATGCACGATTTTTCCCTCCAGACTCCTGGTATAAATATCAATTTTTAAGTACAAAAAAGCTTTGGTCACTAGACTCTCTCATTATTTATAGACTTCCAAAATACTCTACTGACTTTGGCATCAGATACTCCTCAGCCCCAAGGCTGCCCTCTCCCAGCTACTTTCTTCTTCGTTTTTGTAGGCCCAACTTTAAAGACCTGAGTTGCTGAAACCTGATCCAAAAGCGTACGAAACACGACGTTAACAAGTGGCGTCATCTATGGGATCTTCGTAGATCTTACTTGTACTTCATATGCCAGCGATAATTCATTCTAGACAACTCCGGATGAGGGGGCACATAAGAAGTTGCCATGGAGGCGAGACTGAAAGCTATGGAGGACTGCGTAACAAAGTTAACTGGCGAAGTGCAAAAACTTCGCGATGAGAATGAGGAGCTCTGGAAACCTCAACAAGAGTAAAACGAAAAGGCGGAACCTAGTAATAGCAAGCGCATGGAGTCTCGAAATGCGGGAGCTGGAGTGAACGTGTAGGAGGAGAGGAAAAGCACGCAAGACGAGCTCTGCAAACTCAAAGGGAAATACAAAGAGATTGCAAAGAAGTGGGCACATCATCGTCGGTGGACCAACTGCTCACAAGTACTGGTCCACCCTACACGAAAAAAAAATGATAGTTGTGCCCTAACTACCAAAGTTCAAGGTTCTCACCATGGAGATGTACGATGGGGGGAGGGACCCCCTTGAGCACCTAGAAAGTTTCAGGGCTCACATGTTGTTGCATAGCTTACCGGGGGAGGTGGCATGCAAGGCGTCCTCGCTGACCCTTAAGGGAGCAGCACGAGTATGGTTCAGGTCTCTGGTGCCAGGTTCTTAGATAGTTTTGGCGAGCTGGCTCGACTATTTTTTACCCAGTTTATGTCAAGTCGAAGAAGACGACGCCCAACATTGTACCTCATCACCATTAAGCAAGGAAATTAGGAAAGTCTAAAGGCGTACTTGTCCTAGTTCAACAGGGAGTGCATGACCACCGATGACCAGGACGAAAAGATAACACTAGTGGCACTTTTAGGAGGGGTATGTCCATGATCCCAGTTCATGGTTGAGCTGGCAAGAAGAACTCATGTAATGTTGCAGGAGTTTATGGATCAAGTCGACAATTTCATTAACGCCGAAGACACTCTTCTGGCCTTAACAGAGCCATGGAAGAAGTCAGACTGGAGGCAGATGTAAGAACCGCCACCAACAAAATAAGGCTAAGAGCATTCAAAGTCGGAGACCTCGTACTCAAAAAAATATGAACAACAACATGAGACGAGGGAAAGCTGGGCCCCCGATGGGAAACTCCTGGAATGCCGAACACCTATGAAAATAATATTGTTAAAGCTAGCTTAATTATTGTAAATTTATGTTTTCATGCATACACTACAAATCCTAATGGAAGATGTGTGTTTCAATGTCAACTTTCAGGAACGTAACAGAATCTCCATCAACGTAATCTCCATCAACAGAATCTTCATCGACATAATCTCCACCAATAGAATCTCCATCAACATAATATTCATCAACAAAGTCTTCATCAACTGTTTACCTCCCTGCGGGACACCAAAGGGACGAGTCACACTAGAGGTTGCTCTGTCCCTCTTGCGGAGGAGTGTGAGTCAACCCTCGGCCACCCAAAGATAAAGACTTACCTTTCTCGTGAGTGTTAATAGGAGAGGGTAGGTCTAGTTACAGACTTCCCGAACAACGTACCTCCCGCGTGGCCAAAAGGGAGGGTTGAGCCAAAGGCCGCCTTGTCTCTCTTGCGATGGAGAGAGGGTCCAGCCCCGAGGCCACCAGAAAAACTTACCCCGACCTCTGCCATGATGAAGTGTAGGATCAGCGTCAACCTAACCCAAACTTACCATTTCCTGCGATATTAACGGGCGGGAGCGGGTCTAGTTCCAAACCTCCCATGAAAGATGATAGGTGAGCAAGAGGCTCAACCACCTCTTCCAAGAGAGTGGGACCAGCCCTCTCGGCGGCCCGAAAAACTTACCCTGACCCTCATCGCGGTGAAGGAACAGAGAGGACACATTGTCTCCCCGTAGTGGAGAGCTAGACTAGTCTCATGGCTGCCCAAATAACTTATCCTGACCTCCACTACAATGAAGAGTGGGTTCAGCACCAGCTTGACCCAAAACATACCTTTCCCTACGGTGTCAATGGGCGGAAACGGGTTCAGTAGTAGACTGTCCGAACAACTTACCTCCCGCGGGGAACAAAGAGACAGGTTGAGCCAAAGGCCACCTTGTCCCTCCTACAACAGAGAGCAAGTCCAGCCCCGAGTCTACCTGAAGACTTACCCTGGCCCTCATCGCGGCGAAGGAGTGAACTAGTCACATCATTGTCCCAAATACCTCCTCAAAGGACAAATGAGTGGTTTGGTTTGAGGCATTCTGATCCCTCCCCGACGAAGTGCAAGTAGCCCTCAACTACTCGAAGACGAAAACTTACCTTTATCATAAGCGTCAACAGGCGGGAGCGGGTCCAGTTACAGATTGCCCGAACAATCTACCTCTTCGAGGACCAATGAGACAGGTCGAGTCTGAGGATGCCTTGTCTCCTCGCAGCGGAAAGCGGAACCAGCCCCACGGCTACTTGAATAACTTATCCCGACCTCCGCTACGACGAAGAATGGGTTCAGCACCAGCTTGACCCAAAACTTACCCTTCCCTACGGTGTCAATGGGCGGGAGCAAGTTCAGTAGCAGACTGCTCACACAACTTACCTCCCATGGGGAACAAAGGGATGGGTTGAGCTAAAGGCCACATTTGCCCTCCCACGACAGAGAGCGGGTCTAGCCCCGAGGCTGCTTGAAAACTTACCCTGACCCCCATCGCGGAGAAAGAGCAGACCAGCCACATCGTTGTCTAAATTACCTCCTCGGGGGGGCAAATGGGCTGTTTGGCTTGAGGCATTCCGATCCCTCCCCGATGGAGTGCGGGCCAGGACCTTCAACAGCCTGAATGCTGCAACAAGGAACGCGGACATCAACAACATGGTAAAAAGGGGCAAGCAAATCGCATTATAGGTCAAATGGCCCAATTTTGCGAAGTCTAACTCCTACGAAGTTAAGGATAAAGTTATGATAACTTGCTTATTTTTCAGTCAAGAATTAAATACGCAATGTCAACGGACGTGAGTGGGTCCAGTCCCAAACTGTTTGACCAACTTACCTTTTGTAAGGACAAAAGGGATGAATCAAACCAGAGGTCATCTTGTCCCTCTTGCGACGGAGAGAGGGTTCGGTCTCTCGGTCACCCAAATACTTACCCTAGCCCCCATTATACCAAAGAGTAGCCTGGATTATTTAATTTGAATCCATGGCCATGGTGCTACTCGAATGGACATAGAGACAGATTAGCAAAACACTTCACATCCACTCTCTCCCGAGGAGGCAACTGACTTATCTCTAAGGGGGCTTATGCATTCCAGAACTTTCTTATGTTATGGGGTCCTGAAGAATGAATTTAGCTGCCAACCCTATTCAGCAAGCTGCAAAATCCCTTTCTCCTTTTCATAATAATAAGGTAAGCTTCATTGCTCCAATCGGGCTGTTGTCACTGCTTACTAAGCTTTAGTTCTTAGCAGCTTAACTCTTAGGGGGGGATTTCCATTCCCTCCAAGTCGACAGCAGCAAACGAGGGCCGACATATGCTGATGACACTTCTCTCTCCTCCTCTTCTTCTTATTCTCCCAGTTGCATATCAAAATAAAGCACAACAACTCAAAATGGAAAAACTAAAGGACTATGCGGGGTAAAGCGCATCCAAGAGATTGACGACAACAAAAAGAAGAAGAATGAAATCGGTCTCGTCAACGATATTGCTAAAGGTATCAAGTGGATAACTGACTAACGAAGGCAAACGAGGGCAATCCCGCCGCCCAACGCAGACCCCACAATTCCCTGCATCAAAACCCCCAGGCCAGTCGGAGAAAAAGAAAAAAAGAAAAAGAAACAAAAAAAGGGAGACCCCAAAAGTGAATGGCCACATAAGATAAACATAAAGAAAAATGATAATGTTATTGGCAACATAAAGCCACAAGCTTACAATAGACAAGTTACAACTTGAAGCCATAAGCTTACAATGACATACATCACAAGTCTACTAGATACAGTAGAAAGTCGTGAGGGCACAAGCAAACTGAAATCTGTTCAAATCATATTCCAGTAGAAGTGACAGATAGAGATCTCCATCATTATGCTACGCCAAATGAATCAGCACAACACAAAGATCCTCCACGTGCTATGAGGGAGATGAGCAGGCACCAACAGAAAATGATCCAGCATTTCTCGCATTGGACAACAGAAAGACAATCTAAGGTTACTAGAGAACATGGTGGGATACACCGCCACTTTGAAGACAATATCCTTAAAATCTACCACCCCTTTGGTATGGGGAGGCACCTTAAGTTCCACGGTCTGAGGAATCCTGTAGGTCTTTCCTTCAACAACTCTAGCTAGATTGGAGTCACCTCCAAATGCCACAAAAAGCCAGTGAACTCCTCAGGAATGATGTCACCTTGCCCGTCTGCGGCACGAACGAAGTAGAGAGATCTAGCCTGCCCAAAAGGACACAAGGATTTCTTAGGGACCATTAGCAACCGGGGAGGAAAGAAAGAGGAATAAGAAAGAACAACGCAATGAGAAGTGCTTGAAAGAGAAAGGGGAACACAAGATATTCAGAAGAAGAAAGAATATACAAAGTAACCTGTTGCTGAGAAAGTGGTGGCCTTATATAAGCAAGCTCAACGGTTGACATCTCGAGGCAGTAGAAACCCATGCGCCCCACAGAGTACCAAAATCCCATGATCGTCGCAATTCCAGCAGCGCGTATCCAGTGGTGCGACATGGGAAAGAAGTAACTACCTGACGCAAATAGTGACGAAGAGACTGAAGAGGTGCCATTTAATGTGGGTCGAAATAGTCAAAATATAGTCATAAAAACTAAAGAAGAATCGTTGCCAGGTATTGTGTAAAGACGAAAAGGACACTCGTATATGGCTGGAAAGCAGAAGTGCGACACTTGAGCACCAAGAAACCCATAACTCGCCGTCTCGGGAAAGAAAAGGCCGCATAGCCCCTGTCGCAAAAATTGATTAATCAAGGAAGGAAATGAATAATTCTCATCAGACCCGTTTGATAGGAATTTGCGGGATAACAGTAAGGAGATTTTCCCCTCACTCATAAGCCCACTAGGCGCTCGACCGAAAGTAATGGGCCTCGCACTGATACCCAGCCTCAGGGCCCAAACCTACCCACAAAACAACTCACCTGCAAGGGAAAGTAAGCAATGATGGCTGATGGGACAGACCCTGACGCCACTCGGCCACATCTCGCTCATGGGGACTCGTACAGGGCAGAACAAAAAAGACGGAGAACTTTTGATCTTCTGATAAGGAAACATCGATGAACGGCAAACATGACCTGCATAATAAGGCAAATCGGGAAATCATACCGCATTAATGACACCGTTACAGAGGCACGTCGCATTAAAGGACCCTAACAAAAGAAATAATAGTGAGGACGTAGGTCCCATAGGGGCAGGCACGATCTGCCCCTCCAGACTTCCAGGTACGAAAAAATCCTGGTTTTTAGACTTTTTCATTATTTACAAACTTCCAAAATACTCTATTAACTTTGGCATTGAAGACTTCTCGGC